>NW_023270739.1:25782243-26469685 GCF_011800145.1 Mirounga leonina
CCTTCCTTCCTTCCTTCCTTCCTTCCTTCCTTCCTTCCTTCCTTCCTCCCTCCCTCCCTCCCTCCCTCCCTTCCTCCCTTCCTTCCTTCCTTCCTCCCTTCCTTCCTTCCTTTTGTTCTTTTCTTTCTCCCTTTCTTTCTAAGCCTGACTCAACAATTGTTCAATGAACACTAACTGTGTGCTATGGACTTTACTAGGCATGTGTAAGTATTTATTTTCAGTTATTTTAGTATTAATGATGCATTATTTTTATTTAAAATTAAAGTGTTTCTTAGTGGGCCATCTCGGTGGCTCAGTCGGCTAAGCACCCAACTTTTGGTTTGGGCTCAGGTCGTGATCTCCTGGGTCATGGGACTGAGCCTCATATGGGGCTCCCCTCTCAGGGGGCAGTCTGCTTAAGTTTCTCTCCCTCTGCCCCTCCCCCCACCCGTGCACGCACACATGCACGCTCTCTCTCTCTCTTACTCTCTCTAAAATAAACAAATCTTAAAAAAAATAAAATGTTACTTAGTAACAAGGAACTTATTTCTTTTTTTCTGTCTTACCTTCTTTCCTTCTTTCTTTCTTTCTCTCTCTCTTTCTTTCTTCCTCACCTCCGTGCTATAAGAAACTCAAAAAAACAACAAAGAGGCAAATTCTGCATACCACATATTCTCCTGACACTAACGAGAGTCAAGGCTTTGAAGATCCAGGCTATTAAGGACTTGATTCAGGTTTTGTAGGTAAGGAAAGTTAATTTTGAGGGCCTTTGAGAAAAAGAATACAAGGGGCACCTGGGTGGCTTAGTTGGTTATGCCTCTGACTCGATTTCAGCTTAAGTTGTGATCTCAGGGTTGTGAGATTGAGCCTCATGTTGGGCTCCTTGCTCAGCAGGGAGTCTGCTTGAGATTCGCTCTCTCTCCCTTTGCCCTTCCCCGCCCCATTTGCACTCTGTCTCTCTAAAAAAAAAAAAGTAAAGAAAATTTAAAAAAAGAAAAAGAATACAAAATTATGAACTCAATATGAAATATGAAAATGAATATTTATTTAGAATAAGGAAGGAAATCACAATAGATTATAAATTTTAAAAAACAAAAAAGATCATAAAATCTGTAAAAAATGCTTAATTTATTGCCTGTGATACTTTTTGTCCCTTTATCTTTTGGTTGCTTACTCTTTGATCATCTTTTTCACAAACAATGATTTTATGATATCATTATCTACAGAGATTCATTCCTATAGTAAGATAGGTCAAAGTGGATTTTTTTTTTATGATTGATAATTTAGAAAAGTTTCATCTCAATTCTGTTGACTGACCTATGAAATCATGCTAGCAAGAATGTAACTATACATAGATATTATGCAAACCACATAAATACACCGTAATCCAACAAAGTTCACTCCCCTTAACCAGATCTCCAAAATACCCTCCTGTTCCCCAGTGCCCTTCTACCCATGCTTCTCACCCCTCTCCTATATCCCACACTAGAAGAGAATCTACCTAGAAGTCAGAAAGGAAAGAGATGGTCGTCTCATTGTGAATACCATCCCATAATTCTCCTTGCTGGCCTTGGCTTGCACAATTTTTGTAACAAAATATCTATGAATGAAAAGAGAAAATGGGCAATTATATAAACAAAAAGGTAATGGTTAATATTATTATTGATATTATTGGCTAAACGTATTTAGAAAATTAAATGAGGTAAGGGAAAGATAGAGTGATCATTTATTTATTCAAAAAATATTGAATTAAACTGAGTACATACCATGAAAGATATGTGGCAGTATTTCTAAATGTGATTATATTCTCAAAATGAACATGCATTAAAATTGACCTTTTTTTTTTTTGCATTTGACATGAAATTATATGAGTTTTAACACATGCATAGCTTCATGTAACTACTACCACAATCAGGGTACATGATTGTTCCATTACTCCATGCTCTACATTAGATCCCCAGAACTTACTCATCTGTAACTAGAAGTTTGTCCCTTTGACCAACATCTCCTCATGCCCGAGAACCCTACATCTTAGCCCCTGGCAACCACCCATCTACTCTCTATGAGTTCAGCTTTTTTAGATTCCACATACATATAACTGAAATCACACAGAATTTGTCTTTATTTATTTATTTATTTCACTTAGCATAACACCCTCACATTTCATCCCTTGTCTTTGCAAATGGTATATTTGGATGCCCTCCATCAGGTTTATTTCTAGGGTGTTGAGTTTTTGGTTTTAGTTTTTATAACTGCATATTGAATTTTGTTAAATGCTTTCCTTGTGTAAGTTGATAAGATCATATTTTTTTCCTTTAGTCTGTGAATAGGGTGGATTACATTGAATAATTTTTCACATACTGAACCAATCTCGCATTTCCAAGATAAATTGCTCTTGATTTGGTGCATTATTCCTTTTATATGTTCCTGGGTTTGATGTTAGTATTACGTTGAGAATTATTTGAAACTATGTTCACAAGGAATATTTGTCTATAGTTATCTTTTTTCATGCTGTCTTTGTAGAGTTTTGATATCAGGATAATTCTGACCTCATAAAATGAGTTGCATTCACTCTTATTCTATTATTTGGAAGAGATTATATAGCATGGGTGTTATTTCTTACTTACATGTTTTATAGAATTTTTCAGTGAAACTATCTGGAGCTACAAACCATGTTTTTCAGAAAGTTTTGAATTACAAATTAAATTTATTTAATTATTTTATAACTATTCAGCCTATCCCTTTCTTCATGTGTGAATTTTCATACTTTGAGACTTTCGAAGAATTGCCTTATTTCATATTAGTTGTTGCATTTATGCGTTTAAGTTCTTCATATTTTTGTTTTTCATTAATTATCTGTAAGATCTGTGGTGATATCCCTCTTTCCATTTCTGCTATTGGTGGTTTGTGTCTTTTCCATTTTTTCAATTATTTCAATTATTCAAACATGAATAATTGGTAAATCTGATCCTTGTATAATTTTGTAACTTTTCCTTAAATTTGAAATCATTATAAAGATAAAAAGTAACAAAATAAGTTAACAAATAAAAACACTAAATATGGAGAAGCAAGAGGAAGAGAATCAGATTACTATACAATCACCAGAGCAATTTAGATTTTTATGGAGGAATTGTAGAGGGTGGGATTTATTCAGTTGTGCTTTGTGAACCAATACATACAATGCTAGATGTTAATTAATATTAATTAAAGTCTACATAGAAAAAGTAAAATTAAAAAAATTTAATTTGCAGAGTATATTTTAAAAAGAAGAGGGAAAAGCAGACTATGTGTTTTGCTTGTGTGAGACTCTGCAAGTCTCTTCTTGCTTTGTCGTGTTTGGCAGTTTGTCCACCTGCCATTGCTTAGGTCAGTCAGGGTCAGGGCCACCGTATCTACTTCCAGAAACAAAGGTGGGTTATCTGTGGCTATAGTTCTCATTCTAATTCCACCTTCCACCATTCTAAATTGCATTCTAGAAAGGTGGTATCGTTTTATAATACCTTTAGTAATGTACAGAGTTTGCCAGATTCCCATGTCCTTATTTGAAATAATATGAAAAACATTTGGACCTTTCTCTTTGTTTACTAGATCTATAAGTGAGAATAGCTTACTGAATTCTATTCATGCAAACATAACTGACACTGGCCACTCTAAGGCACTTGAATGAATCTCTCTTTGCCTTTTTTCTGTCTCTATATGTCTCTCTGTCTCTCTGTCTCTGACTCTCTCCCTCTCTCTCTCATCTATCCACTTATCTGCTGTATGTTTAGTATATACTCTAGCATACATATGGATTATGCAAATATTCTGTTTTCTTTAGGAATGAATCAGTGACTTCTGTGATGCAACTATGACCTGGGTTGCTAAATTTTATCAGTCTAACTATATGTTTAATCCTAACTCGATGTATAAATAAAAAGTGTTACATTCTAAATGTTCACCTGTGCACTAAAAGAGAGATGGGATGTTGCCTGTTTTTAGCAAATGTATTACCAACACCAATGATTTCTACTAGTTTCAAATATACAAGTTTTTTTTAATCACTGACTTAAGGGACTATACTGTATCTACCAAATTCCACTAAGATATGTAATTTTGTTCAAACTCATTCATATGCTTCCTACATAGAGCTACCCAATGTATTTAATGAAGAGGCTTCTCCTGAACTCTGAAATGACCTCAGGTGCTATTTTACATTGATTACCAACCTATGTATACTGGTATGGATAAAAATGTAAATTCATAATGATTGATTTTAATTACTAAATACTGAAGTTCAGTTTAGACAACATGGAAAGATACATGGTCACACACCAAGAATACAATGGCAGGTTTCACATGAAAGGTAATAAAAATTGACATGGGCACTGTCTTCATAGATACAGCTGGAAGTTACCTTTGTATGTGATCGTATCTGCTAAGATGTAGAACTTAAGAGAAGAATCCTAAATAACTCATTTAAAAAATCTCATTTGAAGCTTTTTTTTCCTCCAAAATAAATGCATATGTGTCTTGTCAAAAAAGAGACTAATTAGTTTTGAGCCATTGCTTTAAAGATACCAGGCATTCTTTCAGGGGCAGGAGGAGAATGACGGTGAAATTTTATCTTACATCTCATAGGCAGATAAATGTGTTACAATGGTGAGGATTAATGGCTCCTCATCATTAAAGTTCAGAAAATTAACCATTTCTATCTAGAAATGAATGAACTGGAATATTTTTTTTTTAAAGATTTTTATTTATTTGACAGAGAGAGATACAGCGAGGGAGGGAACACAAGCAGGGGGAGTGGAGAGGGAGAAGCAGTCCTCCTGCCGAGCAGAGAGCCCGATGTGGGACTCGATCCCAGGACCCTGGGATCATGACCTGAGCCGAAGGCGGACGCTTAACGACTGAGCCACCCAGGCACCCCTGAACTGGAATATTTTGGTAAGTGACACTGTATTCCTCATGTGAATGTTCTTTATTTACAAAATAAGTAATTCCTTCCAAAAATTCATTTTTATGTTTGGGAAGCATTCAAATGTGCCCTTTAAAAATACTACTCGCCTCAAGTCTATCAAGCTTAATGACAGTGACGCTTTACATATGGAAGAATAAACAAAATATCTCAGCAGATTTTTCTTCCCCCTAATGCTATATAAGCAGCTTTCCCAGTTGTTAAAAACTGTTTTTGTCTCCTAAAGTTTACTTGTCAGAAACAATAAAAAACAAAGAAGGACTTTATAGTTTAAATTATGCTAGCCTTAGGCAAAATATCTTTTAAAGCCTACTGCCTCCTTCTTTCCTATTTTTAAAGGTTACTGGCAATATGGAGATACATTAAAAAAGCCACTTTCATAAAATTGCAGAAATTTGGGGTAGAAGATGAATAAGGCAGTATTGTGTATATTAAGTCAAATTTATAAATCAAGGGAGATGTTACTTATTTTTGCATAAATATTAATAATAAAGCTTGTGTAAGTTGTCAATGAAATAATTTTATTTAGACCATCACCGGGGTATTTAATTTTAACTGTAAGTCCTTTCTCAATAGAAGTTTGAACAGAAATTCAGTAAAAATAAATTACCAGTTAGTAGTATAATAACACTGAGAAAAATATTCCATCTGGAAGTATTATGGTGAGCTTTATTTATTATCAAATCCAACTTTCTTAAAGGCCGTTTGGGAGTAACTTACGGGAATAGTACCTAATGAGTTATAAGAAATGGTCCATCAGTGCAAAGCATGGTACAATTTGTGGGAATATCATACAGTAGTAACAATGAAAATTTAATACATCTGAGAAAAAGGCCTGTATTTTGTGGCAATTTAAGTAGTTTACTGGATTTATGAGAATATTTTTAGAGGAATGCAGTATTTTTACTTTTTATCATTATTATTTTAATGTTCAATAATACAATGATAATTTCTCTTACCATATTTAAAATAAACATACTAAGTCTATTTAACATGAAATATAAAATATTGTACATTTGAAAATATATTTTACATTTGAAGAGTAACAGGAGTTGTCTTGTAAGTACATGGTTTTCTAATTTTTTGTCCAGACTTTATTAATGTTGTCTAGAACTTAAAATCTATGCATGTTATGAATCATGATCATATTTGGCTTTATAAACTTATAATTTGACAATAAACTGATGTGACTCAGCAAACTGACAATTTATTTAATATACCAGAGGAAAGATAATGGTACCGTGAGAACTAGTTTAATAGGGAAGGCTGCGAGCTATTTATCTCATGAAAAAAATGCCATGTGCTTACATGGGGTAGCAACAGAGAGAGGCAGAAGTGGAAGAAATGGAGAAACATATTGGATGTAAGAGCAACTGTGAGAGAGGGAAGGATCTTTAGGATAATATTCTTCTCTCCAGCAAAACCTAAATGTGCTCAGACTATGATCTTCAGGTTTCTGTATAATCAAAGAGAGAAGTCAAAACACAGTTGGAAATGCCTACTGACCACCCAGTACTTCGACAGCTCAGCCCTAATTATTTCATTCTCTGTTCCCAGGTGAGAGCCTGGAAATAAGGTAAGTTGAATGAAGTGAGCCCAGTACCTATAAATGAAGCCACTGTAGGAGGAACGTTTTACCTCGAGATACAGGTGCTGTTGGCATTGAGACAGTGCATGATATCAAGAGTAAAGCTCAGCAGATGATAAGCACATAATAGGGATAAGCAGAAAACATATGAGACAGTGCATGATATCAAGAGTAAAGCTCAGCAGATGATAAACACATAATAGGGATAAGCAGAAAACATAATCCCAGTGATATTGTAAGAAAAGAAAAAGTGCCTGACACAAATATAAGCATCTGGAATGCAAAGCCAGAAGACTGACTAAATCAAACAGACAAATAGGAGGACAGCTTCAGAATATCTAAGAATTTCAACTTCTCTTAGAAAAACTGTGACTATGACACTTGGGCTTGTTTAAAGAGCCAGGAAAGAAGTAAATTATACCAAAGTTCTTTAATTTTGTCAGGCTTGAGATCTTTCTGTGTATAGGAATGCTTTGAAGTGGGAACTTTCTCTAGGCTTAGTTCTTTCCCAGTGTGGAAAGCACCAGAACTGACTAGAGTGTCAGTATGAATCCCAAAGCACCTCAAGGATGTTCTCAATCCCTTACTCCATAGTCATAGAGATTGAATGCTGGTTTTATGGATAGTGTCCATTGACATAGTATTTGTTTTGACTCTTTTCCAAAAGGACTGACTGAGACATAAAAGTTTCGGGAAAAATAATAAAGAATAATCCCACTGACTGAAAATAAGGCATTCTGGATGAAGGGTTTCAGTGACTTGCTTTTTTTTTTTTTCCTTTTAATTAAAATTCAGCTTTGATCAAATAGAAGGAAAGGTTGTGTTGACTGAAGAAGACATAAAAGGAAGTGACATTGGATAAACATCACACTGGGTATAGTCTATAAAACTAAGCTGTAAGAGTTCTTGTGTTATTCATATATTCTAAGATTTAGCTAAAACAGTCCCTCTGGTCATTTATCTGTGGATGTTCAGTGGTATATTTAGATGTCAGAAGTTCCTAATATTATATTCCAAATCAAATGCAAACTGAGAACATTGGTTGTATTTTAAGTGCCTGGGCTGATAGAGAAGGAACATTTTTTAGTAAATAGAAACATCTTTACAAGAACAAATGAAAGGTTGATAAGAGAGTAATTACACCACTTCAGTGAAGGCATTTGTTTACTTAAGAGTATGGTAGAAGACGGTTCTAATAAAATATATGCTTGGTTTATCTTGAGGTATTCAGGTTTACAAGTAAATGTTAGCAATATTTCAGTCTACTGGGATGCCTTTGCCCCAGGAGTATGTATCACAGGTGTTTGTATACTATTAGCTAATAAATATCATTAATATCTGGACCACATAGTGTTCTAGGAGCTGTGTATACAGCAATGAACTAGTCGAAGTCTGTTCTATTCAGAAAATTGAAATTCACAGGTCTGATAGAAGACCATCAACAGTCACTGTAGACTATGTTTAAATTTTGGAACCCAGCTTTGTGCCCTGCCAGGGTGGTGTTATTTCCAGCCTGCCACTCAACAGGACAACTATTTTTGCTTTCTCTCCACCATGGCTTTACTTCTGAATATCTCTGAATCTTGCTCAGATGTTGAGGAACAGAGGACTTGCCTTACTGTTGGTCTTTGGATTATCAAAGTCAATTGTAGGTGTGGTTATATGGTCACAAAGTTCTCAGACTAAAAAATTTCGTTGAATGGGTCTGCCTCTGTTTTGCCAAAATTAGATGTGGGGCAAGTTATCTACCCCTTGATTTGGATTTTAATATATATATTATAAATTATTGAATTTCTTGAAGAAAGCAGCCTAAATTCTTTGGCAGAAATTACAAGTCTGGCTCTGCATTAGCTGCTCCAGGATAATGGTGGTCCAAATGTATTATTTGGTGTCCCAAGGACCACCCAAAGTAATATCTGATGTCTCAAAGTTAGTTTTGATAGTCAATAGCACTCATTACCACATGGGTTAATTTACCTTAACCCGAACTAAATACCTGCAAAAGCTGGTATAGCGATTTAGGAAGTGGACACCTGGGTCACAATGTGGTAAACAGACTTTCCTGCTGTTTGGGAAAATCTATTTTGATGGTTTAAAACCAAGGATTAGGTAAAGCCATTACTGAGGCAGCAGTAAGTAGGGTTGTAGTGGATGGAAGGCTGGGAAATGACAAAAGGCTAGAGATTTCACTAACGTTTTCTGATACCATTATTGAGGAGCTCAGGATAGAGAGTTGGAGCATGAGAGGGGTTGACAACATTCACGGAGTTCCCAGAATCACTGATTATCCTTGAATGCTCCAGCGTTTTTTTTTTTAAGATTTTATTTATTTATTTGACAGAGAGAGAGATAGCGAGAGCAGGAACACAAGCAGGGGGAGTGGGAGGGGGAGAAGCAGGCTTCCCGCCGAGCAGGGAGCCCGATGTGGGACTCGATCCCAGGACCCTGGGATCATGACCTGAGCAGAAGGCAGACGCTTAACGACTGAGCCACCCAGGCGCCCCTGCTCCAGGGTTTTAAAACAGGACAGCTGATATCATGTTGATAGCTTGGTTAGGTAGTAATCTCTCCTATTGACTTTTAGGACACACTAGTACATGTTTTCTGGGGCTGGGCAGCAGCCATGACACCTACCCAGATCAGGGGTTGATGAGAGATTAACCAAGTACATTCAAATCAAACTTCCATTCAGGAGATTATATATGAGTCCAATCATTACTCCTAGATCTGAGTTATCTGAATGATTTTCTTCAAGGAGGCACCTATAATCTCTCAAAGGATGCCTTAGGAAATTTTTCTACAGTGTTAATAATTGAATTTTAAAGAGAAATAAAGTAATACCTATTGGTATAACTGATATATTTTTTACCTTTAAGGACATATTATTGGAACAAAGGAACATGAAGAAATCATTTTTAAAAATTTAAATCTCATAATCATCCCTTTTAATTAAAGTTACGGGCTAGTGTGTTCTACTTTTGTAGCTAAATTAGGGATGCATGTAGTATTTTGAGAAGCTGTGTTGTAAGCATAATATGCTGGTGTTTATGGGATAGCATAGTACTTAAAAAGCCTCATTAGTGCATTCCCTTCATTGCCCTGTAATTATCCATTTAAGTGTTTATATGTTGTCCACTTTTCAACAACTGTAAGACATCTTGCAATTAAGGCACATATTTTAATATCTTAATCATTTTATGGACTAACATCAGCCTAGCCCTTTCTTATTCACTTTGCTAAGTGGGCAATCAATACATTTTATTAAATGCATCAGAGTATGACTCACTAAACTTACTCGTATTCTACCTAGTGAAACATCACATGGCGATAGCTCACTCACACTGTAGAAAAATTCTCAGGAGAAAATAAGCAAGCTCTTCATTCTTAAATTTGACAAGACAAACCTATAAATTGAAGGCAAATTTCATATATAGTTATGTCTTTAAATGTTGTAATAAATGACACAGATGAAAAGAAATTAGTAACAGGAGCTACATATCGGAAGTCAAATGAGGTGCAGAAATGTTAAGGTCAAGCTTGACTAGAAGATGATGAGGTGTACATAATGTACAACATATGGTTAGATATGTAAATGAAGTGGGGTAATGAGTTATATTAAAAGAGATGTAATTAGAGCACCATATATAAGCATTGTAATGAGATGCCTCAGCCTTAGAAAAGTTAGATTTTAAGAAAAACGGCAGCCAGGCATAGGGAAGCACAGTTTGATCCTTGTCATCTTACATAACTACTGGGAAAGGCTCTTCCCACCCTCATAGTCCCAAGCATGCTCCTTGCTCTGCCCCCAGAAAATCACTTTATGATTTTCTTGCTTTGGAAAACTGCTTATATTTCTATAATAGCACCTCCCAAATAAGGTGATTTGGTCAAGAGGTGGCTGATGTGATTGAATTAATTAAAACTGCACTTTGACTAAGGTAATTCTGTGTGGATTTATTTATTTATTTATTTATTTATTTAGCATTTAAAATGATAAATGGATCCAAATGTCATGGCCAATAATGGAAAACAAAATAAAAACAGCAAGCTCTTTCTATTGAGTCAAATTAATACTGAGACTTTTATCTTAACAAAAAGTACTTTAAAAGATTTCAGTACCAAAACTTATAATGATGAGACACAAATTATTTCAATAGAGTATTTAAATCTAATTTATCAACTTTGAAACTGTAATATTTTTAATTTGGAAAATAAGCAAATTTACAGAGTAAGCACTGTTTCTCTTTTTCAGCTAGCTTAAGTAAATAAAAATAACTTATCCTTACATGTGTAATAAATACATGCTTAATACTACATAAGGGAGGCAAAACTCAAAACTGGGACTCTTTCACAAAAAGACAGATTAACAAGAAAAAGCAAATGATTTATTAATGTGTCCAGTGCAGGTCACATGGGAGAAACCTAAACCAAAAGTAACTCAAATTGTAGCTTAGAATTTCAGTTTATATAGCATCTTCAACAAAGAACAATACATTTGTAGAGGAATGAAGGACAGAGGAAAGCAAGTGTAAGTTTCCAGGGGCAGCAAACTATGGCAAGGTAAATATATGGGGGGAAAGTAATGGAATAAGATTCGTTTTCAGATTCCTCTGGCGCCATCTATGGGATGATAAGTCTGTCTCCAGTTAAAGGAGAGACCTGGGAGATGTATATCCTGCCTTTTGGCAGAAAAGGGGGAGCTTTTTCTGCATTTGCTGCTCCTGAATTGTCTTCAACTCAAAATGATTTTTATGTCAAAGAGGCATATTTTGGGGGTGACATATTCTGGTTTCTTTCAACTAAGAAAATTAAAAAAAAACAACAACTAAAAAGAGGGAAATGAAAACAATATTCAATTTCAACAAAGAAAATCTCTGTTAAAACTTTGGCATATATCTTTAACTTATACAAGTTCATTTCCTGAATATTTGTAATATTAACTCCATTGCACTGCTCAATTAAATGAATCATATTCTTTGAAATGCTTGGAAGCAAAGGCTTTGGTGTCAGAATGAAGTTCAAATCTTGAAGTCGTTCTATAGCTTCAGATTATTACTTGGTTTTGTGGCTGTTGTCATTTGCATGTTAGTTTATTTCCTGTGAGGCAGATCTAAATGTTTTTATTAAAAATTTGATTTGATATTGTAATTTTTCATTCTAGAATTTCCATTTGGTACTTTCATTATACTTTTTATTTTTCGGTTGAGATTTTCTGTCATTTCATTCATTATGAGTGTATTTTTTAAATCTAGTTCAGCATAGTTAAAATAAATGCTTTAAAATCCTTGTCCGATAATTTCAACACCTATAGCAACTTGGGGTTGTCTCCACTGATTATTTTATATCTTGAGAATGGGTTACATTTCCTTGGTTGCTCATATGTCAAGTAATTTTGCATTGAACACTAATAATTTTAAATGTTATATTGTGGAGATTCTGGATCCTGTAAGATTATTTTCAAGACTGTTGAATTTTTTATTTTTAAGCAGGAAATTAATTTGATTTGATTCAAGCTACAAACTGGCTCTTGGGTGGCAGCTTAAGCCAAGTTCAGTTCTTCCTTCTCCCCAGGTCATAGCTAGGCATTTTTTTTTTTCAACTGCCTCATGCTTAAGTGGCTCAAGTTTAAGCCTAAGTGTTAGAAAGAATTTATACAGAGAATTTGGGGAAACTCCTCTCTGGATTTCTTTTTTTCCTTTACTCTCCAACAGTTGTGATTGTTCTGAAATCCTTTTCTTCTTCAAGCCAGAAAGAATGACTTATCAGAGTTTTAGTCACAACTGAGGCAGCATGACTTCCTACCCTTATGCTGAACTTAGAAAACACACACACACACAGAAAACTCACACTTTGTGTTTCTTGTGTTTCCTTTTTCTAAGTGTCAAATCTCCTTTAGAATTTGCCTCATTTTTTCACTCTCCAGAGCCTTCAAGTATTTATTTTGAGGTTTCTTTTCTCATCAGAATTTATAACTATTATCTGTGATAGTGTCAGTTGGTTAAGAATTTGCTTGCCTATATAAAAAGATATATATCTTTTATCTGTCAGGGAGAGCAAGAGAGGTGGGGAAGGGAAGGAAAAAGAGAGAGGGAGATCTGGGCTGGTTATTATGAATAGTATATTGTTTAAAGACTACTTTCCTAGAAAATGTGTAATTGAAGATGCTAAGAGTATCAGATTTTCAAAACCCATCAAGAAAATATATGCATTACTAAATTTTCATTGGTGCCTTAGAGATCCCTAATGATAGAGCAAACACTGGGGCGGGTGGGGAGAGAAGGAGAGACTAAATAAAGTGTTAAGCTATAGTGAGTGGCCACAGTTTGGTTTAAGAATCTAGTTCCTTGGGAACTGGAAAATGAACTGTTCCAGTAATTGCTGATAACTTGCCCAAAATGGGCCATGTGACAAACTGTAGCTAGATGGATATTAGGATGGTCAAGCTTCTTCTTAACTGTATTCTTCTTAACTGTATGCCTTTATGGTGGACCAGCAAATTCCATATGATTTCACCATGCTCCCCAGTTGCACAGACTGTGAAATGGGCCATCAGACCCCATTCCTGTCTAACTTTCATTGGAGAAGTCCCAGTGTGATTTCCTTCTCTCAAAGGCAACTGGCCCAGGGGATCCAGTAGGCTCAGGCCCAGTCTGGATAATTCAATCACTGAAGGACTCACTGAAGCTCTGCTCTGGCTACTCTAAATATTTGAATGTCATAGGGAAAAGTTCTATTCTTTTTTCCCTTCTCTTTTACCTTTTCTTCCTAGATGACTTCATCCATTCCCACAACCCTATTACCTCCATATGCTAATGACTACCAAATTTATATCAGTAACCCTCATCTCTCCCATGAGTTCCAAATTGGAACACCCAACTGCCTAATTTACATCTATTTTAAATGTCTCACAGATATCTCAAATTTAACATGTCAAAAATCAAACTCTTAATTTCTACCTCCCTCCTCCTCATACCTTCATCTTCTCCAAACTTTCTTTAATGAGTTGTTCAAGTCAAAGACCTAGATTAGTCTCATTCCAATTTTAAAAACTTCTAGAAATCTATGGGAAAAAAGACAAATAACCCATTGGACAATGAGGCAAAGAATATGAACAGATAGTTCACAGGGCAAATATATGAAAACATATCAAAATTTACTTATATTAAGAGAAACACACTTATTTTAAAATATCATTTGTCACATATCCCATGGAAAAATTTTCCAAAAATCTGAAAATTACCTTAACTGTGATGTCAGCACACAAACAATGGGGCTTCTCTGAAGGAGGCAAATATTTGGCAGTATCTACCAAAATTATATATGTGTTCACACCTTTAACCCAGAAACCCTACCTCATGTAATCTAAATAACAAGTAGGGTATTTTAATATATAGACACATTTGTTATGTGTGGATGTGGCTTTCTTCAGAACCAATGATTAGAAAGAATGTAAATATCTAGCAATAAGGATCTGGTTAAAGAAACTTGTATCTCTGCATGGAGCACTGGGTGTTATATGCAAACGATGAATCATGGAACACTACATCAAAAACTAATGATGTAATGTATGGTGATTAACATAACATAATAAAAAAAAAAAGCAAAAAAAAAAGAAACTTGTCTCTTTTATTCTGCAGAGAAAAACACAGTTAAAAAAACAATTAGAAAGATGCGGAACAATTTTTAGGATTTTTTGTAAAGAGAAAAAAAAAGAGTACATAACCATGTATATGTTATGCCACCATATATAAGATAAGAAGGTGATATGTATAAACACACTCGCTTTTATTAACTTAAAAACTGAAAAAATAAATGAGAAACTAATAAAAATGGTGAAATGAGGTGGAGGGACAGAGGGGAGTAGGAGTAGGGTTTCTTGGTATATATTTTTAAAACAATTTTGTCTTTAAGTCATATGATATATTAACTGATCACAAACTTTACATAAATTAAATTAATAAAACTCAACAGAATAATAGAAAAAAGTAGCAATACATTGGAATCAAGAAGAGCTCATCTAAGAATCATTTAACATTAGAAATCTAATCTAATCTAGTTCTCAGCATTGTTTTAAGGAGAAAATTTTATATTATCATTGTCAAAGTTTCAAAATAAAGAATGGTGTGTTAGAATTTGATATTCATTTGATACTCAGCTCTTACCATTTTCTCTTCTATATTATCCCAAGAATTTACATAGTATGATTTTCCAACCCCCATAAATTAACAGTCAAACATCCAGTACTTGAGCGAAAACCATACCTGTTAATTTAGCAAAGTTAATACTGAAAAATAACAGGTCATTAGTAGCTATGTATAAGAATCCCTGAATATCCTCTGAATAGTCATTTTCTTAATCACTGCTTTAACTATATTAAGAGATGTAAAAATGATGGACCATGTGTTAGAAATCTTAGAAATTATAGAACAGATGCTAAAGAACAGAAGCTAGGTCTTATACAACAATGGCCCTGCATAAGAATAAATAGGAGGGCTTATTAAAACACCAATTCCTGGCCTTGCCCTCAAAGATTCTGATTTAGTGGGCCTGGAGTGGGACCTGAGATTTGTGTTTCCAATATACTATCAGGTGATCTGTTGATGCCTGTCAGAGAATATTTTGAGTAGGACTGAACTAGATCATGGCACTAAGATATAACAATACAAAGATAAACAGAGGACACAGGGAAAAAAGAAGACGAATTACAAGTGATAGAGAAATTTAGGGGTGCCTGGGTGGCTCAGTCAGTTAAGTGTCTGCCTTCAGCTCAGGTCATGATCTCAGGGTCCTGGGATGGAGCCCATGTAAGGTTCCTCACTCAGCAGGGAGTCTGCTTCTCCCTCTCCCTCTGCCCCTCCCCTCTGCTCATGTGCACATGCACACTCTCTCTCAAATAAATAAATAAAATCTTTTAAAAAAGAGAGAGAAAATTATTAATTGGGTACACATACATCAGACTTCATGATCTCATCAATACAAAAGTAGTTGGAAATCTCTTAAATTGCCATATACATTTTAACTTCCTGCATCTTCACACATCATATACTTCTCCATGTGTAAGGGCATCTTCTATCTGCCAAAATTATGAAAGGTATTATAGACAATGTGAACGTGTCTTGAGTTTATTCTGTGGGGACTAGGGACTCATCAAAGAATTCTAAGTAGAAGAACACTATGTGTAGGAAAGAAAACTCTTCCCTCTGCCTTCCAGGTTCTGTGATTGGCATAAGACAGATTAATGGGAGAAAAACACACACATTTAATAATTTTACTTGCACATGAGAATCTTCAAAAGGAAAATGAAGACCCAAAGAAGCCTTTAGGTCCCCAAAGTTGTATATCTGTTTGAACAACGGATGATAAAGTCTGGAGATGTGACAAGTCAAAAGGGCTTGGGCTAAAGGAAATAAGTTGTAGGGCAGTGACTGGGAGATATATTGGGGTGGAGGGCAACCCATGAACTCTAAAGGTTATTTTAATAGGTTTGTTTGTTTGACAGGTCCATTCCAGCGTCAACTCCCCGTCTCTGGTGATGTTCTTCCCTTCTTGGAACAAGGAGGGCATCTTACTCATGGGAAATTTTATGACCTGCTTTTAGGTAGAGAAGAGGAAGTCAGAAAGCCTTTCCTGCATCTGCTGTTTCTCAAGTACCATCAGCTCAAAATAATCAACATGCCAAAGTAGTATATTTTGGAGTGGCATGTTCTTGAACCCTTCACATGGTAACATTGTATTTTATTTGGATCAGTATGACAGCAGTGTGGAAAACGGATTGCTAAATTTAAGTCAGAAAGGCACTTAAAAATCACAAATGACAGACCACACTTAAGTGGTCAATTAATTTTTGACAAATGTGTCAAGGTAATGTATTATAGAAAAAAAAGTCTTTTCAGAAAATGAGCCTAGAACACTTAGATTTCTGTGTGGTGAAAAACAGAAAATGAGCCCAGACCCTGACTTAACACCACATATAGAAATTAACTTGAAGTAGAACATAGACCTAATATAAGATCCAAAACTATTAAAGTTTTAAAAGAAAACATGAAAGAAAATATTTGGGTTATTGAGTAGGGCACAAATTTCTTAAACAGGACATTTAAAAGCACAAACTGTAAGAGAAAACATTTGATAAGATGGACTTCATTAAGATTAAACACTTACACTCTTCAGAAGATACAGTTAAGAAAGTGAAAATGCATTGCCAGAGAATACAAAAATAATGTAAAAATAAATAAAATATGTATTTGACAGATGGTTTGCATCCAGAATATATTTTAAAAGAACCTCATACAACAAAAAAACAACTCATTTAAAACAGGTCAAATGATTTGAATAAGCACTTTACCAAGAAGATATCTGAATGGCCAATAAGCTCATGAAAAGATACTGAACATCAGTAGTCATCAGGGATATGCAAACTGAGACCACAATGAGATCCTACTCCCCACCCATAAGAATTGCTAAAGTTAAAACAAAAACAGTTAACAAGAACACGCTGGAGATAATGTAGAGCATTTAAAACTTGCATTCTTGGTGAAATACGAAGCATACAGCCACTGTGGAAAATAATTTGGTAGTTTCTTTTAAAGTTAAACATATACTTTCCATATGACTTAGGCATACTCTCAGTATTTTCCCAAGAGGAATGAAAGCATATGCTCACATAAAGACTTGTGTGCAAATGTTAATAGCAGGATTGTGAATAATAGCCAAAACCGGGGGGAAAAAAAATCAGTCCTTCAGCTGATAAATGAAGAAAATGGGCAAATATCTATACTATGGAATACTTCTTTGTAATTATAGGGAGTTAGAGGGATATAGGGATTTATCAAGGGAAAAAAATATGACCACACAAGCTAGTAAGACACAGCAAACTTTACTGAGTGGGTTTTAGACAGGGTTGCCAAAGAAGAAAATCCTTCACAGGAGGAGACTGTTCCTGAGGTTTACAGCAAAGGGGCTACCATCCAGGAGAGGGAGAGTGCAAGGACTTATAGGGAACAGGGGGATTAGAGAGAAAACTTACGTGTCTAGTTGATATGTTTCCCCACCATAGTGGGGAGTCTCTAAATCAGTGACCAGTCACCTCTAAATGGCAAAAGCAGCTCTAGTTTTTATAACCATAAGGCTCTATCTTAATAATGCTCAGCAGATACTGGGTATAATTTCTCAAGGGATGCAAAGCAAGCAAATCCTAAATGCCTAAAAATCTCTTTGTCTATTTTTGAAACAACTGGATGTGTAAAAATTTGAGTTTGGTGCTAGCAGGCTACTGAGTTAATATATTTCAGGCTTCTGTGAAGAAACGAAAAAACTTAGGGTCCAACAAACTTAGGGTCCATCTTTGGCTCATTTATATAATGGTACCAAGAAGGGGGAAATAGTAATACATTCAACATCATGCATAAATCTCAAAAACATTATTATAAGTAAAATCAGTTAAATGCAAAAGAATATGTACCGGTTGATTCTGTTTATGTGAAATACTAGAAAAGATGAAACAAATAGCAGAAAACATATCTGTGGTGCTCAAGTCGAGAAGGGGAGGACAGACAGTAAAGGAGAGAGAGAACTTTGGAGAGAGAGAGAGGACTGATCTTTATGTTGATCATGGTGGTGGATACATAATTGTATGGCATCAATCATACTCGTAAAACTCGGTTTAAGTTGGAGAGTCCTCTTGTTTGTAAATAAAGAAATAAAAATAATTAATAAAATTTTATTTTTTTAAAGTTTTTTTATTTATTTTTCAACAGAGAAAGAGAGACAACAAGAGAGGGAACAGAAGCAGGGGGAGTGGGAGAGGGAGAAGCAGGCTTCCCGCTGAGCAGAGAGCCCGATGTGGGACTCGATCCCAGGACCCTGGGATCATGACCTGAGCTGAAGGCAGACACTTAACGACTAAGCCACCCAGGCACCCAATGAAGTTGATTTTAAATAAGAATTGTAACTCTAGAAGAAATATGAATTAAAATTCATTTTTGGTAATTTTCCTATTTTGATCCTTTCCAGTGGTAAGAATTGCTGGCCATTAGGACAGAGACAGAGATCATTCATTAATTCTACCCCCTTAGATATTTCCTAGTCCCTGATCACAATTTACTGCCCCTCATTCAAGCCCTTTTGTCTTTCACATTCCCATGATTTATTGATCTTTGTGTAGAAAGGTACACAAGTACACAGACATTTGAGCTTTTTTGGGTCTTCATTTTCCCTCTGAAGACTTGTATACACATAAAAATAAATGAATAAATAAATAAATAAATTTAAAATGTGTATGATTTCTTTCCTATTAATCTGTCTATGCCAGTTTAATTCTTAGGCCAGCCACAGAAGCTAAGAAGGTAAATGGAAGTTTTCCTTCCCTCAGAGGTAGTGGGGTAGTCTACAGACTTCTTTCAGTTGTCCAAATGTAGCTGTCTGACTATGGAAGTGCTTTGCAGTCTATTCCTTCTTCCAGACTTAGACCAAAGTGGGGAAATAAGGGTTTTATTTTCTGAGGTATTAGCATTTCTGAACTCAAATGTTCTGAGTTCTGAAAGATCTTAACCAAGCAAGGTGATCTGAGCACTAATGTTTGATAAAGATCTTAGATTTTACCTTACAGGCAATGAGGACATTTGCAGAAAAAAAGTGACTGCTAAATTAAGTCTGTGCCAATGCTTATTCTGGCAACATAAAGTCAAAAGATAGAAATGGGGGTGAGCCTGGAGTTGACCGGAGAAAGGGAGAACAGTTAAAAGTAACTTACTGACTCTGAAGTCAGATCATCCATGGAGGGAGAGGTGGAAATGGTAGTAAAAGAGTGATCTAATCATGAGAAAAGACTGTCCTTAGAAGTCCTTCTAAACAGGATGTGATGAGACTGGTGTGGAGAAGGATGAAGAGGAGGAGTTAAAGATTCTGGTTTTAGAATCTGTGCAATTAACAGTACCATTAACTAAGATAACCCTATAAACCCGGGGCGGCGGGGTGGTATGGCAGGGAAGATAATGAGTGGTTTGAATGTGTTCATTTTCAAGGCACTTGTGGGATATTCAAGTTTAGATGCCATCATGTTAGTTATAAATATGATTCTGATGCTCAAGAGAAAGATCTAACTGGAAATATGTATTTGCAACATCAACTTGGTTTGGGTCATGCAAGAAAATGGAATGATTTTAAAAAGATTATTTTAATTGATAAGAGGGCAGCAGTAACAGCTAGCCTAAAGATGAGACACCAACAAAGGATTCTGAGGAAGAAACTTACAGAAAAAAGGAAAGTAGTGAGAGAATTAATAAAAAAAGAGTTTTAAGAAGGAGGAGAGGGAAAATGGGTGCCGATAAAGAGCCAAATGTTCCAGTGATATTGGTATATGAAAAAATGAAAAATATTTTCAAAGTACAAAAATCAAGGACACTGTTAACCTTAACGTAATATTTTGGTATTGTAGTTGAAGTAAAATTCAAGTTTTAATTAGCTAAGTAGTAAATAGATGCTGAGAAAGAGTACAGAAAATGTGCATCCATGTTTCAGAAGGTTTATTTCCAAATTATAGACTAAAAAAGATAGTAGCTTGAAAGGGAACTGGAGTAAAGGGAAAAGGACTTTTGTAATTGATTAATTAATTGTGAATTGATTTTATTTTATGGAGGGGAGTATATTGGTAATAACAGAGGACATCATGACTGAATTCCAGATCCAATTTTTCTATTGCTGAAGGAGGCAGTATATAATAGTTAAGGGTATGATTTTGGAGTTAGGCATCTTGTGTTCAAATATCACTTAACCACTTTGTACCTTAATTCATTTATATATACAGTGGGAAAAAAAAAGATTATTCCTATCTCATAAATTCGTTGTGGCTGGCACATCGTAAGTATTTAATGTGTGTTAATTATTGTGTTATTAGATTAGTATTGCAGATTTCTTTTTAGGTAAGCATAGAGTACTTTTAAAGAATATATATGTGTTTATTAAGTAAGAATTTGGCCCCAAATCAATTCCTGGTCAAGATTTTATGCAATTGCCAATACTGTTCTCTTTCTACATGAGAGAATTGCTTTTTCTACGATTAGTGAAAGCCTGTTAGAACATGGAGTTGTCAATCAAGCCTTCTTTAGTGCCAGAAACAAGTTTTATCCATGTTAATACCAGAATATCACTGGGGATCAAGATCTTTTCTCAATGATATAGGCATAGTCTAAGCCTAGGGTACTTATCCTCAGGAGGAACAACTGTTCTTCCAGTTTGAGGTCTCTGCATGAGTTTGCTGCCCCAAATCTTGTTCCCTGGATATATTTTCATTTAAAATGGAAAAACTATACTAGATATTCAATTAAAAAAAAAAGAGTAATGATGGCCCAAATCTCAACATCCTTAATCAGGTACCTATAAAGTAGAGCATAGTGGTTAAATATGGAGGTTCTGTAATCAAACTTACTAGCTCAGATTTGGCTCTAACTATGGATAGAAAATGGGGGTATGACAAGAGAGTTGAGTAGAAGATATTTTCTTGAATAGTTTTAGGTGATCTGATATGTATTTACTTTCCCAGGGGCCTATCCTGATCCTACTTAGCAACATTTTAAAGCTAAGTATATAATTTCAATTAGGAGAAGACCCAAGACATATATCGTCATGGCAGCTGAAAGCCAGGTAAAACAGAGATAATAAGGTGATGTAGAAAAGACCTATTTCAATCAGAGAAGGGATAGTAGATGGAGAAGGAGAAGGAGAGAAGGAGGAGAAGTGGGAAAGGGGAAGGAGGAGGAGCAAGTGGAGAGGGAGATGAGAGTGAGAGAGAGCAGGGGAGGAGGAAAGCAGTAATGCCACTACCCAAAGACAGCGATTGCATGAAGAACACATTGTTCAATCCTGCGTTCCTAAGAAGAGATCCTAGCACCACAGTCCAAGTGAGTGTGCCTGATGACTCCAGTTCATTCTCACTCACACCCATACCCCTCTTTCTTGGTGACTGAGTGAGGGCCAAGAGAAACTTCAAATAACACACTGGGAATGAAGCAGCTATAATCAAAAGAGCAGTTCAGACAATCTAAGTGGAAGGCAAAAAGCTATAAAATAAAGAGATTAAAAATAATATAAAAAGTATGGTATGGAAGGAAAGAAGGAGACTCACTTCATAGTTAAGAAAGTCTTGATGCATACAAGAACATTGAGAGAAGCTGACCTTTTCACGGCTCTGACTCTGAAAAATGTGAGGCATCCTTATCTACTGTGATGGAAAGGGCTTGAGGAGATTCGTAACAGTTTGCAACAAAGCTTGGAGAATCCCAGGGGTAGAGTGATGTGAAAGGATTACTGACAGCATTGCAAAATGGACTGAGGTAATGGGAATCACAGGGCTCCTACATTTCTCACTAACTCTTCATTTCTTCAGAGGAAGAGAAGAGGTCCAATCATCTTTGGAAATTCAGTGCCTAGCATATTGCAATGATGAAAGTAGAATGCATGTGAGAACATTTTGTAAATTATCACATTTTAGTATCAGTTCAGTTTCCATTATATTTTTTAACTACATCTGTATACTTATAAACAGTCTCTAATTTTTATAACTGGTATGAAGGAGCAATGGGAATGTTTAAAAAAAGGAAATTGTTGGAAGTAATAAATTATTTTTAATATTACATTTTAAATTTTTTCTTACAAGTATAAAGTCCTTTTTATTAATTTAAAAGTATAAGTCATGAACTAAATAACTTCATATGCTCACAAAATTATCCTGTGTGATATATTAAATAGTATATTATAATTTGCATATTAATTAAAAACTTATTTGTTAAGTGAACATCGCACAGGAGAAAAATCCAATATTTTAACAAAACAAAGAAAATTACATATTTTATTAATAAATGTCCTCCATAGTGGCAAGCAGGTGTCAAAACATTATTTATTTTTTAAAGATTTATTTATTGGAGGGGGAGAAAGAGAGATAGCATGCAAGTGGGGGTAGGGGAGAAGGGAGAGGGAGAGAATCCTCAAGCAGACTCTGAGCTGAGTATGGAGCCCAATGAAGGGCTCGATCTCATTACCCAGGGATCATGACCTGAGCTAAAATCAAGAGTTGGATGCTCAACTGACTGAGCCACCCAGGGGCCCCAAAACACTCACTTTTAGAGAAAAGGACTATGAATGAACCCAAACTTCATAAGTCTGCATGAATTTTTCTAATCAATTATACTTGGAATTACATATTTCATGTGACAGATTTTGTACATAGCTTTCCCCCAATCCCTAGGATAACACGGGAAGAGAAATGCTTTCATATGCTACAAGTTAGTTTCCTCATTTTTCTGAGTGATTATTGGGGATGGGGGGTGGGAAGTGAGGAGGATGTTAGCAGTGGCAAGGGATAGAAGTTGAGGAAGGAGTAGAAAAAAAATACCCCTCACCAACTAGTATTAAGTTAAAATCAAGTTTCATTCTTCTCAGTTTCAATCCAGTTATGCTGTGTTGATTTTTCCAGAAAGCATTAAACTAAAGTAGGACTTTAATTATTTTCTTATCATTCACATCACTAAAAAATGTGTCAAGGCTGCTAATGTTTAATTTAATAGTTTAAGTTCTGATAACTGATAACTTGTCCCCTTAATGAAAAGCATATTTTCAGCCGCTCTGGAAATGTCAAAGCCAAAAGGCTAGAAGGAATCAGGATTGCAACTACTTTCCAGACTAGAAATCCTTAAAGTCTTCATGTCCTTTCTCTATAGCCTTTTTTTTTTTTAATTTTTATTTTTTTGTCATGTTTTAAGGAAAAGTGGAGTTAACGCTAATCTCTAATCTTGACAGAACTAGCATGGATGCTAAATTCCTGTTCTCTTCACTCTGTTTTTAAAGACATAGTAGAGGGGAAAGAAACAAATCCTCTAATTTTAAGCTATTGGGAAGGGGAAAAAAGTATTTTACCTGTTTAGGTTCTTTGGCTGGTCTAAAAATCAAATTAACATAAGACATATTAAATAGAGAAAAACAAATTTAATTGTGCACTATACAAGGGCCCTATAAGAATAGGAGACCCAAGGACAAGTTGGACAGTTGAGGCTTATATGCCATCTTCAGCTAAGGAATGGGATAGGGGCTGGGGCTTTAAAAGGGAGGAGGGTGATTCATAGGACAATAAGAAGAGCAGATGTTTGGTAATTAGATGTTTGCCCTGCCTTACAGATAGGTCATTCAGATAAAAAGTTATCCTGTGGTAATAGCTTTCTTTCTGAGCCAGGCCCCCTATCTAAATGACTTTAGGTAGTTTAAGGGAAAGGTAATAATTTTTCTTGAATCTTCTCAGTCTTGAGTATCTTTAGTTCAAAATAGTCTACATGCCAATGTGACACATTTTGGGGAAATTTGTTTTAAACCCCTTCAAAGTTCAAAAGTCAGTTACAATTAAGCCTGTAGCATAAAGTATATGGAATACATCATTTCTCATAGGAAAGTTTTATTTGCTCCTTCAAGTTGAAGTACAATTTATTCTTGAGGTGCTGGATATAGTTTTATATAAGATTTTACCTATGATATTATGAAATTTAATAATAGGAAATCTTACTAAAAGTAAAATCAGGAGGTTTTGGCAGGGGGAACTCTGATGCCCTGACACTCCTAGTTAGTTGCAGACCAAACAGAAAGAGATGGACTTGACGTTATACAGACTTGACCTTGAATGTGGATACCACTCTACCATTCCAGCTGGAGGAAGAGAGGCTTCCCTTACCTCCCTGGGCAACAGTTGAACCAATGAAAAGCCACCCTACTTCGAACCTCCTGTTCCAACAGACTTGTAGTTTACAACAGCCTTCCCAATTTACCTCTTTTCTCCTTTAAATCAAACAAACAAAAAAACATGCCTCTCCTTTGTTCCTCAAACTTACCAATGGTTTTGCTGCAGCTTGTTTGTCTCAGATTGTAACTCTTTTTATTCCCGAATAAACCACCATTTGCTGGTAAAATAACTGGGAGTTTTTATTTTTAAGGTTAACAATATAGTTTTTAGAAAATAACATTTTTGTGGTGCAATATTTAACACATTACCTGAAATATTTTATTGATAAAGTAATGTAATCCCTGTTCCTGTTAGGTTACTTAGGCTCAAAGTAAAGATTCATTACAAGAGATGATGGTAGTCTGGGTAGCATAGAAAAATCTAATTAATGGAAAACAAAGTGTCAGAAAGATATGAAATAGGACAGTTCTATGGTCTCAAGTAGCGGGAAATAAGGGAAAGTCTCCTTGAGGCATCATCCTCATCCCTATTTCTATTTTTCTTTTTGTTCTGTTTCTTTTTTTCTTTTTAACAAAGCCTGTTCCATTTAGTTTGCAGTTATTTTCTTTGAAAATCATATTATTAGGTGGAAAAAATTTTACTCATCCTTTCTCAGTTCTTTGGCTGGTCTAACAATCAAATTAACATAAAACAGATGAACAGGGAAAAATTTAATTTTGTGTGTATGGGTGCCCCACATACATGAGAGGTTCAAAGGCAGAAAGGTAAAAGGAGGTATATGTGCCATTCTGAACTAAAGAAAGAAATAGGTACCTGGAGCTTCAAAGGAAAAAAGGACACATCACAGGGCAAGAGGAAGATGAGCAGATGTTTGGGAATTAGATGTTTGCCCTGCCCTGCAGATGAGTCACTCAGATAAAGTTTATCTCTGGTAATAACTCTTATTCTGGAAAAGACCCCAATTTAGATTCTTCTAGGTAGTTAAAGGAGGGGGAATTTTTTTCCCTTGAGCCCACAGGATCTTGATTACCTTCTGCTCAAATTAGTTCACATACCAAAGTGGCACATTTTGGGGAAACTTGTTCTGAACCCCTTTAATATCAATCAGGAATAAAATGTAATTTTTCAGTTTGGTCTTTTCACATCATACTAAAAATGTAATCTTATTCTAGTGTAAATTAAATTCCAGTTGAAAGCTGTATCTGGGAGGGAAGAACAAAAGGCATAGTCATGCTAGATTGTACTTCATTATAAATAATGGATAGAAAGGAGTATAAGGGAGGAAAAATAATTTTCCCTCTACCCATCTAGATTCTTGGCTATGACATCCCCTGTAATCTTTAAAGACAGACTAAAAGGAGAAAAACAAACAGAAGCTTAATAACATGTGTACCTCCTGTACTTATGGGAGATATCTAGGAAAACTCAAAGTGTCCCAACATCATCATAAATACCATCTTCATGGCCAATAGACACACAAAAAGATGCTCAACATCACTCATCATCAGGGAAATATAAATCAAAACTACAATGAAATACTACATCACACCTGTCAGAATGGCTAAAATTAACAACACAGGAAACAACAGGTGTTGATGACGATGTGGAGAAACGGGAACCCTCTTATGCTGTCGGTGGGAATCCAAACTGGTGCAGCCACTCTGGACAGTATGAGGTTCCTCAGAAAGTTAAAAATAGAATTACCCTATGACCCAGTAATTGCACTACTAGGTATTTACCCAAAGGATACAAAAATACTAGTTCAAAAGGATACATGCACCCCAATGTTTATAGCAGCATTCTCAACAATAGCCAAACTATGGAGAGAGCCCAAATGTCCGTCTGGGTAAGACTGGGTAATGACTGGAAAAGGAGTTGTGGTATTTCATTTTATATATGGAATAGTACACAATTATGAAAAAGAATGAAATCTTGCCACTTGCAACAACATGGAGCTAGAGAGTATTACGTTAAGCAAAGTCAGTCAGAGAAAGAAAAATACCATTTGATTTCACTCATATGTGGAATTTAAGAAACAAAACAAATGAACATTGGGAGTAAAAACCAGATGCAAACCAAGAAACAGACTCTTAACTATGGAAAACAAACTGAGGGGTTGTGGATAGGGGGTGGGCAGCGGGGGGGGTGGAGGGGTGGGGGGGTTGGGTTAAATAGGTAATGGGGATTAAGGAAGGCACTTGTGATGAGCACTGGGTACTGTACCTAAGTGTTGAATTACTGAATTCTACACCTGAAACTAATATTCCACTGAATGTTCACTAACTGGAATTTAAATAAAAACTTGAAGAAAAATAAATAATTAAATACCATTTTCAGCTAATGACAAAAGAAAGATACTGAGGGTAGGGAGTATCAGTTGTGGGAAGTTATCAGGCAAAGCACAGTAAACGAGGGTATGATTGATATGCAGATTTAAGTCCTTGCCTTCTCCATTTAGGTTTCTAGAGATTTAATCATATTTCCCTCCTGGTACAGAGAAGGAAACACAAATGATTCTTCAAAAAGGTAAATTCTCTGTTTTCAGAAGTTTTCAAAAATTCTACCATATCTGTTGTGTTTTAAAAAAAAAATAACAAGTTCAAAATAATCCTTATGCCAAAGAGACATATTTTGGGGTAGTATTTTCTGCTCCTTTTGAGGAGTAAACATTTCTAATTTTGTCTAAGAACAGAGAACTGTCAAACAGGATTTTTCAGGCAAATAAGAAATGAAGCAGAATAACCACCTGTGCGTGGCAATTTTTTGAGAGAAATGTTCTGTCTTGCAAAAGCGTTCTTCTTTTTAGATTTGGTACACAGGAGACAAATTAAAAATTTCCTTTGACACTTCTGACGAGTCAATATCTGTGATAGTAATATAAGCTAAATAAAAATAAGGGACTGCTGTGTGTTTGCCATACTCATATAATACCACCCGAAATATCTATGACTGTAAAATATTTGAAGTTTATTATAAAGATAGTTAGAAAATTACGGTTTTTTTTCCTGGTGAAATACATAAGCTCAAACAATGTGCATTTTGAAGTGAGTTTATGTTAAAATAATTTTATTTGTTTAGCACATAAGCAGATGTGCCTTCGATTGTGAGACTGGTTCTTCCTATAAAAGAGATAATATGGAAAAGTGAAAAATGAACACATCTTGGTGTTGGGAAATTTGGTTAAGACTCCGTTTTGCTTTGTAACCTTGAGCATTGAATCCATGTCTTTCTTTCTGCCTCCTAAAAATTTGAGTATCTATCCTAACTCTCCATAAGATAGAATACACTTTATAATTGTGTCATATATTCTGATGATCACTCTGACAGTTTCAAAGCAAAAGTTCATTGGGGTATTAAAGCAAGGGTTCTAAAGGACAAGAGCTAATTTCCCCTATAAGCCTGAACTTGAAGGAAATAAAACAAGCACAATTTTTCAGTCATTTTGCAAATCTCTTACACCTAAGCCCTCTCTTTCTTCTTCCTAAAGCATTAGCATGTAGGCATTGATACACTCCTATGTGATCATAGTTGCTCTCTCTTCCTTAAGGTATTTCTGCTTTGAGAAGTATCTTCGGGAATGAATGTTTAACGTTTATGAGATAAGAAACAATTTAAAATAGTAACATTGCTGACAAGAATTTTCAAATTAAGAGACTTGCTCAGCATGTTTTTATTAAGGAGTGATTAGCTGAGAAGTCAAAGTATATTTATGCTTATACATGTGTCTCAATGAATATGCATAGTAAAATGACTGGGAAAAAGGAATAAACCAATTTTGACTTTCGTCTTTATGCATCTTTACATTTCCAGATTGCCTGTATTACTTTTATCAGTAGTAAAGACTTTTATAAGACTAGAACCTGGGGACGCCTGGGTGGCTCAGTCGGTTAAGCGTCTTCCTTCCGCTCAGGTCGTGATCCCAGGGTCCTGGGATCGAGCCCCGCATCGGGCTCCCTGCTCAGGGGGAAGCCTGCTTCTCCCTCTGCCTCTGTCTCTCTCTCTGTCTCTCATGAATAAATAAATAAAATCTTTAAAACAAAAAACAAAAACAAACAAACAAAAAGACTAGAACCTGATGGTAAGAGAAAAAGTCTGGGTGTTTCTAATGGAATGTTTTGATAAGTTAATGGCCTTAAAGTGCCCCCAAGGGTCTCTTTCTTCCCCTTTCCTGATTCTGGAAAGATGAATTTTTGAAAGGTCAAGACAGTAAGGGAATTCTTTCAAGCATAGAAAGAAATAATTTCTGTATAAGCAGATATAAAAATAAAAATTGGATGAGTAGAAAACAAGGTTCTCTTCCTGTTACTGTATTTAGAATATATTTTTGCCTTTAGGTCATCTAATATTCTGGTATCATTTAGTTTTGGTGATACAGTTTTATGATATTCGCCAATTCAGCTTTTTTTCCCCCTGTGTAACTTCTTTTAAAGATAGAAAATTACATTAAGATACTTGCAAAATAATGTTAGTTTAAAACTGGTAATGGAGTAACTTTAAGGTACACAGTAACTAACTCTTCCACTGTCCTTGGAATTAGGCAAAATGTCTTCATTTATCATACAAGGATTCATTGTAATTGATTCTTTAAAAATTCTTTTCAGATGGCAAGATGTGGCTCTTGGACAAACAAAAAGATCACAGGTTTACAAAGTAACACAAGCTAGATTTTAGATCCAAGAATGCCAACTAATAAACTTCCAACAATTTTTTAAAAAACATTCTAGATAATTGTTTCTTGCCATAGAGTTAGTTCTTTCCTCCCTCCCTCCCTCTTTCCCTCCTTCCCTCCTTCCTCCCTCCCTTCCTCCCCTCCTTCCTCCCTTCCTTCCTCCCTCCCTTCCTTCCTCCCTCCCTTCCTCCCCTCCTTCCTCCCTTCCTTCCTTCCTTCCCTCCCTCCCTCCCTCCCTCCCTCCCTCTTCCCTCCCTCCCTCCCTCCCTCCCTCCCTCCCTTCCTTCCTTCCTTCCTTCCTTCCTTCCTTCCTTCCTTCCTTCCTTCCTTCCTTCCTTCCTTCCTTCTTTCCTTCCTCCCAAAATCAAGTAAAAACATATTTGAAGTAGCTGTGTCTCCCTATGTAAAAGAGAGAAGTGGAGTTGCTTGGGGTAAAATGGGGGCTGCCTACCTGTCTCTCAGTTCCTGCTTTTCCTACCCATGCTGGAAATAAGGGGCCCAATTAGAAAATTCATTTTGTAAGCTAAGATTTACCACAGCTTCCTAGTGTTATACACATAGTTTGTGTTTTGTGTTTGGTGTGGGTGTGGTTGGGAAGCAGCAAATGAGAAAGGGAAGCAGCTAGTCAGGCTGTAACTTTCACTTTTGCCCCACTCTTTAGTTATTCTAAGTTCTCCATGTCATTCTAATAGACATCAAAAATGCTACTTGGTAAATTAGCAATACCTGATAGAATGGGATCCATCAGCAAAATCTCATTCTGTTACTCTTACAGCAAACAAACAGATTAATTTAAGTGCAAATTCTCATTTCAGGGAGAGGTTTTATGTTGAAACTGTTAATTTGGCAATTAATAAACTGGGAAGACAATGACTTTCAGCTGAAATTGACAGGCATTTAAGTATATTTAAAAAATGCAAAAAAACGCTGGAACTATTTTCACCCTATGGAAGACACCTGGGCCTGGGGTGTCATGCTCAAGTATCACTAAATTAAATATTATTATAATTTGAAACTTGGTCCCAAAGAAAAAATTTTTAGAGCTGCCATGTAACTGGGGGCTCAACAAAAATGGGAATAATCACAGTATTATTCTCTATGAGCCCATTTCTTGTCACTCCTTCCTGAGGACTGAGCCAGTAGCATTAGGCTTAATGTCCAGAATGATCATGAACTTCATTTAGAAATAAGCTTTTTATTGCAATGTGAAATTTTAAATACTTAAATGATATAGAGGGTCTGTATAAGGTCCTTTTTGGGGAACCTCTGCAATTTGTAGCATTTGTGTAAATACTTACTAACAACCACCAACCTTCACTCTTCCACCCTAAGAAACCAATTACAGCCCCACATTCTCATTTCTTGGACAACAAAACTTGTGTATTTTCTTTTTAAGATTGGAGTGGTTGAAGGACATGTTTCTAGTTCCTAAGGATAACACTAAGAAGAAGTTGTATTAAAAGTGGCACTGATATGAGTACTACTTTTTTTAAATGGACTACTTAGGAAAAAAAATTACTGATGCTCTTGTTTGAACATCAATTTCACAAATGAGGAAAAAAGATCCTATTTAATGGTATTGCTAGAGAAGTTTTATTATTCAAGCCCCCAAAGTCCAAATACATGCCTAACATTAAGAGAAATGTTTGTTCTGTGTTTTCTGTGCATTCAAGTGTTTCACTTATAATCAAAGAGAAAGATAGATGCACTGACTTTATCCATTTTTACTTAAAATTTCTCTTTCCATATTTTACATCCAATAATCAGCATAGCGTATGTTCAGAGAATATTGCAATAAATGATAAATGTTCACATTATATTCATGTGTTTTTGTTTTTTCCAGTGAGAGTTGATCCTATTTCTAGTTTTGACTGGTTGCATAAACCTGGTCATTTTTTATATTGATAGTAGACTCTTAATGTTAAGAATATTAAATCAGCCTTTATTCAAGCACAGTTTTATATACTTCACAAAACCAGGATAAGCATTATTAATTGACACCTTCAACATTTTTCACATGAAAAGGTAAATTTACTCTTGAACAGCCATGTGCTTGCTTACCATTTACAGAAATAATCTCAGTAAGTTCTCTTGAGATTTTATTCACTTGAGAAAGGGCTTTTTAAAGGTTCTGGACTTTGAGGCAGAACAATTGGCATTGTTCATTACGCCTAGATAAATGTTTGTACTTTATAGCAGTTTCCTAGCATTCTCCTTTTAAACAATGCCTCGTCTCAAAATCAACATTGTACTCAATGATGCTTCTATTTTTGTTTTCCTTGATCAGTACAAGGGGAAGAAGACTATAATGGGCCCTTCAGAAAGCCTGTTCAGGGTGACATGGAACTCAAGGGAAAGCTAATCATCTAATGATTTCAAGGCACTTTAAATTCTTGCCACCCAGTTCACTTCTGTAAACAATCGGTGCATGATGAATGCCTAAAGGGCTGAAACAGTGCACATTTCTGCTAGATTTACAAGAATAAAGCTGTTGACATTACAAAGCATGTGAGTGGAGAACTACCCCCTGCTTTTGCCACAACTCAGCTCAAAAAACAAGACAAATGAAGCAATGTAAAACAGGTAATAAATATGAGTATATGTGCTAGTTTGATTTTCTTTTAATATGAGAACTCTAAAAGAAAAATATGCAATTGTTCTGAATAAGGACATATTTTGAACTACATATATATGTATATATGTATATATATATATACACACACAAAATGGGGATTTGGAATTAATATTTAATTGGAAAGGAATAGATATTAAAAATCATTTCACTTTCATGAAAGCAAGTTCATACAGGGAACATCACAAAGATTAAATAGGAAAGCACTGAAAATAAAATGCATTTTTACCTAATAGCATGGTAACTTGGAGGCTGAAAATGCTTCAAATAAAAAGTTATTTATGCAAATTTTGTTTTCTTTCCTAAACTTTTATTAATATTTAAAACTTGCATTTGTTGGTTTTTCACTGATACAACATTTCAAAATAGAATTACCAGTTTCATAGTTTTCTTTTCCTTGAACCAAACAAAAATCCCTTAACAAAAAGTCTTTTGGTAGTGAATCACTAGCAACAAATAGCTCAAGGCCTTGTTTAAAGAACCTCAATAATACCAAAAAGCAGAAGAGGATATGAAAGGAAAGAAAATCTGGACTAAGTATGGTCTAAAAAATTAATTTAAGACATTCTTTTTTCCTCTTTCTTTTTCCAACAAAGTAATAACAGTTGGGAGTCTTTCATGCAGAATTGGCCTCAAGCATTCCATGAAATACAGAGAATGTAGAGACAGAGAATTGAAGTTAAAATTGTTTCAAAGACCTCAACCTACACTGTCTTCAATATTCAAGTAGAAGACATTAAATATGGGATTAGGAAAGCCCGGTTTTGCGGGGGGGCAGAGATGGAATCCCGTGTAATTACTCAGACTTAGGACAAAACATACTTTAGAATTATGGAATCTAAAATACTTCACCTTATATTCCAAGGCAAAAATTAAACATATCATTGTGGTAAAAATCATATATCATTAATGGAATCTCTATTAATGTGACCATGAATAATGGTCATTTTTTAAACTGTATGTATTCATTTAAAAAATAACAATTTTTAAGTTTATCATTTATCTGGACAAAGGAATTACATTAAAAGATCCCATTTTACATTGTACTAAAGCTACATACTTTATATATAAATACACAAATATGGGTTACAAATAAATACAAACATAAATTATTCACACTCCAAATCATGTATGACACCACACACAATGTATTGTGTCTGTTTATATGTATATATGTATTATGCAGGTATGTGCATAAATATACACATTATATAAGCTTATATTTATATATGTACACTATGTGTGTGTATATATATATACGTTATATAAATCTATTATATATGTTTTACTAAGAGATACCAACTTCTTTCAGATTAAGACACAAAAATGATTTTTTTCACATAATGGCATGACATAAAAGAAAGAACTAAGGCAGTCCTGAAAATCCATTAGTATGAATAGTCAAAACTTAAGGTTAAAAGTAAGATGTCAAGAGTCTCAAGCATAGAATACATAGATATCATTCTTTTAAAGGGTGTTCAGGATGCCCTACAATCTGTCCCAGGATCTAATTATTCTAAATATACTTATTTATTTATATCTATATATCTTATTATTTCACTTTGCTTATATGTAAAGATGATATAAAAATAAGTAAAATTTAGGATAGAACTAAGATTGTGTTATTATCAAATGTAAAATAATTTTTGCAGTCCACCAAATACTCATATTTCCAAAATTCCCAGTAATAATAATAGCAAGCATGACATTTGTTATGTGTTGGGCATAAACTTATACTAACTTATTACTCACAATGACTTATGAGGTTTTACAATTGACATCAATAATAGTTTTCACTCTGGGGCCCCTGGGTGGCTCAGTAGGTTAAGTGCCTGCCTTGGGCTCAGGTCCTGATCTCAGGGTCCTGGGATAGAGTCCCGTATTGGGCTCCCTGCTCAGGGTGGAGTCTGCTTCTCCCTCTTCCCAACCCCCCTCCCTTGTTTGTGCTCTCTCTCTCTCAAATAAATAAATAAAATCTTTAAAAAATAATAATAATTTCCACTCCTTTCAAACTTGATTGATTCCTGCTGTATGACATAGTATGGAGCAGAGTTTGTCGTTATTGAGCGATGTCACCCTCTTCCCAAGGAAAACAATTTCCAGATATTCCTCATTCATATTGACTTAATTTTCTTTAATTATAATTTTAAATAAATATGGTCACATGCTAGGTAGAAGGGAATAATATATAGGTATAAGCTCTTTATGTTTACAGGTCCAATAAAACTATAAAGCCAAATAGGCTTTCAAGTTAAAACTGAGCAAATCAGTTTTTGAAGTTTTATTGTTCCTTTTGTACAATGGATAGTTTTTTAAATCTAAAAATTACTATTTTGACAGGTCCCAAAATGTAACATAAAGAATTTTAAGTTATTACTTTATGAAAAATTCTTTCTTGAAACAAATAAAAATAGGACACGCAAATGTCTTTGTGATAACAAATCACTTTCTTGTTTTATTGAATAAATTAAGAAATGGATAGGTTGCACTATATAAATGTCTTCCTATCAGGCTTAGAAGCCACTACTAGACTGAAACTACTTGGTGAGGTCCCTAATGACCCCGGATTGCTAATCCAATGGTCAGTTGTTAGTCTTTTTTTTTTTTTTTTTAAGATTTTATTTATTTGACAGAGAGAGATACAGCGAGAGAGGGAACACAAGCAGCGGGAGTGGGAGAGGGAGAAGCAGGCTTCCCGCGGAGCAGGGAGCCCGATGCGGGGCTCAATCCCAGGACCCTGGATCATGACCTGAGCCGAAGGCAGACACTCAATGACTGAGCCACCCAGGCGCCCCGGTCAGTTGTTAGTCTTGATCATATTTAACAACCAGCGGTATCGGTCACAGTTGATTACTGCCTTTCTTGAGATGTATTTGTTACTTGGTTTTCAGTGTACTATACTCTTCTGGTTTTTCCTCCCACCTCTCCTGCTGCTCTTTTTTACTTTCTTTGATTGATTTCTCCTAATTTTTCTGACCTCTTATAGTTAGAGCTCTAGGGTCCAGTCTCATCTATACTCTTCTTCCATATTCATGCCATCCTGTATGGTCCCAAACCTTCTCTTACTTGGATTGTTGCAATAGCCTCCTGACTCATTGCTTCTTATACTGGACCTTTACTATTTATTTTTGACAGTGCAACCAGAGTGATTTTTTTTTTTCCAAATATGCGACATCACTTTAATCCTCTGCTCAGAGCCCATCAATGGCTCCTATCACACTCAGAATGAAGCTTAATCCTTACGATAGCTTCCAGATCCCCACCCAATCTGTCCTACTGCTTTCACCTTGCTTATTCTGTCCCAGCACATTGATTTCCTTGCTATTTCTTGAACACAGCAGGTGTCCAGCAGCTTTGGATCCCCTCCTTAGATTGCCTCTGCCTGGATTGTTCTTCTCCCAGATGATTTTAAGGCTTACTCTGTTCTGCTTTGTTTACTCCCATCAGTTCTTGGATTAAATATCACCTTCTTCCTGAGGTCTTCCCTGACCATCCTCTTTTAAATTGTAACCCCATAACGCCATGCATCTCCTCCCCAGGTCCTGATTTCTTTTTCTTTTTTTTTCACCATCACTTACCACCATTTTCCATTCCATGCATTTTAATTACTTACTATTTAGTGTTTGTCTTCCCTCACCAAAATGCACACTCCATGAGGAAGGAATTTCCATGTGCTTAATTTCTCCTTTCTCTCCAGTGCCTAACAGAGTGACCAGCATATTCTGATCAATATTTTGGAAAATAGTGAATGCAAAATAATTCACTTTACTACAATGTTAGGTATGGACCAATTGTTGCTTCTTTCATTAGAAAATGCTGAACTCATGGCAGTCATACATATTCACTCAAATGGAATTCTCAAGCTCACGAGAATATATCCACAAACTTTTAAGCAGGGGAAACAGTAACATACAGGTTAATGGCATGGACTTTGGATTTTACAGACTTGGTTCAAATCCTGGTTCTGACAAGTACTAGCCCTGGATCACCTGGCAGTTCACATAACCTCTCTAAGCCTCCATTTCCTCAAATGCAAAATGGATATGAAAATCTCATATGATTGCCGTGAGGGTTAAATGAAGCAAATCAGTTGACTGTAGTAATTATTTATTATTTAATTATATTATAACTTTACATTTAGTTTTAATGTTATTATTGTAAGACCAATATGACCAGGATCTTGTGTTCCTAGCTGGGAACGGAGACTATGATTACTTAATATAGCACAAACCTGGCTGATCCATGAGAAACTCAAACATGTAATAGCCCAGTAGCTTCTCTAACCTTTTGAACAATTGTCCTCCAGTGGAAAAATGATGTTAAACACTAATTTTAATTCAGTTCCTGCTAAGAGACCATGATGTAAAAAGAGGCTTCAGAAATAAAGGATCATTTCAATTTCATAATTGGATGCTCAGTCAGTGCAGTGACTTTTTAAATGAATGCTTCTGAAAACACGATGTCGTCAAATACAGCTCTACGGACACAGACTCTTAATTCATACTAATGTGTAAGAACTACTTAATTACCATGTAAAGTTTGAAAAAAAACCCTCAAGTTTACATTTGTTTTTCCTTTGCAATTGCTTTGTTGGTGCTACTGAGTGACATGGTTCTAAGGTTTATCGAATAGATCTTGGGACTCTGTTTTTCTTTTCAGCTTTATTGATGTATAAGTGACAAATAAAAATTGTAACATATTTAAAGTACGCATTGTGATTATTTGATATACGTTGTGAAAAGATTCCCCCCTTGGAGTTAACACACATATTTGCTGTGTGTGTGTGTGTGTGTGTGAAAACACTTGATTTCTACTTTCAGCAAATTTCAATTATACAATATAGTGTTACCAACTTAGTCGCCATGTTATAAATTGGATCATCATCTTATTCATCGTATAACAAAGTTTGTACCCTATTGTTGGAGGAAGTCATCAAGAGGATATGACTGCTGGTTGACTCAAGAGCTAGACCCAGGCAACAGGAAGCCCCTACCCCCACCTTTATCCTTGGAATGGACATTCTGCTCACCATTCCCATGGTGGGAACCATTTTTAGAATGTAACCTTGAGGGAGCACATGTGTTGTTGAGACTACCTGGACAGTATATATGACCAAACCCAGTTAAAGCCTCTGTAGAGACTTGTAAGATTCTGGCAGGCAGTTGCAGAGATCTACTCATCTTGCAGGCACCCAAGACAAGCCTCAGATGTATGTGAGTTCCTTTACTCATTAAACCTGCCACCTACCAATCTGGAGTGGTCTGCCTCTTTGCCCTCTCCTTGCCCTTCATATATAGAGGCCATTTTCAGTTTTCGCCTGGACAACTTCTTGAGGCTGCAAACCACCTTTTGTTAGCCTCTGCCTATTTCCCCCACTTCCCAGCCCCTGGAAAACACTTTTATACTTTCTGTTTTTATGAGTTCAACTTTTTTTTTTTTTTTTAAGATTCCACATATAAGTGATGCTATGCATATATCTGCCTGGTTTATTTTTCTTACCAACACCTCCAGATTAATCCATGAATTTCAAATGACAGAATTTCCTTCTTTTTCAAGATTGAATAATATTTCATATCTTTTGATCCATTTATCCATTGATGGACACTGAGGTTGCTTCCATACCTTGACTGTTGTGAATAATGCTGCAATGAACATGGGAATATAGGTATCTCTTTGAGATAATAGTTTCATCTGAGATTCTGTTAAACTAAGGCTTCCCTAACTTTTTTGTCTGTGCCTAAAAATATTAACCTTAAATTAAGCAGGATAACTACATTTATCAATTTATTTAATCAAGAATATCTGGAAAGGGGCACCTGGGTGGCTCAGTTGGTTAAGCGACTGCCTTCGGCTCAGGTCATGATCCTGGAGTCCCGGGATCGAGTCCCGCATCGGGCTCCCTGCTCGGCAGGGAGTCTGCTTCTCCCTCCGGCCCTCCTCCCTCTCATGCTCTCTGTCTCTCATTCTCTCTGTCTCAAATAAATAAATAAAATCTTTAAAAAAAAAAAGTTAAAAAAAAAAGAATATCTGGAAAGCATCAAGGATTTCTCTAGTTTACATATTAGACTCATGTATTACAGAAAGGCTATATTTTCCATTTAAATAACTTTCTTCTGAAAACATCAATAACAGAAGACTGAACATAAAAAATTACACAATGAAATATCATACTGATTTGGAAACTTCCTCGACCTATCTATAGATCTTGAGAGATGGCTTCAATGAAGCTGGAAATCCTATTTTCCTCTAATTTGATTTTATTAGTGAGTCATGCCTGAGAAGTCAGCATTTATGACACAAAATTAAACTATTATGAATAAACAATACACCATCATTACCCAGCATATGGAAGAATTCAAAGTCAAAAATTTTACCAGAATATTTTACAATTTGGCAATGCTTAAATCATTTACTCCTCTAGAATTCACAAATTAATTCACTTTCTTTTATCTCTCAAACAAAAATGGGCTTTTTTTTAAATTATTTCAACTTTACTTCTGAAGCAAGATTTGGCTAACTAGATACATTATTTCCCTCACCTCAGTTCAAAATGAGATGGTCCTACTAATGAAATTACTCTCCCCTGTCCTTTTTCACCATTGGATCATAATTTACTGCAAAGATTTATGGACTGTGGCCCTCATTTACTTATTGTCTTCTATGAATAAGTATTTCCATAACTTCAATTGCCCTTCAATTCTATTTTTAGACATAGAGCTTCTGAGTTCAGTTCTATAAAGCATTCATTGAACACTTATGTGCGAGGAACTATGCTACATACAGAGAGAGCAAAAAGGAAGTTTTATAAATCGTATATACATATTTATAACATCTTCATTGCCCATAGGATCTGAGGTATGTTACAAAATCCATATATAATATAAAAGGATAAAAGAATCTTTTAAATTCTCTTTGAAGTAATATAAATATAAAAATGATTTTAAAAATTGATATAGAAAGCAGAAAAATACAACTAAAAAATTCATAATGTCTTAAGATTTTTAGGGATTACAGCTTTTCTAAATATTAGGGCCAAACTGAAAAAATGCCTTTAGTTATCTGTCTTGATAGAAATGTATATATATCTATATATCTATATCTATATCTATATCTGTATCTATATGTATATATACATCTATAGATAGACAGATAGATAGATAATATATATATATATATATATATATCTCCATTTCCCTGAGGACTTTTTCAACATTTAGAATTTTCATACATACTAGATATTTGAGAATTATGGTTTGTTTTCAGGATGAGTGCCTGGAAGGTTAATATTCTGTTTTTTGTTTTTTGTTTTTTGTTTTATTCTGTGTTTCTAATTAAGAACATATCCATGAGCTTTAGTATTTGGTCAGACATTGAGTTAGATTAAGGGTGTTTTATAAAATAAAGGAATGATTGGTGGCCTCACTCACACCTCCTTGGAGGTGGGACTACAAAGATAATGAGCCCACAGTGAAATGGGAGAAAAATGTAATTCAATACCATAGTACCTCAATACAACCATACCTGAAAAGAATACCTCCAGATTGGATTGATTTATTGAACAACCATCCACTGAATACGTCCTATGTACCCAGCACAGATAAAATAAAACACTCCCTGCCTCCAGCAAACACAGCATTATGCTCCCTCTTGAAAGCCCCTGCTCCCAACAGCTGTCCCAGGAATAACAGAACAGAGAAATATGACTCATAACAACTCCCACAAGGGGTGATTTTTCTCCTGCAACTTTTACAAAAAAAAGCAAAACCAAAAATCACGTGGACTATCTTTATTCTAATATAAAAAAACTGTCATAAACAATTTTTAAAATCATTGCTTGTCTACAATGATACTTATATAACAAATCTCTTAATCATTATAGTACATCTTTGGCTCATGAAATCTGAAATTCGAGTGAATAAAGACTCGGAATGCCACTCCCAAAAGGTCACTGGCCCTTGATTTAATTGTTGAGTGCTAAAAGTAGTACACACAATATATGTCCTACTACTAATAAAAACCTTTGATAAATGAAGCATTTCTTTATTCTTATGAACAAAGAACACTTTCCTCTGTAAGGAAAAATCTCATTAGTACTTCAAAGATAATAAACTAGTAACTTGATCAAACTGTCCCTGGAAGATAAAGTGTCAAATATATAAATGCTATTCATCTGTGAATATCTTTGTTTTCTCCCTTTGAAAAAATAGATTCTCATAATTTTCTCTGACAGGGAATAAAAACAGAACACCGTGAAAAGCACCATTCATTTAATGAGTTTTTTTCTTATTGGAAACCCCAGTGTCTCAGTTCTGCTGACGTTTGTGCCTTTTGATTTAATGGGGCAGCTTTGTCTTTTGGGCAGCTTGCTCTGACACAGAACCACTTTATATTTGCCTAATTAGAATTCAGAAGGCAATGAGAGGTTGGAGATCCCTTACACTGCTTGCCAAAAATCTCCCTTTCATGGCTATAATTCAAATTCTTTAATTCAGTGAAAATTTTAGCTACAATCTTCCAAATCTGATGAATCATGACATAGCAACCAAGAGCACACCATTTTGAAACTTAAAGTGTTGCCCGATAATATATATCAATGTAAAAATATATAACAATTCAATATATATATAACCATGTAAAATTGCCTGGAGGATAAAAATTTTAAATAGATGTTCACTTGAACCTCTTAGAGAGGATCAACTGAAGAATCATTAATGATAAAAACTGCCTAGTCTTTTAAAATAATTTGTAATAAAAGGCACATCTAAATCAGTATATTCAGGATCCCTGTTGGATGCCACTTTGTCTAAGGCTTTTATTTTCCTCATCCCCTCCATTGGTACTGTTCCTGGATCACACCCAAGACATCTGCTCAGTCTTTAAATGTGCTCTAGTCTTTAAATATGATGATGCAGCGATTAGTGGGCCAGAATGCTTAATGCTGGGACTGGGCTGTATAATAGAGTCCAGTGTGGCTTACCCTGCCCCTTCTGCTCATTTGCTAAGCAGATGGTCAGGATTAGGGTCACATCTGTGACCATGAAAGAAATGTGTTTTCAGTGCAACCCTAACTGACCTAAATAGGGAATGAACCCCTGGTTCTTGCCTTGTTAACTCTTACTTTAACAAAACAGGATAACTGGTCCAGGTGCTCAGTCAATAAACTAAGGGAACACTAATTATGCCCAAGAAGAAAATAATCAGGTTCAGGATGGTATTTTGTTGTGGCAATATTTATTCAGTTCAACATCTTAGAAAGAAAAAGGTAAACATTTCAGAAGTAAAGGACTAAAGACAAGTGAGGCCATACAAAAAGGACTTAACTGCTTTAGGCAGTTACGTGGTATGGTGAAGAGAGGAGAGACACTGTTTGGAAGTCTAGAGGAAGCTCCACATTGATGTTAAATCTAGAGAGTCACCATACCATAATGTTGAACATTATCCTAAGTGCATACACATTATTCAGTGTAATTCTCACAATATTCTCCAGGGCTGAGATCTCTATCTACATTTTACCGGCTGAAGAATCTGGGATTCAGAGAAGTTGACTCTTTCAAGATAATAAGTATCTCCTAAGATGAACATTCTTAAGAATTGAAGAGTATGAGGGGCGCCTGGGTGGCTCAGTTGGTTAAGCAACTGCCTTCAGCTCAGGTCATGATCCTGGAGTCCTGGGATCGAGTCCCGCATTGGGCTCCCTGCTCAGTGAGGAGCCTGCTTCTCCCTCTGACTCTCCCCACTCTCATGTACTCTCTCTCATTCTCACTCTCTCAAATAAATAAATAAAATCTTAAAAAAAAAAAAAGAATTGAAGAGTGAAACAAAGAGCAATTTAAAAAGAATAGTATTATTGAAGTGCCAACATTGTAAAAGAATTAAAGAAGAAAAGGCAGGAAAGTATGAGAATATATTATAAAAGAAGAAGTTGCAGAAGATACGAGGTGGGTGGGGCGCTGAGTGGCTCAGTCGGTTGAGTGTCTGCCTTCTGTTCAGCCCCATATCCAGCTCCTTGCTTAGGGGGGAGCCCGCTTCTCCCTCTCCACCACCCCCTCACCGTTCCTGCTCTCTCTCACACCCTCAAATAAATAAATAAAATCTTAAAAAAAAAAAAAAAAGATAGGAGGTGGGTTTGGAACAGGTGGGCCTGTTCTGCCAAACATTTACATTTATTTACTTGTCTCCACACAGGAGTGACATGTTGGTGTTGATGTCGATGGGTGAAAATGTGCAGGGCACCTTCTGTATGTAGGGAACATATGCTAAAGCAGCTGGTTCTGAAATCAGTGACAGTAAGAGTGGCATTTTGTTGTGTAATAATGATAAAAGCAACAAGAGGTAAAGCCTTAAGATGTTGGATAAGAATAGCCTGATTAAGAGTCAATCTATTGTTGAGATTTGGACACTATTTCAATTTGGGTAAAAGGTAGAAATGGATGTTCACACCAGAAATATTTATATACAGATAAAGCTAAAGATCCTAATAAATTTCACAATTTGGATTAAATTAGTGTCATATAGGTCTATGTAAAAAAATGTGCATACCTATATATACATAACATATTATATCATAGTTTTGTCACATGGATGACTGGGAATATTTTCCTAGTCTAGTCTATTCTTTTTGAAAAGTTGATTTGTTGAGAACTACCAGAATAGCAATGCTTTCATATTTGGAAGTCTGTAGTGCATAAATAAACCACATGTAGAAAGCTTAATTAACAGCTGTCCTGATAGACACTAATATGAAAACCTAAAATACTAGATATTTAAGAACAAGTCAGATGAGGGCAAGAGGTCATTCAGCTATTATGACTTAATTTGCATGGCTAACTCAAATATGATGTGCTTTACTATCATATTCTTGAATCATTCTCACTTTCTTTGTCTACTTGTCATGATATGTGATGCATGATACAAAATAGTTCCTGCCCATTATTTTAATGTGGGAAAATATGTAATTCTTCTTTTGCTGTTTACTTTGTGAATCTTCCACAGGAACAACTCTGCTCTGACATCTTCAATTCTGTTAACTCTTTTTTGACCTCTCTTTCATTAGATGCCCCGATATTTTATTCTTCAAGAAGATTTACATTTTCTTTTTTTTTTTTAAGATTTTATTTATTTATTCATGAGAGACAGAGAGAGAGAGAGAGAGAGGCAGAGGGAGAAGCAGGCTCCCCAGTGAGCAGGGAGCCTGACGTGGGGCTAGATCCCAGGACTCCAGGATCATGACCTGAGCCGAAGGCAGACACTTAACTGACTGAGCCACCCAAGCGCCCAAGATTTACATTTTCTGATATGAATTCAGCATTTTTCCTCATCATCAACTTGACAACGTTTCTTCTATACTTTTCTTCTTGTTTTTCCTCTTTAGCTCTGGGAAGAAAGATCTCTTTTAGAGCTAGTGCTTCATCTTATATTTGCATCCCATTTCTCCCTGATTTTCAGTAGATCTGAGTACTAATCATAAAACCGCCTCCTAGCACTGATTTTCTTCTACTGACTACAAATTTTGTTTCTGCTTCTCTTTTTCTTTTTTTGAACTCAGTTTCCCAAGAAGTGTACCATCTTCCTGTTATCTCTAAGTCTCCATGTCTTCTCTGTTCCTGCCTAGGGATTGGCTTTAGTGCAGAAGAAGGGTATAAGGAATTTACTAGATGGTGAAGACTAGCATAATACCATTCTGAGGGAATCCCCTCAGCTGTTGTCCAGATGATTGTTGGAACCTTTGGTCTTGACATCATTGTTAGCCTGAATCTTTGAGACTCCTTGTGCAACAATGTTCTGGTCTATCAGCAACTGGCTCAAAATCCCAGGTCTGTGTCAACAATGACTCCTATCATTTCAGTGGCCCAAACCCACTCTGGTACCTATTGATTTTTCTGCATTCTTAACCTTTAACCAGCGTCTTGAACTGTCACACTCAAATTCAATTCATCTCAAAATGCTTTCCGTATTCCTACTAAAATGCCAGGGACTGTGATAGGCTCTGAGAACACCAACCTGAAAAATGATCCCTGTCTCTTTAAGGATGGATGCCTTTGTCTCATCTCCATGCCCTACTGCCTTAACTGCCCCCCAGCTATCTTCCAACATCACTTCTCTTTTGCTGTTCTCTCTTCTGCTTGTTCTCTTGGTCCAAAATTAAATTTTTTTAAATGTCATATTCCGTTTGTTTTCTTGAAGGTTGCCAATGGTTTCTTTGTTCCAAAATTAGTTGTTGTGTTTTTTTAAATTTAATATTCTCTTTCTCCTTGACTTTCCTCTTATTACTGGTTCTATTGAACATCCATTGAAGCTCTGCTGCCTCACCTTGTCTATTACAATGTACTGGTTGTACCCCAGCCTCTACAGCTGCTACACTTTATTTTCCATGATATTATTTTACTGAACTGCCTGATCAAGTTCACCTCACACTAAATCCTGACTTTCTGTTTTTTCACTGTGCACAGTCTCCCCAAAACAAACAACAGCAACAAAAATTCTCACTTTGAGACTTAAACTAACGAGAAATTATATTTATTCATCTTGTCTCATTAATTCATTAAGCATCCACTAAATCTGTTGTTTTGCCTAAACTTTGTTCCTAAAAAGTGAGGAGGCAGAGTCCATGTTTAAATAACGATGACCTTTAAAAATTCTGTGGCCGTGTAATAGCAAATCCAAGTTGTCTTTTAAGTGCCACATTTCAGGGTATGGTTGCCTGCTTAACATCAGCATTTCTACCTCCACTAAAATGTTCTAGCACAAATGCTCTCAGTGTTAGCACATCCATAGTATAAGGAATGGTTTTGCTCCTCTAATTCTGCCTTTTTTTCATATATCCACATTTTCCTTAGTAATACCTTGAACATAGATCTGAATTCACAAAATGTAAATAAATGGTAAGCCCAGGCTTTCTTCGAAACAGTGCCATTATTCCAGTTATTTAGATCTAGGATCCTGGAATAATTTTTCAGTTTCCTCTTCTCTCCTTTCTAGATAAAAGGAGTTGCCAAATCCTCTCTGTTCACCTTTAGCAATAAAAGCAATCATGAATAATACCTGATATTGGAATATAGCTTGGAAGTTTACATTGCTTCCTCCCACACATTATCTCATTAAATGGAGAGGAAATGGATATGTAAGGAAATAACAGTATTACTTTACATAATCCTGTGGGCTTGGCTTAATTGTCCCATTTCCCATATGGTAAGCTGAGGCTGAGTTAAATGATCCATAATTTAAGATTTATGCTAACCTTAATATGCCATGCAACAACAGTGACTTTCAAACTTGTTTTTTCCTTTCCATATTTACTAATTATATATAGTTTTGGTCTTTTTATCTCCAGCCTAAACTAGTAGAAGAGTTTATTTTGTATCACTACACCTTTGCAATTTTATACTATTCATTCTGCTCATTGTTATCATTCTTTGTTATACTCACATTCCATTTAAAATAGGGTTTTTTTTTCTCATTATAAAATGAATAAAGAGATTTTCAAATACCTGAAGATGTTTTATTTGTTGTCTTTTGGCATTTATTATTGTGGAGTAAAAATTTGAGGCCCTTTTAAATTTTGTTTCTTTGAAGGGTCTTTTGGTGTTTTTATTTTTTTCCTAATTGTTATGTTTGTAGAGATTCATCTACATTTGCACACGCCTATGTCTAATCACTGGACTGTTTTTGTCTATGTTTTCAGTTACATGTTGTGTTTCTTTATATTATATGTTCTTCTCTCCTTTCCAAACTCATGTAACAAATATATTTAAGCTCCTGCACTTTTTTCCATTTTGCTAATTTTTTTTTCATTTTAATTTGTGAAAAGCGGGATAAAAAAGGAAACAAAGCAAAATAATTTGAAAACTAATCAATTAAAATTTCACCTTAAAAAGTCAGAAAAAAATCACAATAACCATAAAGCAAAAGAAATGATATAATATGATTTTGAACAGAACTTAATGAAATAGAAAGAAAAAAAGTGGAATAAAGAGCTTCAACAAAGCCAAAAGTTGGTTCACTGAAAAGATGAATAACATCAACAAACCTCTGGCAAGACTAATAAAGACAAAGTCACCCTAAATTTTAGGAAACAGGTAAATCTCTTGGGAGTGATTTAAATACTGCATTGGTTTTTACTAGCTAATGTCTATATTATTTCAATTCTCGGGATGGTATCATTTAACACCTGTTTCTGTTTAATAAAATGTAAATTATTATGGGATCTAAATTTTTTCTGCATTTAAAGATATATTTTAGACTAACAATATGGAAGCTAAATATTATAGAATAAAATTTGTCAAATAAAGAAAGAAAAAACGCTTATCTTTCAGTTTCTGCTTCTAAGACCTTTTAAGTTTAAAGTTGTCTGGAGGAAAATGCAGTAGTTTGATTTATCTGGAAGATATAAGATTACAGCTCAACAAACCTTTGTTGAGTGTACCAGATATAGTGAAACACTTGAAAGCTTTCTCTCTCAAGTTCCTGAGGAGAGAGGTGCCTGGTCAAGCTTCAGGAATGATGTGAAAACATAAGATTTGTATACAAAGAAAGATCTATATGAGAATTCGATGAGTCAAAAAATGTAAGAACTACAGCAAGAGAAGACTTTATAGATGAAGATGGGGTGTGTGTGTGTGTGTGTGTGTGTAGATTAGTAGGATAGGGGAAAAAAACTATGCCGTGCCATGTATGGGTTCATACAAAGGATGCTGGTATTTGTGAATTCTCAATTCCTAGATTAAAAAAAATATATATATATATATTTTTTCAAGTATGTGTGTATGTGTGTGTGTGTATATATATATACACACACACACATACTATATATATATATGTGGTTATTTCTTCACTGCATCAACTATATATATAAAACTATCAACCATATATATATAGGTGTGTGTGTGTGTGTGTGTGCGTCATTAGTTGCCCCTTTCCTCTGTGATGCCTTTGGCACACTTCCTAATGGATTTCACTTAATTAAATTTGGAAATTTCATGGGGAAAACTTTCTAGTAAATCTCTTACTTTCACCATTGACAGTGGCGAACATAGTCGGCATGCTTACTATTCATCACAACACATGAAATAGCATGTGCATGCATCATTAAAGAAGGGAGGTGAAAAGTGTCTCACATTTACGAGCACCGAGGTCACAGTTTTCAGTTGTCCTAGCACTAATGAAAATTGTGGCTTTTGAGCAATATCACCTTCTGTACTGGGGGGAAATCCTGCACATAGGAAGACTCCTACTCTACAAAAACAAAACTGCTTATTTATTTTACTGAGGCTTATTATAATTTGTTTGTACTAATAAAAGGTGAAGAGCATATTAGATACTATGTAAGTAGACTGACTTTTGCTACAGCTGAGATCCTTATTGTATGCGTGCATATGTGTTTGTGTGTGTCACAGAGAAAGAGACAGAGAGAAGTTGAAAGAGACATGGTTGTTAAATATGGTACTCCTAGCTTATTAACATTCCAGAGCTTGGATGATAAATTTAAATGATATTTCAATGCTATTGAAGCACTATCTTGTTTACTATTAATTTTCTTTAAAAATTATACTTTTGCCATATCAAGTCAGAAATACCTAATTCCATGACGGGGGGAAAGAAAAATAAAAGAGGTTTGGGGATAGTATATTCAAGGAATCCTAAAAATATGATGGTCCACCGTTCCCTTTATTTCATGAACCATATGTTCTGCTTCCTATTTAGGGGAGCTATAACACAGATGACATCTGGAAGGTTTTTACTGGTATTAGAAGTGGTATAGAAATGCACAAGCTACAAGCATGCTTTGTGACTAGCAGCAGTACTAAAATTGCAATGTAAAAGACATTAGTTTTATATTTCATATCCAATTTACTCAGCATAAATGAGTTTTGGAACCTGAGTGTTTTGCCGAGCTCAATTAAATAAGCTAGCAAATATAGACATTCATTTCTTAAACTAAGACATTTCTTATTTGTAAAAAAAACAAAATAAAGGTAACGCTCATTTTAATCCCCCAAAGCAGAAGCAAGGATATAACATAGGAATTCAGAAATAGGAAAATGTGTTTGATAGCTAAATTTGTTATAAATCTTGCTTACGAGTTTAATGAACAGCTATTTCAGTCAGAAAGCATACTGGGTATCATGACATAACCATGACCCAGATATGTGAGGTTGACTTTTAAACACCTCCAGCTGTCTCTAATTAATACACATCCCTCACCTTGAAATTGAAAATAAGTATAGTATCAAAGGGTTTCATTAGTGTTAAGGAGTTTAAACATAGCATCATAAAATGATGTCTGAGGAAAATCTAGTCTGAATGGCATTTATTTCAAAAAGTTAGGAAAACCAGAGGCGATTGGATGGCTCAGTTGGTTGAGCAGCTGTCTTTGGTTCAGGTCATGATCCAAGGGTCCTGGGATCAAGCCCAGTGTAGGACTCCCTGTTCAGCAGGGGGGAGCCCGCTTCTCCCTCTCCCTCTGCCCCTCCTCCCTGCTTGTGTTCTCTCTCTCAAATAAGTAAATAAAATCTTAAAAAATTTAGGAAAACCAAATAGTTATATATATATTTCATTTCACCAAGAAGATATCACCATATATGAGAAATATCATAGAAGTTTTTATAATGCATAAATCAAGATTCTTAATGTCAGCTTCCTCCATAAACAGAAAGATTTTTATATAGCTAATTAATGTTCTAACATCAATTTTATAATTAAAGTCAAGTTTAAGACAATCTAAATTCAAATTTTGCTTTAAATAATGTGTTGGAACATGTTTCCCCCCCAAAAAACTTAAAAATATATCGTATTTCATATTAATATGGGTCACCAACTAGTAAGTAAAATGTGCTTCTGCCTCAGAGCATATAGGATATTCCACAATTTCCAAAAGAACCGTGTTAATTCAGTGGCCACTAACTACATGTGGATATTTAAATTTCAATTAATTAAAATTAAATAAAATTTTAAAATTCAGTCACTCAGTTCCCTCATATTTCAAGTGCTCCTTACACACATACAGCTAGGGGTTGCTGTATTGGACAGCACAGATATAGAACATTTGCATATGGCAAAAAGTTCAATCGGATAAGACTGCAAATAGAGTACAGAAAAAATTCAAGGGTAGGCATACAGAACTTTATGAAGTGTTAAAAATGTCAGGATTTTTTTAAAAATGGCAGAATTATTTAGTTTGGAAAGAAGAAAGGGGCCTAACTTTATGATGGTTTTTGAATGACAAAGGCAAGCAGCTGTTGTTCATATACTGGTTTGATACAGGAGGAACTGATTTAGAATGCAGGGAAGGGATTTAAGTAAAACTTAAAAAGTGAGGGTTATTTAAAAAGTGAATGACTTATAGGAATCTTCCCATTCATCTGTGAATATTTATCATTGATAATCAAATCAAATGCCTGGGTCTCCTTTCTAAACTCAGAGAGATGGAGTCATTCAATCCACCAATATTTATTGGGTAGGTACTATGTATCAGGCACTGTACAAGAGAGAAGGTGTACAACAGGAGCACTGAACACAATTTATCTAACTCCTCCCCTGATAATATTACATTCTAGGAATGAGGAAGATAAGGAATACGTAAACAACTAAATAAAATAGTTTCAGGGAATACAAGGGTCACGAAAAAGATAAAATGGAGGAAGTGATGGTGGGTAGTACATGAATTTGAGAAGTCAAGGAAGATCCCTCTGAAGAGTTGATATTTGTGTTGAGATTTCCATAAAGAGGAAGAGGTAAACAGATAATCTAGAGGAAGACTACTATTCCAAGTAGAAGAAACAGGAAGTGACAAATCCTCAAACTTCATATGTAAGGGGGGGGGGGGGGGGGGAAGATACCATGTCTGGAGAATAATGAAGGAGAGGAAGAGTAACTTGAGCTGAATTGGAGAAATATGCAGGGGCCAGCTCATGTAAGGCCTGTGGAGTTTATGATATGCAGTTTATGTAATTCTGGTTGCAATAGGAAGCCAAAGGAGGATTTAACGAGATCATCCTGGCTCTTTTTGACAACTGGGATGTGAAGCCAAGAGCAGAGGGGCAGTGCAATGAGAGCAGTTAGTGAAAGATATTATGGTTGGACTGCAGATTTATCAGTAGAGATGTCAATAAGATGTCAGATTTAATATGTTTGGGGTAGAATGGAATCCACTAATGGGTTGAAAGTAGTGTGTAGGATTAAAAAAAAACAGAGAGAAGACAGAGAGAAATAGAAGATTATTCTTAGTGTTTGACCTGAGCAAAGGACAAAGGGATGAATAATGGTGGAACTTATTGAATTAGTGGAGACTTGGTGGGGGGATTTTTGGGCAAAGTTTCCTTTGTGAAGTTTGAAATATCTTTTAGACATTAAAGCTGACATGTGTAACAGACATTTGGATATAGGAACCCGTGAATCCAGGGAAGATCCAAAAGAAAAAAATAAGCAAGGATTAAGAAAATTTGAACACCTTTGTTAAACATCTTGATCTAATTGACATTATTAGAATACGACTGCAACAAGTGCAAAATGCGTAAACTTTGTGCATGTTCCCCAAGGTAAACATCTGCTTGGCTATAAAATAAACCTAACTCAAGACTAACATTTTATAAATCCTAGGGTGCCTGGGTGGCTTAGCTGGTTGAGTGACCAGCTCTTGGTTTCAGCTCAGGTCATGATCTCAGGGTCATGAGATCCAGACCCAGGTCAGGCTCTGCGCTTCAGTGCTCAGGATTCTCTTTCTCCCCCTCCTCCTCCCCTTCTACCTCTCCACCAGCTGTGCTCTCTCTCTCAAATAAATAAATAAAAATCTTTAAAGAAAAATCTCATAAATTCTGATCTAAAATTATCATAGAATTAAATTAGTAACCAATGACAGTAAAATATCTAGAAAATATGCAAATATTTGGAAATAAGGTACACTTTTGTAGGTAAACCATGAATTTTTAAAAAAACACCAAGAAGACAATATTTTCACTATTGAATAATGATGAAAACATAGCACATTAAAATTTAGTGGATACAGCAAAAGCATTTCTTAGAAGTTTATACTTTTAAATGCCTATATGAAGAAAAAAATTACTAAAGCAATAATTCTAGGTTTTTAAGAAGCACGGAAAGGAAAAGCAAATTAATCCCAGAGTAAAAGTTATTAAAAAATAGTATGAGAGCAGAAAGCAATGAAATTAAAAAAAAAAAAAACACAGACAGTAGACAAAAATCTTAAAAGATAAAATTTGGTTCTTTCTAAAGGTTAAAAAACTTTATAGATTTACCTACAAAAAAAAAGGAAGACCCAAATTACGAAACTGAAATAAAGATTGAAATAAATGAACTAAAACTGTCTTTATTCATAGTTAATATATATGTTTCCAAAGAAACTCTTAGGAAATCTGTAAAAATATGACTAGAACAAATACGAAAATTTAGAAAGTTCATTTCATCCAAAGTAATAGATAGAAATTAATTGTATTTCCATATGCTAATCGAAAACAATTAAATAAAATTAAAATATAAATATTTATTTGCAATAACATCAAGAAAACTTAAGATAATCAGGAAGAAATTTAACAAATTTAACAGATGACATGCAAGACCTCTACACTGAAAACTATAACATATTGCAAAGACAAATTGATACTAGAATTTCACTTATCCTCAAACTGATGTGTAAACTCCAGGCACCCTTGATCCAAATTTCATCCGTCTTTGTTGTAAATATTAACAAACTGATCCTAAAACTTATATGGGAATGCAAAGAATCTGCAATAGATAACAAATTTGGATGAACTGCAGTTCCCGATTTTAAGTCTTACTTTAATATTATGGTTATCAAAATAGAATAGCTAAAGCTAGAAATATAGATAAGCAGACCAGAATGGAGAGTTCGAAGATATACAGATACTTATACAGTCAATTGATTTTCAACCAAAGCAACAAACTAGAAAATAAATCCTTTGAACAAATGGTACACAAACTGTCCTTTGAGATAAAACAAAATATACTTAAACTCATACCTCATAGCATACACTACCATTAACTACAGATGGTTCAAAGATCTAAACATAACTGTTGAAGCTACAAAAATTCTGGAAGAAATCATAGAAGAAAACTTTCACAAACCACAAACTTGGGGTAGGCAAATATTTCTTTGGAAAGAATCATAAAGCACTAAACACAAAAAAATGAAAATTTGAACTAGACCAAAATTTAAAATGTCTTATGAAAAGATTACATTAAAGACATGAGGAGGCAAATTACATACAGAGAGAGAAAATATATATAAATTTAAAAAATTTATTTTAAATTTAAATATAAAATATATTTATATATATTTCTCTATCTCTTTATATAAATATATATAAAAATTGACATAATATTTCTAATAGAAGATGTAAAATAACTATATAAAATAATTGAAAAGACTAAATATGTGCCACCTTGAACAGGCATTTATTAGAGAAATGAAAAACATATGTCCACAAAGACTTATTAGAGAATATTAATAGTATCTTTATTCACAATAACCAAACACTAGAAACAATCCCAATGTCTAACAATAGGAAAAATGTCTATACAAATTGTAGTGTATTCAGAACGTGGACTACCTCTCCATATAAAAGGAATAAAATATTGATACAACAGAGTAATAGATTTCAAACTTCTTTTGTCTGGCAAAAGGAAAGAATCCAGACATAAGAGTACATACTGTAGGGCGCCTGGGTGGCTCAGTTGGTTAAGCGACTGCCTTCGGCTCAGGTCATGGTCCCGGAGTCCCGGGATCGAGTCCCACATCGGGCTCCCGGCTCAGCGGGGAGCCTGCTTCTCCCTCTGACCCTCTCTCCTCTCATGCTGTTTCTCTCTCTCTCTCAAATAAATAAATAAATAAAATCTTAAAAAAAAAAAAAAAGAGTACATACTGTATGAGTCCGTTTACATGAAGTTCATTAACAAGTACTACTAATTAACCTATTATAGCAACAGAAGGAATGCTGCTGACGGAGTTGTGAGATTGACTAGAAAGGGACACAGGTGTAAGTTTCTTTTTTTTTTTTTTAAAGATTTTATTTATTTGACAGAGAGAGACACAGCATGAGAGGGAACACAAGCAGGGGGAGTGGGAGAGGGAGAAGCAGGCTCCTGGCCGAGCAGGGAGCCCGATGCGGGGCTCGATCCCAGGGTCCTGGGATCATGACCTGAGCCGAAGGCAGACGCTTAACGACTGAGCCACCCAGGCGCCCCCAGGTGTAAGTTTCTGTTGGTGGCTAAGACTAATAGAACTATAAAACATGATAGGACTCATTGTAGACATCATGTCACTTGGTGATTATATACCTGGGGACAGCTGCTATGTCCTGTAGAGAGACTGACACTTGAGCAAGTAGCAATTGAAGAGAGCAGTGGGCGGGTCCTAAAGATTTCAGGCATGGGAATAGCTGTGGTAGCCAGGAGCACGTAAGGATAAAAGACTGATGCTGGAGATCTTGAGAAAGAATGGATGAATCTTAATATTTCTTTACTTACTCACATAGAAAATGCATTTGTTTAGCAAGCATTTGGTGTTGAATTCCACATTCTTACATAAGGCATTCTAATTCTATCACTCTTTAAAAAAGATTCATTGATAACTTTGAGCAAATGGTTTCCTTTTTAATACTGTCGTTAGCACATACTTCCATTATCAGGATCTGTATGTATAAATTAATCACCTAGAACCATACAAAAGGGGGTTACTCTAAATTTAAGCAGATGTGGTCTAGATTCAGTGATATTCTTCTGAAACTTTTCTACAAAACTGCACAACATATCCTAATAATTATGTCTTACTTGTTCTTATAGCTGCATAAAAGAAATACATTGAATCACTTAACTATTTTTTCACCAATATCACTAAAGAAGTATTTCATTCATTCATCATTTATTCATCCCACAGATATTTTTGAGTATTATGTGTCACGCACTGTGCTAAATGCTGAGATAATCAGAAACTAGTACAGTCTGGTCTAGTTTTGTTACACAATGAAAGCTGTGTTATGTTAAAAACAATTCAGGATAATAAAAATTCAAATCAATATAATGTATTACTGTGTAGCTATAATAACAGGAAATACTTTCTGGGTTACTTATAGTCTGTGGATTTCATCTTCAGAGCTTCAGGGCTCCTGTTAATCCTTAAATAGTCAAGACATTATCTCCAAATGACTGTACAAGCTGAAGCTTAATATTGGACAGGACACATTTTCTCAAGGAATGTAGGGGTCACTTGTCAAAAGATAATTTAATTTCTGTCTTTTGTAGGGAGGGTGGGGAATGAAACATTTTATGCAAGTTTCTTATAATATGCTAACAATTGTCCTGGACAATTTAACATAATTATGTAACAAAAATCTTCACAATTCCTGATTCTTTATCCCTATTTTCATAGGAAACAGAGATTCAGACATACTCAGGGTTGTCTAATTTCATCTAGCTACTGCAAAGCCTTATCTACCTTCACTAAGAGGCCATACACTTTCATCTCATCTGATTCAGAAGACTTTGTTAGAGTGATTCAAACAGAAATGATCACAGCATCTTTATGGGTATTTGCTTTAGAGTTTGTAAAATGATTATATATATATATATATGTATGTGTATATATATATGTATACACACATATATATTATATTTATATAATCTCATGTGTTCCATAAAATGACCCTTGTTCTTGGCATACACATTTATAAGTGTTTTGGAAAGAATGATGCACTAGAAAGATCCTTTTGATGCCTTCTCAGTGGGAGCTAGTTTAATGTAATTAGGTTTATTTCAGAGGCAGAAAAATGAAACATGGATTCAAGAGCTTTGTTACAGAAATACCATTGTGCTACACTACCCAAAGTATTTTAGTGAGATATTCTGGACCACCTGATTATTTTTAAGAGCTAAACGCAATAAGGGAATACTCTGGAAGTTCTCCAGGTATGTAATTTCTCTCCTACATCCAGCACTGTTAATTACAGTATCCATGGGAAGGTTTGGCTGTTAACAGAGAGCCATGTGTTGGAAATGTTGAATATGACAGTGCTTTATGACTTCATTTCCAAACATGTGGACTAAGTAATCCTAGGGGTAAAATATTCTAATTTCAAGTATATTACCTTTCTACCATATTTGGGTTGAAAACAAAACCTTTTTATTCTGAAATAATGTTAAAGTCTACATGGAAGTTGTAAAAATAATGTGGAGTTCCATATGTCCTTTACCTACCTTTCCCCAATGATAACATCTTACATGACCATAATGCAATCATCAAAATCAGGAGGTTGGTACAATACTACTAACTGAACTATAGTCTATATTTATATTTCAACTGTTTAATTTTTAATTTTATTTATATTAGTGTATTCTTCTGTTTATTTATTTATTGATGCTTTCTTAGGAGAAGTTTTAACTTAATGGTTCTGTTGAGTTGTTGAAAGGTGTCAATTTCTATATTTACAGTTACAAGTTGGGAATGGAATAGAAGACTGCTTTCTAGGGGATAGAAGAAAATTCTGTAAGTTATCCCAAATGGGGGAAGAAAAAGACATCTTGTCTTCCCTTTTATGAGAATAGCTAATACAGAAACTTCTTCCTTTAGGGTTTGGCTCACCCTATTGAAAAGAATAGAAAGAAGGATAAAAATACAATCTACACTGAATATAATCTAGTACACAAAAGAATACAATATATTAAAATATAAAGTATGTATCTTATATTGTCATTAACAAATCAATTAAAGCCAAGCAAGAATTTTTTTATGGAAACTGAGCTACCTAAAAGTTGCTGATAAAGGCTCAGCTTAGGCATTGAGACTCAGGTTATTTCTTTATTTTATGGGAACTTCATGAGGGGGCTTTTGGGAAGGTAAGTTTCTCTTGGTGATTTTCTTGTTGGAACATTTGGGGCAGAAAGCTCTTAACTGGTGCCTAAAGCTTGTGTCATTGCAATTTAAATGTCCAAAATTAACTGTAAAGTCACTGTCTTATCATGACTTCCCTCTAAAATTCCATTTCCTATATTTTAAACTTTTGTTTGATTTTAGTTTTGATTATTTTACTTTTGTATTTTTCAATAATGTAAATTATTTTACTTGCAATATTTAAAGTATGCTATTATAAAATAATTATTCTAGTCATTCCTACTGAAGCATTTCAGTTCATAGCAATATTACCAATAAAATGTAGAACTTTCCATATATTAAGACATTTCCTGAGTTCTGGTACATAGTCAAGCAATGGTTTATTTCTGGAAAGATAAGATCCATAAAATCTATATTTGGGCATTATAGGCCTTGGGCCAAATTGTAATAATTTTCATTAGAAAATCACTTAAATGTATTAGGAGTGGTAAGATTAGATCTTTACAACTTGTTTGTTCATAAAAAAAATTATTTTTTAATTAATTAATTAATTAATTAAGAGAGTGGGGAGAGGGGCAGAAGAAGAGGGAGAGAATCTTAAGCAGGCTCCATGCTTAGAGCCTGATGTGGGGCTCAAATTCATAATCCTGAGATCATGACCTAAGCCAAAATCAAGAGCTGGATGCTTAACCAACTGAGCCACCCAGGTATCCCCCCAAAAATTACTTTTTAATTTATTTACTCTGCATTACTTTAAATTTTATCCCAACTCAGAGAAAGCTGTTTATATTTCTAAATTAGAGAAAAATAATCTTTATAAAGAGTAGACTACATAATAAGAATTACTCTAAGCATTTTTACATAAATAATAATTCTAAAATTAAGTATTATTATATCTTCACTTTTTCAGATGACTGAACTAAGACAAAAAGAGATTGAAGAGAGAATTCCGATACTGCTTGGAAGAACTACCTGAAATCATCTATAGATTCAATACAATCCTTATCAAAATCCCAATGGGGACTTTTCACAGAAATAGAAAACACAATCCTAAAATTCATGTGGAATTACAAGAGACCTTGGCTAGGAAAGCAATCTTGAGAAAGAACAAAGCTGGAAGCATCACACTTCCTGATTTCAAACTATACTACAAAGCTATAGTAAGCAAAACAATATGGGACTGACATAAAAACAGGCAAAAGAAATTAAAAAAAAAAAAAAAAGAATCAAAAGCCCAGAAAGAGAGCTCGGTGGATACAGTCAACTAATATTTCACAAGAGAGCTAAGAATCCGCAATGGGAAAGAGATAGTCCCTTTGATAGATGGTGTTGGGAGGACTGGGTAAGCTTATGCAGAAAAATGAAATTGGACTCCTATTTTACACCACTCACAAAAATGAACTCAAACTGGATTAAAGACTTAAACATAAGACCTGAAACTGTAAAACTCTTATAAGAAAACAGAGAGAGAAAGCTCCTGGACATTGGTCTTGACAACAATTTTTTGGATGTAACAACAAAACCACAAGCAACAAAAACAAAAAGCATTAAGTGGGACTACATCAAGTTAAAAAGCTTCTGCACAGCAAAGGAAACAATCAATAACATGAAAAAGCAATTTTTGCAAACAATAGTTCTGATAAGGGGTTAATGTCCAAACATACAAAGAACTCTACTATTCAATAACAAAGAAACAACCTGATTTAAAAATGGACAGATGGGGCACCTGGCTGGCTCAGTCAGTGGAGCATGCAACTCTTGATCTCTGGGTTATGGGTTCATGCACTACATTGGGTGTAGAGGTTACTTAAATAAATAAATAAGCAAACAAACACACACACTTTAAAATATGGGCAGATGAATTAAATAAACATTTTTTCCCCAAAAAGTACACAAATAGTCAACAGCTACATGAAAAAGTGTTCAACATCATTAATTACCAGGGAAATGAATATCAAAACCACGACAAGCTATCACCTCATACATGTTACAATGCCTATCATCAAGAAGATAAGAAATAAGTGTTTGCCAGGATGTGGAGAAAAGGGAACACGGGCAAGGCTGGTGGGAATTTAAATTGTTGCAGCCACTATGGAAAACAGTATGAAGATTCCTCAAAAACATAAAACAAAAAACAAAACAAACAAAAAACTACCATAAGACCCAATCATCCCACTTCTAGGTATATATTCAAATGAAACAAAAACAGGATCTTGAAGAGATATCTGTACTCTCATGTTCTTTGCAGCATTATTCACTATAGTCAAGAATGGAGACAAGCTAACAGTTCACCAATGGATGAATGGATAAAGATGTGTTACTGTGTATGCAATAGAACATTATTCAGACATGAGAAGGAAGGTGAGATGGATGGACTGTGCTAAGTGAAATAAGGGGGAAAAGACAAAGGCCATATGATCTCACTTACATGTGGAATCTAAAAAAGCTGAACTCACAGAAACAGAAAGTAGAATGGTGGTTACCAGGAAGGAGGGATGGGGGACATGGGAGATATTGGTTAAATTGTACAAACTTCCAGTTAGAGGATGAATAAGTTCTGGGGATCTATACAAGATTGTGAATATAAGTAACAGGACTATATTATATACTTGGAAGTCGCTAAGAGAGTAGATCTTAAATGTCTTCAACTCAAAAAAGAAATGGAATTATGTGACATTATGGCATTGTTAGCCAAAACTATGATGGTAACCATATTATAATACATAAATGCATCAAATCAACACAAACTTATACAACATTCTGTGTCAATTATATCTCAGTAAAGCTGGGGAAAAACAATGTATAAATACTAGATCATTTGTTTTTCAACTATACTAAAAATAATTAAATGAAAATTTGTTAAATTAATATGTCCAGGGCGCCTGGGTAGCTCAGTTGGTTAAGCGACTGCCTTCAGCTCAGGTCATGATCCTGGAGTCCCGGGATCGAGTCCCACATCGGGCTCCCTGCTCAGCGGGGAGTCTGCTTCTCCCTCTGACCCTCCTCCCTCTCATGCTCTCTGTCTCTCATTCTCTCTCTCTCAAATAAATAAATAAAATCTTTAAAAAAATAAATAAATAAATAAAAATAAATTAATATGTCCATATGAATTAAATTGTAATTTAAATCACACATACACAAAAAAATCAAAATGACAGGGGCACCTGGGTGGTTCAGTCAGTTAAGCATATGCCTTAAGCTCAGGTCATGATCTCAGGGTCCTGGGATCAAGCCCCGTGCCGGGCTCAGCACTCAGCAGGGAGTCTTCTCCCTCTGCCTCTGCTTCTTCACCTTGCTCATGTTCTGTCTCCCTCTCTCAAATAAATAAATAAAATCTTAAAAAAAAATCAAAATGACAGACCTAGGTGTCATCCCAACTCTGTTATTTCTGCAAGTAATTCACTTATCACTAAGCTTTACTTCCTCCTTCATATAATATAAATAATGGTACAAACCTCATAGGACTGCTTTGAGGATGAAAATTAGATGAATGTAAAAACCATGCCTGACAATTAGCAGAGGGTGCATCTTATAACCATTACTTTCTAAAGGAATTTTATTATAATGGAAGTACATTAATGCTGGATTAAAAAGACATTTCCAAATTCACATGTATAGAGAGGAACCACTTGTACAAAATAACATGAAAAATGAATATAACTCATCCACCTGAGCTTCAATTTATAATTCCAACTATTAGATCTCAAAGTTTTAAAATTTCCACTGTCTTTTAAGGATGATTTATTGTATTTATTCCCACTTTTCAACTAGACTAAGAGTTTTCATCTAGAACAGAATATATATTTCTCATCATGCCAATGCCAGCAGATTAAAATTAGCATTTAATCACCATAAAAAGTGCACATATTTTGAATTCAGCTTCAAATCCAGAAATGCAGAGAATAGGAAGGCATCCTGTTTTCTAATACGTTCTTCAAACATTCTTCCCTTTTATGGTGGATTCTGTATTTATCCCTTTCAGATCTTAAATATTTTCACTTAGTTCATGACTTACACTCTTAACAGAAATATGGAGAGAGCTGCATTTCAAGACAATGGTATTCTGCTTATGGAAGGGAGTTCTGTCTAAGAAAAACTGAGGCAGTTTTGTGCAAAAGAACACCCTATGGGACATTTTCTCTGTGTTATAACTGGTAGAGAGACTGATTTTTTTTTTTAATTTAGGGAAAGGTTTTATCTAGTAGACTCTATAAATCAGCCTGAAGAGAATTTAATTTATCTCTAAGTGGGATGAAAAATAAAATGACTGCCTTCTCTATACTCCCACATAATATTCAATATTCTAATAAGTAGTTCTAGAGCAGTATTTCAAACCTGGATTTTCTGCAACAAGAGCTTACGTCAGTGTGCTGTCAATGTCTTTAGGATTTTTTTTTTTAAGTTTGTAGGTTGATTGCATAATATTTCATATTTTACTTTGTGCTCGCATCTAAAAGAATTTCCTTAATGTGTCTTTTTCCAGTTCATCTCAACCTTGAAGATCATTTATTCTCGTCTCATTTTTTCCAGTCATTACCATGTGTGGGTGCATGCAACCGCATAGCTCTAGAATGCAAATACTTATGAATCTTTATAATAGTGAGCATTTTTATTTCTGTATTAGAGAAGAAGAAACGGTCATAAATAATTTTGACTGAACTTGGTTGCTCAGTAAACCAAGGAGAGGACAGGACATAAAAATTTGAACAAAAGAGGCACCTGGATGGCTTAGTCATTGGGCGTCTGCCTTCGGCTCAGGTCATGATCCCGGGGTTCTGGGATCGAGCCCCGCATTGGGCCCCCTGCTCAGCAGGAAGCCTGCTTCTCCCTCTCCCACTCCCCCTGCTGTGTTCCCTCTCTCTGTCAAATAAATAAATAAAATCTTAATAAAAAACATTTAAACAACATTTCCAAGACAGTGTGGTTTGGTAGAATCATTGCTTAAATAAAAAGCTGCATACAAGAATTTTATGAGACAGTACAACCCCTGAAGAAGGTACAATTGGGAACAGCCCTGGACTATAAGTTTAGAGAACAAGTTTTATTTCTGGCTGGCACTACTTACGACTTTGGCCAAATTACCTAACTTTCCTGGGTCTGCATTATGTCATATATGAAAGGATGGAGTTGAATTCATAGAACTTTAAGAACATGTACAACACTGAAATTTATAATATTCTTTGCTTTAATGTTTCGTTAATAGACACTAAAATCAAATAGTGCTTTTGTACATGGAAGGGAAGAGAGAAAGAAAATAGAATGTCGACTTTTGCTATATATTGGTTGATTTGTTTTATTTTCATTGTCAGGTAGATATTTACAGAAAAGCACCTTATAACTTGTTCAAGCTCACACAGCTAGTAAATTGAGGCACTGTAAGAGTATAAATCATGAACCAAGTGGAAATCAGGAATTCCAAATCAAGAATTGGTTCTCAGTCCCATTCTCCTTCAGCTAGACAGCGGTTACTCTCAATAGCTAATAGCTATGTTTGTTTTCCAACAGAAATGCAAATATACTTAAACATTTTCTCCTATGTCACAGAGATGAGTGTGAATAGTCAGGAGTTAAAAGTTAGTACTTCCTTTTTACATACTACATTTCTTAAAGATTAGGAAAATATATGCTTATTAATTAGTAAATTTACATTGTCCTAAATGGCTTAAAGTAGGTCAGCATTAAGACTTTTACTACATATCTCACTTAGAATAATAATCTTTACATTTTAAGGAAGCTGAATAATAGAAATCGCATTAGGTTCTTGTTATGTACAGTTGCACAGCAGAATTTCCTAGTATTACTTCTTAGCAATTTCCTCTATATTCAGATAATATGGACAGCTCAATAGCTAGATCTACTTTATAGGATTACAAGGTTTTTCAAATTTTGGTGAATTATGTAGTTGTTTTGAGCCTAAGAAGTGGATATAGATTAAAAATAGCTTCTACAAGGAAAATCAGGGGTGCCTGGGTGGCTCAGATGGTTGAGCGTCTTCCTTTGACTCAGGTCATGATCTCCAGGTCCTGGGATTAAGCCCTGCTTCAGGCTCCCAGCTCAGCAGAGTCTGCTTCTCCCCCTGCTTTTGCTCTCTCTGTCTCTCTCTCTCTCTCTCAAATGAACAAATTTTAAAATATCTTTAAAAAGAACATCAAGGCACCTGAGTGGCATCTGACCCTTGGTTTCAGCTCAGGTCATGATTTCAGAGTGGTGAGATGATCTCCCTGTGTTGGGCTCCATGCTCAGTGCCAGTCTGCTCCCAAGCTTCCTCTCCCTCCCCCTCCACCCCTGCCCCTGCTCAGAGGTGCGTGTTCTCTCTCTCAAATAAATAAATAAATAAATAAATAAATAAATAAATAAATAAATAAATAAAATCTTAAAAATTAAAAAAAATAAAAAGAACATTATTTTGTTTTATTTTGTCCTCAGGGGGAAGAAAAAGAACTTACTGTAGCTCCAGATGTGAGGTTTTTACATGATATAAAGATAGTTTCCTTCAGGAATGTTTCTGATTAAGGTTACTTTGTGTTGTGCCATCCCTTGTTTCTGTATTCCAAATCTTGTTAGGAAATCCCTTTTGGGCATGCCTCACGACCTGAAGCATTTAACATTTGTAACCTATTTTCTTAGAACTTGCTTTTCATTTTCCGTGCTAAGCAAGTCCGTGAGTTTGACCTTTGATATATAAAAAATGCACTTCAAGGAAGTTGGAGCAAGGAGAATTATGGTGCCTTGTCATCTTTTGTACATTGAAGAAAGAAGATCTTTAAGAACATTGTGAGCATGCATACAATTGAACAAAATATGTATTTAGGTTCCATAGCACAGTTTCTTCCACCAGATATATTTATGGATTAGGTTACAGTCAATACCTTATGAATTTTGGGTGTTACTACAAAGACACTATTATTTTGCCTTCTTATTGTTTTTATATATTCTTCTAGTCATCTTATTACTCAGAAGGTAGAAACAATTATGTAACTTTGTGCTATGTACTTTTAATATATTTAGTTTATTCTTCAGGCTGAATATGTAAGTGTTGCATGTATGCATTTAAATCTCCTAGGTGAAAATATCTTCATGTCATTTTTAATAGTAAATATATTTTGTTCATTCGAAATATCCTAAGAAAATATTCACTCAATCTGTCCAAATGTAACAAAATTTCTGGTGACTCATCATCTTCTTTCACATAAAAGTAACAACAACAACAACAACAACAACAAGAACAAAATGAAGGGAAGTATAATTAAGTAGCCATATTTCCTAGTTTTCTTTTTCTTTTTTTTTTATCCTAGTTTTCTTTTTCTGTATAAAGGTAGCATTTAAATTTTTCATTTGCATTTGGTGCAAATTTACTCACTTTATTTGGACTGCACTTAGTACTTCTAATGTAGAACTTGTAAAAACTACTTTTATAAATACAGACTTTAATATTTCATTTATTCAACACATTTATTGTGCATTTATTAATGCTGAACATTATCCTAGATGTTGCAAATACAATGTGAATAAGACTTAGTCCTGGCTTTGGGCACCTGGGTGGCTCAGTCGGTTAAGTGTCTGCCTTCGGCTCAGGCCATGATCCGAAGGTCCTGGGATCCAGTCCCGCATCGAGCTCCCTGCTCAGCGGGGTCTCCTTCTCCCTCTCCCTCTGCCACTCCCCCTGCTTGTGCTCTCTCTCCTTCTCTCTCTCTCAAATAAATAAATAAAATCTTTAAAACAAAAAAAACTTGGTCCTTTCTTTAAGACCATATATAAACAAATAGGCAATTAATTGAGGCCAATAATTTATTTGATGGGAATAAGTGCTTATATATGGGTGCTAGAGGAAAACATAGGAGGCCCACCAATCTCATTTGGAAGTAATGGAGGAGGCAAAAGGGAGGAAATGGTATTTTACTAAGACCTGGACGTTGAGAAGGAATTAGCCAGATAAAGAAGAATTTTATTGGGAGGAAAAAGCACTCTTAAAAGCTTTAAGAGTTTATTCAGATATACATCAATTCCTCTTTCACAACTCAGTTGATAAATATCAAACTAGAATGTACCTTGGAGAGCATAGTCAACCCCTCATTTTATGGTTGAGACTCATGGTTTTAATATGACTCACCTCAAGTGATAGAATAAATTAATTGCATAATCAGAGCTTTGACCCAAGGTTCTTATGAACATCTATCCCCCTGAAGTTTCCCAGTAAATCCCTTCTGCATGATCCTCCATCAATTTCTATAGAAACCTTTAGCAATTTAGATATAGGATAAGATTACCTAAAAATTTATTTAAAATACATAGTGTTTAAAGTCATAATTTAAAAAAAAATTATTGGCCTTAATCAGTTTTCTAGATTGCTAGAAAAAAAATTTTTAACTAAGTTTGTGAATTATTTTTCCCATCTTAATAACTAGGTTGCATCGAACAAACCAAATGATTATATGATGATCAACCAATGTTACTGCCATATTATAATATGAAATGTTCAATTATTCACAGTTTAATTTGGTCATGTCATAATGACAGCCATGAAATGGAAATCAGTTTCAAAATTAAAGAAAGATGCAAAATATGTTTTGGTTTGATTGCTTAAATTAAATTTCAGTAAAGAACATATATGGAGGAGTCCAGGCTGAGGAAATGAGAGTATTAAGCAGTGATTGTCTGAAAATGTGAAAATTATCTTACTATATTTTGAAGAGTTGTCTATTTTGGGAATCAGGCTTATTCTTTCTCCAGAGAACAATATGATATAGTACTATGATTTTTTAAATTTATAATATTTTAAAATACTATAGGGCGATTTCCAGGGGTCCCAAACCATAATCATTTATTACCAGTGTCAAGAAAAAAGCTTTTATTATAAATAAGATTGTTAAGGTCACAGGGAGAAAAATCATAATTGATGGTTGAGCCATTCTCTTAGAAGACAATTATTTCTGCTATATTTTTATTTTCTATGCACAAATTCAGATTAAGTAAGATGTCAACAGGTGGTTGGTTATATTGACTCCTCCAATCACAGGTACTACAGATATATTCAGGGTATTATACTGCAGAATTTCCCTAGACAACGTATGTTTGTGAAATTGAACACCAAGTATTAAATCAATAGAAAAGCTACCAGCTCCAAATGGAGACCAAAGAATCATTGAGTTATCACCCATAGAAGCAATCGAATGAACTATGTATCAAATAGTGAATTATATTAATCTGCTGCCAATCTTAATTGAATAAAGCAATATGGCATATATTAGCCAATGGAAAAAAAAAGAATATAAGTTCACTGGACTTCCAATTACCCTACCACCCACCTAGAATTGTTGGTCAACTTGAAAACTGCTCTGCTTATGTTTCTTTATGGACTGCTTTTTCTTATCTTTTCTTTTTAAAGTGGCTTTTATTTTCTTTCACTTCTAAATTTTTTAAAGATTTTATTATTTATTTATTTGAGAGAGAGAGTATGAGCAGGGAGAGATGCAGAGGGGGAGCGGGGGAGAACCTGAACTAGACTCAGTGCTGAGCTGATTGCAGAGCCCAACGTGGGGCTCGATCCGGACCTCAAGATCATGACCTGAGCTGAAACCAGGAATCGGATGTTTAACCCACTGGGCCACCCAGGCGCCTCTCTTTCACTTCCATATTAAGTAGAACTGTGAAAAAGTAATGATTTACTACAATAGATAAAAAAGAGATTGATAGGGACCAATGGGATACATTTTGATCTATAAAAGTCCTTATGAGGACTATAAAAGCCTCATTCTTTGAGAACTGATTACATGAATTCCAACATAAAAACTTGAAAAAGTTCTTAACTTGCCATCTAGTGTCCCAGAATCCCATGCACTTTAGCATCTGTCCCAGAGTTTTTAGTTTTCAATGAAATATTACTATTAGTTTTTGTATTAAAGTAAGATGGGATGTATTGTGTAGACAAACAATTTGTACCTCCAGCTTTGGTCATGAGATACATGTGGTATGAGATACATGTACAGAAAACAGAGTTCTTATTATGACTGCGTAAATCTGAAAGATGACCAGAGATACTTCTCTAAGTTAGAGGAAAGTGAGGTAACTAACATCTTTTCAAGGATAGTGTTCAGGGTGTTAACTGATAACCGAAGTGCTCTCAGAATTAGGTGGCCAGATACAGTTAACTCTTTCCAGTCTAAGTAGGATTAGGAATTCTTTGTCCTATTGACCCAGCCACGTACCAACGAGTTTAGTTGTGGCCTCTGTTACACCCTAGGAGATGCACTTAAGTCACTTGGCCACCAGTCAGTGGAGGCTAATGAAAATGGGGAAACTTACACTTTTGAATTTTAGACAAAATATACATGGGGATCAGAGGTTGAGCTGTCCTGCCCTATGGTAGAGAAAAATCTTGATGCCTTTGCTACAGTGATTTTCTCCAATCTTTCTCAATTTACAAATATTTATTTTTTGGGTTTGGTAACACATTTCTTTATTTTACAGTAAACTCTTATGGCAACAATGAATGTAAACAAAAGTCAATGTCCAGTAAAATGCCTCTGGCATTTTAATTTCTCCAGAAAGTTGATGATAAACATGTACCTTCCACAAAATCTTTGCTGATATTTACCACTTACTATGGGAGACACAGTGATATCCTTGAACACACGAAGACCAGAAACTGCCACAAAGCCTCGGCATCTACTTCAAAAATTAGGAGTTATTTTAAGAACCCACACAACTTCAGCAAGTATGATTACAATTTACTCTGTAAAGTTTGATTTTGCATTTAGATCAAATTTCTTGCTTTTTAATTCCAAGCTTTCTTGTGCACATATGGAATGTGAAGCAATAGCTGTGATACCAGTTCCATTAACAGAAGATTTTCAAGAACACACAAATAATACACATTTTACATGTTATCAGATACTCTAAATAGAATAACAAAAAAATTAATTCTGATAAATGTGATATTGTTTCATCCAATTCATGTAATCTAAAAAAAAAGCTTTAGGAAATTTGTTAGGTGAAAGGTGAAATACCTGACATCTTGAATGTTAATATAAATTCAATTAATGTTCGAAATTAAATGTGATTTTTTGAGGTGAGAGTGTGAATCCAATTTTTGCTGGAGCACATTGTGGAGGAAAAACCAGGTTCTTACTAATTAAGAAAATTTAAGAAATAGAAATGTTCTTGGAATTGGTTGTGATAAACACCTAATTTATAATAGTGCAGAAACTAGCTTCGTTATTATACCAATCCAAAAAGAAGTTGAATCGTCAAAATGTATAACTACTTTTATACAGACATAGGGAAAGTAACTTTTCTGAAATGAAGCGGATGTTGAATACAAAAGACTACTTCAGCTTTGCAGTGTATGCTTTCTGACTTAGATTCCTTTCATCAATTTGATTTTAAACATAGATGAGCTTTTGAAGTCTACTTTGTGAATCAACTGCATATACTATGACACTTTTTAAATTTTTTTGTATATCAGCCCTTCAAATTTTGCTTACATTTTGTTTAAAATTTCTTTGAAATCTTTCATCAAAGTATTAAATAAATAGAGCCCCAATTAACTTTGGCTTTCGAAGCTTTTATTGAATCAAAGTTTTATTTAAAATAGAATGGGAACAGGAAAACATTAAAATTTATCCCCATGAAAGCAAGGGAGGAACTGAACAAATTGGGTGATGATATTTTACACAGTGTTTAAGATTTAATTTCGTAATTGCGCTTTAGAATAGTTCCACTTGTACAAGTCTCTTTTGATTGCGTTCCTATTTTTAATTTGATAAATTTATATTCTATAAAGGAAGGAACGGAAATTAAGAAGCCTTACAATTTCACAGCACCTAAGTTTGGCAACCAATCAAAATACACAAAGAGATATTATTTGAATTTCATCTTGCGAAAATATTTGTCTAAGAAGGGTGCTCAATGAGTCAAAAATACAGTACTTGTGAAAATTCATGAGTTAAAGTGTTCACACCTTCAATTGAGAAAAAACAATTAAGAATTGAGAGCTTTCACTTCACAGAACATAACTCTGATCTTGCTAGACAGTTCAGCGCGTGTGAAGTATTTTCATCTATTAAAATATTAGAATCTTTAGAGAGGAGTCAATTGAAGATGCCAATTTTGTTTCAGCTCTCAACTAGTCATAGTGTTGATGGTATGGTCCCCCCCCCCGACTCAGAATGGGCTGTCTATTCAGAAGTCCAGAACACTCCAGCTTTTCCATAGGCAATTACTGCGTATTATACTGATGGATGTTACAGTGGGAGGCATTGAACAATCTACGCTGACATTTTTTTATTTTGAAGCATTTTTTATTGCATACAGAAAAGTACACAAATTATAAGTATACAGCTAAGTGAATTTTTACAAAGTGAGTATGTCTGTGTAAGAAGCACACATATCATAAACAGAACACAACCAACATCCTGGATGCCCCTACACTCCCGTGTCACCTCTCACCTACTTCACTCTCACCCTCAGGGGAACCTATATCATAACTTCTAAAACCAGATATTTTTAATGCACGTCATCATGTGCAGGTTTTTGAACTTTCTATGAAACATGCTTTTGAACATGCTTTTTACATCTGATTTATTAAACATTTTCATGAGATTCATTCACATTTTCTTAAATATTGGTAATTTTTAATATTCTCATTTCTGTATATTATCCCACTGTAAAAATAAACTATAGATCACTTACCTATATTACTCTTGTTGGATATGTGGGCTGTTTTTGGTTTGGAGCTATCATGTATAAATGTTATGAATATTCTTATACATGTCTTCTAGGAATTTATGCATTTTCCTAATGTAAACTTTCAAAACCTCATTTTATTTTTTATTTTAAATAAATTAAATCTTTTATTAAAACAATTTCTCTTTTTGTTTCCCCGGATGAATGACAGGGCAGTGTAATGCTTTGAGTAGATCAGAAAACATTTTACTCTTTTTACCATAAGCTTCTACCTTGAATTTGTTTTTCCAACATCCACATATTCACTCATTTTATTTTCTATTCAAACATGGCATCCAGTAGCAGTCACCTTATAGATGAAAGGCCAGTTGAGGGATGCCCTCAATTTTCAATTAATTCTTAATCAAACTTTAATTGACTGCTTTCATAATCTTACAGAAAAGATCCAATAATCAGTGTAAATTTCAGCTATAGTAAGTTGGATTCTACCTGATTATAGACTTTGTTCTTTTGGAAAAAATGTGAGTTATAGATAAATAAATTAGTCATATAAATCGCTGTCCTAAATTTATTGACAATACTTTTTCTGCAAATGCCAAGAACAATCTGCGTTGGTGGTATAGTGGTGAGCATAGCTGCCTTCCAAATGCCAAGAACAGCTAGGTAGAAAAATTAAATTACGGTTTCAAACCCATTCTAAAGAATCTTCAGAAAAAGTAGTTACTCTTACATAAAATATATACCAATATTGAATGGATATTAAACACTTGGTATGGAATTAATTCATGACTGGGAGATTTTTTTTTCTTTCATATGAGAAGCAGGGTATTTTATTGAAATGGGATCAGTTGTTTTGATGGTACAATTTAGCATTATCTATCTTAGTACATATTAGCTTTGCAAAATTTGAAATTACTTGATTGAAATCATATGAACTCCTTGGAAAAATCAAGACCTGAGAAAGAAGTCTGTTTTCTCTAGATATTTCTGTACTTAAGAGTCATGTTAGAGTTAGAAATTAGCAAGAAACTACTAGTAATTGAGTAAGTGTAGGGGAAATTCAGCCAATTTAATATTGTTTAACCATCATTTTATATGCCTGAATCACTGTATACTTAGTGACATTATGTTTCTGTTTCCAAATGTTTAGTAAAATAATTTCAACCTCTATATGATTGAATAAATTGCAGTAAATTCAGACCTATTTAACCACTGCAATGTAAATATAAGTTATGAAATAAAATGGTGTTAGATAGAATATTAGTTCCTAGATACTGGAACAAAAAATGATGGAGTCTCTCCAAACATTTTTCAGAAAGAACTGGGAAAAAAACAAAAAACAAAAAACAAACAACTAACCAGTCAAATCAAATAGATTTAGATCTGACTCAGGATAATAATAAAAACAACAACAGCAGCAACAAAAATCAATAATAATCTGCAATACTTATTGGGGGTGAATCATCTCTGTGCTGGACCTCGTGTTAGCCCTGCTTTTGCAATGACTCATCTTACCCCTGCAAAAACTGAGACGTAGGGAGGTTTGGTACTTGCACAATGTTGCAGAGCTGGTAAATGGGAGACCTGGAGCTGGATTTCAATGTCTATTCTCTCAACCACTCTAATGGTTTTCACTGGAATCAACAGGGATCTTTAATAAGAAATAATAGAGGGATTAGAGATTGTCATAGCATGATTTTTGTCTTTCTTAAGTACTCCTTCATTTCACAAAGAGCTCATCATGCCAGGAGAGGTCCATGAACTGATTGTCCTACATGATAGTGGCAGACAAATTCCTCACGTCCGCTACGCGGTGACAGTGTGTGCAGCATTTCTAAGTGAGCTGTGAACACAGCCTAGTGCTGTTTCACTGTGCATTTTGCTTTCCTGGCCCTACAGTAAATGATCTTTTAAAACTCAGTTGTTGTTTTTTTTCCCCAAGCACCTCTCATTTTTATTCCTAAAGCACATTTTTCACTGCCTTCTCACCACCCACATCAAGGTCAAATCCCTCTCTTTCCCGTTGCTGTGCTTTTGCTCCTGCCTACACCATTTCACTCATTCCTCCTACCCGCATCCCTAATGTCGCCTTTCATTTTAAATAAGTGCATCTTCCACCTACCTGCCTGAAGATCTGAAGATTCCTTTAGCGAATTCTAGCGGCTGGTATATAAATAGATATATTTTTCTCAGGCAAACTTACTCCAAAAAACGGTAAGTTTGCTTTTCCAATAAAATATATGCCCAATACTCTATATATACTCTTCTGAATGCAAGTAGTTAAATGAATACACTTCCTTACTTACTGAGTCTTATCAATAAACTATGAAAAATTTTTTGTATGATTTGATATAATCATGATTTGAAAATTTATTTTCTTTTATATTTTTAAAAAAGATGTTATTTATTTATTTGGGAGAGAGCGCCCGTGAGCGAGAGAGCACAAGCAGGGGGAGCAGAAGAGGGAGAGGGAGAAGCAGACTCCCCGCTGAGCAGGGGCCCGAGATCAGGACCAGAGCTGAAGGCAGCCGCTTAACCAACTGAGCCACCCAGGTGCCCCTGAAAGTTTATTATCCTTTATATTAAGAATAATAATTCTGCGATGCCTGGGTGGCTCAGTCAGTTGAGTGTCTGCCTTGGGCTCAGGTCATGATCCCAGGGTCCTGGGATGGAGTCCCATGTTGGGCTCTCTGCTCAGCGGAGACCCTGCTTCTCCCTTGGCATGCTGCTCCCCCCGCTTTTATTCTCTCTTTCTCTCACAAATAAATAAATAAAATCTTTAAAATAAAGAAGAATTCTAGTACTATATTTTTATATTAGTAGGTCTCATGATAGATGGTGATTTTTGCATTACCTTCTTGTTGGCCAGCAATTAAGAAATCTTGACTTTTATTCATTAAACCATTTTATATTATTTTTGAATTCTAAAAAAAATTTAATACAAATAAAGATTTTCTATGCCATGGATTTTATAACTTTGGTCAATTCATTCAACAATGTTATTTGGCACCTATTATGTGCCAGGCAATACTGTTCCCACAGGAATACAGTGGTATGAAAGACATCGAAAATCCCTGTTCTTATGAAGCTTACACTCTCTCTAATAGAGTAGACAGTAAAACAGTTAACAAAAAGACAAAGTAAGATATTTAGTATCTTGGAAATATTAAAGTTTTTTCAGTTAATGATCAGTGGCCCAAGGAGATATATAAAATGAAGGGAGTGGAGTCCAACAGTGGTAGGACCAGGTACCAGTACCTTCATGCTTCATTTAATATGTAATAACTGCAATTGTAGATTTTCAAGGACCTAACAAAGCAAGGCTATATGTGATGTTGTCCTCCAGTATTTCAATGTTATCCACCCTGTGTTACTTACTTCAGAGACCGTGTGTGGCCTTTCAGCCCTAGAATGAGAGTGGGGAGAACGGGCTTTCATTTTCATGCACAAAACCTTAGGATGTAAAAAGAATTTCTTATTCACAAAATGAGGAATTTGTACAAGTCAGGGTTTTTAACCAAGGGACCATAGACTCTTAAAGAGTCTTTGGGTAAAATTCTTGGGAACTATGAAATTAAAATGAGAAAAATTACCTTTATTTTCAAAACCTCTAAGTGAAATATTTAGCATTTCCTTCAATAAACTAATAATCATATCAGTACTACTTGAGAACTTTTCACCAACAGAAGTCACAGATCTTTTTGTATTATATTACCGTTGTTATGGATATCCCAAGTTATCATTTATTACTATCACTATGGAGAAATTATAATTACTAGATACAAAGTATGATCATGTCATTAAATGCAATAAAGAAGCACAAACATTACTGCATCAAAATTTGCTTTAAACACCGTAATAAAATCAATTTAATATAATTTGTGTTCTTTCTAATCCTATTTTTTTGTGAAATAAAAGAACAGGATGTTATTAGATGATTCGAGGAAATAAAAATATATCAATATAAAATAGAATATATCTATATACATTCTATTTTAAAATACCAGTCAGGAAGGGACTTTGTAGGAAGTGATATTTGAACTGAAAGCTACAGAATGAGGAGCAGTGAATCATATGAAAAGCAAAGGAGGAGACTCCAGGACAAGGGAACAGCATAGACAAAAGTGTCCAACAGGAAAGAACTTACTTGGTGAATTCTATGGAAGGTAGGAAAAGACAATGACTGTGGCAAAGTCTAGAGTTGTGTGTTTGTCTCTAGCCATGCTCAGCTGCATGGGAGCATGAGCAAAATTGGTGGGTAGATGAATTTGAATAGGGTTGCAATTTAACCAAGAATTTGACGCATGAGGAGTGGTGAGGATATATGCTAGGTGTTGATAACAATGATAACCAGGGAAATTAAGCAAAATAAGAACTATGAAAATGTATAAAGGTGGAGAGATAGAAGGTAGTGAGGATGAGGATAGTAGGACTAATGACATATAGGTTCTAGTGAGGTCTGAGGATTATTGGAGCTGGATATTAGAAGGAATGAGTAAGAAGTCTATTTTAGTAGTACCAGCAAGAGATGACAATCATTCTTGCCTTAATCAGTTCAAGCTGGTATAACAAATACCATAGACTGGGTGACTTAAACAATAGAAATTTATTTCTTACAGTTCTGGAGGCTGGAAGTCCAAGATCAAGGTGTCAGCAGCATGGAGTTCTGGTGATAGTACTCTTCCTGGATTGTAGATGGATGCCTTCTTGCTTTACCTTCATATAACAATGAAAGACATCATGCATGTTTCTTCTCCTTCTACTAACCCCATTCGTGATGGCCCCACCTTCATGACCTAAGTACATTGCAAAGGCCCCCACCTCTAAATACTCTCAAACTGGTGATTAGGGCTTCAGCATATGAATGGGGAGGACATGGCAACTATGGAGATGCAAAGAAATATATAATTCAAGATACTTTAGTGCTGTTATTGCTAGGACACTGAAAAGGAAGCTCAGGACAGTTAGGATTTTTTCTTTTGCCACTTTGTTCCCAACTCTTAGAATTGTGCCAAGCACACAGAAAATGCTTGATAAATGTTAACAAATTAAATGAATGGATCAGGGCGCCTGGGTGGCTCAGTCGTTGGGCGTCTGCCTTCAGCTCAGGTCATGATCCCAGGGTCCTGGGATCGAGCCTCGCATCGGGCTCCCTGCTCAGTGGGAGACCTGCTTCTCCCTCTCCCACTCCCTCTGCTTGTGTTCCCTCTCCTGCTATCTCTCTCTCTGTCAAATAAATAAATAAAATCTTTTAAAATAAATGAATGAATAAATAAATAAATAAATAAATAAATAAATAAATAAATAAATAAATGGATCATATGCATAAGCAAGATGTAGGATGACTACCGGGTTTCTGAATGGATGAAAATGTTAAATTAAGGAGGAGGGGGTGAAGGAAAGGTTTGTGGTTATTTCTTAAACATGAATATAAAATCATTCATGTTATCATCATCATCTTCTTATCAATAACAGTCTTTTCTGAGTACCTGTTCTAGCAGAAATACCATTATAGGCACTATAAGAAAAAATATATGAGATATATGATTCCTTCTTTTCTAGGGATAAGAGCATGTGGGGGATTTATTGAAATTTAGGCAGGTATGGTAGAAAAGGGCAACAGATTTCTCCCCAGAAAAACCCAAACATTTAAAGAAAATGCAGAAATGCTTCCAATGTCTCCACTGAAAACTGCTTTGAAATTTGAATCCCATTCCCAGCTAAACTACCAATCAAGTGTGAACAAAAAAATAACAGTTTTAGAATATGAAGACTAAAAAAGTCTTCACATTCTAAAAGGTATTATTTGAAGGTATACTTTAGCAAAGCCAAAAATAATTCAAGTAATCAATTAATTATGAAAAGTCCTTGAGTGCACTTAAAGAAAATCTCTCTGGATTATAGACTTACTAAAGTCTAAGAAGTCTGCCCGATATTGTCTTTTAACAAATATATTATTTTTTTAAAAGATTTTATTTACTTATTTGGCAGAGAGAGAGACAGCAAGAGAGGGAACACAAGCAGGGGGAGTGGGAGAGGGAGAAGCAGGCTTCCTGGGGAGCAGGGAGCCCGAAGCAGGACTCGATCCCAGGACCCTGGGATCATGACCTGAGCTGATGGCAGACGCTTAACCAACTGAACCACCCAAGCGCCCCTAACAAATATATTATTAAGCCATAGGTCAACTTACTGATTTGTTGAAGATAATTACTTCTTACTCTATACACAATTGAGAAACAGAAGAAAAGCAAAGGAAATTAGAAATACCAGGAAAAAGAGACAGTGGAGCTAGAAAGTCATAACCCAAATAATAAGTAAACAAAATGTAACATTACTTTGAGCAAATTAATTAAATAAGGAAAAGATAATGCATTTGGTTTTGATAAAGTTTTCCATTTAAGTGATACAAATATACTAATGTAGATTTCTTTTCCTCTTCAAATCCATTCCCACTAGTTAGGCAGTCATGCAGGATTTCAATATTTTATATACTTGATATTGAAAAATCCATTTATTTTAATATTAAATAATCAAGTGTCCTTAAGCGTAGAAGACTTACCCCACTAAATTGGAGGTTCTGTCTTATTCACTTCTGTATGAATATCACCAAGAGCGATGCCTGCCCTGGCACACAATAGCTGTTAGTAAATATATTTTGTTATAATCATGGGACAGAACATACCTGTCATTCACTTTGATAGAAGTTCAAGGCAAGGGGGTGAAGGGAAATATAAAGAAATAATTTGTCGCAAGTATTCCCTGGTAAAATAATAACAACCATAACAAATACATCTAAAAGAAAATGAAGGAACAGGACACATTCCCTGTCCTCATGGAATTCACAGCCCAATTAGAGACCATATATGAATATTTGAAAAATAAAATATGGCAGTTTCTATGATGTTGTCATTAACAAAATATAATAGCAAAAAAAAAAGTCAGTTTACTTGAGAAAGGCTGAGGGGGCTGAGAAAGGAAGACACATGTGATAAACCTTAAAAATGAATAAGAATTCTCAAGGGGGCAGGGGATGGAATGTGGCAATGAAAACAGCATGTCAAGAGGAACATCACAGGAGAACAGCAGTCTTGATGTAGGCTAGGGCCAGACACAGGATAGGAGAGGTAAATGAAGACTAAGTAAGCAAACAGAAGGAGTTTAAACCTTACGCTTTGTCCCTTTACACAGATACAGTTAAAACAAAACAAAACAAAACCTGTCAACTTCATCATTAAAAGAAATGTTCTCTTGGAAGAAAGGCAACTTGGCAAATGAAGTGAAAGCTCATTTGGAATAAGAGTAAGAATGTAAGAAAGATATGTAGACAGGCGATCATGAAAAGAGGGATCACCTTCCTCAAAATGGTGACTCTAGATGATTCTTCATATGAGAATTTTACTATAAAGAGCAGCTTTTCTCCTTCCAGCAAAACACAAACTAAACATCAACACATGTATAAAAAATACAAATTATTTAAGAAGGTTGCTTATGGGTCCTAATGGTTCTTGAAACTCAATTTTATTTCCTGTGTTTTTCTTAAACTTCTTTTTAATAAGGGGTTAGAGTGCATCCAGGCCTAGTATCTGTTCCCTGCTAACTGCCCTTGTATCACAAGTATAGAAGCTATCACTGAAGCAAAAGAAAGAAAGAAGGAAGGAAGGAAGGAAGGAAGGAAGGAAGGAAGGAAGGAAGGAAGGGAAGAAATAAAGAACAAAAGACCCAACAAAAGAAGAAAAAAAAAATCAAGTTGATTAATGTACCAGGAATTTATGCACATTGCTATACTTAAGCATTTATTGGCAGAAAAGCAAATACGCATTTTGCTTGCTTTCATTTTCCCAAAGCACAACTTAATTAATGCTGTCATATAGCTTTTGGTAACAGATTCATACTGTAACTGTCCTCCCACGCCACAAGATCAATGGAACCCTAGAAGCTACAACAGAAAGAAATTAGAACGTGCATCAAATTTGTGAAGCTCATAAAGAAAACACATTTTCCCTTCATGTATTTTTAAAGAGATTCTGGCTTCATTATATCTTGTAAATGGTTTCTCTGTTCAGTACAGCAGATAGAATTGAACTTTGGTGGTATTCCATTTTTCAGAAGAAGAGAATGCCATTCAGTTTTAATAAAGATTTTAGTGGTGATATTATTATGTTTAGGTGCCCAGGTAGTCTGTAGGGCTTTGTAATATCTGAGAAAGAACCTGGCATATACTAATTATTAATTGTCTTATTTTCTTCTTTCCTTACTCCTTAGCATTCAAGAAACAACGTCTTATTTCCAGCCTTGAAAGATTAACTTTTTGATCATTGTAGCTCATGCTTTGTTTTCAGTAACATATTGAATTATGTAACAGAAAAAAATAAAAATAATAACTTAGAACAGTATTTATGATTATGTATTCATTTAAATTCATTTAGATCATATAATTTTTAGATGAAAATACTAGTCTTGGAGTCATAACACATAAGTAAGTAATTTAACCCCAGGACCAAGCTCCCAGTATTGATAGAACTGAATTGTATTTAGAAGAAATACATTCTTCTATAAGGAAACATAGGCAGTAATTTCTTTTATATCAGCCACAGAAACATTTTTCTAGATATGTCTCCTCAGGCAAGGGAAACAAAAGCAAAAATAAACTATTAGGACTACACTAAAATGAGAAGCTTTTGCACTGCAAAGGAAACCATCAACAAAATGACAATGCAACCTACTGAATGGGAGAAGATATTTGTAAATGATATATCCAATAAGGGGTTAGTCTCAAAAATATACAAAGAATTTACACAACTCAACACCAAGAACCCCCAAATAATCTAGTTTAAAAATTGGCAGAGGACCTGAACAGACAATTTCCTGAAGATGATATACAAATGGCCAACAAATGAAAAGATGTTCCACATCACTAATCACCAAAGGGAAGTGCAAATCAAAACCACAACGAGACATCACCTTCTACCTGTCAGAATGGCTAGAATAGAAAGACAAGAAGTAATAGGTGTTAGCAAGGTAGTGGAGAAAAAGGAATGCTCTTGCACTGTTGATGGGCATGCAAATTGGTGCAGGCACTGTGGAAAACAATATGGAAATTCCTAAAAAAATTAAAAATAAAATTACCATATGACCCAGTAATTCCACTACTGGATATTTACCGAAAGAAAATGAGAGCACTAATTTGAAAAGATATAAGCACCCTATGTTTATTGCAACATTATTTACAATGGTCAAGATATGAAAGCAACCCAAGTGACCATCAATGGATGGATAAAGAAGATATGGTATATATAAAAAATGGAATACACCCAGCCATAAAAAAGAGTGAGTGAGATCTTGCCATTTGCAACAATATGGATGGACTTAGAGGGCATTATGCTAAATGAAGTAAGTCAGAAAGACAAATATCACATGATTTCACTCATGCGGAATTTAAGGAACAAAACAATCAAACAAAGAAAAAGAGAGATAAATGAAAAAGCAGACTCTTAAATACAGAGAACAAACTGTGGTTGCCAGAGGGAAGGTGAATGGGGGGATGGGTGAAATAGATACAGGGGATTAAGAGGTACAAACTTCTAGTTAACAAAATAAATCACAGAGATGAAAAGTACCGAATAGGGAATATAGTCAATAACGTGGTAATAACTTTGGTGACAGATGGTGACTGCACTTGTGGTGAGCACTAAATACTGTTTAGAATTGTTGAATCATTATGGTCTCACTTGAAACTAATATGAACTGTATGTTCATTATGCTTAAATTAAAAAATACTGTTTCATGCAAATTTAAAAAAATGAATCGCTCTCATTCCATATGTAGCTATTTATTGCAAAACATATTCCTTCTGATTTTCTACTTTAGGTATTTATTATTTGCTTTTCCTAGATTAAGTCATTTTGAAATAAAATAATTAGTTGAAAACTGAATAATTAATTGCAAAAATCTATTTGTTCAATGTTGATCTTAATATTTTATAATATTGGCAGCAAATACTATTTAAAAACAAATTTAACTTACAGTTTATCTTTTTGGAATCTTTGAAAAAATATTGGGCCCAGGGACGCCTGGATAGCTCAGTCTGTTTCTCGATGGACTCTTGGTTTTCTGCTCAGGTCATGATCTCAGGATCATAGGATGGAGCCCAGGCTCTGCACTCAGCAGGGACCCTGCTTGAGATTCTCTCTCTCCCTCTCCCTTTGCCCCTCCCCCCTGTGCTCTCTCTCTCCCTCTCTTCTCTAAGATAAATAAATCTTTAAAAAAATGTTGGGCCCAATATTCTTAGACTTACTGAAAAAGTTTTTGATTTAAAAACAGTATATAATTTTTCATACCTAAAACTGTTGATATTTCAACAACTCTTCTGAAAAGATATGATATGCTCTTATATCCATTGTTGTAAGATTTCTTGGATTGGTTGGATAATCTAGCATCACATAAATGTTCCTCCAAACATAGTTTAATATTTTGGAGTCATAAGAACAATTGCATTATATGTTCATTTTTTTTTTTTTTTTTACTGTTGTGATCACAGCTAGATTTGTAAACCCTGGTTTCCTTATTCAATGAGTAATTTTAGCGAGCTGTAGGATTTTCAATAATAGATTTTATGACTTTGTATCTACATATTCTATACAGACTATTAAATTAGTTTTAATTCATGATGGCAGTATAATTTAGAAAGGAAAAGAGGTTCATTAACTTTTTTACTACCAATTTAAGATTTAGTTTCTTTATTTCCCTTCTATTCTAAGTAATGATGCACAACTTCAAGATAGTGTGCTAAAGTGATCTTGGTTATTTTGGAACAACATTTTAAGAATTTAATATCATCAATGCATTTATAATATTTCTAGGCTCTCTGCAACATGGATGAAAATATTGACTTTTTTTCTGCAGGGAGTTATAAAAGAGTCACTATTAAAAATGATCAGAAAATTATGTGATCTTGATTAATTCTAGTTACTATTAATTTAATATATGAAAATATTTTGTCAGAGCAATGGAATTCAACTTTTTATAGTTGAGTGTGAATAGGAAAAATGACATCAATAATATAATGAAAAATTATATTGGGTTAAGGCATTATACAATTGCATTATTGTATTACTTCATTATTGCATGCAATTAAAAATTGATACTCAAATATCCCAATGGCTAAATTCCTCTCTTTTCTGAAACTGTGTGAATGCAATTGATAAAATCCTGATTCTTCTGAGCACAATAAAACACAGGAAGAAAACATTTTTTCAGCTAAGTCTTTTTTCCACAATCATGATACATATATACATATATATGTGTATATATACACACACACATATGAGATACACATATAAATACGTAGACAGAAAGCACAGCTCTTAATGATCTGGAATTATTTAATAGATATATTTAAGAAATATAATAATATATAATATAATAATATCAAAATTTAATCAAAATTTAATGACTGTAAGTGCCCATTTAGTTTTTCCTATGTTGTTCACATGATATGCTAACACTTCACTCAAAGACTGTCAGGGATAGTCAAAAAGAACTAGTTGCCTAGCTGAGGAGTAGAGATTGAATTACTTTTGGCAGGATTAGTAGGCTACCCAAAATCTTAGCAAGAGGTCAAAATTTTAGCAGAAAAACTCTTTACCTCTTTAATGTAATTTTAGGTGGAGTGCAATTATAGTATTGCTAGCATAGTCCCTTTTCACTGTATATGAGGCGTCTACTATCATTTTCTGTCAATTTGTGTTTTCTTAAAAGTGCTTCCAAGCACATGCGTGTGTGTGTGTGTGTGTGCGCGCACACACACATACCTATACATGTCAAGGATTTAGGTTAGGGATTAGCTATTCCGAAGTATTTCATATATACCAAAGAATGTTGCCATAACCTAGGCTTTTGCTGTCATATGGTTAACATGGAAGTTGCATAAAATAGAGGGTAGTTTGGGCGCCTGGGTGGCTCAGTCGGTTGGGCGACTGCCTTCGGCTCAGGTCATGATCCCGGAGTCCCGGGATCGAGTCCCACATCGGGCTCCCTGCTCGGCGGGGAGTCTGCTTCTCCCTCTGACCCTCCCCCCTCTCATGTGCTCTCTCTCTCTCTCTCAAATAAATAAATAAAATCTTAAAAAAAAAATAGAGGGTAGTTTGTAATAACATATAAAATGACATTTAATGGATGTCTGAATCTCAATTCGTGCCCAATCTCAGCTGGAAATTCAGCGAGAAGTCTTTCCTAGGAAACCTTGAAATAAATAAAGAAAAGGCTGGAGATGGTACGACCATAAATTGGGATGAGTTGAACTTGATGATCTATATTTCTTTTACTAATGGGGGCAGCATGTACTAATGGCACTTTGTAAGTAAACACATACTGTATTCCAGGCACTTTAATCAACTCTTCACATGCATTACCTCTTTTAATCCTCACAGCAACCTCACAAGGTAATTATTACGGTTATACCCATTTTACACTTCAGAATACTGAGGCAGAGCGATAAGTACCAATCATTTATAATGCCTGGAAGTGCCATTCGCATTAAGAATAAATATTCAATAGAATGTGAATTTTACCTGTTGGTATTGCATAAAGTGCACCCTACAAAGATGACGGATGGTAAGATAAAGGAACTGGAGCTGCATCTGTGTAACTGAAGTTTTGAGTCTGTGTTCTTAAATATTTCACCCACCCATCCCAGGAAATAGTACTACTCTAGGAATCCAATTTTATTTTTTTCACTTAATTGTTTTTATTCAAAATTTTATTGATCATGTGAAACCTATCAATGTCGGTATAAATCTACTAGTGTTAGTTAAAAACACTACAGTTTTTTTTCTTTTTTTTAAAGATTTTATTTATTTACTTGAGACAGAGAGAATGAGAGAGAGAGAGCACATGAGAGGGAGGAGGGTCAGAGGGAGAAGCAGACTCCCTGCCGAGCAGGGAGCCCGATGCGGGACTCGATCCTGGGACTCCAGGATCATGACCTGAGCCGAAGGCAGTCGCTTAACCAACTGAGCCACCCAGGCGCCCACTACAGTTTTTTCTTTCCTAGTACAACCACTGTGATTATTGCTAAAGGATCTCAGGGTCTGTCCATTCAAACACCAGCCCACTAGATTTGTTCTAGTAAATTACAGCTCTTCCTCCATAATATTTGGGCATCAATTTCATGAAAAAAATTAAATATTGAAAAAAATTACTGATGATATTTCCCAGATTTTAGAAAGCTTCTTACAAAACACTGTATAGATCCATAATTCATAGCTCATTGTACATGATTTTCATAACCAGTCTTATAATTTTGTGCAATAGACCTTGACCAGGAAGAGCAGTATCTTTTAAAAATACTATTTCTTGGGGTGCCTGGGTGGCTTAGTTGGTTAAGTGTCCAACTCTTGATTTCTGCTTAGGTCATGACCTCATGGTCATGAGATGGAGCCCTGCTTTAGGCTCCATGCTTATTTCCCTCTGCCCCTTCCCCACCCCACCCCACCCCCACCCCTCACACATGTGCACTCTCTCTCTCAAATAAATAAACCTTTAAAAAAAATATGTTTCTCATGGAAAAGAAATTTAAGTGTAATTATTTTTACTTATGCCTTCTTTTTAAGGAACTCACCTGCTAAGTTTTTGGGAGCTGATAAGGTACATGATATCATAAGGACAAAATAAACAGAACTCTTTATGAAAAAAAGATTCTAAATAGTATTCTAGAAAGCTGTTCTTGGAGGTCTCTCTTAACCATTTTTTTTCTGTGCTTGTTAATGTATTAAAAAAAATTTTTTTTTGAGAGGGACCATTGACTATGGGGATAATTTCACCTCACTTTTCCATGTATTCAGCCACAAATTCTCACTAGACACTTCAAATTCCACAATAAAATCTTAATCATAACCTCAGATCTGGTTCATTAAGACATAAATATACACTTACCTGCAAAACAAAGAATTGTTATGGTCTACATGCTTTCCAGAGAACATGTCACTATCTTGTTGAAACTCAACTTCTTTCAATCATTTGAGAAAAAAAATATTATAGGAAGATAACCTAAAAGACAAGTTCTTTTCAAAAACTGTGAAACATCATAATGTCATTGTAATATTCTTGTTGGGAATGGCTTCATTTGAAAAATACATTAATAATAATTTACAATATCATTAAAGTTCACTCTGATGTTCATAAGATTTTAATGAATAAACATTAGCATGAGTTGGTTGATTCAGATGTGTCACTCAGCTGGCCTAGAAGAGCATGACTTATTTATGAGACTGAAAATCTCCATCATGATAGAGTATTATTTATCTAGCACTGAAATCTGAAAAGAGAAAAATATTATCGATAGAGACTTGAATTTAAAAAGAAAAGATCATAAGTACTAGAAGAATTACAAAGAGGACCAATAAAAATTTAGGAAAGCGGTTTTATTATTTGAAGCTGACATAAATAATATACCTAATTAATTTAGCAACTCTTTTTTTTTTTTAAAGATTTTATTTATTTATTCATGAGAGACAGAGAGAGAGAGAGAGGCAGAGGGAGAAGCAGGCTCCCAAGGAGCAGGGAGCCCGATGCGGGACTCGATCCCAGGACCCTGGGATCATGACCTGAGCCGAAGGCAGACGCTTAACCATCTGAGCCACCCAGGCGCCCTAATTTAGCAACTCTTGATAATTGTTACAAATATCCATTCATATCAACAGCAACACAAATGTATATGGGACAGATACTTCCAATTGCTCAATATTTACTGAATAGTAGATATTTGGTAATGGATTGAATTTTGCTTGAGATGTCAATGTCTTGCTTAAAAAAAACCAAAATTACTTGACCCCTTTAAAATAGGGGTGGTTATATGATATATTCCTGGATTAATAAGGCATAAGGTGATTTATTCTAAGAAAGCACCCCCTCTTCCTACTTACTGCCCCTTCCTCCTGTATGCCTGTGGTTAAGCACCATGGTTAGAATTGGAACAACCATTTTGTCCTCTTAAGGATGAAAGTTAGAAGATATAGGTAACAGAGCAGCTCAAAACAGTCCTAACTGACATAGTACACAAAGGAAAACCAGAAAAGAGTAGAATCCTGAGCAAATTATATCAACTTGGGGGGTAATATCAGTGGATTCTGTCTTGCTGGACTGCGTAATACTGTGGAAAGGCTGATTCAGGGCCTTTGGTTCTTCCATATACAGGTAGAACAGCACTTGACAAGATAGTGTACTTCTCCAGGACTTTTATTATGTCTAAAATCAAGAAGTTAACCTCAATAATTTGTTTTCAACTGAGGAGATGGAAGGTCAAAATTTCGAGATTGTACTTTTATATTGCATATGTATTATGTTTTTTTTACTACAAAGATAAATTATGGACACTAAAGCTTGACAGCCTCTATACCAGTTTGAATAGGAAAACATATTCAGTTGCATAGTGATTTTCAATAAAAAAACCCACAAATATCCTATGGAAAAGTTATCATATTCTTTGAGGGGGCATCACATTTGTAAATTTATCAAAAGAAGATGTGGCTTATAGTAGTACATTGAACCATCATTCTAACTGATTTTTTTTTAAAGATTTTATTTATTTATTAGAGAGAGAGCACATGAGAGGGGGGAGGGTCAGAGGGAGAAGCAGACCCCCCCGCTGAGCAGGGAGCCCGATGCGGGACTCGATCCAGGGACTCCAGGATCATGACCTGAGCCGAAGGCAGTCGCTTAACCAACTGAGCCACCCAGGCGCCCCTAACTGATTTTTAAGAGGCTTTTAAAGTTCTATCATTTTGTGATTAATGATCAATATCACAATGCAGTTGGTAATGGAGCTGGAAAATCCTCGATTTCAAGCCTGAAGTTATTTCTTTTGTCTAGTGTATTTATGTATTTATTTATAATAAACATAAATATAGGCCTTTATTTATAATTGGATTCAGAAAATACTGTGAATATGTGAAAATTTGGAAATCATTCCCTGCAAATTTAAATAAGGATTTTCTCTGATTCTCATTGCCTCTTCAATTTTACAGACCTGGAATGGTATATTTTTGTTTAAGAACTCAGAAGTAAACTAATATAAAAGTTGGGACCCTGGATTCTTTATTGCTATGACCTTGCATTTCTACATGAAAGTGCTTCTTTATGTGTTTTTCAATATACTCTCAAAATTTTATAGCCCAATCTAATAACTGTCACAGAAGTCTTAGAGGAAATAGGGACATATATAACCAGCAATCTGCAATAGTGGCTTTGATTTCAGATGAGCTTCAAAAGCCCTTTAGTTCACATGTAAACATTCTGTAGTGCATGATGTAACTTCTCTCAACTTCACAGTAAATATCCATGAAAACATACAAAAAGACTAAAATGCCAAAAACAGAAAAAAACAGAGTAAGCTAAATGTAAGCAAAAACTATTTGGTAAAGTCCAGAGGTCAATTCCTACTTAATGCATTGTCCACGGTGATGTGTTGAAAAATACAACCTTGGAATACTCATCACTCCTCAATCCTCTGAATTAGAACACTGCAGGAAACCATCTTTCTCCTTACCTCCCACCCCCTCCCTGAAAAAAAAAAAAGAAAAAAAGAAAGAAAGAAAGAAAGGAAGGAAGGAAGGAAGGAAGGAAGGAAGGAAGGAAGGAAGGAAGGAAGGAAGGAAGGAAGGAAGGAAGATTGAAAAGCATCCTAACCTCAGCACTATCTTGTTGCCCCCCTCCCTAACTCTATGACATACAAAATTGTCACTCATATTTCCAAATGCCCAGGGACTATTTTTGGAGATAGATTCTATCTCTCCCTTCCACTCCCATTAGCTTTTTTCTGCCTCCAATCCTTCAATAATACAACACCCAGTGGGTGACATGGCAGGAAGTGGGATATGATGTATAGAAACACATTGAAATGTGTGTTGCTAAATTGCTGAAGAAAAAAACATTGTTGTCAGGAAGGATAGGAAGAGCACCAGAAGTGCTGTGTGCTTTGGGGTAGAGTGTTTCCTATCTTTATTCTTGTAGTATAAGCCCTGACAGTTGGTTTTTCTTTTTTGTAATCCAAGTGCCTGACTTAAGCTTTATTGCTGAGGCATCCACTTAAATAAATGCATTGCCAGTCACACAACTATATGGATAAAGAACCACCTGCACCTGCCTCCCAGGCTCCTGTGTTTTAGAGATCTTGGTTGATTTTGATAACTGACCATTTGGCCTTTCCCCCCCGCCCCACCCTTTTTTTTTCTCTTCTGTGCTTTAAATTCCCTCTCTTATGTTTAAAAGTCACCAATAAAGATTGACCCTGCAAAACCCTAGGCCCCCACCCTTGACCCCAATAAAAGCAGAACCACAGGCTTACACACTCTCTTTCTATTTGAGACTTCAGTATGTGGCCCCAGGTGTGCTGTGTAATTTCCAGGACTTATAAGTAATAAACCATGTCTCTTTTAAAGTTTCCTGGCAGTAATTGTTAAGGGCATCTTGCAACCATCGTAAGAACCACAAGGGCCAGTCCAGCCACAAAACTCGTTATTGAGATGCTGAGACTAGCACAAAACAGTTCAATAGTAAAGGACACAGAATTTCCCAGGTCAGAGAACCTGCATGAGGTTGAACCTCAGTCCAGCAGCCCTACTTCAATAAATCTCTACTGGATACCACAAAGTGAATTAGGATCCTTGTGCATCAACCTAGCTTCTTGGTCTAGGTCTGAGGATGTGTATAGTAACCTAGAGCAAAACAAATACACAGTGAAGGGGATGCAAGTCTCAGATCCATCAGGGTATCTCAAAAAATTAAAAATAGAAATGTCATATGACCCAGTAATTCTACTACTGGGTATTGAAAATGAAAACACTAGTCCAAAAAGATAGATGCACCCATATGTTTATTGAAGCATTATTTATAATAACCAAGAAATGGAAACAACTGAAGTGTCCATTGATAGATAAATGGATAAAGAAGATAGGTATATTATGCATATACATAATGGAATATTACTCACCTATAAAAAGGATGAGATCTCACCATTTGTGACAACATGGATAGACCTATAAAGTACTATGCTAAGTGAAATAAGTCAGGGAGATAAAGAAAAATACCATATGATTTCACTTATATGTGGAAACTTAAAAAAAATGAATAAACAAAAACAGACCCTTAAATATGGAGAACAAGCTGGTGGCTGCCAGAGGGGAGGTGGGTGGGAGGGTGGGTGAAACAGATAAAGGGTAGTACAAGGTACAAACTTCCAGTTATATAATAAATAAGTCATGTAGATGAGAAGTACAGCATAGAGAATATAGTCTATAATATTGTAATAATGTTGTATGGTGACAGATGGTAACTGTAAGTATTGTGGTGAGCATTGAGTAAAATCGTCCAGCCAATATGCTGTATACCTGAAACTAATAGGACACTTTATACTAATTGTATTTCAATATTGTTTTTAAGAAGGAGGAGGGGGAGGAGGGAGGAAAGAAAATCTCTATTCTACCAAATACTAGACAGACTCATCATACCCCATTTAAGGGTAGCTGAATATTCAACAGACAAAGCAAACAAGCAAACAAATGAAATGAGATCTTAGAAAAGGCAAGAATTGTCATGAAGAATGAGAGTAAGAACTGAAGTTTGAAAATTATTTTCTGAAAGAAGGAGGACATTCAGAACATCGATTTAGAACATCAGGTGCATGTTCTTGGCAAGATATGGAAAAGAAACATGAACAATAGCAGAGACAAGGCTGAAAGTTGGTCACTCAACCAATATTTATTGTGAGGTAGGAGGCGGACACATGCACAAAACTCAATTTCAAAAATTCCAGAATTATTTTCAAAAAGAGAAGAATGTAAAGTATGTACCTGTTGTTAAGGAGAACCATTGACGCTGCAGAATGTCAGTGCTGAGGAGTTGTAAACAGAACAGATGAAAATATAAAAGCAAGGGAAGAAAATGGAACTAAGAGTAGTTTTAGCCTAAATAATGGGAAAGTAAAATAAAGAAAATAAACAAAAATTCTCAGCTAAAAAAGAACAAATTAAAAGAGAAACCATCTCTGTAGGAAAAGAAAAGAGGGAGAAAGCACAAGTCTATGAAGGGCCACTGTAATTCCTAAAAATAGAAACAAAGCTCAGATACCCTAATAATTTCCTCTCTGAATTTCCAGGCTATTAAAGCAAATATATCACCTAAAGAGATATTCCAACTGTATTGGTCTCTAATCTAGAACTTTCTGCTCAGCATCCCATTGCTTGTTCCCATGAACAAGTGCTTCGTCATGGCTTGCTTTCATTTTACAAAGAGAACAGAGGGCCTAAGGACCTAAAAGATGAGACTAATTAGTCAGCAGCAGAGCTGAGATTACATGCCTGATTTAGAATACCAATTTAGAAATCTTTTCAAACATGCAATCCTTTCTTACTTGTTTACTACACATCTGTTCAGCAAGCACTTTTGCACATGGAATCTACTTCAATACAGCTGATTTTTTTAAAAAAATAAAAAGTATAAAGGAAGAAGAAGGAGAATAGCATTTAATAGGCAGTGGAGGAAGAAAAAAAGACTTAACTCTGCCCACCTCTGTTATTTTTTTTATTCAGTGAGAGTTTTCCATACAGGCAGCCTGAATGTTGCTTGTATGCTCAGAAAATTTCAAGTGACATGTCTAATTTTGTTTTAGCCCTTGGATCATAAGAACTATTGGTTAAAAAATTGTGCTTGGCAGTGTACTTACTTCTTATTAATAAAGTCCTTAAAGTATGCACCATAAGATTTCTGTTATTCAATTTGAAAGAATTACTTCTAAAGAAATATTTCCATACACTCCACTCTGAACACCAGTGAACGATCTGAAACATTATACAAATTACAAACGGCCTACCACAGTTTCTTGTATGTAGTTAATGTTTAATAATCATGTACTTGATTTTCATTTTTGTTTTAGTAGATGAAATGTCTTGTGACATACCCAATTCACTGTTTAAAAAGTGATATCTTTTGGGGGAAAACTAGGGGAAACTAAGAAGAGCCTTTGAGGGATACTCTCTCCATATCCTAAAAGGACGCCTTCAACTATTCACTGTTTTCCAGATGCAGTGAAATAATGGACCATATTTTTGCTGCCTTAAATGTGTGAATAGTAACACATTATAACTACTGTTAATTTATTTATTTTTCATCTCTTCCATCTAATGAAAATCATGGAGCTCCCACATAGGTGATTTGCCATAGAGTTTGTCTTTGTGAAAGCAATAGATGTTAGAATCTTAGAGAAAAACAAACCAAAAAAAAAAGCACTTTTATCTCTGGTAAGAATGAGAAGAAACTGTCATTTGTTTCATGATTTTTTTCATAAACATTTCTGCTCTATTCAAAGCTTACTTTCTCATTCTAATAAAAGAGAATCAGCATGCACTGAAATGTATTAATAGCAATAGTAAGATATAAGGACAATTTGACATTTTTTCTATCTGGTTCCTACTGCCTTATTCCTTATTTTGGTTTTTTTCTTTGCATTTTTTTCTTTTTACAAAGAGGATTTTTGTTAAGTAAATAGAAAAGAGCAAGTGTTTAAAAATTAAAGCCAATATTTTCACTGTATTGTATTTTTTTAAGTTTATCATAATACATTGTTTTAATAATCCTGGACAATCAAAAACTTGAAAATAAAACATCTTTACTCTTAAGAGTGAAGATGATACAAAAATTTCTTCTGTGATAAATTTTAAAAGTAGATTTTAGATGACTAGGTATAGCATGATCCCATTTTATAAAATAAAAACTGTTCCCCACATAAACAAACATGCATATGCATTAATTTGTATACATAGACATTTGATTATGCATATAGGATCTATATAATCATAGGACAAATTCCGTGAATCATTTTTTACCCTTACCTTAAAAGCCAACATATTCACCTAATTTCCCTCTTACCTGGTTCCTCATTTTTGTTTTCATTTGCTTGTTTCTCTATTTCTTCCAGTCCTCTAAACTTCAAGTTCAGCCAAAGATTTGTTCTTAAATCTATTCTCATTTCATCTACAATCACTTCCTTAGTGATTTCATCCATTCTTTATCTTTAAAAATACCTATATGCTGATGACCCTTAGACTTATATCTGTATTTTGGATCTCTTCCCTGACTCCAAATTCATATCCAACTGCTTACTCACATCTCCACTTAAATAATTATCTCTAAGGTGACATGTCTAAAATTGAACTTCTCTGGGGCGCCTGGCTGGCTCACTTGGTTAAGCCACTGTCTTTGGCTCAGGTCATGATCCCAAGTCCTGGGATGTATCCCCGCATCGGATCGGGCTCCCTCCTCGTCGGGGAGCCTACTTCTCCCTCTCCCTCTGCCTGCCGCTCCCCCTGCTTGCACACTCTCTCTCTGTGTCAAATAAATAAAATCTTTAAAAATAAATAAATAAAAATAAAATTGAACTTCTGGTTCTTACATCATCCCAAACTTGTTCTAACAATCCCCCATCTCACTTTATGACAACTCTGCCTTTCCAGTTCCTTAAGGTTAAAATTTGGGGGCATCTTTGAATCTATTCTTTGTTCCATCTAAACCAATTGTCCCACATCTACACCATTAGCAAATCCTGCTGGCCTTACCTTCAAATCATACTGAAAATCCAATCACAGTAATCCCTTGTCATCATCTGTGATTTTCCTCTCCCACAGTTTCCCTGACCAGCAGTCAACCACAGTTTGGAAGCAGATGGTCCTCCTGATGAATCATCAGAAGGTCAATAGTGGCCTAATGTTATGTCACAATGCCTGCGTCATTTACCCCACTTCATCTCATCACGGAGGCATTTTATCATCTCACATCATCACAAGAAGGCTAAGTATAGTACAATAAGATATTCAGAGAGAGAGAGAGAAAGACCACATTCATATAACTTTTATTATATTGTAGTAATTATTCTATTTTATTACCAGTTATCGTTGTTAATCTCTTACTGTGCCCAATTTGTAAATTAAACTTCATCATAGGTGTTTTATGCAGAGGAAAAAAGAAATAATATATATATGGTCCAGTACTGTCTGGGGTTTCAGGCATCCTGGGGGGGGTCTTGGAACGCATCCCCCCATAGATACAGAGGGAGGGGACTACTGTCCTAGGATTTCCAGGACTACACTAGTACAAACCTATTTCTGAATTATGGCAAGACTTTGTTGTCTTCCTGAGTCATGGTTTACCCCTTCGGTGTGTTTTCAATACAGCCAGCATGACCCTTTAAAGCCAGACTGAGATAGTTTCACTCTTTTTTAAAAATACTCCTATATTTTTTTTCATCTTAGAGCAAAAATCAAAGTACTTACTATGACATATATCCTTGCCCCCTCCCCATACCCACCTGGTAATAACATCATTTCCTTTTTATCTTTCCTTCCAGTTTCACAAAATCTTCTTACTGTCTTCAAACCTTCTAGTCATATTCTCAGTTCAGAGCCTTTGCTCTTGTTATTCCTTCTGCCTGGAATGTTCTTTTCCAGAGATCTGCATGGTTTGACTTATCAATTCCTCTATAAAGTTTTCCCAGCCCCCCAACCTAAAATTTTAGTATGGACTCCCCTAACACTTCCTATCCCCATCCTAATGTCACTTTTCTCTTTACCACTTATCATTATATTTTTTTCGCTTAATTTTTTATGTATGCTTTTCCAGTCAAAATATAAGCTTCATGAAGGAAGATAAATTTGTTTTTCTCTTATGGATTCTGGGTGCCTACAATAGTTCCTGGCACATGGTAGGTGTTTGGTGAATAATAATCATTTTCTCCAGGCAATAGATTGGACAAAGTAAAGGGAGAGACTTTTAGTTCTCTTTTACATCATTTTAAAGAAGATCATGGGTAAATTTTACTTTCCTTTCCATATAGGCTTCAAAAATAGTGTGATGCAAAACTTCCTTGTGATAAAATTGGAAGTTCTAACAACATTTTTCTCACTGGCTGATAATTTCAAAATTTAGGGTCTGAATACTTATTATACTTGTCAGATCATATTCTCATTGATCCTAAAATAGGAAGCATTGTTAATTGCTTCCATAGCTAAAACCAATGACTTATTATTATGCCTCAGGACAACTTGGCAAATGTGATGATTTATTTATTCCAGGCTAAGGAAGTTTCAGGCTGGCTTTCACGTCAGGCCCCTCTGTAAGTGGAGATTCCATTAGAGGAGCAAAGCAGCAAAAGTCTGCATAGGAAGGGACTCCAAAAAGAGCCATGGGTTGGAAAAGCCAGGTGTACAATATTCAGAATTGTAGGTAAGTCAGATAAATATCAGATGGAGGAAAATGATGACCATGGCTAACAGGGTTTTGCTTGAATTGGAATTTCAATGAAGGGCTTCTATATGTTATGGGGATCTTCAAAAGCTATTTGGATCCCCAACTACAACTAGGACATTGTAGAAGCTGGCAACTTACAGAAATCAAAATGTAAAGCAGTGACCAAGTCAGAAACCTAAATCTGAGTGACACTCCTTAGAGTGGGGAGAGAGAAGACTCAGGCTCTGAAACAAGGCATTAAGGCTATTGTCAGCAAAGGGGGATAAGCTTTGGCTCATGCAAAAACCTACTAGTCAGCACTGGGATAAACATCCCTACTCCCTGACCAGGGATCCAATGTAGTAATGCAGCAGTCACTTATGGGGCACAGAACCTTGGGCTGCCTAGATTCTGAGGCAGAGACTGCATTGTTCATTTATCCCGCCTCATGTCTACATTGTCCTGTGCCTTTGCAGGGTGGAGAAGATGGGATCAAAGACAGCTAGTAGTGGTTTACCTTTTTTTTTTTTTAAGATTTTTTTCATTGTCACAAATTATTGTCATTCATTCATTCAACCAATAGTTATTTGATCACTGTTTCAGGCACTGACAATAGAACAACAAATAAGACAGATTCAGTTCTTGACCTCATGGAATTTTGCTTTAGTTATAACATTTTCCTTTAATGTATTGTCCTATATGGGAGAAATGTTTAAAATATTCCTTTTAGTTTTATGTCTTGCTCTATCTTGAAACATTTTTACATTTCAGTCTGAAATGAAATGGCCTTTAGAGAAATTTCACAGTGGACTAAGGAACTGCCAAATGGTCAGGGGGCTCTTTTCTTTAGTTAAAAATAGTCTGGGGTGATTCCCAACCTCAAGTTGTCATAGATCATATTTGGAAGGGATACTAAATATTTTCTAGACCAACTCCTTCTTATATATATCTGCAGCCCGGGGAAAATATAATGCATGTCAAAATTTGTGTAAAAAATATCGGCTCAGCTGGGATTAGATTGGAGATCTCCTGATAACACAGTAAGTGCATTTTCTTCCATGATTCTACCCACTAAGCATCAAATTAAAGCCAAATTTTAGAGTAGATTTCATGTTTGCCAATCAGTACATACCTTGCCATTCCCTTCAAATTAGAGCATTCATGTTGTTTCTCTGGGGGAAAATACAATGGCTTTCACTTATCTGTCTGTATTTCTCTTCCTTGTAACACATAAAAGGGATTGCTGAAAAAAAATAAAACCACTGAAAGCCATCAAAAATAATGAAAAAAGTTATGCTCTAAAGTTCAACCTGTTAAATCAAAGTCTGTAAGTTAGTCTTTGAATTATTTAAAAAAATGTTGACACTGTAAAAAGAAAAAGGAGATTTTTTTTTAATCGAAAGACTTTGGATAAAAAAAATTTAGTAAAAATATCAACTGTGTTCATAGGTGCATCCCTTATCATCTTTTCTTCTTTGTCTTTACTAGTTAGAAACATTTATATACAAGAGTAAGTTTGAGAAAAATTGGCATTAGGAAAGGGGAAGGGAGAGGCAAGCACCTCTTTGCTTAACTGGTCATTGGTACAGTCCTCTGTTGGTTGTTGGTCTTCCCGCTGATAACTAGCAACTTGCCATGGGGAGCTCTACACAGCAGCTGAGCTGGCTCTTATTAGGACACATGAGGGTTCTTCTGTTGTCACACACCCCTGAGGTGACCATCAGTCTCTCTCACTGCCTCACTGCCTTTATCTTCCTTTTCCTTCACACTTCCATCCAGAAGAAATCAGTTCAACCTGCAGCTCAAAGGCAGTCTGGAAGGTAAAGGAGTCACCAAAACTGTAATGTATGCATATTAAACATTTTATTTTATTTTATATTTTATTTTATTTTATTTTAAAGATTTTTATTTATTTGACAGAGAGAGACACAGCGAGAGAGGGAACACAAGCAGGGGGAGTGGGAGAGGGAGAAGCAGGCTTCCTGCCCAGCAGGGAGCCCAATGCGGGGCTCGATCTCAGGACCCCGAGATCATGACCTGAGCTGAAGGGAGATGCTTAATCAACTGAGCCACCCAGGTGCCCCCCCTTTTTTAAACATTTTATTTTATTTTTTTAAACATTTTATAACGTATGCATATTAATTCTTTGTATCTCTTTTGAGCTTTATGTTTTATACAACACCTTAATAGGTTATTCCTCAAAATATCCCATGGCCAATCATTCTGTGCAGGGAGATCCTCGGTACGACAAAATTCGGCCTCTAACCACCTGAGCAGAGTTGTCTTCGAGACTTATTTGGGCCCCACCACAATCTAGTTTCAGCACTGAAGCCTAAGGCCTCCAAATCAGCAGAGGCTACTGTTGATTCCATCAGAGAGAAGTATCCTCAGTGGTAGTCAATTGTTCCAAGTATTTATGCTGAGAACTCTTGAGGCTCCCAGGAGAATTTCTCTGCAAACCTCTTTTAGGACTTTCAGTGGCCTGCTGACCATGGGCATAGTTTAATCACATTATCACCTAAATGTTTGGGTTTCAAACTGACTATGCCTAGAACATCAAAACTGGCTTCTCCCCACTCTTTCCATTTTTATTATTCTCAACTACCAACCAAAATGCAAAGTCGGCTAGTCATCTACACTCTATTATATGCAGACACTCTTCTAGGCATTGTGGATACATAGGTAACACAAGAGTACATGAATCATACCTATCATACTAATAAGCTGTAGTTAGTGCGTTAAGGAATCTCAAATCTATGGTATAAAAATATGAATGCTTTTCTCTTAGCTGTTTTCTATGGAATTCATTTTTTTTGTTGTTGTTGTTTCTTAAAGGGAAGAGTCCATAATTTTCTGGTACTTTTTGCTTAATAAATGTTAGCTTCTCCCAGTTTTAAATTCCAATCTCATACCTGATTCATAGCCTTACAGCCCTCCTTTCTATCCGTAGGCAATTGTTGGGAGCATCAAGGAGTGAAAGGCAAAGAGACTTGCAACTTGTGTTTGTTGTCACTTTCTTTGCAAATGTTATGTTGTGGCTGGTATCTTCTATACAGCAAGTATCCAAATTCTGCCTCTCATGTAAGGCCCTGGAATGAGATTTTCACATGACATTCTGAGGTCTTTGACCATAGAACCCCATAATGTGGGAGATAATTCTAACGCTACCTCTTTTGTTGCCTCAGCTCACTCACCAGTGGTATACCTCATGGCCTCTCCTGGCTGCTGTCTTGGGGTTGGATACAAGCAAAACAGCGAAAGTCCACCTAACTTATGGGGTGTCCACTCATGGGAAACAACCACATACCTGCCTGAACTATCAGTAAGATTGCAGATGGGTCCAATGCTATCTCTTCTCTCCTCTTGTGAAGTCACTGCCATCTTTATGTAGGAACATTGACATAACAGCCTGAGAAGATATACAGTGGGGAATGAAATGTTGATACTTCTTTCTTGCAGACACCCCCAATTTCAACCCTTTATCATACGTGGCTTCGAGGTAAGGATAAATAAAAGCACCTTCTCTCTCTGTTCCCCAATCATCTCTATAGATTCTTTATGGGATGATTGTGTGTTATGGTACTGAGGGTAGGGCCAGTTTTGTTTCCTCTGAATAAACTTAAAGAGAATTGTCTGCTTCTAGTTGTAGATATCTTTACAGTTATAGTTTCTTAACGAAAAAATATATAGGAATATTTAATATCTCCTGTTTTCAACTGCAAACAAGTTGCCAACTCTAGCATGGCAATAAATCCCAATCAACATTCTTTATCAACCCAGTAATAAGCAGGCAAATACCAGATAATAATACATATATGAAAATAAAGTACGTTTATTTGTCAGGGCTGTTAGATTGAGAGGTTGTGAAAGCTTTCATTAAGAACACAATGACCAGATGGGTCAATGTTATAGAGATCTAGGGGGAGGAAGGCACAGATAATTATAAGCAGAGGAAATCACTAGTGAGAAAGCAAAAACTCCCAAGATTGAGAATGAACCTAGAATATATGAAGAAGAGAAAAAAAAATCAATGTGACTATAGCAAAGTTTCAGAGTAGGATGATATGAAATTTGTTGAAGAGGAAAACGAAGAGAGGTAAAGGTGGCTTAAAATAAGGGTGTAGAGTTTACTTCATTGAATTATGACATATTTTATTTTATTTTTTAATTTTTTTTAGATTTTATTTATTTATTTGACAGAGAGAGAGATAGCGAGAGCAGGAACACAAGCAGGGGGGGTGGGAGAGGGAGAAGCAGGCTTCCCGCCGAGCAGGGAGCCCGATGTGGGACTTGATCCCAGGACCCTGGGATCATGACCTGAGCTGAAGTCAGATGCTTAATGACTGAGCCACCCAGGCGCCCAAATTGCGACATATTTTAAAGTAGAGGTAAAAAAATCGCTGATGGATTACATGTGGATACAGACAGCAAGAGAAAAAAGAAAATTAAAAAAAAAAAATGAGTCCTTGGTTTTTTACTTCAACAGCTATAAGGATGATGGTAACACTTACCGAAAAGACGACGACTAGGGGAGGAATAGATTGCTTTTGCTGTTTGTATCAGTTTGCTAGGGCTGCAATAACAAAGTACCACAGACCGGGTAGCTTAAACAAAAGAAATGTATGTCTCACAGTTCTGGAGGCTGGAAGTCTGAGACTGAGGTTTTAGCAAGGTTTGTTTCTTCTGAGGCCTCTCTCCTTGGCTCAAAGATGGTCATCTTCTCCCTGGGTCTTCGGTCTTCCAACTAAACCTGTCTGTGACCAAGTTTCTTTTTTTCTTATGAGGACATCAGTCATATGGGACTGGGGCCCACCTTAATGATGATTTTAATTTTATTATCTCTTTAAAGACCATATCTCCAAATGTAATTACATTTTGAGGTACCGGGAGTTAGGACTTCAACATACAAATTTTTAGGGGATGTAACTCAGCCCATAATATAGTTGTTATTAATATGTGTGTATTTGGTGGTAGGAAATGAAAGAAATCAAGAGCTCTGTTTTGAAAATTACTTTAGGATGTTTAAAAAGAGATAGGGCAGTCATCGTAAATGGATACTCCAAACATCATATACTATAAGTAGCATTGGCTTTCCTCTTTCCCCAAGTGCCACCTCACAATATAACCTCCTCTTTGTGGAAAATTCTTTATATGTAGTTTGTGCCCATAGTCAAATCTCATCTCCACGTCCATGTCTTCTTATGTTTTTGGTTCATACTTTTTCTCTTCTGAGACCTGTGACATCTGTCTCAACAATTCCTCTCTCCACTTTAATGACTTCCATCACTTTGGGTGTGACTTCAACCCTGATGGGGAGAAGCCTACCAGTATAATAGTCTCCATACTCCTAAACATTTTGGACTATTACACCCTTACACTCTACTTCACTTTACCCTTCTCTCTAATTACCACAGCTCTCATCCACTTAGCAGATAGCCATTGACACATACAATGTACCATCCTCCTGGGAAATGCTGCAGATATACAAAGATGAGTAATACCTGCTCTCTGCTTTCAAGGAGTTTGGGTCTTGAGAAGGAAGGAAAGAAGTAAAAAATTGTATTACACAATAAATTTATCTTTTATTTATTCACTTACTCAACAAAGATTAAACAGTTATAGCTTAACACTTTTTTAAAAAATATATTTATTTATTTGAGAGAGAGAGACAGAGATGAGAGAGTACACAGGAGGGAGAAGCAGGCTACCTGCTGAGCAGGGAGCCCAATGCAGGGCTGGATCCCAGGACCCTGGGATCATGACCCGAGCTAAAGGCAGATACTTAACCAACTGAGCCACCCAGGCGCCCAATAGCTAATACTCTTTGGTGTTATCATTGCTTTACATGCTTAACAAATATTAACTCATTTTAATCCTCATAAAAACCCTATGAAGTAGGACCTCTCATAATCCCTGTGTTACAACTGAAAAAAAGTGAGTATTAAGAGGTTAAATAAGTTGTCCAAGGTTACACAGTTTGTAAGTATCAAATCTGGGACTTGACCCTAAGTAGTCTGGCTCCGGTGTCCATTCAATCACTATACCATACTGCCTTTTCTAGAAGTACAATTATGCAATGAATCTAAATTGACATCCTTGAAATGATTACTGATGTTGTGTAACATAAAGAAACAGCAACGTGCTACCTAGTCACACCAGCATGGGGTCCAGAGCAACCCCCACTAGCCTGACAATTTGGCGGTCAGACACATCCTGCCAATAACACATCAGAGGTACAAAAAGGAGTTCAGGCATCACAAGGGTAGGATTTTCAGAATAACATGAAATCAACTTGACTGGAGCTTAGTGAATCCACCACCTTCTCAAGAAGAGCTCTCTTTTTTATTATCATGGCCATGCCAGGACTTGCCCCAGAAGTGTTAATGCACCTAAGTCTGATGGTAAAGGGAGCAGGATTACTAGGAAGGAAAAGCCAGAAGAGGAATGGAGTCTGCCATTTCTGGTAACATAACAGGTGCAACTTCAACACAGTTCCCTCTTTTGCCTCCTGGTTAAAATGGATCCCATTTCTCTGCAAGGAAAATCCCTACTCTGGCTCTTTACTACTGTATTCGGCAGCAGTACTTGAAGTTAAAACTAAATTCGGAAGCTCTTAAGAAAAAAAAATTGGACACAGGCCAAGGACAGTCAGAAAATGAATGAAAATCTTTTTGTAAATTTTGTTGATGATGGAAAATCTGGCACAGGAAATATGTCTGGCAGCAAACCTCTCTTTTGTAACAAGGAATCAAATGTGCATGACAACATTCTTTGTTTTATAATGGATTATTTATGTCTTTACTATTAATGCTTTCAGGAAATACATTTATTGAGAGATAATCACCTTTGTATCTCTACACTAGACACTATGGGAATAGGAATGGATTTAGATCTAAGGTATGCATTTGGGTGGAATAGCTGTGGAGGAGAAGGCATGTGACTCACACCTTGAAAGAGGAGGAATATTTGGCTAAGTGACAAAGTACATACAGAGAGGAAACAACATGAACTAAGTCATGGAGAAAAGAATAAGTCAATACTAAGAACATGGAAGAGTCTGGTCTGATTCATTTAGAGAAGGTTCAGAGGAGACTTGAGGAGTGCTGGGATACTGTGAAGTTTGTAGCAGATAGTGGATGGTCAAGAACACTGGTTCTGAATCACATCACCTTGGATTTGGCTTAGCTTTGCAACGTAGAAGCTTTAAGACTCAAGCTGAGTTGCCTCTCACAATCTGTTTCCCATTTTTTTTATTTTTTACTTTTTAAAAAAGATTTTATTTTTTATTTGAGAGAGAGAGAGCAAACACATGTGAGTGGGGGGAGGGACAGCGGGACAGGGAGAGAAAGAATCTTAAGTGGGCTCCACTTGAACCTGGGGCTCAATCTCACAAGCCTGAGATCATGACCTAAGCAGAAATCAAGAGTTGGACACCTAACCAACTGAGCCACCCAGAAGCCCCTCAGTTTCCCCATTTTTTTACCTCAAACAATTAAATGAGATAATGTAACTCACACAAAATATTAGCTTTTATTGTTTTCATCCTCATTATTATTATTCTAAAATTAGCAAGAGCTGATATATAGGAAGGACTTGAGTAATGTATGAGGCTGGATTTGATATTGTAGACAGTGCTAGATTCTTGAGTAGAATAAAGTGATAAATTCTGAATAAAGTGATAAGATTTCATCTGATAGCACATTGAAGCTAAATTAGAGAAGAATAATAAGAATATATGACTTTGACCTCTCGCCAGGGATAGGAATCTTCATAAAGAAAGACTCCCTAATTAAAGATTGAAAAAACACCTCTTGTTTTTTTAGAAATACTCTATATAAAAGTACTAGGGATATGATGCTCAACATGATGACTACAGCTAACCATGCTATATATGATAGGAAAGTTGTTAAGAGAGTAGATCCTAAGAGTTCTCATCACCAGGAGATCATTTTTTCCCTTTATTATTTACTTCTCTCTTTTCTTTTTACTGTATTGAAATGAGAAAATGTATGTAGGCTGAACCTATTGTGGTAACCATGTCACAATACGTGTAAATCAAATCATCATGTTGTATGCCTTAAGCTCATAAGTGATGTGATATATGTCAATTATTTCTCAATAGAACTGGAAAAAAATTCCAGTTTTTCAATAATCTAGACACCTCAATTGCTCCCCTTTTCCTTTTTCTGACTGTTTGGGGCCATCTTATTCATTACACCACATTCAAAGGCACAAAGAAAGGGCTTGGGAAGGAGGAAGAACACAAATCAGATTTTTCTACTTGCCTGGAGAAGTGTAACACTATTGACCAACTCAGGACTTCTTTGTGACTCCCATTGTATCTTAATACTCCCTTTTTCCCTGAATGTATTTTATGGATTACTCCCCCATGCTTTGGAGGAAGGGTCAATGAAGGAAATAACCACACAATGGATAATTGTGCAATTTCAGAGCACAACTCTCTGGTACATATTAAATATTTTGTATTTAATTAGTAGTTTAATAGATCAAATTGCCTATTACTCTAATTATGTAAAGCTGTATTGAAAATAAATGATGCATGTATCTCATTCTTTTTATAAGAACACTGCTAATTACTAAATAATGGTTTAATGATTTGCAACTGGTTTAACCACATACATGGCATATTTTAATATACCAGTTTTGTATCAATCCCAAGCAGTAAAAAAATCAAGATGCATATATTTAATACAGAACTATAATCTACACTCGTTGGAAAATACACTCACATGCAGTTAAAAAAAAATCCTGTTACTACCAGAGTAAGTAAATTTTGCTTTAGCCAATTCAAATTTTTCTTTGGACTTTTTCTTGTCTTAAATGTTGATTCCTTTTTTGCAAAATGTGAAAAACAATCATATCATGAAATTATTTGAGAGTAGGAACTTAATATGTGTTTTCTGATAGTTGTGAAAAAAATAATCAAGGCTCTAGCTTCATTTAAATGAATCTATTTGTCTTTGCATTGCTATACTGTTATATCAATCTAGCAGGATAGCAGATTAATTTTTTCTTAGTAGTTCATTTATTTGTGCAAGATTTATATTCAAATCCATGCTGTTGGAGTCAGAATCATTGTCAGGCTTATCGAAGACTTCCTTCAATATTCCTTGCAATCTTATTGGTGTCACATTTTGAGTACACATTCCAGTTCTATCATTCAAACATTTTATTGCATTTTGGTTTGCACAGATGGAGAAAAAAAAAAAAAAGTAACTAAGACAGTGGTTGAAAAATAAAACATTTCTGTTTCTTCAAAAGATTTTAAAAGATTAGAGGAATACAAAGACCAGTAGCGATTTTTCTTACCTTTTTCCACTCGGCAGCGTGACATTGGGCATTTACACTCCTAGATGGGATCAGTATAGAATGCGAGCATCTCTTTGAAATCAGATATTTCTGTGGCCTGTCAGATTCTAGGGAGGGTGAAAAAAAGAGCTGGCTGGGTGAAATGAACATAGTGAAGAATTATGGGAAATGTAGTAAGAAACAGTAACTCAATAGCAGTGATAAAAGTAAAGGGGAGAAAACCAATAACGTTTGAAATGTAGAGGTCCTGATATTGGAACTGACTTGGCTGTACCATTGAAGTGCTCACCCAGGAGAGTCAAATACAGGAAATGGAAGCCACTGTCACCATGCTCCTTGGGAATTGGAGTTGAATGTGCTTGTGCATCAGTATGGAATATTTAAACAGCCTGGTATGAAATGAAAACTTCCTAAAATACTGATTGAGCTCTGTCAGTCTTGCAAAGAGCAATTCAGAGGGCATTAAAACTCTAATGGCCTCTGTTTCAAACTCTAAGTGTGTTGTGCTTGGTTCATATATATATTTAAAGCCAACATGTTAGAACTGCAATATGTCATGTAAATACCCGATTTCTGGCTTTTCTTAAAAATTAGTATCATCTAAAAATATGCAACCAGATTTCCTTGTTGCCACAACAGATTGAAAGAGAGGCAGAGATCTGAGCCAGGCAATGTATTTCCCACAGTACACATCATTCTCTCTTGTCTCCCTGATACTATGACCAACTATTGATTAGGGTTTGTCATCAACCTTAGAGATTATATTATAGCTTATTTTTAACACTAGAAAAAATGTTCTTTTCTTCCTGTTACATTTTGTCACTTTCTTGGGAACCTACTAGGAATTTCAATTTGTGACACAGGGCTTGTTGGCTCCCCATCGTCCACAGTCCATGATTAAGCTGCTCAGCCTGACATACATTTAATGTTCTCGAATTGTGTCACACGCATTCATGCCTGTCATGTGTTACATGCTGAAAGAGTGGTGGTGGCACTAGCGGGGGACATGGAAGGGTGCAAAAGGAACAGTCTCTGCTCTCAAGGATCCCAGAATATATGAGGACAGAGAGATTTCATGGAATTTTGTGATAAGTGCTCTAACGGAGAGTGTTCATCAAATATTATCATAGAAATACACGGGAGAGCAGTATCAGTTCACCCTCAGCTGGGACTTCTGGGAAGCTTTTGACAGAGAAGACAACACCTGAACTACACTGTGAAGAATGTATGAAGCTTTGTAGGTAAGCATTTAATGTTTGTGAAAATAATAATAATGCTCACAATTCTTTGATACTCCCTTTAAAAAAAAACACCAAAAAACATACTCCTTTTTCTTGTTATGGAAGAACTGGACACTCTCGGGTCTTCCTTTCCCCTCTCCATCCTCATCTTCAGGATAAAATGTCTGGAGGTTTAGCACTCCTTCCACCTTCCCTCTGCTTCCCAAGAACCCTCAGAGCTCAAAGAGGCTCTATGGTCCTCCACTAATTTTAGTGTATTTATTGCGTGGGTAAAATGTTCTTGTGTTGGGCAATCTGGAACAATTTATAATTTGCATGAGTATATGTTTTGAGTTCTGAGCAAATGCCTTGAATAATTTGTTGTGTGTGTGTATTTAAAGGATACAGAAATAAACAACGATGGGACATTTTCTGAACTCTTAGGATAATTTGAGATTTAAAAACACAGACATAGTAAAATCATTTCCTAACATACAGAATTATCATTAAGATCTTCTACTGTAGAAACAAACAGTATACTTTCTCTTATATTCTATTTTTCTGAGCTAACTCAAGAATGATTATTTATCTTTAGTATAAAGTACAGGACAGAATTAATGCTTCTTGGTTTATTTTGGTTTTAAATGATCTATTTATAAATCCCAAAAAACTGGTATTTATAAGAATAATTGACAGAATATGAATTGACAACATTAGAATCAAAATATAATGCATAGCCTGAGAAATAGACTATTTCTTTTTAAGTTGAAGAAAACACTGTCAAAGTGTACAGTTGTATTTATTATATTTGACTAAATATTGAATTACTTTTTTTAAAGATTTATTTATTTTTAGAGAGAAAGAGAGAGAGAGAAAGTGGTGGGGGGTGAGGTGTGGGCAGAGGGAAAGAGAAAACCCCAAGCAAACTCCCTGCAGAGCACAGATTCCCAACGAGGGGCTCGATCCCATGACCCTGAGCTCATGACCTGAGCTGAAATCAAGAGTCAGATAGTTAACCAACTGAGACACCCAGGTGCCCCCCAAATATTGAATTATTAAATTCATTATCTGAAAAAGAATAGTATAATCTTTATATTTATTCTTAAGTAATCAAGTAGGATTAAAGAAATATATTTTTCAAGTCTCCAAAGACATATGTGAAGTTATGTATATGTGTATGTGTGTGTGTATATACATATATATGTATATACATATATATATGTAATTTTGTGGGTTTTGTAAAAGATTTATTTATTTGAGAAAGAGAGAATGTGCGTGCAAGCAGGGAGAGGGGTAGAGGGAGAGGGAGAGAATCTCAAACAGACTCCACACTGTGCACAGAGCCCAACAAGGGGCTTGATCTCACCATCCTGAGATCATGACCTGAGCCGAAACTAAGAGTGGGACGATCAGCCAACTGAAACACCCAGGCCCTCCTGGGTTTTTGAATATTAGAAAAAAAAAAAAACAACCCTCAAATAAACTGTATGAATGTCTCCTTAAAAGCAAACCACAAAATAAATAATAGTTTCCCAAAGTATCCCTAAATTTAGATATCTTAATACTTTTTTATTCTCCCTTTACATATTAGGAAAAGGTACCAAGTTATATCTCAAATTCAAAATTTCTGGATACTTAATCTCTAAACAATACTTGTTTAAACATCCAGGCATTTTAAGCTATGCATTTGTCTCATTTGCCCCATAATTTAACTTAATTCAATGGCACTAATTAATGAAAATTGATGTACTCTTTGTGAGGCACAAGTACAACTAATGTACTTGGTCCCAAATCATCATTTGAAAGTTATCAATCAATATATTGGAAGAAGAAGGCTTGGCTCTACCATATTTGAAGTGGGACCAAAACTTAATGGGGGAAGATTGAGGGCACTTTCCACTCAATGTTGGGCTGCTTTTTAAAATACAGTTCACAATTGGCACCAATGATTTTAGAATTCAGAGAAAAACAGGAAATTCCATTTAGATTGCTGCCTAAATTCTTCTGTTGTTCCAACTGAATTTCTTTGTATTGTTTTGTACTATTATCATGGTTACACTCTTGATCCCACTGTGTGGTAGAAGTGCCCAGCTTCTAAGTGTCTATTGTTAGAATATGAAACAGCCTTGGTTGTGAGACATTATTAGTTACTTGAATGAGCAGAGTTGTAGCTGAGGTTACAAGCAGGAATCTATTGTACAAGATAGTTATGGGTTTTGAGAAACTGACTTGGTTTAAGAGACTAATTCCAGAAAGCTTAGATGGGCTTCTCTGGGCTTATAACATAGTGCCCAAAGTGTCATAGGAAGCTCATGAGGTGCCAGGGTATTCAATCACATGGGCAGCGTACAAAGTGGGCAATTTAACAAAGCAATGATTGTCATCTTGTTATCAGCCTATACAAAACTATACAAAAAAAACTTAGTCCCTTGAGAATTGTGACTGTAGTTTGTTCAGTTATATTTCTAGAACTGTGAAGGCTGCTTAGTACATTGTAGGCAATCACTAACTGGTAATTGAATAATATATTGAAAATAAGTGAATTACTAAATATATAAACAGGTGAATATTCTCATATTCAGAAAAGATAGAGATTCTCTGGTTTAGTTCCAGGCCTCACAGGAAGCTACAGTTTATTTCCTCAAAACAAAAATGAAATAAAGAAAAAAATAAACTTTCCCATTGTTAGTAGCAAGAATATGCAGAGCATACATCTCATTTTTACATACAATAGCTGCTGTGATATCCTTTCTTACTTGTTTAGAAATGCTACAGAAAAATTGGAGAAATAGCAAAAAAGCAAAATGTGTGCTATTACATTCAAGAGTAGCACTTCATTACACAGTACAGTTAGCAAAAGACTGCTTTCTGGCCTAGTATTCTACAGCTCAGGAAGAGAAAGTTCAATTAATGGTTAAAGTCCTGCTACATTGCAGCAGGGATATAAATCACAGACTAGATAGTGCTCTTCTATTGTTTTTTGGGGTTTGCTAAGCAAAGAAGAAACATGGAAACCTTTCTGCAGATTCTTAAGGGTTACTGAATCTTTACTTTGTGTTCTTTAGTTTTGATTTTGAATTCATTTTGGTTTTGTGAGAAGAGATGAGAAAGGCGATTGAACAGTCATTTTATAGCAAAACCATTACACCTACAAATAAAATCATTTATTTGATAAAATGCATTGCTTATAGTATTAATAAAGAAAATATTACTTCCACTAATTGTTATTATTTTACACACTTGAAATCTTATCAAAATGAGTTCACATTGAATAATTTCTCACAAGATCAAATATGCAGAGGCTATGTTCAAATTTGAAAGTTACAAATTTTCCAAAAAAGTAGTCTTAGCCCATTTGAAAAATGAGTGATAATTTTAACACATTATTCAATGCACAGGTACTAATTTTGAATTGTTTTGGAGTTATTTCTCTCTTCTCAAGTGAATTCATAGCATTAGTACTTCTAAATTTAACCTGTCACAAAAAGATGATTTAAGTGCAAAGAACATTAGACATGTAGATATTAAAGGAGCTACACCACTCTGTGATCTGAAACAAGTCACCTAACCATTCTGAGCTTCATTTTTTTTCCATCTATGAAATTACCATATTATGAACTGTTTTATTTATTTTGGAGAGTTTTTGTGATGATCAAAGGATATACTTCAAATACTACTTACATGGAAAGTATTTTTAAATACTAGATGATTACATTTCCCACATATTAGAAGTAATTTGGAACTACTCATCAATCGTTTACATGTTAGCCAAAATTCCATTGTTTTTGGGATTTTCTTCACAATTGAAAACATCAATCAATAAACATAATATATGAATACCCTCTGCTTTTGCTCCAAATTTGCTTATTCTCTTTTCCTGAAGTACTAATTATATTACGAGGAAATTAAAGAAAGAAAAGAGGCAGTTACGTGCTTCTAACAGAGGCAGTTACATACTTCTAACTGGCACTTCTAACTCTTCTAACAAGCTATTCTGGAGCTAGATTAGAATATTCCTGATTTCTTATTGGTTCTAAGAGTGGGAACTAAAATTTTTCTTTGAGATACACTCTTTACTTTATCCTAGTGAAGATGATTAATTAAGTCTTAAAACTATATCACCTCATTACTCATTTACTTGAAGAAGACCCAAATCAGTAAAAGGCAAAGCAGGAGAGGTCTAGGACACAACTCCCCATATCTTTTCTCACTGCATCAGGATTTGCTCTGATGCAGAGTAACATATGAAATCTCAAATATATGCACCTTATTACACAAAGGTTTCTGTTTGGGTAATGTAAGCATCTCTATTTTATTTTCAGGTTCGTGACATTTTTCTTAGAACTATTCTAAGTTTGTTTATCACATGCAATCCTAGATAGATCAGGTATATCCAGCTGAGAGCATTCCATAAACAAGTATTCTCTGGCTATCAAATACAGATATTTTGTTTGCCAGAAAGTTTGTTATCAGCATGTTGACAATCATACGTGATTGGCTCATCTTTTTTTCTTTCCCTCAGGTGTTCCCTTATAAGGATTGCAGGCCTGCGCCTTAACCCAGTTTTTCCCCAGGCCCCCACTAGATTTGGCTTTCACTTTCTTGATGGCCTCATCTCCCACTTATCTTACCCTACTTCATCCCACCTCGGTCAGTCCAGTCTCCTTTCTTGTCTGCAAAGATACAAACTTCTGTTCCAGGACTTTCACATTTGCTAATCTTTCTTCCTGGTAGGTATCCCCAGATATCTGTACAGCTATCTTTCTCTTTTTAGTTCAAGTTGGCTCACAAGTCTCTTTGCTCCAAACTTCCTATATATAGTAGAATCCCCTTTCCCCTCCAACACTCCTTATACCCTTCTACTTTATTTCTCTCTATATCATCTATCATGATTTAATGTACAGATATTTTACTTATACATGGCTGTATTGTACATCTCTCACCACTAGAATTAAGACCTGAGATTGATTGATTGGTTGATTGATTGATTTTTATTTATTTTTTGCTATTTCATCCACTGTTATATCCCCAGTATTTTGAATGATGTCTGGAACTAAGCAGTCACTCAGTTAAATGTTCACTAGAAGAATGAATGAAATAAAATAAAATAAACATCACTTAATACTATATTGTAGCCCACATCAGCCATAATTTTTTATCTAATTCTCCTCTCACATCTATGAATGAGAGAATGTTAAATCCATTTCACAGAATAATTATATTACACAATATTATCTCCTTTGGTATGCATTCACTTGGACTTTTTTGCTCCCAAATGCTTCTTCCATTTAGTTAGCAGACTATTTCTTGTTGTTTTTTTTTTATCATGAGAATTGCACATTTTCTACTCACTTTCCTTCTTTTATAGTCCATTCATGTTGAGGCAAGACAACCCTTGCTATAATTTCTATAACCTAAGATATACTCAGGTTGTCCCTTGACCCTACTGGAACACTTAGCAAGCATTAAATCCTGAATTAGGAGTCTCATCAGCTTATCTATTCCTAGCTTTTGATAATATGACATAAAAACTTTATATACCCAATGGAGACATCATGGAGAATGTCAGTTTCTTTCTCTAATTTTGCTTCTCAAAGATCTACTGATCCCAAAGGTCGTGATTCATTAAGTTATTGAGCCAATTATATAACCAAGACTACTATGAAGTACCTTACATATACCAGGCATTTTATGATCTTCAGGAATTCACAGTTGGAAAAAGTATGGTCCTCCCCACCATTTTACACAGATACTATACTCAAAAATATACCATTGCAATTCAGTTTAAGTGCTATATTTGCAATATTTACAGAATTGCTATGAGAGATCAAAGGAAGAAGAACCTGTTTTGCTTGGGCTGATTATTTTTCTGTTTAGTTGTTTAGAGAAAATTAGAAATAGTAGGTGGAATCCCTCTTACATGTTGCTTCATTTTAGTTTTTCTAAAACCATGTGGGCACAGAATGACGGATATATCTCTCATGGTTATTCTATGAGAACATGGTGTTTGTAGCCTATCTAGCATGCTTTATAACATGAAAAAAGGGGCCTATATTCAATTTCATCTTCTATAAAATAATGATAGCAATGTGCAATTAGTAGCGTTGTGAACATTAAATAAAAGTATATGATGGAAATATGAAACATAATGTCTGGCCAGGAAGGGTGGCTTGAGAAACCCATGCAGCACTGTGAATTACCACGCAGGCTTTTGAAACAGATATTCCTAGTTCAAAATCATGTTCTACCACTTATTATCTGTGTAATCTTTGAGCAGGTGGTTCAATCTCTTTGTGCCTAATTTCTTCATGTGTAAAATTAGGATGATAACCATACCCAGTTCATAAAAATGCTTGAAGAGTAAATATGACCATTACATGTAAATCACCAAAAGTGCTTGACCTATAGTAGCAAAGAATAACATTACCCTTTATTATTTTTCTCTTTCTTCACTGTACTTATTTTAAGGAGCATTATGACCACAATGATCAAAGACAATGCTACCTAACAATACAGTGTGACTAGGCTGCTACTATGTACAGATACTGTTTTTGTTCTGCTTTTGGCTTGTAAACACCTTTACTGACTAATGCTTAATCTTCCCACCTCAGCCATATGTGTTTGCCTTTTTATTTTCATTTCACCTCCTGCCATATAATTTAACTCAGCATTACATTCATTCTGTAATTTTTGTGTGTGTGCTTTCCTGTCTGCTTATTGGGTTGTCTGTGAACAAATATCAATTAACACTTCCAAATATATCTTTATAAATGTAAACACTGAAATTATTTAAAAAGCTGACAAATGCCCCAGATAAAGAGCATAATACTGCCACATATTTTCATTAAAACAAATATATTCTATTTGAAATTTTATTTACAGCATTAAATCATTGTTGTTTAGTATTTTGTTCTATTTCTACTTTTTGAACAACTGTGTAAGCATAGGCTTAATGTATGTCCAACATTACCTAACTCTGTCTCCTTCCTAATATTACTGAGATAGCTTAATAGGAACAACAACAACAACAACAACAACAACAAAATGAAGGACGTCCTAACAAATACTCCTTAGATAAATAGAAGGAGGCCTTTGACCAAGGGCATCCTAACAAATACTCCTTAGATAAATAGAAGGTGGCCTTTGGGATGTTTAAATAATTTCACACTTTCATTGAGGTGAGGCATAAAATAATGATGGAAATAGTTCTATGGGCAGCACTAAATATTCAATCTAGTTAGAAAATGTTCATCTCAAACTTATTTAGAATTATCTCACAGGAAAATCCTTGTCTTCCTGTAGTATATGCTAAGTGCCTTCCGTTCACTGTATTTTCTGGTTTGCACTGGTTATCAGGAATATCAAAAGCAAACATATAGTTTAGTCTCAGCAAGTGTGTTAACTTTGAAAAAAATTGTATTCACATTTATTCATTACCTGTGTTTTTTTAATTTTTTAATTTAAATTCAATTAACCAACATATGGTACATCATTAGTTTTTGATGTAATGTTCAATGATTCATTAGTTGCGTATAACACCCAGTGCTCATCACATCACATGCCCTCCTTAAAGCCCATCACCCAGTTACCTCATCCCCCCACCCTCCTCCCTTTCCATAACCCTCAGTTTGTTTCCCAGAATCAAGAGTCTCTCATGGTTTGTCTCCCTCTCTGATTTCTTCCCACTTTTCTCTCCCTTCCCCTATTGTCCTCTGCACTATTCCTTATAATCCACATATGACTGAAGCCATATGATAATTGTCTTTCTCTGATTGACTTATTTCACTTAGCATAATACCCTCCAGTTTCATCTATGTCAATGTAAATGGTAGGCATTCATCCTTTCTGATGGCTGAGTAATATTCCATTGAATATGTGAACCACATCTTCTTTATCCATTCATCTGTTGAAGGACATCTCAGCTCCTTCCACAGCTTGGCTATTGTGGACATTGCTGCTATGACCACTGGGGTACATGTGCCCCTTCTTTTCACTACATCTGTATCTTTGGGGTAAATACCCCAGTAGTGCAATTGCTGGGTCATAGCGTAACCTTATACCTGTGATTTTTTTAAGTACAATTTATTTTTACATTAACCTTACTGTTATACATTGTTTTAAAGTGACTCAATTCTTTGGAAAGAATTAGTATATTCAGTACATTAACAACATCCTCAAGATCTGGAAAACCTAGCAAGTGAAGACATTTAAGTCTCCTTTCCCACATCAATAAACTAATAGCTCCTGTTGATACCAATGAAAATTACAGGTAAGATATTGGAACCACATTTGTATACCACAATAATACAAAATTACTTCACACTCCCATATTAAGCTGTTGATTGTTAATTACATTTTGAAAGGAGAATTAGACTGAGCTCCTTGGAACAAATTATTCTGGCATGCATACTCTCAGAATGAAAAAAGATATACTGATAATGCTTTCCTCTTGATATATATGAAAATTCCTGTGAGTTCCTTTTTCAGTTCAATTATTTATTTCAAGAGGAGTCCAACATTATCTTTCTAGGAATACAACTACCCCACCAACGGAGTATGAATCAATGTCATTCACTGACATGAAAGTTTTGCTATATCCAATAATGGAAGCTAGAGCTGTGCTAAACCACTTAGAGATACCAGAACTGGAATCCAATTGATAACCAAATCCCCCAAAACATTCACAGGAGATATCTTTTCTCAGTATTCCCCTTTCATACATTTGTCATCGGAAGTAAAGCAAAGTAATAAACTAGAAGACAACATGTGTAACTTTTAAGGCAATCAAAGTGTGCTGATATACCTACCCACACATCTGCTAAATTACAAGAAAAAATCCAATTTAAAAATAAAAATAAGACAGAATCTTTACAGAAGAAACATGGGAACATGGAAGATGAAATGTGAATATCTAATAAACTATGGTCAACACTATCCAAATTATTTTTCTTTTTTTTTCATTTAAATTCAATTAACATATAATGCATTATTGGTATCAGAGGTAAAGGTCAGTGATGCATCAGTCTTATATAAGACCCAATGCTCATTACATCACGTGCCCTCCTTAAAATTTTTAAAATTGAGATGTCTATAAGTTTTTATTCAGGTTATCAAAATTGAAAATATCACAAAGAATTAGAACATCCTCATATATTGTTTATGACAACATGAATTTCTATGTTTGGGGGAAGATACTTTTTAATCTCTTTTAAAACAGAAAGAATATAATTTGACTCCACAATCCCAAATCTGGGGATCAGTGATGCAGTATAAGAGTATCAATACATTGTATACATAAACAAGAATGCTTACTGCAACATTGTTTATATAATGAAAAATAAAATTCAGACTGAATGGCTCATGTGCTTTTTGAAAATCAGTGCCATTCTCCATCCTTCTTGTTTGGTAACGTGGGAGGCTGGTCTGTGAGAATTGCATCAGGGATTTCTTACATTCTCACAGACTTTTCCATTCAGATTTAAATAGTGAGGGGAAGGAAGAGAGGGGTGTAAGCCTGGGGTTTTATTCCCCAACCTCATTCCCTGCTAGGTTTCCATGGATTGGTTAAGTCCCTCGACAAAGGCCACAACTCCTGTCAAGAATTAATTTTCGGGCTGCTCTCTCTGAATTCTAGTATCTACTCCCTTCTCTTGTCCATTCTGGTTCTGGGGGGGAGGTTTTGGTGTTAGTGGTTCCCTGGTGTTACCAGCCCTTTGTTGTTGTTATAATCTTTCCTAACTGCTTTTTATATAGTCATTTTACTAAATTATCTTCAGCCTGAATATGCCATTTGGTTCTAACTGGGCTATTGACTGATACATCTATCAATAAGAGAATGGTTCAATTAATTCACATCACTATACTCAGAAAGTGTGTTAGATCTACATGCTTTGGCTTAGAAGAATATGAATAGGATAGAGTGAGAAACTCAGTTTAATAGCAAAATATGCCACTAACAAAAAGAAAAGACAAGACACTAAGAAAGGATATACATAACACAACTGAATATATATTAGTATCCAAATTATACAAGAAATCTCATAAATCAGTTAGAAAAAGACAAAAACCCCAGCTTTAAAAATATGTGGCAAATAATATGAATGAATAATTTGCATAAGACAAAACATCAATAAACTAATATATGAAATATGTACATGACAAACACATGTATGAAAAATGTTCTGTTTTACTTATAATCAGAGAAATATAAAAGAAATTCCATTTCACATACACTAGATTTTTAATATGAATTTTTTAATATGTTGGAGATGATACAGAGCAAAGGTAGTACCAATAAGTTCAGAACTGTATAACATATTTGATGAGTATGTGCATATGCTTTGATGTAGTAATTTCACACCTGGATATAGTCTCTCAAGTAGGAGTCAGCAAATTTAGCCCGTATCAAAATCAGCTGGAGATCATGCTAAAACACAGATTGCTGTCCCTACCACCAGAGTTTCTAATTTGGTAGGGCTGGGTGGGCCCTAAGAATTTCCATTTCTAGAAAGTTCTCAAGTGATACTGATGCTGCTGACTCTGAGAATGACTACTGTAGAGAAACTACTGTAGAGAAACTACTGTAGAGAAACATCTTATCCATGCATACAATAGGATATGTAAAAGAGTGTCCATTGCAGCACTGTTTCCAGTAGTAAAAATTGGAAACAAACTTAAAGCTCATTTACAGAATAGATGTATAATTTGGAGTATACCATGAAATATATATATATATATAACTTGGAGGACACTTATACTAAGTATATACTTATACTAAGTACAAACAAAAACTACCTGTATAAATATCAATGAAACTGACTAACATAATATTGAGTAAAAAAAAAACTATCTGAGAAGGATAAATTCAGCGTGTTATTTATATACATTTTTTATAACAGGTAAAACAATACAGGGGCGCCTGGGTGGCTCAGTCGTTGGGCATCTGCCTTCGGCTCAGGTCATGATCCCAGGGTCATGGGATCGAGCCCCACATCGGGCTCCCCACTCAGCGGGAGGCCTGCTTCCCCCTCTCCCACTCCCCCTGCTTGTGTTCCCTCTCTCACTGTGTCTCTCTCTGTCAAATAAATAAATAAAATCTTTAAAAAAAATAAAATAAAAACAATACAATTTGTTATTTGTGGTTAAACATTTATATGTGCATTTATTTAAAAAATGTGTGGGAATGGAAATTCTAAATATAAAATAGGATTTGGGAGAAATATAACATGAGATTCAGCTGAATCTGTAAAATACTGTATCTTAAGCTGAGTTGAGGGGTTATATGGGCATTCATTATATTAGTCCCCACAACATTTTATGCATGAAGGTCTTTTTTTTTAATTAAATTTAATTAGTTAACATACAGTGCAATATTGGTTTCTGGAGTTGAATTCAGTGATTGATCACATACATACAATACCCAGGGCTCATCAAAGTGCCCTCTTTAATACCCATTGCCCATCTAGCCCATCCCCCAACCACCTTCCTCCACAACCCTGTTTGTTCTCTATTGTTGAGTCTCTTATGGTTTGTTTCCCTCTCTCCTTTTTTTCTTTTCCCCCTTCCCATATCTTCATCTGTTTTCTTTCTTTTCTTCCATCTGTTTTCTTTCTTAAATTCTACATATGCGTGAGATCATATGGCATTTGTCTTTCTCTGACTGCCTTATTTCACTAAGCATAATATGCTCTAGCTCCATCCACATTGTGGCAAATGACAAGATTTCTTTTTTTTTTTTTTTTGATGGCTGAGTAATATCCCGTTGTATATATATATCTCACATCTTCTTTATCCATTCGTCTGTCAATGGACATTTGGGCTCTCTCCATAGTTTGGCTATTGTTGATAATGCTGCTATAAACATCAGGGTGCATGTACCCCTTCGAATTTACATTTTTGTATCCTTTGGGTAAATACTTAGTAGTGCAATTGCTAGATCCTAGGGTAGTTCTATTTTTAACTTTTTGAGGAACCTCCATACTGTTCTCCAGAGTGGCTGCACCAGTTGCATTCCCACCAACAGGGCAAGAGTGCTCCCCTTTCTCTGCATCCTCACCAATACCTGTTGTTTTTTTGTTAATTTTAGCCCTTCTGAAAGGTGTGAGGTGGTATTTCATCATGGTTTTGATTTGTATTTCCCTGATGATGAGTGACGTCGAGCATCTTGTCCTGTGTCTGTTGGCCATCTGTATGTCTTCTTTGGAAAAGTATCTGTTCATGTCTTCTGTCCATTTCTTAACTGGATTGTTTTTTGGGTGTTGAGTTTGATAAGTTCTTTATAAATTTTGGATACTAACTCTTTATCAGATTTGCTGTTTGCAAATATCTTCTCCCATTCCATAGGCTGCCTTTTAGTTTTGTTGATTGTTTCCTTCACTGTGCAGAAGTTTTTTATCTTGATGAAGTCCCAATAGTTCATTTTTGCTTTTGTTTTCCTTGCTTCTGGCAATGTGTCTAGTAAGTTGGTACAGCTGCAGTCAAAGAGTTTTCTGCCTGGGTTTACCTCTAGAATTTTGATGGTTTCCTATCTCATATTTAGGTCTTTAATCTATTTTGAATCTATTTTTGTGTGTAGCATAAGAAAGGTCCAGTTTCATTCTTCTGCATGTTGCTGTTCAGTTTTCCCAACACCATTTGTTGAAGAGACTGTCTTTTTACCATTGAATATTCTTTCTTGCTTTGTTGAAGATTAGTTGACCATATAGTTGTGGGTCCATTCCTGGGTTTTCTATTCTGTTCCACTGATCTATGTGTCTGTTTTTGTGCCAGTACCAAAGTATCTTGATGACTACAGCTTTGTAATATATCTTGAAATCTGGAATTGTGATGCCTCCAGTTTTGTTCTTCTTTTTCAGAATTGCTTTGGCTATTTGGGGTATTTTGTGGTTCTATACAAATTTTAGGATTATTTGTTCTACCTTTGAGATATTTTGATAAGGATATTTTGATAAGGTATTTTGATAAGGATTACATTAAATGTGTAGATTGCTTTGGGTAGTATAGACATTCTAAAAATGAGCATGGATGCTTTTCCATTTCTTTGTGTCTTCTTTGATTTCTTTCACAAGTGTTCTATAGTCTTCAGAGTACAGATCTGGTGAGAGTGGACATCCTTATCTTGTTCCTGACTGTAGGGGAAAGGCTCTCAGTTTTTCCCTGTTGAGGATATTAGCTGTAGGTCTTTCAAATATGGCCTTCATGATGTTGAGGTATATTCCATTTATCCCTACTTTGTTGAGGGTTTTTATCAAGAAAGCATGCTATACTTTGTCAAGTGCTTTCTCTATGCACGAAGTTCTTAAATAAAAACAACTTATAGGGTAACATGTATTTTGTCACATTTGTGCCGTTGTTCTCCACTGGCTTATAGAAATACAGATATGTAGGTATATAGAAATAGAATTGACTTTTATATATTGAAATTGTATCCTGTAACATTGCTGCATTTACTTATTAGTTCTGGGAAGCTTGAGTTGTTTTGTTTTGTTTTGTTTTTTTTCAGATTCTTTGGGATGTTCTACATAGGCAATTTATTTGTGAACTGGAACAGTTTTATTTCTTCATAGGTAATCTCCAAGTCTTTTCTTTTTCTTTTGTTTTTCTCTCTCTCCTTCTCTCTTTCCCTTCCTTCCTTCCTTCCTTCCTTCCTTCCTTCCTTCCTTCCTTCCTTCCTCCCTCCCTCCCTCCCTCCCTCCCTCTGTTTTTTGGCCATGATGAATTGGCTAGAACTTCCAGTGTGATATTGAATAAGAATGGTGAGAGGGGGCATTCTTGTCTTGTTCATGATCTTCAGGGGTGGGGATGGGAGACAGAAAGCATTCCATCTCTCACCATAAAATATGTTACCTGAAGGTTTTTCAAGATTTCCTTATTAGGCTAGGAAACTGCCCTTCTTTTCCTAGTTTGCTGAGAGTTCTTAATCACAAATTTTTCAAATGCTTTTTCTGTACATGTTGGGATGATCATGTAGTTTTTATTATTTAGTTGTTAATATGGTGAATTACACTGATTAATTTTCAAATGTTGAACAACAGTTTCCTTGGGCTGCTGTAACAAATAACCACAAATGGAGTTGCTTGATAGCACAGAAATTCTTGCAAGGTTCCAGACGGTGGAAGTCCAAAACTAAAGTGTCAGCAGAGCTATTCTCCCTGTGAAGGCCCTAGGAAAGATCCTTGCCTGCCTTTTCCTAGCTTAATTGTGGCTACCCAGCAATTCCTGGTATTCTTTGGCTTATACCAAGTTGCATCACTCCAATTTCTCCCTCTGTCTCCACATGTGCATCTTCCCTATGTGTGTGTTGGTATCTCTGCCTGGCCTTCTTATAAGGATATCAGTCATTGGATTTAGGGACCACCCTAATCCAGTGTGACCTTTTCTAAATTTAATTAATTACATCTGCAGAGACCTTATTCCTAAATAAAGTCACATTCTGACTTTATTTCCATGTGGACAGGAATTTTCAGAACATGCTATTCAACCTTCCATTTCTGACATAAACCCAACTTGGCTATGGTATATTTTCTTTTTTATGTGATGCTGAATTCTATTTGCTAATATTTTTTCTGGGGATTTTTGCATCCATGATCATTAGAGATCACAGGTTTCTTTTTTAGTATCATTGTCTTGTTTTATTATTAAGGTAATTCTAGTCTCATTGAATCAATATTAAGAAGTTCTACTCTCTGAAGGATCATGTTAAGATTAAAAGACAAGCCATTGACTAGAATAAAATTCCAAAACATGTATATGATAAGAGACTTTTATTTAGAATATGCAATGACCTTTCAAAACTCAATAATAAGAAAGCAACCCTTTAAGAAATGGGCAAAAAGCTTTGGACAAACACTTCACCAGAGAAGATGAAGATAGTGAACACATGAAATTATGCTCAACATAATTATTCACTGTACAAATTCAAATTAGAACCACAATGAGAAGCAAACTGAGGGTTCTAGAGGGGAGGGGGATGGGGGGATGGGTTAGCCTGGTGATGGGTATTAAAGAGGGCACGTACTGAATGGAGCACTGGGTGTTATATGCAAACAATGAATCATGGAACACTCCATCAGAAACTAATGATGTAATGTATGGTGATTAACATAACATAGTAAAATAAAAAAAAATAAATAAAAACCAAGGCAAAAAAAAAAAAAAAAGGAACCACAATGAGAAAACTCTGTACGTCTATTGGAATAGCCAAAATTAAAGACTTACATTAAGTATTGGCAAAGATAAAAAACGGATAGAACTCTCATACATTGTAAATCAGAGTGTGAAATTGTATAGCCCCCTTGGAAAATGGGCTGACATTGTCTTAAAAAGTTAAATATTCACCTACTTATGATCCAGACATTTGAAATGTCAGTATTTAAACAAGAGAAATAAAAACATATGTCCAGGGGTGCCTGGGTGGCTCATTCGTTAAGCGTCTGCCTTCGGCTCAGGTCATGACCCCAGGGTCCTGGGATCGAGCCCCGCATCGGGCTCTCTGTTTGGCGGGGGGCCTGCTTCTCCCTCTCCCTCTCCCCCTGCTTGTGTTCCCTCTCTCGCTGTGTCTCTCTCTGTCAAATAAATAAATAAAATCTTTAAAAATAAATAAATAAAAACATATGTCCATTCAAAGGCTTGTATATGAATATTTATAGTGACTTTACTCATAGTAGCCAAACTGGAAAAAGAACAAATATCTACCAAGAGTTGGATGGAAAACAAATTGTGTTATATTCATACAATGGAATATGAAGTAGGAATAAAATAGCTGAACTCTCAATACATGCTAACACAATGATAAGTATCAAAAACCTATGTTAAGTGAATGAAGCCATACATGAAGTAGTATATAAAGTATGACTTTATATAAAATATTAGAAAATGCAGGTTATTGTCTGGAGATGAGGGAGAAATCTGGAGAGGGGTAGAAAGAAGAGATTACAAGAAGTCTCAGGAAACTTCTATGATGGATATGTTGTCTTTTTTGATTGTGATAATGGTATCACTGGTGTATACAGATGTCAAAACTTATCAAATTGTACAATTTAATATATGCAGTTATTGTATGTCATATATGAACTACTAAGTAAATGTAGCAAGGTCATAGGATACAAGTTCAATGTATGAAAGTCAATTTTATACTTATGTATATATAGAAATAGCTTTCTATAAGCCAGTTAAGGGCAGTGGCACAAATATGGCAAAATACACATGAATCTGTCATTTATTTTTATTTATGAAATATTTTATTTTTGAAATAAATCTATCCTTTGGAGTCATGTACTTCTGCTTTCTAAGTGTAAAGGTCTTTAAAATGGGTACTTTAACCGCCTTCGTAGCACAGTGGGCAGCGTGTCCGTCTCATAAAATGGGTACTTCACCTTATAAGGTGAGTCCATCTTTGTAGTGATTATCTCGTATATAATTCTGAGATTTGTGAATTAATTGATGTGTAATCTTTTGGCAACCACAAGGAATTGAGTTTAGTATTGTCTGTTCTTTGGAAACTATGTATAAAATGAGTGCGGCTGGGACTAAGGATAAAACTGGAAGAGAAGCCATGCTATAGGAGTGGTAGTTTTTTAAGTGAAACCTTGGGGAAAGTTATGGAGACAGGAGAAAGAACTGACTGCATCCATGATGCTCTATTCATGGGCCTAACATGCTTCCACTGCCCACTCTGCCACCCAACGATGCTCTATTCATTTCTGTAAGGGAGGAGGGTGGATGAGAAATGTAGAAAGGAGATGACTGTTGTGGTTTCATGTGATTTTTTTTTTTACACGGAGATCTAAATCGGGTTAGAAAGAGCAGTGGATTGCTCATTCCAGTTTTCCTATACCCTAGGGCCATTCACCCAAAGTAATCCAAGCCTGATTTAGAGTCCAGGACTATTAACAACTGAAAGGGAAAAAAACATGTGATAAGAAATCAAACACAGAAAAACAATGTGCCTGTTACTGTTAAATGTATAAATGATTTGCTTGCTATTCTTTAATAAAAACTAGGGAAGAGATATTTGGAAATTTTCTAATGAAGAGGTAACAACTGAAAATAACGACACAGAATCTAGTTATAATAATTCAAGAGGGAAAATGATGCATTTATTTAATATATACATTTGTAGTTTTATTTTTGGTATTTTTTAAAAAATAAAATAAAATAGAGGTTTCTGTACATTCACTCTAGGCATTGGCTCATCTAAACATTATTTTACATATAAAAGCTTAATATCTTCAATTTCACCTTTTTTCCTCAAACGTTCTCAGAAACCTTTGAATCTGGGGAGTAATAAATGCATATGCCCTTGCATCTCTACCAGGGTGCCTGACTTGTAGGATTTGCACGTGTAGCTATTGTAAAATAAGTAAAATAACAAGTAATATGTAGATGAATTAATGACTATAATGTCTTAATTCTTTTATTTATTTTTTATTATGTTATGTTAATCACCATTCATTCATGTTAAGTGAATGAAGCCATACATGAAGTAGTATATAAAGTATACTTTATATAAAATATTACATAAATGTAAACATTACATCATTAGTTTTTGATGGAGTGTTCCATGATTCATTGTGCATAACACCCAATGCTCCATTCAATACGTTCCCTCTTTGATAGCCATCCCCAGGCTAACCCATCCCTCCACCCCCCTCCCCTCTAGAACCCTCAGTTTGTTTCTCAGAGTCCATAGTCTCTCATGGTTCGTCTCCCCCTCCAATTCCCCCCCTTCATTCTTCCCCTCCTGCTATCTTCTTCTTCTTTTTTTTAAATTTTTTTTAAACATATAATGTATTATTTATTTCAGAGGTACAGGTCTGTGATTCAACAGTCTTACACAATTCACAGCGCTTACCAGAGCACATACCCTCCCCAGTGTCTATCACCCAGCCACCCCATCCCTCCCACTCCCCACCTCTCCAGCAACCCTCAGTTTGTTTCCTGAGATTAAGAATTCCTCATATCAGTGAGGTCATATGATACATGTCTTTCTCTGATTGACTTATTTCGCTCAGCATAATACCCTCCAGTTCCATCCACGTCATTGCAAATGGCAAGATTTTATTCCTTTTGATGGCTGCATAATATTCTTTTAATACTGTTTTTAAGGTCTCTTTAAAGGTGCTACAAATTTAGTGCAAGAAAGTCTGCATTATTAGTTTAGCACAGTTGAGCTACCCAATTGTGGCAAATCCTCTTTGTTAATTATAAAATAGAATTTATTTTAAGAAAGAAGCACAAAGATTTATTTATTAAGCACAAAGTTATTAAGTTTTCATATTTCTTTTGCCAGATAGAGCCTTTAAAATGTTCATTTAGAAGTTATCTATTTTGAAGGATACTTATCCAGTGGTTATTATACACTGAACAAAAGCATTTTATTTTTATATTGTATAATGTACCTTGCAACAATTGTTCCTTAAAGTCACCATGCCACATGTAGGTAGTAATAGGTTTGGCAGATGGCCAATATCTTCTTTGTTCATTCTTGAAAATATCTGTAAGAAACCACTGCATTTGATTTAAGGGGACCTTATTTTCTACACAAAGTACTTGGTTTGCCAATCTACTTCTAGTAAGAGAGTGACAGGTAACATAAATGAATTAAGGGGTTGCAGTGTTAACAATAAGGCACGGTAGGGACTATGGCAAATTGAGTAATGCATGCCTTTTCTAAAAGTGAAACCATTAATGGGCTTTAGCAGATAGTTGTTAGATCTCCTGAATTTTCATGAAAAATCTTAAATCTAAATATTTTTTATGTTAAATCTCAAAGCTTTGAAATGTTGGCAATTAATTAAAATTATTTTATAATCTCTGCAAGCCAAACAAAATGTAATTCTAGATTACAGTCAACTCAAGTGCTGTCAGGGTCCTACTTCTGTAAGGTAATTTCCGTATAGATTAGGTCTTAGTTCACAATTTCAGATTTTTTTTTTTTATGTCTTAACCAGTAGCTTAATAGTTCCCTTAGATAAAGTAACAGATTTATTTGAAGGAGCCAAAAGTAGTTTCTGAGTCACAGATTTTCAAAACTAAAGGAATCTCAGCAATAACATAATTCATGTATCAAGTAAGGGAGTAACATCATATATAAAAATTAACAGATATGTTGAATGAGTTCTTGGGTCCTAAGTTAGGTGAAAACAGATCTGGAAGGACTTGATATCCTACCTTTTAGGTCAGAGCTCTTTCCATTATCTCATGGAATCACTTATTTCTTGGCAACATACACATGGAGATATATCAAAAATGTAAGATTAGAACAAGAAGCTAACTATGAGTTCTTAGTCACATCTATCATTTCAAATTTGTTGTTGGTAGAATCTTAGTGTAGGGGAGAATTATGAATTTAAGAACAATAATAAAGAATATTTCTAAAGAAAGTCATTTTTTTCTTAATCATCTTGGCTGTGTAGGGATTGAATGTAGTAAACACATGAAAGGACATATAATGTGCTATAGAAATGTAGGGGATTGTTATAATAATACTAATAAAAAAACTATACTACTAAAAAACTACTCAGGCCAACCCTATTGTAATGCAAAGATGTGGATAATTAAAATTCATGACCTAAATGGGAGGAAGTCCTCCATAATCTACAATAAGAAGAAATCTTTCCAAAATTATTGACTACTAATGAGCTCTTTGTTTTCCTTTTATTTAATTGCTCTTGAGGCTTTTATTCCATATAGTTTTAGGGTTTGTCTTGGGGGTGGGGGGTTGTTTTCTGTTGCTTACTTCCTTCACTGGTTTCCATTAAATTTATTTCAATTAGCAATTTTTCCATTTCGGTATAACACATATCTGTTTTAAATCCTACTAATCAGAACAGAGAACACTAGCTTTCTGTCTCAAATTAAATCAACTTTTAATTTTATTTAATGGATAATTCTAACATGTCTCCATGAAACGCATTTAGCAAAAAGATTTAAAGTGATGAGTTGTCAGTTGTCTTGTGTTTTTTGATTCAATGTGTCATCAGAGGAAATCATCTTGCAATATGCCTTCAAGAGTTGAGTTTTATGCATTATTATTTCCATCCAGATTTACAGGGCACTGGAGATTTAATCCAAATACAAGATCCTAATATAGGAAAGAAAGGAAGCTCTTTAGGTGAAAGATTGTTGGTTTTTCATTAGTGAAATACTTAAACATTTGATGATATTTTTTAAAAGGCACAAGGCATCTAGTGTGCACTAAGTATAAAGAAAGAATGCCTCTTTGAAAAAAGACACTTGTTTCCAAATTCAGTGTTATGAAGAAAATTTAGAACATATACTAGCTAAGTATCAAAAGTAGAAAGTAAACATCAAAAGTAGAAAGGTCTGGAGCACCTGGGTGGCTTAGTCAGTTGAGCACTGGACTCTTGATTTCCACTCCAGTTGTGATCTCCGGGTCGCTGGGTGTGAGCCCCAAGAGCCCCCATGAGCCCCATGTCTGGCTCCGCACTCATCAGGGAGTCTGCTTCTATCCTTCTCCCTCTCCCTCTGCCGCTGGCATGGCTACTCACGCTCTCTCTCTCTTTCTCTCAAATAAATAAATAAATAAAATCTAAAAAAAAAAAAAAAGGTAGAAAGGTCCTCCTACTGGGCCTTATCTCATTCCAATCCAAGAAGACCACTTTGTTCATTTTACTTACAGACGTCTGAGAAAAGAACATTTAGAATTTGTTTGCAAACACTTCCCTTGAGTATTATTTTCTCAAGCTGGCCTTATAAAAATACACAGATTTTTTCCTTCTATTTCAAAGCAGGTGATGCTCAGAAGAAAGTTCTTTAGCATTTATTCTCTTAACAGTCTTGTTCTAATTTTGTCTTTCACAGTTATCAAACACAATTAATAGGCTCAAATTTCATTATTAAAATATTTGTCCTCAGTTCTGAAGGATGGGGATGTTTCACGAGATTTTTAAAAATAATTATATTGGGTATTTAGTGCAGTTAGTTCTACGTAAATGTGGCTTTAATTAGTGTAATTATATAAATCAAGCAGAGCATATTAGAGCTACCTGGATTAACAAGTTAATTGTAATTTATTACTTCTCAAGAATTATTTCCTGGCAATCAAGCCAAACAATACACCTTACAATGAACATTCAACAGTTCTTTGTTCAATATAGTTCAGTTGTTCATTTTTATTTTAAATGTTCTCGACTCTATGGCAATGGCCTTCCCCCTTTTGCTTTGAATAAAAAGATTAATGATAATTATTTTTAAGTGAAAGGTAGTGTGTCTCACTACACTTAGCACTTAATAAGACAGTATATTCCTGAGTCACCAATTAAAAATGATTAGTACATCATCATGCAAAATGAGAATAAATTCACCAGGTTGCGTGAAATGGCCATTAACTATATGAATGATGTATTCTACCAAAAATCCCAGGAGGAAGGTAATTACTGAACCAAATATGATTTGAATCCAATACTTAATTATTCATGATAATCAGTCCTGTACAGAACTTTCTGACTCAGTGGCATATGAAAGCCTTCCATAAAAAAAAAGAAAACATACCTATTACAGTATTTTTTGAGACAGTCAACTAAAAAATAACTAACAATCAGGAGGGAATTAAAAAATTTGCATGCACCCAACAAAGCTTGATTATCTGCCCTTGTACATGCTTTGATGGCATTTCTATCTTATTTTTGATAACATATATTGGTCTTTATAACCAGGAAAATATACCTGAGTTTTGACCCAAAGACTGTTTTAGCAAAAGACAAAAAACAGAGTTGAATTGTTCCCCAGTTGACTACTTCTTCATCTTTTTTATTAATTTTTTGGTTTATATCATGCTTGTAATACCAATGTTAAAAATGGCAACAGCCTGCTACTCAAAGTCCTGTGATAAGCTGACATCTGCACTTCTGTGTAGTGATCACAGGAACATTACAACATCTACCTAGATTAACTGATGCATAGTAGCTAAGAGCAACTTCCCATTTACACAGAAACTACTTAAAAACAAAAAATTATCAAACAAAGAAATAGCTAGAGTCATTAGAACCCTGTATTGTTAAGTCTCTTATGTAAACTAATCTGCAGAGATTTACCCTCTTTATTCCCTTTTTATACACCAGGAGATGGCTGTTCATCCATTCCCGTCTATAACTATACTGTGATGTCAAGAATGTCAACAATACTGTTGACAGACAATAACAGATTAGCTATGTCCACCAGAGGCTGAGGACATTTGGTCACTAATATATTCCTGTTGTTACAGATGTCTTTGTTGTAATACATCCTCTCCTGTTGAGGTTAAAGACAAATAAAGGTATTCCTGATTAGAGCACGGCCTTCTACATGGCATCCAGAAATCCAAGTTATCTTCCACATTGTGGCTCTGCCTTCATTTAAGGCCCCAGAATCCTCTGCATTTAGCCAATGAATAGAACCAAGATTCTCAAATTAGTGTTTGTCGGAATCACCCAGAGGATATGTTAAAAAAAAGATTATTCAGTCCACCCTGAAAAATTTCTGATTCAACAGACTAGGGTGAAGGCCAAGGATTTGTATTTTTTTTTTTAAAGATTTTATTTATTTATTTGTCAGAGACAGAGACAGCGAGAGAGGGAACACAAGCAGGGGGGAGTGGGAGAGGGAGAAGCAGGCTTCCTGCCAAGCAGGGAACCTGATGTGGGGCTCGATCCCAGGACCCTGGGATCATGACCTGAGCCGAAGGCAGACGCTTAACTGACTGAGCCACCCAGGTGCCCCAGGATTTGTATTTTTAACAATGTCCCTGGTGATGCTGCTGCCCATCTGGGTACCCCACTTTGAAAATCACTGAAGTGGAGAATAAACACAGTGGTCACACTTGAAAGGATTTTATGGAACAGGCCTGGAAACAGCACATAACCCTTCTACTCATCCCATTAAATATTGCTCAGGCAAAAGGTCTCATCTATTTGCAAGGGAGGCTGGGAAATGTGGCTTAATTTTATGTCTAGTGAGAAGAAATGGATTTTTATAAGTACCGAGCTATTTCTGCCACAGGTGACAATTAGTTCATATTGTTATTTTTGCTTTCCACAGGCAATAATGAATCTATCATCTATCATCTATCCTCTATCTATCTATCTATCTATCTATCTATCTATCTATCTATCTATCATCTATCTATCTATCATCTATCATCTACATATTTGGATTTAATTCCGTTTTATCCAGTCTATAACCAAAAAGGAGTCATAAAGGAAAAAGTAGTATACCTTAAGAGAAAATTTTTAAACAAACAGAAACAATCTTCGTTACCTTTGAAATGTATTCTCAATTTCTAATAAAACTCATCAAATTCCAAAAATTTGAAGGAGTGTCATACTAAAGATATCTTAGAAAAATGCAAAACAAAGTGTGTTCCAGGTTATCTGTAAAGCTTTATTTACAGTCTGAAAACAAAGCAAAGCCTGTCAGTCAGGGGACTGGTTGGATAAATTATGGTAAAGAAAGAAATGTAGATCAAAAATTTCTTCTGAAAATCTCTATTGGGATGTCTTTCATATAACTCCTAGAAGCTTTGAATTAAAGATTCTCTAGAGAAGGTGAGGAGCCAATGGAAGCAATTGCCAGTCACATGATAGCATAATGATGAGACATGCAACTTAGCTCCTTGTACTCCCCTGAGCAGATTCATAAATGGTGTTTAACTACTTCCCATGGTACATGTGAGTTGGAGATGTAGATTTACAGTCCCTAAAACCGAAGTGTGTAACCAGAATGCCAAGTTAAGTATTTTACAACATGTAATCTTTTAAGGAGATCAGATGTTTAGATCAGCTCAACTATTACATTCTCCTCTTGAGAGCCACAGAATATTAGGATTTTTCTGAATTAAAATTTGCAAAAAGATTTGCTCATATCATTATCTTTGCCTATTTGTATGGTGGACTATTCTCCAGCATTACTACTTTTCTTGTATTTCTACTAATTTTGGTCTATGTGATTCAAAAACATACTATTTACACTGGAAAGGTCTCTGGCAATTCTTTCTCTCTTGCGACTTTTACCCCTTATAATTGCAAAATATTAATTACAATCACCTTCATTTTTTGCCTTGACTGCATTTTGCCTAGGATAACTATTGTAATCGGTGTCTGATTTCATTTTGTTCATGTTTGCCTTATGTAATGTTGCATGATTTTTTTCCTTTTATAATTTATGTGTTCTTCCTAAATAGCATTTTGTTTAGTTTTGTTTTGTAATTGGAACTAAGAGGCTTTAGTTAAATTGGAAAAGCTTATTACATTGGCATTTTTATTATAATCAGGATGATTATTTAGACTTATGTCCATCACCTTGTTCTGTAATAGGCAGTATGAGTATGAACTACCTAGATTCAAATCCTATCTACAACACTTACTAGTGTGTGATCTTGAGCTAATAAGTAAAACTGTACATCTCAGTACCATTTGTAAAAAAGAAAATAGTAACAACATTAGAATTCTACATTCCCATCTGATGAGCTCTTTGATTACATTCTGTAGACTTTTAACAAATGTTTCTCTCATAATTCAGTCCTAAATACTTATAATTTTTTCAGTAATCAGGGTTATCTAGAATTTTTAAGTTATCAATTATATGAATTAATTCTATTTTTTGAGGTTGGTTTCTAGTTTTATTATGTTATAGTTGATGGATATCATTTTTTGTAAAGGACCTTATTTATTTGTGAGAATTATATATTTTTGATACTTACACTTTGTCAGTTCCATTTTTTTTTTTTTTGAGAGAGAGCACATGTGTGCATGCAGGCATGCAAGCAGGGGAGGGGAAGGGCAGAAGGAGAGAGAGAGAGAAGCTTAAGCAGGCTCTACACTCAGTGCAGAGCCTGACACAAGGATCAATCTCACAACCCTGAGAGCATGACCTGAGTTGAAATCAAGAGTTGGACGCTTAACCAACTAAACCACCCAGGCACCCCTGTGAATTCCTTTTGATAGAAATTTTTAGTTTAATGATTATAAAGTATTGCTGGTTTCTTATATGTTTAGATAGGAAATGTCAAGCTACAAAGTAGGAGAATGTATTATCAAATCTTATAATTTATGACATCAGTATGGTCAGGATAATTACTTATTGCAATGCCTCACCAGCAAGTGAAAAATTGCACATGATAATGTTTTGATGACTTACAGTAGCTCCAGACGTTCTAGAAGCATAAATCTGTAAGAATATCCCTGTATTTGTCTAATCTAGTTTCTAACTTAACATCTAGTTACATTCAGTTTAAAGATTTTATTTATTTATTCATGAGAGACAGAGAGAGAGAGAGAGAGAGAGAGGCAGAGGGAGAAGCAGGCTCCCAAGGAGCAGGGAGCCCGATGTGGGACTCGATCCCAGGATCCTGAGATCACGACCTGAGCCGAAGGCAGACGCTTAACCATCTGAGCTACCCAGGCGCCCAAGTTACATTCAGTTTAGCAGAGACCACCTCACACTGGTCAAGAGCACCTGATGACGTGCCCTTATACAGAAGGTATACTGCAAGATACAACACACAGTAAGCCAGTAAAGAACCAGGCTAGTACAGGCTAGTGTGGGTACATTCCCTAAATCCCTAGGTATCTCTAGAATCCCTGTTAATCTTTGACCAGAAAAAGTGTTTACCCTAAGCATGTTCACCATGAGTGAAATGCAGAATTGTACAGGAAGCATGCTAAAAGAAGGCTTTTTCATTATAAATAATGTTTTAATTCTTCACAGGAAAAATTAGCAATGTATTTTTGCTGTAATTGTATTTGTATCATGTAAAATTAATGTTATGTAAAATGCATAACATAAAGGTTAAATCTCTACTACTGTTTAGCAGCTCTAATAATTTTTTAATAATTTTTATTTAAGAATTACATCATTTTACCTCCCTCAAAAACAGTTTCTATAAAACTCTGTATATCTTTATAAGACTGATGAATATAATGAAGTAATTAAGAGTTCGATTCTTGGAAATAGACTACCTCCATTTGAATCAAGGCTTCTCTATGTAATAGCTGCGTGATTTTAAGCAAAAATTAATCTATGAAATAGCAGTCATAATAGTACCTGCATCACTAGGTAATTTCATATATCAAGTAATATTTTCTACATTAAGTCCTAAGCACATAATCTGGCACAAAAGAAGCACTCAGTGAAGGTTAGGGATTATGACATAATAGATAGGGGAGGAGTAATCAGGCAAAAATTAAAAAAACATATATTGTGATTATTCATGTCCAACAATGGCAAATTTATTTTTGTGTCTAGTCCTATCTGAAACATTAAGAAACTTTTCATTCGTGTGTCAGAATTATGTTTCTGTTTTAAGTTGCTATTAGTAGTTTTAAAGATTATAAGCAGCCAAGACTTCACTTCATTAGGCACCTGAAGAAAAACTGATTGTCTCTTAGCAACCAGGCTGATGAGATCTCTAAGAAGCATTTAATCTGTTCTGTTCTCAAACCTCCTTTCTCCTTACTGAAACAATACAGATATAATTAAAGCCTTTGCCTGGGATTCAAAATGATATAAAAAACTAGAATGACTGCAAATTGTCCTTTGGTAGGGTGCCTTGCCCTTAGTGAGCACATTGTCTATACATTTGGGCAGAGGCATGATGATATGATTTTCCCCATAACCTGATATATTAAAACTGAAAATTTATAGAATGTGTTTCTGTGCTTGGTTCTTGAGCACTGAAAAGAGGAAAATAACTGAAGTTTTCTTGGAGGAGGCTGAGTTAGATATGTGAAGCAAAACTTTCTTCTCAGAATACTTGATCATTTAAAAAAAATAAGATTGGGAGAATCAGAATAGAAGAGTGCAATTTTCTGGGACTACAAAATCACATGTTAAATAAATCAATAAAATTGAATTGAAGTGCTCCTTTTTAATTCAGTGTGAAAACTTATTATGAGAAAGGAAAGCTAATATTCCAAAAAGAATAATGGCTCAGTTTTGCAATAAAGAGTCATGTTCAACCGTCTCATTCTCTGCATTTTTTTTTAAATAGTTGATGAGGAAATGAAAATTAGGATGTTTTTTGTCCTTTTCATCTGAAAATTCTAAGCAGCATTCATCAAATAAACCTGTATTTATTTTACTTCCAGTATCCATTAAAATATGTGAGGAGCCTGAGATTACAACAGGACCTAAGGGAAGCAGTTACTATAGTAGGATTTTGAATAAGTGCCAGCCGAGCACTCTGCCTTTTCTGAGTGCAACTACTCTTTGAATCAAATTATTTCCACAGTAATTTAGCAGCATGAGCATTTAGAAAAAAAATGTTCCCTAAAATAACTGTTATTATGTACATCTATAGAAATGGTGAGTCAAGATCAGAAGACAAGGTTTTACTGAGGTTTGAGGTTTGAAGTATTAAGATTCAGAAGAATCAGAGAAAGAATAACAATTAAACTCAAAGAGTACAGAAAGTATTTGTGTGTGTGTGTGTGGCTGATTTTCCCATAGGTAATGCCAAACAATCGTGAACCTATGGAATTCCATTAATTTTTAGAAAATTTTTGACAACAACATCTTAAAACTTGGGAAAATCTATCAGTGAGATTCATATGGCTTTCTTCCTTTAGTTTCAGTCCATACTGGAAAAGTCAACCAGTTTTTCTACTTGTATCCTTTTTTTCTTTAAATATTTGTTGAGATATATTTTGGTTTCTGGCTTCTCAGTAAAATGTTGTCATAGAAATATTACCACTTAGATAGGATACTAGATATCTTAGTTTAGATAGTTTTCATGGCTATCTTCCTGATCTCTACAATTTAAAAAAAAATTAGATCTAAGATAACCAAATGTTTTATGAAGTTCATGAGCTGTGACAAGGGCTATTAATAGTCTACAGATATTTTTAAGCATCACTACATTTTGGGAAATTGATGACAGGAAGTCCTTGAAGTATCCAAATACTCTGATCTGCATCATTGGTCACCTTGGTTTACAACAAAGAGATCAGACACAATGAATTTAATTTAGTATTGTACAATACTAAAGATTTTTTAACTAATAAATACATGTGCATGTGTAAATCTATAGGCTGGTGAGAATATGATTTTGAAGTATTATCTATTTTCCCCCTCAAGTTATTTTTCTGGATTTCCTTATTCCTTTACATGGAATTACCACTCTTTAGTCCTCAACTAAAGTCTTGGGTCAAGATTTGCCAGATCTTAAATAATCTTCGATAGTACCTTTCATTTCATCTACCTCCTACATTTACCCACCTAGATTAAGCTTTTCCTTTATATCAGTAGTTCTCAAACTATGGTGTCCTCAGAATCCCTGGACAGTTTGTTAAAACACTGGTAGCTAGACCCTATCCTCAGTCTCTGATTCAATAGGCCTGAACTAGAGATGAGGATTTGCATTTCCAGCAAATTCCCAGATGATGATGATGATGCTTGTTCAAGAGTCAGATTTTGAGAATCATTGTTTTTATAAACATAGCCATTATTATAGTTTGGCCCTTGTCAGCTTGCAATGATTGCCTACCTCTTTTCCTTGACTCCCATCATTACTCCCACCCCCAAGTGACTTGTTCTGCAAAATTTAGCTGCATGGAATTTTTTTTTCCAGCCACTCCTTCACAATACTGTACATAATATTCACATCCTCAATTAGGAACCTTTAGTGATTCTTTAATTTTCAATTATTCAGAAAATATTTCCTGAATGCCTAGTATGTACTAGCTATTAATCTAGACAGTGAAAATATGATAATTAACAAAAGAGACAAAATTCTGTTTTTATTGAGCTTACATGCTAATGAAAAGGTAAAAAATAAACCATATTAAAGAAGTTCAATGTATAGAATGTTAGTGATGGGACTAATGAGAACATGAGAGAAATGTTGGAAAGGGTTTGAACCCTTAGAGAGAATGACCAGGGAAGGAGACACTGAGAAAGTGATAACTGAGTAAAAGCAAAAAAAAAAAAAAAAAAGGAATTAGTATTTTTGTATTCTTTGGGTAAATCCAGCAATCGCACTACTAGGTATTTACCCAAAGAATACAAAAATACTAATTCAAAGGGATACATGCACCCTAATGTTTATAGTAGCATTACCTACAATAGCCAAATTATGGAAACAGCCCAAGTGTCCATCAACTGATGAATGGATAAAAATGATGTGAATATTACTCAGCCATAAAAAAGAATAAAATCTTGCCATTTGCAACAATGTGGATAGAGCTAAAGAGTATTATGCTAAGTGAAATAAATCAGTTAGAGAAAGACAAATACCATATGATGTCACTCATACGTGGAATTTAAGAGACAAAATAAATTGAGCAAAGGGAAAAAAAGAGAGAGGGAGACAAACCAAGAAATAGACTCTTAACTATAGAGAACAAACTGATGGTTGCCAGAGAGGAGGTGCATAGGGGGTTGGGTGAAATAAGTGATGGGGATTAAGGAGTGCACTTGTGATGAGCCCTGGGTATTGTGTAGAAGTGTTGAATCTCTGTATTGTACACCTGAAACTAATGTTATGCTGTATGTTAATTAACTGAAATTTAAATAAAAACTCAAAAAAACTGGAAGAAAAGAGAAAATTAGCAATACTGAAGGATAAGCAAGTGAAAAGGCCCTGAGGCAGAAACATGCTTAACGTTCCTGGAAGAGCAAGGAGGCCAGTAGGGGTGGCTAGTGTACAGAAAATGAAGAAAGTTCTTATAAAACAACTCCCAAGTTTGGCATTTAACATTATCCAGTCTTATCCCCCTATATCAACACTGTTAACACTTTGCTCATGCCCAAAGACTCCATAAGCACACTCATCCAGATTTTATTATTGTCCTTCTCCTCGCCTGTTATATAATCTTTTCTTTCCCTAAGCAATCTGTACACTGTCAAGTGAAGTACTATAGCTCATGAAACCTATACCATTTTCCCAGCCTATAATAAATTCACTTTTCTCTGAATCTCTTATAGCACCATTTCTTTCTTTCTCTTCCTTCCTTCCTCCCTCCCTTCTCTTTTTCTTTCTTTTTCTTTCTCTCTCTCTCTCACACACACACAAACGTCTTTATGTAAGCATAATGTATTTATAATTTTCTCTCTCCAGATCTAAAATTATAGGCCGAGAAATGGGGAGCTTTCTTAATAGCATTCTGTATCCTATAGCAACCAGAGTGCCTTACAGTAAGTCAATTTTTAAAATGGATTTAGTTGTATTTGTCTGTAGGATTGAAAGCTCAGTAAAGTGAGTGATTCAGTCTTTCATTTGACAAACACATATTGAATCCATACTAAATGTTGCCACTGAGGATAGAGAAGAAGGTCCAATCCCCAATGACAAAAAGGTGATGGTCTTGTATAGAAGACCAACTCACAGATGTGCAAGTACACTACAGCCTAGTGGGTGCCTAGTTAGAGATCCATACAGGGGTGCATTCTGAGTCCTCCTAGAAGCAGATGCTAAGACAGGATCAAGTGTACAGATTTTTTTTTTTAGGGGAAATGCCTGTGAAAGAATAGAGGGAGGAAGTGGAGACGTTTGAGAAGCAGTCAGTCATGATGCAAGTCTGACCCTGAGTGGAGAGAGCGAAGAGTGGGTGACGTTTCCAGGACTGCTGTGTCATCGGAGGAAGGTCTAGCAAATCAGGGGAGTCACTGAAGCAAGCAAGAATCTGAAGAGTGCGAGGTCTCCCAGGATGGGTCTGCCTGAATCTCACCACATTCAGACATTGACTAGGCATGACCTATGAGGGTTGTCACCTTGGCATGCAGACATGAATTTCAGAGCATAGCAGCTGGCTTCTTGGTCAAGGATGCTCTTTGTGGCGGGACACTGCCAGACACAGCCTCAGGGTGCTATCTTATGGGAGCACACTGGATCCAGAATTTAACTGAATTGAGAGGACTTTTCAGAGTAACCTATACTTGAGTCCGGTCATAAATCTGTATCAAAAGTTAGTTCCCTAAAGAGAAGAGGAAAGAATAAACTAGGAGGGCACTGAGGCATGATGTGCTCCTTAGGTTCAGAAAACCACATAGAGGAGGTGGCTTGAGCATAGAGTACAAAGGGCATGTGGTGAGGAAGGGAAATGAGAATGGGAATGTGGCAGAGGGCAGAGCATCATAAGTCCCACAAAAAGCAGATGGGTTTTGTCTTGAAGGAGAATTGTCAGAGAGGGGTTTTAACCAGGGCAAGTGCAAGACTGCCTGTCTGCTATAATGTTATTAAAGAGCAAAGAGTAGGGGCCCCTGGGTGGCTCAGTGGGTTAAGCATCTGCCTTTGGCTCAGGTCATGATCCCATCAGGCCCCTTGCTCAGTCTTTGCCCCTTTGCCCCTCCCCCCCACTCGTGCTCTCTTAAGTAAATAAATAAAATCATTGAAAAAAAATAAAGAGCAAAGACTAATCCTGCTCTCATTTCAGCAACAGTCAGGTTTTCAATTTACATTAAACAATAGGTTTGAAGAAGGTAAACTGATTTTTTAAAATAATTTTCTTTTTAGTTTTTGATGGATTTAAAGGTGTTTTGAAAGAATTAATATCCAATCCCTGGAAAAATCTAGGCTTTAAAATTCAAGGATATTAAGAGAAGGCATTTAGAAATAGGGGGTTGGGATTCTTTCATATTAGAGGCTATTTTGTTAAAATTTTATAAAAATAAAAATTTTATAAATTTTATAAACCTCTCTGAGTGTTTTGGGGAGGTATAAGGAAACTAATGCGCTTGGGAAAGGGCTTAATCTAGCAGAGACACTGAGCAGGAGTATTTGTGCACCTGTTTGGCATCCTCTGCCACTTCTCGGAGAACTTCCAACACCTTCGGTCTTTCTATCATAAATATTACAGTGTGATATTTACCATCAATAAACACAATAGGATATATCTGATCCTGCCACCGGTTCCCTGAAGAGTTTTCTGTAATTTTGGCAACTACCATTAGGTAGTACTATAAATGGTTCTGGGAATGCTACTCAAGGATTATTTACTGAGTGTTATTAATTAGGACACAAGAGATTATTCACAAAATCCAAGATCTTAATTTGTTCTAATAAAATGTTTTATTAAAATAAATATGGTCCCCCCCCAAAAAAAATAAATAAATATGGTCCCATGATTTTCATCATGAGCTATGGACTAATACACTCAGTAATTGGCCAGACTGGTTAATGAAAAAGATACAACAATATTTTGAATAAACCAAAGGCAAAATCATTTCTACTCACAACATACATACATACAAGCATTGATAAAATTAGGCCACACACAAAAATAGGTTTTTACCGCATTTGAGGGATTGCAGAGCAATGATTCTGAACTGAGGGAGAGGTGAGATATTATACCTACCCCTGGAGACATTGGACAACATCTGGAGACATAGTAGGTTGTTACCTTAAAGTGGGTCACTACTTACACCTAGTTGGTAGAGGCAAGATGCTGTTAATGCTCCTACAATGGACAGGATAGCTCCCACCCCCCAAGAAAGAATTATCCAACCTGAAATGTCAATAACTTCCAGATCGGGAAATTCTGTGGTGGAGTGTCCAATGAATAGGTCCTTACTGTATATCATCAAGTTCTGTTCTGAGAAACAAATATAAACCAGCCTAGGATGGTACACAGAAAATTCAGACAAGCACAATCCCTGGATGAGAGAAGCTCTGCCTTCATTCCACACGATACACACATATATATATATTTTTTAACCTGACATAGGCTCTATGACTAGGAAAACATTTGCCGAGTTTTTAGCTTTAGTGACAGAGGATTAGGGGCACTGTAGAAGAAAGTTCACTTGTATTTCTGGCGACATAGAGCATTCTTTTTTTTTTAATTATTTATTTAGTTATTTATTTTTTTGACAGAGAGAGACACAGTGAGAGAGGGAACACAAGCAGGGGGAGTGGGAGAGGGAGAAGCAGGCTTCCCGCCGAGCAGGGAGCCCGATGCGGGGCTCGATCCCAGGACCCTGGGATCATGACCTGAGCCGAAGTCCTAATTAACGACTGAGCCACCCAGGCGCCCCCGGCATAGAGCATTCTATCATCCCAAATGGACAACAGATTAGGCCTCCACTATGTGCCCTAGATACTTAGTGACAGTCTTCATTATATGTGAAGCAATTAAGTGACCTAATTTTATTAAATACTTACTGCAATCCATATATAAATATGCGAGTGTCTGATATATAATATATATGTATTATCTATAGTTATAAATATGTATCTAAATTATATATAATTTGTATTTATATATATTTATGTTTAATCTATATATTAATATATTTTATATACATACAAAGTTGCATGTGTACAAATTAAATGTATATAACATATATATTTATACACATAACCTATTTTACTGATGAAGAAACTGAGGAAGAGTGGTTCATTAGTTTGCTCAAGCTCTTAGAGCTCATGAGCAGGATGGTTTAATGAGTTGTATATCCTTGAAGCCTTATCATTTGAGGTGGCTCTTCCCCTTTGTGACTGTGGTTGCAGTTTTCGGTTTCCTAATTTTGAAGCCATTTTCTTGATACATCTTTATTTCAGTGAACCTATGCCATCCTCAAATAAGATCCTGAATTATCTTCTAGTCACCAAATCTAATTACCTTTCCTCAATTTTCATCTTTTCTGAGGTTCCCGATTCATTTGTTACTATTTTTTTTTTTAAAGATTTTATCTATTTACCTGACAGAGACAGCAAGAGAGGGAACACAAGCAGGGGGAGTGGGAGAGGGGGAAGCAGGCCTCCCGCTGAGCGGGGAGCCCGATACGGGGCTCGATCCCAGGACCCTGGGATCATGACCTGAGCCGAAGGCAGACGCCTAACGACTGAGCCATCCAGGTGCCCTCATTTGTTACTATTGAGACTCTCCCCAGTGACATGACAGTTGGCTGGTTCTATTAGTCTTTCTACCTGACCCATCAGCCTTTATTGTTTTCTTATTTTCTATTATGACTATTTTTACACTCCTCCAAATTTGGCTATCTTCTATGATTTTGTTCTTGAACCTGCTCACCTTTCTATAACCCTGTTGTTGACATCATAACTTCATTTCTCCCTTCAATGCAGATAACAAAGAAATCAATTTTTATACAGCAGATATGAGAATATACAAGTGTTTGCTGAATAAAACTGATAAATATATAAGTGGTTTCTGAATAAAAGGTAAATAGTATTTAAGTAACAAAAAGAACCAAGAATAAAAACTAGGGAAGACTTAACCTCTATGAGTGGGCTAAAGCATATTTATTAAAGGAGTCTGTGATGGTTAATTTTATGTGTCAACTTGGCTAGGCTACAGTGCCCAGATGTTTGCTCAAAATCAATCTAGATATCTCTGAAGATTTTTTTTTTAAACAAGATTAACATTTAAATCAGTAGACTTTGGGCAAAGCAGATTGTCCTCCATGGTATGGATGGGCTTCATCCAATCAGTTGAAGGTCTTAAGAGAAAACAGATTGAGGTTTCCTGAGGGAGAGGAAATTCTGACTCCAGCCTGCCTGCAGACTCAAGCTGCTGCGACATCACCTCTTCCTTGGGTCTCTAGCTGCCAGCTTGCCCTGCAGATTCTGCACTTGGCAGCCCCCACAAAACTCTTTCTCTGTACACACACACACACACACACAAACACAAATCTTATTGGTTCTGTTTCTCTGGAGAACCATAACTGATATAGAATGGCTGCAAAAGTTAGTAACAACCCCAAGATTATCTTCCAGGCCATTGAAGGAGTTTCAAGTAGTGTTAGATGTTGAGCAATGTTGAACGCTGCAGAAAGCTCTGTATTTGCAACAGAAAGGAGACCAGTGAGTAGTAACTTTTCACCAACGGTAACTTAAATAAGAGGAGTTCCAGGGGCATGCTGGGACAAAATTGTAAAGAGTTAAAGAGTAGGGCAATATGACGACTGGAAGAATTAGACAGCCCTTTCAAGACATTTTATAATGTTGGTGATTATTGTCTGTATCTCCACTTTACATTCTCACTGCCAGTTCCTGGGTTAAAGCCCTTGCCTGTTGCATAGTCTATCATCCCACAACAGTTTTGTTTTAAATAACAGCTTTATCAATATTTAATTCACATGCCATCAAATTCCCTTTGTTCTCGTGTACAAGTTAGTGGACTTGCATAGCTGTGCAACCACCCCTAACTAATTCATCACACTTCTGCTGTGTCTCACTGTCCCATCTATCTGCTCATTTCCTCCATTTTTATCTCCTTAAAGTACAGAATAATCAGGTCTCTTCTCATCCAAAAACCTGTCACAGTCTCTGTTTATTCATTTACCTATTATTTCGGTCTGGCTTCAAGGCCTCCAGACTTTGGCCCTTTTCACATACTCTCACTCCCAGAAAGCTACAGGATTTTTTTTTTTTTTTTAATTTGTGAGCAGCCACTTTGGCACATGCTGTCCCCTTAATCTGAAACTCTCTACTCCCACCAAGCCAGCATCATACATAATTCCTACTCCTCATTCAAACTTATCTCATATGTCATGAACCTCAAAGTGTCTCCCCTTTACTTCATAACTGATTATCTAAAGGCCAGTTTGGCTGTGCATCACAGAGATCATGGAAATGGTGTTTTATGAAGATAGAGAGTTACACTTTCTCATAAAAAATCCAGATCTGGATAGTCTCTAGGGTGGGAATGATGACTTTCGGTCATGGGAGACCCAGGCTGTTTCTAGCTTCATGTTTCTCTAAAACGAGGGTGTTACCTCTGTCCTCATAGACAAAATTAGACTCACAGAAGATGCATCCTAAGCAGCAAGATGGAGAAAAGAAGAAAAAGTCACATTCTAGGGCTCTTAAAAAAAAATTAACTGAAAGCTTCCAACTTTGACTTCCAACTCATCGATCAGCATGTATTCAAGCAAGTGACACCACCTAGTTGAATGGATGCTGGGAAATGTGAACTTCATTCTTGGCGGTCAATGTGCTAAAAAGGGACATTGGAAATTGGAGCAGGCAACTCGAAGTCTCTGTCACAACTGTAATCTAAGTTCTTTGAAACTTTTGGCCTAATATTGCAACTATTTGGGCAATAACCTTGGGTAATAATCTCATTCCTATTTAGGTCATAAATTCTTGAGAAGGCCAATATTTGACCTCTGTATCCACTGCAGTATTCAACATGTTTATTCGTTTTCACATAAAAATGCATTGGTGTTTAGATGATAAATCATAATTTACTCTCTTCTGAATTCAGAATCAATTATAATAGAGACACAGGAGTAGTACAGAGGTAACTGGCAAAGCTGGATTGGGGTATGAAACCACAGATTAGACCTAAGGCCAAATTTGTTTTCCTGTAACATATCCCACAAATTTATGTCAGGCAAAGAAATCATACAACTACAGCTTTATACAATTAGATCTTGTCCTGTTGCTTCTTGCATGGAAGGTGGAAATAGAGAGGTCTTAAGCTTCTTAACAGACACTAGTTCAAGAGATGGGTTCAGAGAATGAATGAGAGAGTGAGAGCCATGAGTAATGCATTCTTAGCACTTCTTTTACGAATTCCACCAGCTAGGTAAGTTATTGATCTTTCTGTGGTATGGACAGGTAAAGGGTACAGGCAAGACCCAGAAGTGTGGTGTCAATATTTTTATGCCTGGGTAGCAGAATGAAACTCTACTGAAGCCAGAAGAATAGGTAATTAGTGTTTCTCTTAACAAAGTGTGTAGTACACATTTATTATAAACATTGTCCTGAGAATTTCAATACTTTCATGTCTAATACTTCATACATATTGTGCAGTAATTATAATAGGAGCTCAGCATCATATGGATTATCATCTTCCACTTCAGGCCTGATAATCATCTTTAAGTGATTTCTTAAAGAAATAAGGAAAGTGAAGAGTTAACTGCTTGTTTAAATGTATTGTAACTTATCTAGAATTTGATAAAGAAAATCAAACAAGTATTGTTTGCATAGTAAACACATTTTTTTCTTCTGTATTTAATTGTTACTAATAGAGTCTTTGATCACAAATGACCAAGTCACAAAATGGAAATTTATGAAGGTGTGGGAGACGTATCACACATTAGGTGATAGAATTAATCAGTTCTTTCCGAACACTTTTTTAAACCCTCTAGTCTAGTTCTTATCTGACTATATTATTGTTTGCTCTTTAAAATTCTGTCTTGCCTGCTGGACTGCAGGTTCCCTAAGTGAAGAAACTGGATCTTAATTATTCTTGGAGTTCCCAGAACTTAAGACCTTTTCCCAGCACAAGGCATATTTATTATAAGACTAATGAATACTCCATTTTTTGAGATGAAGAAAAGAATATATCCCCAATGTGGGAAGCTGGTAGTTTCTATCTACTTGTCTATTTGTGAACAAGAATAATGAATACAGAAATGAGAAAATCATTTTGTGCCCAAATACACTTTGTTTTGAATTTATTTAGGCCTTAGAGCATATAAGTGAGTGAGAGAAGGAATTTGAGAGCAAAATACAAATTTCTAAAGCCTTAAGAAATACTTTATAGAAAGTACTGTACTAAAATCATGGGGGCTAGTAGAGGTGGGCACCTACACATATCCAAGAGAGTAGTACAACCATAAATTTTAACACAGACTCTTGCATTTGACCAATGCCAAGAAATCCCATTACTCTAAGTCATTCTGAGCATGTAATGGATATTGTTGATTCAACATTTCGTTCTTGAGGTCTTTCTCTGAATTGGTTCTTGGTGTTGAGTATGCCATGCTGAAAAAGGCAGGCTTTCATGAAGATTATGCTTAGGAATGGTAGTGCTCATGCACACGTACAGAAGACCTGAGAGATACTAACCAAAAAAAAAAAAAAAAAAAACAAACAAAAACCCTGATACTCTGTAACAAAGCTTTCTTCCCTGCAGAATCTATTTTTTTTTTTAAAGATTTTATTTATTTATTTGACAGAGAGAGACACAGTGAGAGCAGGATCACAAGCAGGGGGAGAGGGAGAGGGAGAAGCGGGCTTCCCGCAGAGCAGGGAGCCCAATGGGAGGCTCGATCCCAGGACCCTGGGATCATGACCTGAGCCGAAGGCAGACGCTTGACGACTGAGCCACCCAGGCGCCCCTGCAGAATCTATTTTTTAAAGGAGGGCTTATATGCAAACTTTAGAAAATTAATTCTCTCACAATTCACTAAATCCTACCAAATCTACATACACATTGTCTATGAAATAGATTATAGCTGTATTATAAATCATAAATCATCGTATCCCTGCCCCTAATGAGACAGCACAAGAATAGATAGGATATTCATATTGATTTTGCCCCCTGACTTCCTAGGTACGTCATGAGTTGGAATTGTTCAAATCAGTCCTTACTTGATTAGTCTTTCTTAGTTCTTGGGTCAATTCTGAGCAGGACAAAAGGAAATTAGGAGCCTCTGTTCAACCAGAGGATATGGCCTAGAATTAGGCTTTCTTCAATTAAACCAACATCTTGGGTAAGTTCTAGTTACCTATGGAGCTTCCCATTTAGCTTTCCACTTAACCCCATATCCTCTCTCACTCTTCTTCCCTCTCCTTCCTTCTATCACCAACAGAGTGGACACATCTATGTGACTACTTTTTTTCATCTTTTTTTTTTTTACCCAATCCTTCATTAATATGTCTTAAAATTCCTTAACCAGAAAAAAACTATCACTGCCAGCAACTGAGTCCTATTTTCCATTATCCAGAGGGGTCTTTCTTAAAAAACCACGACTGACTTTTGAATATTAACTCAAATCTGAAAACCAACTAATACTGGCTGATAAATACTTTTTTCATGTACCAAAACCTGTTTAGACCAGGTCTTAATTTTCATCCCTTTGGACATTGCTCACTACCGTAACAGCCTGCCCTTAGGCAAGCCAATGATAGTAGGGCATATTTTCTTTTTAGATACTGCACAAACTCAACATCCTTCCCCCCCCCACACACACTGCTCATATTACTGAGAACTCAACATTATCTTTGAACATGCCCAAATTTTGATAATATCTAAAGAAATATTTTATTTTGCATTGTATACCCAAAAAGAATATAGAATTAATGTACACAAAGAAAAATAAAAATAGTCATGCTGGTGCAAAATATATTTACTGACACTGACTAGCAAAGAACAAGACTCGGTTGTTACTCATACTTTTCAGACACACTGCTTGAGTTAAGCAAATTTCAACTAGTTCTGTAGCATTAGTCAGACCCCCAAGCTTAAAATTTTGCATTGTTTAATATTTTCCACTACTGTGAAGGTAAACATAGTCATTAATCCAAAATCTTGGCAACAGCAATGTTTTGTGTGTTACCACCAAGACTGTGGTAAATACATGAGTGCATAGGAAATTTTGATGTATAATGTTTGAGGGAATGGATAAATAATGTTCTTGAAACATAGTTGAGTGGATGTTTAATCTGTAAATCACCATAACTGTTTAAATAAGAAGCTTAGAATGATGTTAAAATATTTTTGAAATAGTCCAAAGTATCTTCAAATATAATTCAAATTTATTTTCCAGCAATCATAAGAATCAAATCATCTTCTCCAGTAAAACAGTATTTTCTCCACCAAAGAAAATGAAGTAATGTTATAGAGTCATTTTTTAAGAGGGATGTATTTGAGAGTAAGCCAAATATCTAAGCCAATACTTGTTTTTAAAAGTAAAAGAAACCAAAAAAAAAAAAAAAAGAAAAATAAGTTTCGGTGCTTTCTTATAAGCTTCAGTTTTAATACATGTCCTCTAGAAGGAAAAGTAAAACCTAATAATATATAATTCCATTTACTGAATTTTCTATTATTGACATTTTTTAACATGTGTTTGGAGGAATACATATGTTTTGTGATGTTGAATTATAAAAGATATGTCATATCTATACTCCATTTCCTTTCTTGTTGCTGTGAAAAGATTTATTCAGGATGACCACTAAAGTGAGCCAATGGACAGTTGCCTAATAAACACAGAAAAAAGAAACAATTTCAGGATAACTTTTTAATGTGTCAGATTGTCTGGGTCCATAAACTAAAGAATGAGAAAGGGTTCCCAGTCCTAATTCCAAAGAAAATGTTTAAAAAACTTTGAATCTCCTAATGGAATCTTATATGGCTAATTTCCTCCTGATGAGACTGAATTGGCACATATATGCCCCAAATTCTTCAGTAAGAGACAAAGCATTTTCCCAAACCATGTCTTTCTCCATTTTTAATCTGTTTATAAATTTCAGAGATAGAGAGCCAATTGTGTAGAATATGATGGAGAAATTCAGCCTGAGTCATCTAAGTTTCCTGGCTTTTTGATATAATTTAGATTATATTTTCCATTGTGGGGATTATGAATTTTGGGAAACTCTTAAAAATATTCATTTAGGATAAATAGTATTATGTGGAAAAGATTTGAGGAAATAGAATTTGATATAATTATTATATAAGATTCATGTGGTTCTTTCAAAAACAATGTATATATGAAGTGGCCATCATGTCATGCTTCCCAATAAACTAAAAATATACAAAATGCTGATGATTGAAGACAGAGAACAAAGAGAAAGGAATAATAAAGAACCACTTACCTCCTTTCCTCATTGATTGGTAATCTGGATTTTCTGTCTTTGTAGTAAGAGCTCAGGTAGAAGGTGTTAGACTGTGAGACCACATGTAAATAATTTCTTCACTCTGACGTCTTTCTGGTCTTATTTATAAAATGAGGGTTGTGTCTATGTGTTTTCTAAGATCCCGTCCCATGTAACTCTGAGTTACCATGGTATATCTCTGTGGTCTCTGGAGGAAATATAATCCCTATGAAATTAGCAGAAGCAAGTAAGATTGATTTTTCAAACATGTGGAAGATTAACACTTCAAAAGAAAAGATTAACTCCTGGCAAAATTTTGCCAGAATTAAAACATACTAAAAGGAGAAGGAACAGATATAAAGGAAGAATCAAATGGAAGGTACCTTGACAAAGCTACTAGAACATATAGAATAGAAAGCATAGAAAGAGCTATTTACTGCAATGTGAGTCTTGACTACATGGATGGAGAGTTTATCATATGTCAAGAAATGTGAAATAAAAACATCTGAGAATAAGACATAAATTGGTATGTGTATCAAACATGAAAAATATAATTGTCATTTTGAATCCAGACCATTCCAGCACAACAGTCAAATGCTGAGAACTGACAATCAGTATCTATAGAATGTTCAGGGAAGAATACTAGATGTATGTTCTAAACAAGGGCAGCATTCACATAAAAAGAAAGGAAAAAGGCATTTTGACATATACAAGAATTTTTTAAGAAGATAGTATCTCCACCAAAGTCTATTTGAAGATGCTGTCCAGTCAAATAAATAATAAATCAAAATTAAACACACATGAATCAATAGGTCAAAGAATGAAATGACTAGGAGAGAGTTCTGAATCCAGGTAAACATATCATTAAATCCTAATAATTATAGCAACTGGATGCAAAAAAGAATGAAAGTACTTTAATTTTAGAAATAAAAACCAATACATTGAAAAATAATAGAAAGTAAAACCATCATAAAGTGTGCAAAATATTGGAAGAGCTGGCCAGACAGGGAAGGGTATAATAGCCCTTTGTGTTTCACAGCAGGGAATCAAAGGATATTGTTTAATTTCTATAGCTCATAACCAAAAATGTAAGTTTAGACAATACAATCTAAAGATATAGATGTAATCACTCGTAGAAAAAACAATGAATAGACTATACTCCTTCTAAATTAGCAAAGATACAAATGAAAAAATAATAAAAACAAGGATATGCATATTATAAAAGAAAACAAAAAAAATGTTTAGATTTAAATGCCTGAAGCTAAACAAAAAATCTGATAAGGCAGTAAATGGAAATTTCACTAAACCAATACGGTACATCCTGAAAACTTCTAGAGGGAATAAAATAAGCTGTAAATTAATTATATCAGATCAACCTTGTATTTTTCATCAATAAAACTGATGCCAAAAAAATAAAACACCTTCAAAATTCGGAGAAAAATAATTTAATCTAGAATTCCATACTCTTGTAGTACATTATATAATTACTGAAAAATATTCACTCCCTCATAGTAATAGGATTATACATCTCTGTCAATTGACCTGTGATTTGCCTGTGCATATGCTGTCATGACACTGACAACAGATTTTGACCAGGTGACATGCTTTGGCAATTGGGATGTGAATGGACATGGTATTTGCCAGATCTGATTTGGAAGCTTTAAATGTTGTTATATGATTTGGTTTGACATGACCCTGCATCCCTGCCTTCTGCTGTGAGAATGTGCATCCTAGACAGGGGCTATTCTGTCAGCATGGGACTGGGGGTGAGAAGAAATGGAGCCATGCTGAGCTCCTGAGCCACACTGAGCCATGCTGAGTCAAACAGAGCTGAAGCTGATCCACAGCCCTCATGCAACATGAGCCAGAAATAAATATGTGCTATTGTAAATCACTGAGGTTTGGGGATGTTTATTACCATAGCAAAACTGAAAATACAGCCATAAAAATGGCTTTTACCCCTTGAGGAGGGAATTTATTGTATTCTCAACATTCATTCCCTCTTTATCTAAAGTTAACACAGAGATTTTCATTTGGAAACTACTCCTCCAGAATCCATTCAAATAATTTGGGTGATTCTATGCACAATTCCTAACTCCATGAAGGGGGATAAGCCTGTCATGAAGCATTCAACACGTCCTTCCCATCTGGCCAAGCTGACCGAATTGGAAATCTGTACTTGACCCCTTTCACCCACGACAAGCATGTTCAGTAACTTTATGTAGTGGTATGGTTACTAATGTAGACAAATTCTTTCTCTGGACTTAAGCTTAGACAGATATAAGTCCAGATATTTCGGGCGCCTGGGTGGCTCAGTTGGTTAAGCGACTGCCTTCGGCTCAGGTCATGATCCTGGAGTCCCAGGATCGAGTCCTGCATCGGGCTCCCTGCTTGGCAGGGAGCCTGCTTCTCCCTCTGTCCCTCCTCCCTCTCATGCTCTCTGTCTCTCATTCTCTCTCTCTCTCTCAAATAAATAAATAAAATCTTAAAAAAAAAAAAAGTCCAGATATTTCAAGAGCCTTTATGAAAAGATAGACTGTTTTAAAGAAGCCAAACATGAAAGTGAAATTAAGACATGGAGAGAGACTGAGCTGTGATGATATTATTAAGAACTTGAATACAACTATTGTATTCCTAGGTGTTTCCTAAACCAGTAAATCTCCTTTTATGATTTAGCCAGTTTGTTAGATTATTTTTTATTCATAACCAAAATAATGTGTATTACTATAGCTCCCATTCACCTTTTTTTTAATTTGATGAATTACTCAAGTTAAGTAAGTGAATCAAGAAAGAGGAAGATCTTGAATTTGAGAAACAGCATAAAACTCAATGAAACAGTAGGGAAACAGATGTGCATTTTGTAAAGTAACTGGTCACATGATGGGAAAAATAATTGCTTTCAAGAAAGTTCCAAGAAGCATTTCTTCAAATATGTGTCTCAAACAACAGAAAAAGTTACTAAGAAGCTGGAAGAGTAAACAATGTCTATGACTGATTGATTGATTGGTTGATTGTTTTCCCAGTAAGAGAAAAGAAAGGCAGTCAGAAATATCCGACCCTACTACAAAGAACTATACAGAAAAGTCACCATTTTTAGTTGATGCAAACTAAAAAGTACATTATTTTGAGAAGCTGATGGAATACAGGACAGGAGGATCCATCTGTCTATTTTGGCAGAAGTTAAATGTATTATCAATATTAACACAATTTTAAGGTAAAATTGACAGAAGTCTAGGAATGGAAACCTTCCATTAAGTAAATAAATATTATAAAAATTTGAGAAATTGAGAAATAGGACTTAAGTATCTTACATTATAACTTTGTCAATTGAAAAGTGTTTATTTTCAGTATTTGTAAATGTGTTTTATAAGTTAGCTAAATTCTCAACTAGCCTGGCAGAGAGTGAATAGATAAGATCATAAAGGAAAGATAAGTCAATAAAAATAAAGCAATATCTAAATCTATCATCTGCAGGTATGAAGGCACTTCTCAGAATAAATAAACTTGGAAATAAAATGATTGCTTTCTTACAAGAAGGCCTGAGAATGCAGAGGGTTAAGAAGGACAGGGGAAATTTACTTTTCATCACACATAATTTTTTTTTTAAAGATTTATTTATTTATTTATTTATTTGAGACAGAGAGAATGAGAGAGAGAGAGCACATGAGAGGGGGGAGGGTCAGAGGCAGAAGCAGGCTCCCTGCCGAGCAGGGAGCCCGATGCGGGACTCAATCCAGGGACTCCAGGATCATGACCTGAGCCGAAGGCAGTCGCTTAACCAACTGAGCCACCCAGGCGCCCCCACACATAATTTTCTATAAACATCTACACCTGGATTTCACACACACTTTTATTATTTCCCTTGTTAGTAAATAGCTAACTCAACAATTAAAACAAAGTTTTAATTAAAATGAAATAAAATTTTGAACTACATACAATATGCAAGAATTCACACTGAAAAGCACTCAAACATGAAAATACTCAAGAACAAAAGCACAACCTAAACTCTAAAATTTTTAATAAAAAAACAAACACCCAATTACAAAAATAGACAAAAGTTTTGGAGAGACACTTTGCCAAAAATGCACAGATGATAAGTATTAAGTACATGAAAAAAATGCTCAACATCAGTAGTCATTAGGGAAATTCAAATTAAAGCCACAATGAAATACCACTACAAATCTATTAGAAGGTCTAAAATTAAAATTACTTACCATACCAAGTATGGGAGATACTGTGCAGTAGCTAGAACACTTATACCCTTCTGATGAGAATATAAAATGTGGCAAACATCTTGGAAAACAGTTTGACAGTTTCTTGGAAAGTTAAACACACACCTGGAGCACTTGGGTGGCTCAGAGAGTTAAGCTACTGACTTGGTTTTGGCTCAGGTCATGATCTCATGGTTCATGAAATCGAGTCCTGCACAGGGCTCTGTGCTCAGCAAGGAGTCTGCTTAAAGATTCTCTCCCTCTGCCCCTCCCCTCACTCTCTCTCAAATAAATAAACCTTAAAAAAAAAAGTTAAACATACACATGTCATAAAACCTAGCCATTCCACTCTTAGATATTTATCCAAGTGCGGGTACAGAGGATGCATATGCCCACACAAATGACTTTTACAATAATATTCTTAACAGTTTTCAGCTTTCTATGTAATAGTCAAACACTGGAAACAGGGCTCCCAGAACGACAATCTGAGGAGCTCCTTGAACCTGCTCTTCAGTGAAATAACCATAACAGCAAACATTTTTCTAAAAAGACATATTTAGAAAAATGTTGCTATGGCCGACATCAGAGAAATTACCGCACTCTTCTGGGATTTTCATGGTGTCAGATCTCACATTTAGGTCTTTAATTCATTATGAGTCTATTTTTGTGTATGGTAAAAGAAACCAGGGAAGAGGTAGGTGGGGGATGGGTGAAATAGGTAAAGGGGATTAAGAGTATGCTTATCATGATGAGCAATGAGTAGTGCATGGAATTGTTGAATCCCTATATTATACACCTGAAACTAATATGACATTGTATGTTAATTATACTGGTAAATAAATAAATAAATAAATAAATAAATACAGAACAAAAAATATTTTAAAAATAAAAATAAAACCAAATAACAACACCCAATCCTTTAAAGTCACTGGAAACTGTCCTAAGGATATACAACAAGTGAAGAAATATTTATTTAATAAAATCTACTAAATGCCAGTAAGAACAGAGTGACTATGACAATTAACCCACAACCTGCTCCCTCTTTCCCTCAGTATGACAGAAGCTCCACTCTGGTCAGGTGTGACCAAGATAATGGGGCTTTATCTTGCCCCAGATCTGTATAAGATACTCTAGTATCTCCCCAGGAAGAGAAGACTGTAAGCATTTCTCATCTTCCCAAGTTTTGGCTTACAGAGGCTAAATTCCAAACAAATCCAGTCAAGAGGTAGAGGACTCCTTTCCTCATTGAGCTTTCACTCATTGGGTGGAGGCTTTACTTAGGCAAGGCATATATTAACAAATATAGTCTTTGCCTCAGCTTATTCATGGGGCAGAGGTTTCATGCTGGCCAGCCAAGAAAATCAGAGGCTACGCTCCTCACCCAGCACTTTGTTCATAAAGCAAAGGAGTCACTTCAAGACAAGTGGCCCACTGTCCTCTCTCCCATACCTTTGGAAATGACTGAGCTTTTGCCCATGGAGAGAGGCAGGCCATAAGACCAGAGAGCTTCAAAACACTCCTCAGGTGAACAAACTTCAGTGGGAGTACAGTGTGGGAAATTTAAAGCCTAAAAAGGCACTCTTAAAAACAATGGGAGTTTGGAGAGCAAGCAATTAAGAGGCTGGTAGCTCTAAAAGAACAACAAGGTAAAATACAGGCCAGTTAGTTTATCAGAAGGAACCGGGGGAAGAAACAGCTAAAAATATCCCTGCTAGTTTCAGAACAAACCTCAAAGACTGACTTCAGAAATTACCACCCCCACCCCTGCAAAGGGACCTGTTAATTGGATCACACTGTGGAGCAATTTATACCCCAGGGCCTTACCAAGAACAATAGAGCAATCAGCCAGCAATTAGTAGAGCCTAACAGCTGGGTGTAATACCAAGCAAGGCAGACACCTTAGAAGGAAGAACAGGAGAAGAGTCAAAGAGAGCTCTGCTGAAAATCTGTCATTTGTGGATAATATGGCCAAGCCCTGCACCCTCTGAGGTGTGACAGAGGTTTCATGCTGCAGGGAAACAGACCTCACAAAAATAGTAGATCCAAATCACTAACCAAATAAACAAACAAGTAAGAAAGTCCTGAACAGGGGTGATGAGCACCCAGAGTTACTACCATATATTATCTAAATGGCCAGTTTTCAATAAAATATTATGAGACATGCAAAGAAATAGGGAAGTGTGATCCATACCAAAAAAAAAAAAAAAAAAAAAGCAAGTAACATAAACAGTCTGTGAGAGAGCCAGGTGTCTACTTAAGCAGACAAAATCTTCAAAGCAACTATTATAAATATGTTCAAAAAACTAAAGGAAAACATGCTTTAAGAAATAAAGGAAGGAGTTCAACTGGTTGACAATGTGAGGGGCTCTATGGACCTACTTCTCAGTGCAACTGGTGAAAATTATGAAAGAACAATCATTTACATAATTATGTTGAATGAAAAAATACCAGGCAAAATTATGTACTGTAACAGTTTATTTATATAAAACTCTAGAAAACGTAAACTAATCTAAACTGACAGAAGGCAGATCAGTGGTTGCCTGGCTATGCCAGGGCTGGAAGGGAGGGTGACAGGTGTGATGGAGTAATTACAGGGGATCACGGGGAAACTTTTTGGGGTGATATGTAAATTATTTTGATGGTGGTGATCCCTTCATAAGGGTATACATATATCAAAATGTGTCAAAGTTTATACCTTAAATATGTATAATTTTTTATGAAAATTCTTAATAAAGCTCTCTTAAAAAGTTGGACAAAAACACAACAAGGAAAAGCTAACAAAAGACTGTAGGGGTCACAATTCAATAGTTTTATCATAAGAGCATTTAACGCAGGAGATGTCTTTAAAAGCTACCCTCCCATAATACGTACTCCATTATTGTACTACAAAAATTACTGATTTAAAAAAAAATTATAGAGGATTAACACTAAAGCATAGAATTAACCCAGCAGGTAGACAGAAACATTTTGAAGTACTCTATCCATCCTTACACTCCTTTGCCATTTGAGGGTTGTTCTAAATGCAGAATGGTTTGATTACTTGAACATCTGCAGAGATAAATAGTTGTTCCTTTCTCAGACTAGTGTTTATCAAACTACATAAGAATTCCTGTGCTTATTTTATGTACAAAATAAAATTATGTATATGGGATGTATGACCAACTTACAGAGGTTTCAAGTGTAATTTGGTTAAGGTGTGATTTCTTTGCCTTACAAACACGAATGCAATCAAAGTCAAAGCCAAAGGCATTAAATCAGACAAAGAGTTACTTTATCATCATGGATATACAATCAGGATTAAAAGAGTGTAGTAAAGAACCATTATTCCCTCAAAAAGTTATCAAATATATGGAAAATAATAGCTAGGAATACAAAGAATTAGCAGAAAAATCTAGTAGAAGTTTGAGATGTTTTCTGTCCTTCGTGGTTATTTAAATCTTAAGGAGTGGTCAGATAAATCCAAATGTGCAATAAAGTAAATAAGTGATACTTTCAAAAAGCTGATTTTTGTTCATAGTACATTTAGTAATATAAAATACTTTGTATTTATTAGTCACTTAGGTAAAATTTGGCATTAATAACCTTGATTTTGGAGATATGTTTGACTCTACTCTGGAGATTGCCTTTTGTGTTAATTTACTGGCATCTGCATTTGCAATCATTAGCATTGGGTTTTGGAATGAAGATCACATCAGACTATAACTATTGCTGCCTAACAAACCCTTCTAACCCTCAGCTGCATATCAAAAAAAAAAAAAAAGGTATTTCATTATTTTTCAGTAATCTGTAAATGGGCTGGTGGTTCTTCTGATATTTCACCTAGACCCATGTATGCCACTTTATTCAGATGGAGGGTTACCTGGGACTGGAATATGCAGGAAGGCCTTACTTTTCAGGCAGTCAGTACTGACTTTTAGTTGAGGTATCTTAGTTCTTCTGCATGTAGCCTTCCATCCTACAGTATTCTTGACTAGCTTCTGAAATGGTATTCTCAGGGCAGCTCAAAGTGGCCACTGAAACACTCTCAAGGCCTAGGCCTAGGAATCATTTTCTATTGGTCAAAGCAAGTCACAAGGTTAGCCCATGTTCAAGCATATGAAGCTAGGCAAGGACAACGCCCTCAAGATTCTTAGACACCCTTCTGGCAAACAGAGATGGAAAATGAGGCACCGATTTAAATCTCTCAGAGGACTTAACAAAAATCATATTGCCACAGCCTTGACTAGATCTTTGTCCCCTGGGCTCATTTTATGTTGAAGACTTTTTACTGCTAGGCAGAATGATACTTCTAACACAACATGCTCTGGACTGTCTATATTTTTCTAAATTCTAATTGCAAATCATTTCCTTCTTTAGCTCATCTTTTCTTTCAATACCTTATCATTCTCAGCAAATGAAACGAATCTGCACTCTCAATATTTTGACCATGAATATCCTTAATCTGTTCCTGTTTGTCACATATATTTTCCACTTTGAATATTTGTGTTAATTGTTTCACTGCTACATCACATTGATTGCCCTTTCTCTAACCTCCAACAGTTCCTTTGCCGTTCTGCATGTCTTTGCTTATAGATTTCTCACAGCTTTTCTAAGTTGTACCTGCCACCCAGGTTCAAAGCACAGTTATTTTAAGGTTATGTTATAGTAGCTCCCAACTTTTAAGTACTGGTTTCTGTTAACTATTAGTACAAAACAAACCACACCACGACTCAGTGGTTTAAACCACTAATATTTATCATTTCTCCTCATCCTATAGGTTGGCAGGTGATTCCCCCACTGTTTTACTTGGCAACCTTTAAGTCTTCTGGAGGACAAACTGGGCTATTTGGGAAGGAAAATAAGTTTTCTTTTACCCCTCTGAGTTCTTGCTGAGGACTTGGTAATAAAAGAGATGAACAAGATTAACAAGGAAAAACAGAATTTTATTAACATGTGTGCATCATATACACATGGGAGAAAAAAGGGAAAAATAAGTAATTCAAAGAAGTGTCTTAGAGTTCAGACTTAAACAGGGGGAAAAAAGATCTACACCTCTTAGGGGAGAGTAAATGACTATGCAGGGGCCCTTAAAAGAATAGATGAGAGATATGATAGTTTGTGACCGTTTGTATGGGTGTGGTGTAGACTTAGGTCTTTTTTCCTATAATAAGAGACTATCTTTCCTGGTTGATAAAACTCTCAGGGAGGGAATTTATGACAATTGATCTTCTTGTGGAGGATCTGTTTTAAGGCAAATAAGGGGAGTTCCTAGAAAGCCTCTCCCTGTGTTTGCTGTTTTTCAAGTGCCCATAGTTCAAAATAATCAAAATGCCAAAGTGGCTTGTTTGAGGATGGCCTATTTTGTTACCCTTAGCCATAAGGTACCATATGGCCTCACTCACCTATCTGAAAGTTGGTGCTATGTCCCTTTTGTGACAACATAGTTCTCCAAGTTGTCTCGTACTTTTCAGTGGGCCAGACCACCTTTCTTACATAATGGTCTTGGAGTAGCAATTTGACAGAGTAAAGGCAAATATTGGAAAGCCTCTTGAGGCTATAGCTTCTGAATTCACACAACAGAATATCCAGTACATTTTATTGTTTAAAGATGTCACAAAGCCAGCCAAGATTCAAGGCATTGAAGAATTAAACTTCATCTTTTCATGCTAGTTGCTATAAAGAATTGGTGGCCTTATTTACTGGAGCACAAAGATTAATAAAGTCACAAAGATGTCTGGAAACATTGTATTCTCACTGATACTAACTTAAAAACACAAATACTAAAGGAAGAATAATCACAATTTTTATCTCTAGCTTTTACAGAAATAAAAATAAATAGTAAACTTCTGAAGAAGAAGAAAACATCTAGTCCTTCCACATAAGTTATATTTTTCTTTATTTTTTCTGTGAATGACTTGACTCCATATTTTGGTTTTAATTTTCTTGAACAACTTAGGTGTTCCAAGGATGAAAACTGTCATAATAAAAGTTTCCTGGCATGGAGAATCATACCTTTCATAATAAAACTGGCAGAGAACAAAAAACACAGATTCTTCATAAAACCGCTTCCTTTGATGTTGCTGAAACACAGGATGGATGACTTGCAGGTGTCACAAAAATTAGTTGGCCTATGTACATGTAATTAAGTATACATAGAGAGATTAAAATCAGTTTAACTCCATCACATGTAGTGTTGGAAAGTAGTCTCATGTCTCCTCTGCATAGAGTCATCATTTTTACATATTTTATCTTAGAGTAAGTTGTTTTTTTGCAATTTGGCTTTGTTTATTCAATATTATGCTTGTGAAGTTTATACACATTGACATGGATGACATTAATTTGTTTAACTATTTTAAGTGTCCCATCTTGCATAATATATTTCAAATGGCTTATCCATTTCAGTATTGATAGTATTTCAAAATGTGCCATTATAATAAGCCCTGTTATAAATACTTTATTTATATGTCCTTGCTTACATTTGCAAAATTTTGTCAAGGAGTGGAAATGCTGTTGTGGGACAGGAACATATTCAAGTATCCTAGATATTGCCAAATTCTTCTCTCAATGATTTTGACACATTACATTCCTACCCACCCAAAGTGTACAGCTATTCCAGGAGGTCCACATCATCTCCCAACACTTGAAATTGATGGATATTTTGTTTTTTTTATTTAAATGTGTGAACTAATGTCTCATGGTTTTTAATGGGAATTTCCCTTATAACCATTGGTCTCGGGTTGTTTGCCTTTTTCTTATTGATTTATAATTCTTTATATAGTCTGCTTGCCATTTCATTGTCAGTCATGTATGTTACATTAGTCTCTTAGGCTGTGACTTGAATTTTAATATCAGCCTTAAGTAATTCTAAGCAGGTGGCCTATGGATCACACTTTGAGAAAAAAATATTCATAGCTGGCAGTTAAAGATAATGTCTTTAAAATATTAAGATTCATCTGGAAATTAAATAACAGAGGTATGATAAATATTTCTTCTCTGTAATCTAATCATCCTCATAAAAGTATATTTATGATATAGTAACAATAAATGATTAATTGACTTGTTCATAATTTTATGTCTTGAGGGGCATCATACTACTATGCCCAGTAAGTAATATTTGTGTAGACTTAAAAGTCCTCACTATTTTCAGGGTATTCCAATGCAAATAAAGAATATTGATTTAAACTCATTCATTTATTGAACAATGATTGATCTGGGCTTCTGCACTCAGGATAGAGTGAAGAGGATACACAACTTGCTCACTAGTAACTTTCTGTCTGGAAGAAAAAAGAAACCTAAAATATGAATACTTTGAGTACAGTTTGTGTAAGGTAAGTGCTGTTACTGAAGACATAACAGGACCACTTATGTAAAATTATGAGGTCAACTAATGAATGGGAGATGGTACCTAATTTGATCCTTAAAGTCTAAAGTGACATTAATTGGTCAAGTGTTTCAAAATCACCCAGATTATCTCTATCTCTTGTGACTCTTTTACAAATATAAGATTTAAAGGTATCACTATGGATCTACTGAATCCAAATCCTTGAGGTTGGGTACCTGGAATATGTATTTTTGAAACTTCCTAGGTGATTTTAAAAGTCAGCTATTTTGGTGTGCCTGGGTGGCTCAGTCGTTAAGTGTCTGCCTTCAGCTCAGGTCATGATCCCGGGGTCCTGGGGTCGAGCCCAGCATCGAGCCCCGCATCAGGCTCCCTACTCTGCGGGAAGCCTGCTTCTCCCTCTCCCGCTCCTCCTGCTTGTGTTCCCTCTCTGGCTGTCTCTCTCTCTGTCAAATAAATAAAATCTTTTAAAAAATCAGCTATTTTGTTGGAACTATTAAGTTAGACAAATGAGAGGTAAAAGCCATTCTCAGCACAGAAAAAGGAGAGGGAAGATGTGAAAGTACGATTAACCTGAGCATGTTTTGAGGATTGCAAGTAGATCCTTGGATGGCTGTCATGAAGAGTGTGACTGGGAACATAGTAGGAGAGAAGCTTAAAAGCTAAGCACAAACCAAATGGGCAATGCAATTAGTAAAGAATATGACATATAATAGGTGCTCAATAAATATTTACTAAATGATGAATAAATCAATAAATAGGTGAGTCATTATGACTTTACAGGCCTTGGTCAGAGTTACATGTTTATCTTGAAGCTTATGAGGAACCAATGACAGACTTCAAGGAGGGGAGTGGAAATCAACATTAAATGAACACAAATGAAATACTGTAAAATGAAAAAAAAAAAAAAGCCCATATCTTCATATCCCTTTTACGAAGATGGCACCGAAAGCTAAGAAGGAAGCCGCTGCCCCTCCCAAAGCCGAAGCCAAAGCAAAGGCTTTGAAGGCGAAGAAAGCGGTGCTGAAAGTCGTCCACAGTCACAAAAAAAGAAGATCCGCACGTCACCTATATTCTGACGACCCAAGACACTGCGTCTGCGGAGGCAGCCCAAATTTCCTCGAAAGAGCGCCCCCAGGAGAAACAAGCTTGATCACTATGCCATCATCAAGTTCCCCCTGACTACTGAGTCAGCCATGAAGAAAATACAAGACAGCAACACGCTTGTGTTCATTGTGGATGTCAAGGCCAATGAGCACCAGATCAGACAGGCTGTGAAGAAGCTCTACGACATTGACGTGGCCAAGGTCAACACCTTGATCAGGCCTGATGGAGAGAAGAAGGCATATGTTCGACTGGCTCCTGACTATGATGCTTTGGATGTTGCCAACAAAATTGGAATCATCTAAACTGAGTCCAGCTGGCTAAATCTAAATATAAATTTTTTCACCAAAAAAAAAAAAAAGTCCATATCTTGTTTTAGTTTCTTAAAGACTCTCTGGAGTTATGACCAGCATCAATAGGTGATGGTTTTCCCAATTCTTATTATTCTTCTCTTGAAAGTACTTAGACTTAGTACAACTGCCAATCAAATTTAACTAAACCCATTGACAGAAGAAACAATTTAAATATGACACAGAAAGGACTGACTGTCCTATTTTCCACCTGTTTTGAGAAATATGACATGTACCACAGGGGGAAAATAATCATCTTAATTTTCTGTCATTGTAATGAATAATTTATTTATTTATTATTTTTTTAAAGATTTTATTTATTTATTTGACAGAGAGAGACACAGCGAGAGAGGGAACACAAGCAGGGGGAGTGGGAGAGGGAGAAGCAGGCCTCCTGTGGAGCAGGGAGCTGGATGTGGGGCTCGATCCCAGGACCCTGGGACCATGACCTGAGCAGAAGGCAGACGCCCAACGACTGAGTCACCCAGGCGCCCCTGTAATGAATAATTTAAACATATAAATGATACTCTGAATATTTTATTTTATAATGGAGCATATCATCTCTTTTGGTTTTGACAGCATGTCTTTTTACCCAAAATTCAATTTTTGAAATGCTATACCTTCAAAGAGCACTTAGCTGATTACAAAAGTAGAAAAAAAAAAATCCTCCTAGCCCTTCATGAATAGTAGGTAGAAAAAGAAAATAGGAAGAAAAAACAGAGGAAGGGAAAGAAGAGATGACTAGTGGGAACCACAGTCACCATGAACTTTAATTAATGCACTTTTCAATGTGCCTCCAGCGCTCTGCTGTGAAAGAGCAGCTTAGAATTCAAGGTATGTGATTTAGTCATTTGGAGTGACTCCCCCCCTTGGGACTGAAGCCATTTTCAAGATAAATCACTTTAAGTATGCCAGAGAAAGCAGCCTCAGAGAGCAGATGCCCAGGAGAAGTATGAAATTTACTTAGGACCCAAGTAAGTGAAGGACTAGGGGAATTTGGTCCTGCAAACCAAACAGGGTTGGGCCCAGAACAGAGACACTGTGGTCATCAAATCTTTATCTCCAAGCTAGCTGTTACCTGGAAAATATGAGCTACCATTAGTATTAACACTCTAAGATGAATCTCAAACTTCTCATTGCAATATAAAAGGCCTTTCTCAATCTGCCTTCAGACTCTCTCCTTCAGACATCTCCTCATCTTTTGCCTCTATTCTCGTAAAGCTTTACAATGTTCTCAGCTACAACACATGATCTGCCTCTAGTTGCTACATCTTTTTATTTGCTCTTCCCTTTGCCTGGGGAACATTTTTAAAAATCTCTTTTATACTGGGATAACTGTTACTTGTTTTTCAAACATATCTGTCTTCATTTACACTAAAATGGGCCGTATGCTTTTCTGCATGTTCTCATAGTTCTCAGTGCTCTTTGCAGATCAATTTATTCAATTTATTTAATTAAAGATGCTCCACTTTATTCTAAACTTGAGATCATCAGTTCAACACCTTTAGGGGGCTGGTGGGGGATACAACTAGCAGAGGACCAGGTATAATAAATATAGAATGGCAGAATTATGGATTTAGATGTGGCATGTCCTTCACAAAAGAACTCTTATTTTTTAAAAGATTTTATTTATTTATGAGAGAGAAAGAGAGGGAGCAGGGGGAGGAGCAGAGGAAGAGGGACAAGCAGACTCCTCACTGAGTGTGGAGTCTGATGTGGGGCTCAATCTCAGGACCCTGGGACCATGATCTGAACTGAAACCAAGAGGAGAATGCTTAACCAACTGAGTCACCCATGCACCCCCACAAAAGAACTTTAATACTCTGCTTTTCTTATAACTTTCCTTGACAAACAAAATACAAAATACAAAATATAAAAAAAATCATAAGTCAAATGTAGTTTGTTTTACAGCTACTACTTTCTTGAAATCACATTATCATATGTTTCTTTGTGTTTTCATTTTACAACATAAAGCTGGCACAAAAGTGGGATTCATAAATATGAACCAATAGAAAAAACATGACTGAATGAATGGATGGGATCATTCCTGATCTCCAGGAGTCCCAACTTCCTTGGTTCCACTATAGATATTTTAGTTAGTTGATAGACTGAGAAGTGCTGCAGAGAAATGAAAGTATGTGAGGATGACTTTTAAATATCTAGTATCAGATAGATACAAGGTTAGGTCCTTGAATATGCAAGTTACACATCTTGAGGTTCTTAACAAGAACTAGTCTTTAAAAAATACTAATTTCTAGCCCTAAAAAATAATATGCTAGATTTCTAGCAATGGAATAATTAGTATTTGTTAAGATAGTTTCCTCTTTATCTTTCTTATTAAATTATAATTTTCCAAAAGTAATTCTAGCAAAGTCAGGATACTATTCATATTTCATATCTCATATTCTCAAAAGTCAGCATTTTGAAAGGAAGAGTCAATTTGGTGTTGACTTTTTAATCCAACTCCTCTGTATCCAACTTTATTTTGAAGATTTTTAAATAATTATTGTAAATAGAAAACTATAACTAAAAATTTTAAAAAGTATTAAATTCAAACTGGATATTGTTACCTGTTGAAGATTCTGAACTGAGCTATGTTCTCATCATAAAGGACAATTAGCAAATATTAAAGAGGTATTAACTACATATTCCAAAAGTAAAAAGTAAAAAAAAAAACAAAACCAAAAGTAAAAAGTAAATAAAAGGATTAAGAGAGTAGAAAATTGAATACCCCTCATCATGTGAGTCAATGTTATTTAATGCCATGTCTTTTGTTACAACTCAAATAATTTTAGGTACAATCAGGGGTATGCATTCCACATTTTGAAACTATAGGGCCCAAATGTAAACCACTGATCTAGCATAACTAAATTAGGCTCTTGGACCCAATTCCAATATGTGTGTGCAGAGGCTTCCCCACACTGACAAGGAACTCTTGGACACTGTCTGGGTGTCCTGCAATACAACTCAATTCTGACACTATTTACCTGGAGAAAGCATAAGATTCCACAGATTAAGAGTTCAGTCCTACAAGACTACACACACCCCTTACCCTGCTCAAGATTCCAATCTCAAGTTCAGGTTGTACTTCTGACCAGGTGGCTATAAGTCAAAGGTTCCCATGACACCCTTGTCAGGTTTTATTAGTTTGCTAGAACAGTTCACAGAACTCAGAGAAACTTTTCACTTACTAGATCACCATTTTATTATAAAAGGATACGACTTAGGAAGAGCCAGATGGAAGAGAGGCACAGGGCAGGATATGGGGAGAATGTGCAAAACTTCCATACCCTCTCCAGGTGCGCCACTCTCCCAGCACCTATATGTGTTTACCAACCCAGAAGCCCTCTGAACCTGGTCCTCTTGGGTTTTTACAGGGGCTTAATTACATAGTCATGATTGGTTAAATCACTGGACATTGGCAATTGATTAAACTCTGTCCTCTCCCAGGAGATAGTGGGTGGGACTAAAAGTTTCAACCTTCTAGTCATGTGGTTAGTTCTCCAGCTACAAGCCCCCAACTTCCCTCCTTTCTAAGTCACCTCATTAACATAGCAAAAGACACTTAGGTGATTCTCAACACATAGGCTATCCCAAGGGTTTTGGGAGCTGTAAGCCAGGAACAGTGGTGAAGACCAAATATATATGAGAGATATATTTTGGTCATCTAAAAGACCATATAAATACATTTCTTATAAATCACAATATCTTAATGACATTTACCCTTTGTAGTTTTATTATGTTGGCTCTTAGTTTCTCTTTTCTGAGAAAGGTATCTTACTGCTTAGACAGATAGTAAGAGTGTGTAACTGGGATTCAGGGCCCAAGAGCACCTGAGCTCCAGGGGTCCCAAACAGATCAGGTTTGACCAACTCACCACTGACAAATTTCAAAGTCCAGGATAAGTGGTAGTGAAATAAGAAAGGAATTTATTTCAGCGAGACCAACACCAGAAAGACGGTAGACTAATGTCTCAAAGACTGTCTCCAAAGTGCTGAAAATACTAGTTTTGTATAGGGAAAATGTGGGACAAAAGTCATTGGGGTACTGAAACTTGGCAGTAAATGTCAGGTAAATCATTGTCTGGGGATCAGCCATGTGGGGTGTGAGAAGAAGAACTTAATCAATTTAGGAAGTACAGACTGAGGTCTAAACCCAGGGAGTTGAAGTCCTCTTTTTTTTTTCTTATTTATGTTAATCACCATACATTACATCATTAGTTTTTGATATAGTGTTCCATGATTCATTGTTTGCGTATAACACCCAGTGCTCCATGCAGAACGTGCCCTCTTTAATACCCATCACCAGCCTAACCCATCCCCCACCACCTCCCCTCTAGAACCCTGTTTGTTTCTCAGAGTCCATCGTCTCTCATGGTTCGTCTCCCCCTCCGATTCCCCCCCCTTCATTTTTCCCTTCCTACTATCTTCTTCTTTTTTTTTTTTTAAACATATAATGTATTATTTGTTTCAGGGGTACAGGTCTGTGATTCAACAGTCTTACACAATTCACGAAGTCCTCTTTAATCGAGACGTTATCTCCTGAGTGTCCATGCACACACCAGAAACAGATAGTATTAATTAAGTACCTATGTCACTAATAAGAAAGGAGAAGGGCTCTAGCAGAGGATTTATACCTCCCTTATATTCCCTTGATTATTTCATAATGTGGCTACAATTTAGGTTTTTTTTTTCATTATTTTAACTTACTTTTTTTTTTTTTTCCCTTTAGGGAAGGAGTAGGGAGGGAGAGAGAGAGGGAGAATCTTAAACAGTCTCCATGCCCATGTGGAGCCCGACACAGGGCTCAATCTCACAACCCTGAGATCATGATTTGAGCCCAAATCAAGAGTTGGATTCTCAACTGAGCCACTCAGGTGCCCCTTAACTTACTTTTCTTGGGAAACTATACATGTGGTCTTCCTTAAGCAAACATTTTGCTGAAAGCACATTGTGCATTTGCCTGTCCATCAGTCCATGATCACCTTAGCCATTTCCGGGGTCAGGAAACTGAATTAATTCAAGGACTCAGTGAAATAAACAAAGCAGATCATTAGTTCTAATGTTAAGTAGTACTAATTAGCTCTCCTAGAATGAATGATTTATGAAGGTAATCAATTCCAAAGGAATGAGGTTGATTTACCCAGAATATACCTCCCTCAGGCTACTTATTTCCTTTTGGTTATTTGATGGAAGCTGGCTATTCATGTTCATTTTAACCAGGTTTCAGAGGTAAGAAAATATTGTAGGTAGAAGGAGAATGGAGTAAACAGGATTAAGCTTGAAGAAAAGCTGGAGAGACACATGGTCTTGTAAACCCCAAGAGGGAGAAATGCTGCCACCAAGATGTGGCATTAAGTTATTTACTCACAACAATTTGCCATTAGCTGACAACAAAACCACCACAGCAGAACGTGACATGCTCCTTCATTTCTAGGTGTTTGATAGACACAGACGATTTGAGCAGATTTTAGCTCCATCATTTAGTCCTTTTTCATACAGCCACCACATATGCATCGTTGTGACGGCAGCAAGCACTTTATATCATAGTTTTTTCATACAAAATTCTGTACACAATAGATTTTTAATAAAGATATTTCATTAGTAATGCAGAGCAGACTTCCAGGCAAGAGTTTGACTTAAGCTTCTGAACAGGATATTTCAACTCTGCCATCTACTAATTCCCCCACTATTCTCACAAAATAAAGTTTTTAGGATTTCCATGTATATCATGAAATATTTCACTTGAGTGCCACAACTTATTATACCATTTTCAAAAGGCTTTGTAGTGTTTACCTCAAGGTATTCCACTGACAAAATGATTAAGTATTCTTGTAGTACTCATTCTCAATACCTGAAAATTTGGGTAAAATTCAGGGAGAAGTTTCAAAATTGAATTATAAAATACAATCTAACCTTAAACAATTGAAGAGGAAATAAGAGGCATAAAAGATTTTTTTTAAATTATCTCTTAAATATAAGCCCACATCACTATAACCTTTAAAAAAGATGGTTTCATAATTTTCTTAAAATATTCCCTCACTTTCACTACATGTGGGATATTTCAGTCTAAAGCTATATTTTGGATAGAGTAATTTTCTACACATAAAGCTAAAATAATTTTATATGTTGTTCAAGATTATACCAAAAATGCAATTCATCGAGACAGCTAACTGATAAAACATATATCTGATGCAAAACTCTTTTTCTTTTTTTTTTTAAAGATATTATTTATTTGACAGAGAGAGATACAGCGAGAGAGGGAACACAAGCAGCGGGAGTGGGAGAGGGAGAAGCAGGCTTCCCGCCGAGCAGGGAGCCCGATGCGGGGCTCGATCCCAGGACCCTGGGACCATGACCTGAGCCGAAGGCAGACGCTTAACGACTGAGCCACCCAGGCGCCCCCAAAAGTCTTTTTCTTGGGGCACCTGGGTAGCTTAGCCGGCTGGGCGTCTGGCTTTTGATTTCGGCTCAGGTCATGATCTCAGGGTTCTGGGATCGAGCCCTGCTGCGGGATCTGCACTCAGCACAAAGTCTGTTTGTCCTCCCTCTGCTCCTCCCTCTACTTGCATACTCTATCTCTAAAATAAATAAATAAAATCATATTTAAAAAAGTCTTTTTCTTCAAGTCTTTACCTTCAAATTTAGGAGACTTTAGGTCTCTTAAGGTTTTTACCACAGAAGTTCAAGAGACTGAGATTCCACCTTGAATGCTAAAATGTTAAGAGTGTAACTTATAGTTCTATAATTTAAAAAACATTAAAAGAGCTCAAAACCTTATATTTACCCATAATAACTATTTTAGCAGTTTATCCCCAAATTTCCCAAAAGTTACCTATTCATTCTTTTAAGCATCTTGTGTCATGTCTGGATGGTAGAAACAAGCTAAATTCAGAGACTGGGAATATTTTTTCAAAGTATATCTTTATTCTTTCCTTACAGGCAAAAAGCATGGTCCAGTTACCCCTTGTATTGCAGTTAGGAATGTGTGTGTGTGTGTGTGTGTCTGTATTCGAGTACAAGTAGGCATCTCTCTGTTTTGTTGTTCGTAAGGGGACACAGTTCCTCTCTGGGAGGAACTCTTTTGTTTCTAGGTACATACAGTATTTTCAGGACATTTGGCTTCACTCATCTTGAAATCGTCTATCCTCAACTCTTAGGAAATGAAGTTTGGTGTGAATACTCTTAGCCAAACAGAACAATATGTCAAAGCATAATGACTTTTTGGTGGTAACTGATTACTAGGTAAGGTAAAAACTAATGTGAATGAAAGCTAATGTTATTTAGACACCTGGAAGTATTTTTGGATTTTTTTTTCATGTTTTATTATGTGCTGAATAAATTCTTGAGAAATGTATGCTCAAAGAACTTCAGGAAGTTTTACCATTTTCATTATCAAAGGTGCCAATATAATACTTTCAGTGAGCCTCTTTCCTAAAAGTAACTTTCAGGCAGCAGGTTGCTTCTTCTTTGTGTTATACCACTGAACAAATCCCTAAAAGACAATATATTCTAAAAACAATCTCTAAAATACAATTCTAAAAAGCGATCTCTCCATATTTTTAACATTTATATTTCACATTGGATATCAGCAGTGAGAATAAAATTTATCAACCTCAAAAGTTTATAGTTTGATTTGAGTAAAATGCCACAGATGTTGACAATGAGTTATTACCAAAGAATATTTTTTTTCTTTTTCAAGTTTTTATTTAAATCTAGTTAGTTAACATATAATGTAAAATTGTTTTCAGGAGTAGAATTTAGTGATTCATCACTTACATATAACACCCAGTACTCAAATTGACAGGTGCCAAAGATATTAATAAGGGTCAATTTCTACCCAACATTTCAAGAAAGCTCAAATTATGTAATTCCACAGACCTGATAGATATGGTTTTACTTTCAATATTCACAGATTCTGTCCTTGAAGATTGATTTGTCACTATAATTGCTACTGATTTTCTGATCATTGCTCCTTTTCTAGATTTGGCAGGTCTACCTTGTATGGAGACTAGAGCTTATTTAAATGAGGTAAGAGTCACTTTTGAACAAGGACTCATGGCCTCAAAATAATGAATATGTACTATGGAAGTAAGAAATGAAGTACTTCAGAGCTAGAATAACACAACTGATATTTCGATACTATGATACCTATCTATTTTATAGATAATCTAGCATATAAATCCTTTTTTTAAATTTTAAAAATTTTTATCTTTTTATTTTTAGTCAGGGCAAAGGATCCATAAAGTTACCCAACTCATTCAAAATCACAAGGCTACTTGTGGTAGGCAGTGTTAGAAGCCAGGTGTCTTGGTTAACAGGAATCCTTTTAACTAAAACAGTAGATGATTTACAGTGTTTACAGTGGTCATCTATCAAAAATGTAGTAACTTATCCATACAACCAATCATCCAGTGGACATTATTCTGAACTTGTTTTTACACTGTACAAGATATTTGATTAGTCTCAGGGAGAGTTTACAAGATTAAGATGTTTCAAGTAGAATGGGTTATTCATGAAGAAGGAGGCCAAATTCATCCAGGAGTTTGAAAATAAATAAATCTCCAAAGAAAAACACCAATTTTGAGTGATTTAAACAAAGAATAATTTCTTCTATTTAAATCCACATCCATTTTTAATAGACTTAGTTTTCTATTATAAAGTACATTTGCATTTTCCCTAAATGAAATGATGTGATGTCCTAGATTTGCTTCACAATAATCTAGTATGGGTTACAATGGGAGGGAGTGAGGCTATAGAGGAAACAAGATTAGTGATGGATAACAGTTCAAGTGTTTTTATAATAATGAATTAAAAGATGTATATTTCTCCATGTCTTTTAATGTTATTTGGGTTTTTCCTAATCAAACACTAGAGATCTGCAGGGAATCATCTTAAAACAGGCATAGACCCATTGTTTAGCTCACATCACATCTTCCTAACTGCCTTCTCCCATATTGGGCCCCTCTGCATTCATATTTTTAAAATGCTACCTGACATAGAAACAACATAAATGTCTTTTTATTTTGGCATTTGTTTTAATTTTCCTGTATCTTTCAGATTTTCCAACGGTAGGGTGAATAAATAACACATGTTCTACTTACTCTCAGCCAACTGTAAGATGTGAGAAACGCTGGAGATGAAAGCACTTTGCAATCTGTGAAGAGTTAAAAAAATGTTAGTTGCCATTATGATAAAGGTCATGATAGTGAAGACGATGATAATTGCTCTAACACGTTTTCTTTCTATTTTATCTTATACAACTGAATATGCAATTTAAGTCACTAAAGCTGTGTTGGTGTTGATTAGTTGCCTATAGCAATGTAGTAAATCAGTGGAATTCTGAATTTTGATAATGACTTTCATTTAAATTATGTGAACATTGGTAAGTTCCAAATCTGCATTTGAATATTCTTTGTTACACCTAGACAAAAGTTAAAAAAGAAAGAAAACACCATTTTATTAGATCTCAAGATAGCATGTGACTCATCTTAATTTTGAATTTTTTTTTTTTTAAATCCTAGAGTATTTCTGGCTAACTGGGAGGCTAGAGGCCCTCTATTAAAGATCATTATTTATATGAATGAAAAGGTTAACACTTGTATTAATTTTACATTCTATCTTAATTCTTATCCTCAGAAGCTCAGGTACCAGTTTTTAAATGTGTTTTTCATACTCTAATTTATGGGAATTTTCTAAGCTACCTAAAGTTTATTCTCAAGGAAAGAAAGTAAAATCTTTTCCTCTATCCATTTCATGCCTTACCCAGTTATCTTTCCAAACAACCGTAATTCCTTTATGGAATCAAACTGTAATAATAGCTATTCTCCAATGATGTAGTGATACAATTGTTGACAATCCACTTTCACCACCCTCAATGCTACTTTACTTGATATAATGTAATATGAAGAAGAGCCCAAATATGTATATTTCACAGTGAAATCATTTATTTCCAATTTAAAACCACTAAGAGGATTATTAAAATTCATATTTTAAATGTATGAATTTATATTAGGTAACAAATATAACTCTATTAAGGGAGATGAAGTGAAGTCAAAATAGTAAGACAGTGTCAAAGTTAAATTACTCAACCTGCAATTAGCTCCAAAAAGTGAGTAGGATTTTTTTTAAACCTAAATTAAATAACTGAGTGATTCAGTTCACATAATTGTTACTGCCTAAAAGTTTGAAAAAAAGTTAAAAGAACTTGTTCTTATTTTGCAATACTATAATTCCCTTCTTTTAAATATATTTTTTATTCCATGACTATATGGTCAATTAATCTTTGACAAAGCAGGAAAGAATATCCAATGGAGAAAAAACAGCATCTTCAACAAATGGTGCTTTTGGACAGCAACATGCAAAAGAATGAAACTGGCCACTTTCTTACACCATACACAAAAATAAATTCAAAATGGATGAAAGACCTAAATGTGAAACAGGAAACCATAAAAATGCTAGAGAAAAACACAAGCAGTAACCTCTTCGAAATCAGCTGTAGCAACTTCTTTCTAGATATGTCTCTGGAAGCAAGGGAAACATAAGCAAAAAATAAACTATCGGGACTTCATCAATATAAAAAGCTTCTGCACAGTGAAGGAAATAATCAACAAAACTAAATGCAACCTACGGAATGGGAGAAGATATTTGCAAATGACATACCTGATAAACGGTTTGTATCCAATATATATAAAGAACTCATAAAACACAACATCCAAAAAACAAATAATCCAATTAAAAATGGGCAGAAAACATAGACATTTTTCCAAAGAAGATATGCAGATGGCCAATAGGCATATGAAAAGATGTTGAACATCACTCATTATCAGGGAAATACAAATCAAAACTACAATGAGATATTACCTCGCACCTGTCAGAATGGCTAAAATCAACTACACAAGAAGCTATAGGTGCTGGTGAGGATGCAGACAAAGGGGAACCCTTTTGCACTATTCGTGGAAGTCCAAACTGGTGGCAATCAGTGTGGAAAGCAGTAGGCAGATTCCTCAAAAAGTTAAAAATAGAGCTACCCTTCATCCAGTAATTGTGCTACTAGGTTTTTACCCAAAGAATACAAAATACTAATTCAAAGGGATACACATACCTCAATGTTTATAGAAGCATTATCTACAACAGCCAAATTATGGAAACAGCCCAAATGTCCATCAATTGATGAATGGATCAAGAAGATGTGGTATATATATATATATATATGGTATATATGTATATATGGAATATTAGCCATAAAAAATCTTGTCATTTGCAATGACATGGATGCAGTTACAGAGTATTATGTTAAGTAAAATAAGTCAGACAGAAAAAGATAAATACCATATGATATCACTCATATGTGGAATTTAAGAAACAAAACAAATGAGCAAAGGGAAAGAAAGGAGAGAGAAAGACAAACCAAGGAACAGACTCTTAACTATAGAGAACAAACTGATGGTTACCAGAGTGGAGGTTAGCAGGGGCATGAGGGAAATGGGGATTAAGGAGTGTACTTGTCATGATGAGCACCGGGTGATGTAAGGAATTGCTTAAATCACTACATAGTACACCTGAAACTAATAAAATACTCTATGTTAACTGGAATTAAAACAAAGACCTAAAAAATAAAAGTAATAAAATATGTATGTATATTTTTTAATCTAATTAAGATATTTTAATAGACAAAAACTAGAAATATAACAGATTTAAATATGTTACTATATTTTCATACTTGCATCTCATCTTAAATAACTAAATACATCTAATAGCAAAACCTCTACCACCATCTCATTGTTTTGCCTCCCCAGAAATATTGTCCAATGTCAGCCTATACCCTTTCTGTGCATGTTTTTATACTCTTACCACATATATCTATCCCATTGACAATCATGTTGTTTAGTGTGCTTTACATTAGTGGATTTTATATTGTACAGAGCACTCCGTTCTCTAAGTTCCCCGAAATCATCAATAAGATCACAATAAAGTCAAATAACATGTTTAGCTAGCTCTATTCATAGAAAAAATGTCTTTAAGAAGCTCCTTTCTGTCACTTTTTCATCAAAAAGATATTTAAGAACAAGAAACAAGAAAGGTTAATATAAACATTCACCCTTTGTGGTCCTCACCTGTAGCCAAACCTATAGCTTTCACAGTCTAGTAAGCAAGTAGTCCTTGGCTCTGTCTCCTCTTAAGCAACCTGACATTGATAGAGGAATGCATTAGTGTGAGAAATTATTAGGATCTGATAGAATACATGTAACCAAGTCAGTGACTTGGGATCATTAAATTCATTTCTTTGTTTTCTGAACTAGTAAAATGAGTGTATGGGGAGATGTAGATCTGAAACCTGCTTCATTAAATTTCATTATATAACTGAAAAAAGAAAGAAGGGAAATGAGCTTACCAATTACAAATTGGTGCAATGTAAATGTTCTTTGGAAGTCAATTATTTGGAATTTGACAGATATGTTCCCATAGATACAATGTTATATACAATGATTATTATCCATTCAGCACAGGAAAGTCTAGTGAATTCATATAATGAGTACAAGGTTTAGAACTCTATTCAATTTAAAAAGTGCTGCCACGGGCGCCTGGGTGGCTCAGAGGGTTAAGCGTGTGCCTTCGGCTCAGGTCATGATCCCAGGGTCCTGGAATCGAGACCTGCATTGGGCTCCCTGGTCGATGGGGAGCCTGCTTCTCCCTCTCCTTCTACTGCTCCCCTTGCTTGTGTTCTCTTGCTCTCTCTGTCAAATAAATAAATAAATAAAATCTTAAAAAAAAAAAGTGCTGCTGGAAAACCAATGCTTACATGAGTAAATGTCATATGATAGACAATTTGGGTTTCCAGGTATATTTGTATCTCTGCAGCAATGAGACAGAAGTTCTGTCCACAGCCTCCATCTCTACCAAGTGCCAGGAGTAAGATATCTAATACTGGTGCTGTTTGATAGTACTCGGGGTCAACGATCTAGTGGGTAACTCAAGAGTTAGGAGCTGGGGTGGTCAATTCTTTGACAGAAGAGGACCTGAGGAAAAACATCAGGGAAGGAAACTCCAGGAGAGAAGGCCTAAGGAATTACGGGTCTCAGTGACTCCTGATACCATGTGCCTCCATCTTGAAATAGTTTACCAATCACCTCTTTTCTTTCATTCTACTTGCTTTAGGCATTGACTTAATGTTCCCTATTTCACTCTTTCACTCTTCCTTCTTTTTTTTTTTTTAAGATTTTATTTATTTATTTGAGAGAGAGCACATGAGAGAGGGGAGGGTCAGAGGGAGAAGCAGACTCCCTGCCGAGCAGGAAGCCCAATGCGGTACTCGATCCAGGGACTCCGGGATCATGACCTGAGCCGAAGGTAGTCGCTTAACCAACTGAGCCACCCAGGCGCCCCTTCACTCTTCCTTCTGACAAGTGTTTCCCATTATCTCTTCCATTGCAGGAAATCACTCAGATCTTATGGCCCATTTTCAGAGCTGAATTTAAGGGACCATTTGGCCAAATCTCCATGAATGAAAGACCTCAAATTTTGACTTCTACTTTTATCACCAAATAAGTTTATGTATATACTCATGAGGATACATTGAAAGGAATGAAATATGGTATTCGTAGACCTTTAACTGTTGAATTTAAGCACTGAAACTATTTTACCATATTTACAATATGGTCTTGTACTTCATTGGTTCTTAATATAGTTGGATCTCAAAAGTATATTTGAAGACTGATCTTTTCTGAACTCTGAGAAAGCATGCCAACACTCCACTATTCCTAAAGACACAAAAGAACTGCTCGTTTGAACTTTCTTTTGTAGTAATAATAATTCTCATCCTCCTCTTATTTTATTTTTTTTTAAAAGGGCACCAGGATACAAACACCTGGCATGAATGCCACTGCTTCTCCTCCTGAAACTGGGAAATACATCCCTAATTGATGCGGATGTTCTTTTTTGCTGAGACGACACATTGATCTCAAACCTTTCTAAACAAAGCATTCCAAGGAGTCACTAAAGATTTACTAGTTAGCAAGTGAGATGAACTATATGTGTGACCTCTAACTTAGATCCTATAGGAAAATTCAAATTATAGTGATTTTCTAAAATGAGTCTCTGAGTATACAAAAGACTGAAGATTTAATTACCTCTGAGAAAAGGGAGAAAAAGAGACTGCCTCACCAGGGCATCGGATAGGCTAAATATGAAGGCATGTGGGGTATAGAATAATGTTGGGGCAATATGAGTGAACTGAGAAAAATAGCATAAGGAACTGAAGATGCTACTCTGAAACCTTAGAAGTGGAAAGGAGAAGCTTTTAAATTTTTTTTAAGTTTTTTTTTATTCTCCCATATTTGTTCTTCCCAAAGTAAGATCCTTCTGGACCAGATCTGTATAATGTTATAACATTAGAGTTAATATGAAGGTAGGGGTTACTTAGAAGTAATTGATAGAGGAGAAGGAAAAGAAAACCCCAAAAAGCAATAGTGAAGAGGGAAATATAACCATTACAATCTTAGGAGAAATTTCTCATAAATAGTTGTTCCTACATAAATGACATGTAGATGATGATGTAGTGTATTGTCATACAGTATAAATAGTACAGCATCCTTTATTCCAATTAATTTCCTGACTAAGGTCCACTATATATTTGTTTTCCTGTCCCTAAAAGATGAAGGAGCAATAACATTGGGATCATGTAGCATGTCGCTTGGTGGCAGGTGATCTTCTTAAGGGATTAGATACTCCCCTAACACAGAAGGTTTTTACTGTTGCCACAGGAATCTGTGAAGTGCTCATTGTATGTTATGAGCATTAAGATTCCTGACTGTTTCCACAATTGATAATATAGGGCATACCACAATAGACAGACAAGTGAAGAAACAAGTTTTTCAAATGTTACTATTATTTTAAAAGAAAATTAAAATAATTGCACAACACACATAGGGTACTAGCTGCTGTAGTAGATACACCCCAAGTGATAGATACTTAACACAAATGAAGTTTATTGGTGGGTGGCCTTCCACATGGTCATCAGGAACTCTGGTTTGTTCCATCTTGTATAATTTCCATGTTCAACACTGGATCCCAAGGTCACTTTGTAGGTCATCTCAGTTAGCCTACCAGAAGGGGAAGCAACTGCATAGGTTGACTGTGGAGGTCTTTGCAGTCCAAACTTAGAAGTGGTTCACATTCCTTCTGCTGCATTACTTTGGCCTGGATTTAGTCACATGAACTCAACTAAGCACAAGGTGTACTGAGAAAAGCAATCTGGCTGTGTGTCCAGAAATAAAAGAAAACGGATTTGGGCAAGCCCATAACCATCTCTTCCACAACCTATTATAGGCCTACTGTGTGCTATGAACTATTCTCGACAGCCTCTGTGTGTTTGTCATGTAGTCCTCAAAACAACTGAAATGAATATTATCTTCATTTCACAGATGTGGGAAATTCCAGATTATTTGGACTGGAGGAGGACTTTTCATATAGAAAGCTTCAGAGCTAGAATTTGAGGCTAATTTCAAAATTCAGTAAATGGATCCCAAAGGCCAGTCCATGGACAGCTGCAATAAAATTATTTAGAGAGCATGTTTAAATATAGCTTGATGGGAATAAACCCTGGAGATTCTTATTCAGTAGCTTTGGGTTAAAGCCCAGTAATATATATTTTTAAAAGCTCCCTAGGTGGTTCTATATATGGTCAGAATTGGGACCAGCTGCTCTAAGTTTTCTTGAAATCAACCACTGAATGGACACTACAGGGGCATGAAAATTAGCTGTAATCAATTGCTCTCACAGGAGATAAACAACATCAGACCATTCCCTCTATCAATCTTTCATTAAACATGAAGAGAAAGCATTGAAGTTTTCAATAGTTTCTCAGGACAAACTGGTAACATGATGATGATGTTTGAATGGTGGCATTTGTCCATATGAGAGTGAACTGAAGGATATACTAATTCCAAGTGACATTAATCACTGAGCAGACATGAAATAATAAGTTTGGTAACGACAACCAGATCATTACTCAGCTGGGTGGCATTTGAATTGGTATCCTAAAAAGCTCCCACTGTTTTGTTTCCAAAGCTGTCTCTGTCTTAAAACACTGTGAACATTAGCGTTACTGGAAATGATAATGGTTAGACAAAATTTTCCTAATTTGTCCAAACTAAAAGTGTACACTATACTTCGCCATCTTCCCCTAAATGGTGGCTGTTCTGAAAATTGTGGAGAAATGCAGAAACTTCCCTAAAGGACATTTTCTGTTTTGAGCTCTTTGATTCTAGTGTAAGCTCCCACTGTTAACCTTCAGAACACATCTGAATTCTTAATCTAACATTGTTCTGTGTCAATTCAGATAATAACACATCATTCTTTAGGACACATTCTGTTAGTCTTTGTGACATTTTTGCAGCACTAGCTGGAAATATAAAAGATGCATCTTATAGTTTGAAGTTAGGGATTTTCCTGACTCCCTCTCATTGAGATTACCATTGAGATTACCAGCTATTAACTTAAATCCAAGTTTATGGGGCTATAAAACACCAGAATAAGACTAATTTACATAGTTCCCTCCATTTAATTTCAAAAAGGTTCAGGAAACTTTGATGCTTGCTAGAGCACTCACTCAGTCACACAACATTTGCACATTTGGACAATACTTAATACAAGCCATTATTTGAAATTACATATCGTTCACTTAATAAAAAGGTAAAATCTGCTGTTCTCTTTGTCTTTTAAAAATTATTTCCATGTGTTGTAATTTAGCATGGTATAATTTGTTTGGAAAATTAAAGTAATAAAACCTTAGTTTGTTGTGTGTCTGAATGGTGGCAATGATTGTCTCAGTGGGTGGTGGCAAATGTGGGGAGAAGTCATTGTCAAGATATGCAGACAGAATAAATACTATTTACTAAGGGCTAATGTATAAGAACTAATAATAGACATATTGTTGCATGAAAAAATTATCTCCCTAGGAGAACTTGAACAGTTAGCTTCAGTGCAGTTAGCATGCATATGTTTTCCTTCTAAACCACTAAAATAACCTTCTGGAGAAAAAAAGGAACCCAGTGCAGTCTTCTCTTTGTCATCTTTTTGTGTTGCATTATCTGGGATTGTGTGGTAGCCTATGAAGTTAATAGTAATTAATGATGATTACAATCATTGGATTATTAATATTTTAGAAGCATGATAAAATGATTATTGTAATCATGTGAAGCACCACGAACACATGTAATTGTGATAATGCCGGCTATTACTTTAGTAATTTAGGAAATGAGTGTATAATAAGAGATCAGTGAGGGACAATTTCAAAATGAGTGTGTGTGTATTCATATAAGAGGAAATTTATTAAAATGCAAAGCTAATCAGCTGGACAAGAAACTTTCTAGAAATGTTCATTCGCAGACTTTCTGCAGAGAGTTTTGCATTATCTCAAAGCAAGATCCCCTGAAAAGAGTAAAATTTTGAAAAGATCTCTTGGATCTATAAAGTTCCAATTGCCAAGGCACAGTAACCTTCGGTCAAGATCTAAGAGATCTCTTGCTGAGATTTGAAAATATCAATGTGCCTCAAAAACAAAGATGTCTTGATCCAGGTGGATCCCATATAACTTGTTTTCTGTGGTGAATTCTTTCAAAACCACAAATGAGTTTGTCTTTGCTCTATAAGAACTTGGTCATGACTGGTAATCTTTTTTTTTTTTTTTCAGTTATTTTTATTTTTATTTTTTTAAAGATTTTATTGATTTATTTGACAGAGAGAGACACAGCGAGAGAGGGAACACAAGCAGGGGGAGTGGGAGAGGGAGAAGGAGAAGCAGGCTTCCCGCCAAACAGGGAGCCCGATGTGGGGCTCGATCCCAGGACTCTGGGATCATGACCTGAGCCGAAGGCAGATGCTTAACCGACTGAGTCACCCAGGCGCCCCTTTGACTGGTAATCTCGATCCTATTAAATGGTGAATATATGGAAATGTCAGACTCCTCTAATAGGCACCTTTTGTTGAATTTTTTAATTAATTCCACAACAGCCCTATGAGATCAATAATACTATTAAACTCATTTTACTAAAGAGGCAAGAGAGACATAGAGATTAAGTTGTTTGTCTGAGGATGCACAGTTCCCTAGCACCAAAGTTATCAAATCTAGGCAGGCTGACTCCAGAATTCAAGCTTGAGGCCACTTCTCTATTCCTACCCAAAGACTTACAATTTAGTTGAGGAGATAGAACATAAATACAAAAACTGCATTTTCCGAGTTGTAAGTAGGTGTTACTTTTTAAATTCAGACAAACAAGTGGCTAGACCTCTTTCTTTGCGTATATATTGACTGAGGTAAAATTCAATGAAATACTTAGCTCATGCAACTGGATTTCAAAGGACTGATTAGTACGTTTCTTATGCTAAAATTCATCTGTCCACTCTTTCAAAGCACATAGTGAAATCTGAGGTTCTATTTTTATCATTTTTCTTTTATATAAATTCACTATTATTCTCTTTGCACAATAAAACAAGCTATGTTCTTTGTAAAATACATTAATCATCTGTAATTTGTTCATATGAATTTATTATTTTCTATTCATTTGCTAATAGTTTGCCTGTGTAATATAATATCACAAGTTTCAATGAGTGGAATGAGAATATTCCTTCTTTTTCTAATGCTTGTTTTTTTATGTAGAAAAGTCATACAAGTGGAGCACAAGACCCAAATGCCCCCAAGAATAAAATAAATAAATTTTTTTATTAAAGAGATTATTGAAAAAATAATGACATGTAAAATACTTCAAGTTGCATTAAAATAGAAGAACATAGGGGCGCCTGGGTGGCTCAGTCGTTAAACATCTGCCTTCAGCTCAGGTCATGATCCCAGGGTCCTGGGATCGAGCCCCGCATTGGGCTCCTTGCTCTGCAGAAAGCCTGCTTCTCCCTCTTCTACTCCCCCTGCTTGTGTTCCCTCTCTCGCTGTGTCTCTCTCTGTCAAATAAATAAATAAAATCTTTAAAAAAATAAAAAAATAAAAATAAAAAATAAAATAGAAGAACATAAAAGATAATGGGAATATTCAATAAATTTTTTGTAGATTAATAAAATGATTTGAAGAATATTAAAATCGAATTAAAGGTAAAATAATACATAAAATATTCCAATAGTCATCAGGTTAAATCCCAGAAATGGGTTTGCTTTACATCTTAAAAATGAGGAAAAAAATCTATTTTAACTGTGTTTTCTTTTACATTAAAATTAATTTGATCGAAGACAAAAATCAGAAACACACAACATACAGAAAATATTGGCAATGAGAGCACTACACATTGATATTAAAGGAATGTGAATAAAGTCATATATTTGAAGTTAAGGTCATAACTTGAAATTTTTCAATTATTTAGGAAGAATGAGAATAAATAAATTAAGCCAAATTTGTTGTATGTGAGAATTATCTGTGGAGCTCAGTTATAGAAAATGAAAAATCCACAGAGGTTCTGATTATTTACATTTTGTGTTGGGGCAGAGGGATCAATCTCTTAAAAATTCTCCTGAAATTCTAACGTAGGTGATCTTTGGACCATTTTGAAAAGTAGTAACCAAACATTAACCTCAAGATTCTGTTTTCCAAATGGAAAGGGGAGAATGTAGCTTTAGGCAAAGCTTTTTAAATACTCAGTTGGCACAAGCATCCAACACAGCACAATTAAACCTTACTTGTACTATTAGAAGGTAAAACAACAAAACTGTATAAAAGGAAGAGTAAATCTTTTACTTTCTTCTCTACACATTCTTTGATCTTGAGCTCCGCCTTGGAATTTAATTCACAGACAGGAAGTCATTAAGGGAAATCTCTAATGCCAAAGTTTCTGTTGTTCTTTGAACTAAGACTCTCCAAAGGGGTGTGCCTCTATAGGGTGGCAAGCTGGAGCCCCAGAAAATTGGAGCCCAATACTCCGGATTCTTCCATAGCAGATGTACCCACAGGTCTTCAAGAAAAGTTTTCCTTATATTTGATTTAAATTATTCAGTACTTTCTGTAACTATCTATTGTATCCAAAGAAATTGCACCTTAGGAAAGAAGGAGCTTGTTCTCATGTTTTTTGTTTGTTTGTGTTTGTTTTTATCAAAAGACAGCCAAGAAATGTAAAAATTGTGTGGTATATGAATTGCATCACAATAAAACTATTTGAAAAAAATAGAGAACCAAGATATCTGGAACAACTCACATACCCAATTACAAGGCAGTCTGAATAATGACTCAGGAGCGATATATAGGAGCAAATATCTCCCTAATATCCATGGGAATACTGGAAAGAATGTTGGACTTGCCACAATATTAAGTGAGAGACTTCACAAGTTGTTTTACCTGAATAATAAAAGGAAGGATAGCTCTAGAATGCTAGAGAATTTGAAGACATAATGATTATGCTTGGATGGCCACCAAAAGTTAAAACTTTTTATAATATTTAAATTTTGTAATACCACTTGATTGATAAACTTTTCTTGGAACACAGTACATATTTTGGCTCATGGGTTTCTAGAGGAGAAAACAGCTCATATAAAAGGGATAATATTTGTATTAACATTAATATTGAGTAAATCAATAAGAAAAATATATTAATTAAATTCTGGTTTTTACTTTCTATATATTCACCTAAATATGTGAGCAGAATATGAACTGCCCAAAATATCAGGCAATTAGGTACCAAAATGTTTAGGTTGAAAACTTTTTCTAGAGTTTGAAGAAAAACTATTGCAGAAATCAGAACATGAGGAAACATACTGAAACAATGGAGAAAAATCAGCAATCTTAAATCTTTTGCAGAACTCTGTAGAGAATGAACAAATGAATGAATTAATAAATTAAAGAAAAATTAGCAATTTCAAAATATATATATTTTTTCTTTTGTGGAATTTGTGTCCTACTTTATCAATCATAGCTTAGAATATAAATAAATTCAGGATTTATATATGATTGAAAATTAAGGAGATAGTCATAAGTCACTCTTTCAAAAGAGGGGTAAAAAGCTATGTAAGTTCTGTATATTTGAAGAGAGTAGAAAACCGTGATCTTTTTATCAGACAAACAAGTACTTTTTAGTGGCCATGCCCTCTTTTTAGTATCAATTATGCTGGCCATTATTGTTCTCAGAAAGAACATATTTTCTTCTTATTTCCCTTCTACTCTTTAATTGCTTTGATTACCAATACTTAGTAAAGGTCTCCGCAGAGAAATTATTCTTATACTTATTCTTATACATTAGTTCCAGCTCTACAAGTTTTATCCCTGAATGGACTGAAACACATCTAAGAAAATGAGTGAGTACAAAGAGAAATTTATATGAGACATTAAAAAAATTAACCCCATATCATGGTTATCCAACAGACCTAGGTCTCTGAGTTGTATTACTTTAAGGCCTTATTGTGAAATCAATATTTTCTAAGACATAAGCAGAAGAGAGCATGGGCCAGAGAGCATTACTCCACTTAAGACTTAGTAATATTTAAAGATAATAGTGGCAAGATTTTAATTAGGACCAATATTAGTTATTTTAAAGGTGCCAAAAATATATGTATCTGATTTTAAAAATTCTTTCATCTTAAAGCAAATAAAGCTTGTTCTTTCCCTAAGATGTTAATGAGATGCTGACAAATGCTTGGTATTTTTAACATAATTAACAGTAGGTTATTTTGGATCTTTCAAGCTACTTTGCAATGTGCTTTTTGTTTTTTAATCTCCTTATAACTGGGCCTAGTAGAATAGTTTAAAAATATAAAATTAAAATTGCTAAATTTTGATGGATTTTTGAGATAGCCTATTGCCCAATGTCATAACCCTCCCAGTAAATTGAGTATGTCATAATTGTACCAAAATGACAATGAGATTTCTGTGGTTGTAAAACTTAAATAAGACATCTAAAGACAATGACCTTTATCAACTTAAGTTAGAGAACATAATCAGAATCTGAAAAAAAAATCAAACTGGATCAAACTATTAAATCACTAATTTTTTTTGTGTGTGTTGGAGGTAATTTATATACATAATTTGATCAAGTAGGATGGGAAGACCACTGATCAGAGAGTCAGGATCCCCGGAGTCTTGGCCTATTGAATACAGTTATGACCTGTTTCCACATCTATAAAAAGAAGGTACTGGACACAGTCCTTAATGATCCTTTCTCGCCAGATTTCACGGTTCATTATTACAACCAAAATATACATTTCCTGTAGAGATTTTCATTTCCCTACATCACAGAAATTACATACCTCTTGGGTATTCATGTTATTGGAATTATGACACATATTCTGCTTACTTTTAACTAGAAAACCTCTGAAGAATGTATAGTAGCTGTCTTCTAATCTGATTTGATAAATGTTTATCAAATATTTAACACTGAGAAGGAACTGCAATGGTAGAACTATGAAAATATGAAATTCCAGGCCAATGCTGGGAGATACCGTATTACATGGTGAGGTTGTTACGTGTTGCACTGGCTATAAAACAACTGAAAAAGGAATGCTCTCTTTTGCCTCACGAGGCCCGAAAAGGAGGTGTTGTGGAAGAAACGGCTTTGTGGCAAGACTTAGATTGTTTGAATTTCAAAGTGAAAGATTTTTGAGTGATATAAAGAGGAATGGAACAGAGGAAGCAACAGACTTACAGATGAATAGTTGTAAAACCACAGAGTTCAGATTATGGGGCATTGTAAATCATACTGTTTATGTTATAAACCAATTTGCTAGTTTTCCTAATCTAAGAGTCTCACTTTCAGTGGAATGTGCCCTGCTCTTGTTTTCCTTTATGATTGGTGGTCCCTGGTCTAGCCACATTCTTCTTCTCAGGCCCTACTGTAACCAACAATACAACTTTCAAGAAAGAAAAAAAATGTATCTTCAATGATTAAAGAATTATTCATATCAAAATTAATTAATTGCACTTGGTCCATCTGCCTTCTGTGACATTCTAGTGTGACTGGTTGGATTTCTCCAAGAAAGAACTAAACCATTCTTCGCCTTTGGTTCTCTATTTGTTTATTCACCTAGTAAATATTCAGAGAGAACCAATGACTTGTCAAACTTGTTTTAGCCAATAGAGATACAACGATGATAAAAAAAAGGTACTCTTAACTATAGTGAACAAACTGATGATTATCAGAGGGGAGGTTGGTGGGGTGATGGATTAAATAGATGATGGGATTAAGGAGTGCAGTTGGTGTGATGAGCACTGGGTGCTGTAGGAAGTGTCAAGTTACTATATTGTACACCTGAAATTAATATAACACTGTATGTTAATTAACTGGAATTAAAATAAAACTTAGAAAAAAAGACCGGTGATAGTTTATATTCTAGTTGGGGGAAATGGCAGATAAGTTACAGATAAAGAAGTTAATTTCAACTAAGTACTCTGAAATATATAAAACAGGGTAAAAAGATGGAGAAAAACTAGAATGAATTAGACGGCACAAATGTGAGAAGAGTTAAATTATGAGAAGGAGGAAATCATAATAATATTGAAGGAAGGACTTCCTAGATGTGACTATATGCCTGCCTGACCTGCCTCACTCTCCTCCTTACCAGGCTAACTGCTACACCATTCAAGGCTCAGTGCAGATGTCATTTCTCTGGAAAAATTTGTCTGATGAACAAGATTGGATTAAATGCCCAATCTCTGCCTCAAAGTTAGCATTAATCCCTGTGAATTGCAATTTTCTGTTTCCTTGCCTATCACCCCACCGGATATACTGAAAGTAGGTAGACATCTTGTCTTGATCATGGTTGTGTCACCTACATGTAGTAAGCACACTGATGAAGAATGACTAATGTACAAATGGCAAACTCTGGCATTCTGTAAAAGTTGCATCTTTACTTATCTCTTGAGGCACTATTAATTAATGTCTGATCTCCTGAAAACATAGGGCTTAATGTCTAGGCCAAACTTCGTGGCAAATTCCTGAATATGACCTAACTTTCACATAAGCTTCATTTCCCCTCCTTTTTTTATATAAACTATCAATAAGGACTTTCTGATCTGATGATGTTTTAGAGACAGAAAACTTGAACAGAAAAAAGGAAAAAGTTGCAATTACATTTAACTTAAAAGCAGACAAAAATAATGAGTTTCCAGGGCCTTTCCAAAGATTTAGAGTACAAACAATCCCTTGATCTGCAAAGCCAGAAAAGTGGCTCAAATCCTTAAAGTAGTTCCCTGCACTGTTTCCTCACACTTGTATTTGTTTATATTTGTTTAAAACATAGAAGTAATCTTAGAAATTATCACACTGCTACGTTGCAATATAACATTTAATACAGATGAGAACTTATGCCTGGTGCTTTTACTTTAAAGTATAACCTTTTTGTGTGTTAATTACACCATTATCATTTACTTCTCAGAGCACTGTTTGTTTTACAGAAAAAATCACCAAAGTATACCTTTTAAAGCAATGTTACATGGTTGACTGATGCATGTAACTTTTCACAAGCATGTACGTCTAAAAATGTATGTGAATTTGTATGCATGCCTCAGTGGCCTGGGTTCCATGGTGCTCCCTAGAACTCATAGTAAGATTTGCAATTCATGGATTTCCTAACTCTCAGAACAAATATGAGAAATTAGTATATCCTAAATATGTACTTATTTCAAAAGCCTATTTCTTAAATTTTCTGGGAATATAAATTTCACACCTGAGATTACTCATTAAGTATCTCTACTTTCTGTTATTAAGACAATTTATTATTGCCTTGCAAATTATTAATATATTATATAATTATAAATTATTTTCACCTACCCTGTTTGGAAGGGGTAGGAGTTTTTGTTGTTTACTAGCTCCTTAGCAAAGTTTCTTCCTGTATAAAAAAAGAGCTCAAACTGACATGCCAAAAATCAAAACTTTGATTTTTTTTCTTCAAAAACTACTTCTCCACAGAGTCCTCCAACCATTTTCTTAGCTGTTACATTCAAAATCTTTGGACTCATCTTTGTCCCTCACTCTCTTGCTCATATCCCACATTCAGTCCATCAATACATGCTGATAATTCTAATTTCAAAATGTATCCAAAATCTTTACCATTACCACTGTCAGATAAAGTTTTGACTATTACACTCTACCTAAATTGATCTACCTTTTTCCACCCTTGTCTTCCTACCAACCTACCCCTGTACAAAGCAGTGGGAGTAGACATTTAAAATCATAAGTCAGATCATGTCCCTCAAAGCTCTCCAAGGTTTCTCATCTCATTCTGACTAAAATTAAAAGAATTTTCCATGGTAATTAAGACCCTGCATAAGCTGCCTCAATTCATCTCTCTTATTTTCTACCTATTCATCCCTCCCTTCCTTTTCTTTCCTTCCTTCCTTCCTTTCTTCTTTCCTTCCTTCCTTCCTTCCTTCCTTCCTTCCTTCCTTCCTTCCTTCCTTCCTTCCTTCCTTCCTTCCTTCCTTCCTTCCCTCCTTCCTTCCTTCCCTCCTTCTTTCTTTCCCCATTCTTCTCAGATAAATTGAGCCCTTTACTATTCCTTAGGCATGACATGTAGCTCCCTGCCTTCAGACTTTATATACACTCTTTCTTCTTCACAGAACAATTTTCTTTCAGATATCTACATAGCCTTCTCTGTAATTTATTTAGGTCTCTGCTCAGAGGTGTCCCTCTCAGGGAGAGCTTTCCTATTCACCCTTTCTAACATAGCCACTCACTCTCTTCACCCAGTCTATGCCCACTCTCTATTTCCCTACCTTATTTTATATATTTTTAACCTGCCTTTATATCATATATTTGACCATTTTTAATACTAGCCTCCACCACTGGAATATAAGCCCTGTGAAATAAAACTTCATTTTGTTCAGGGCTACTGGAGGTGTGTTTCTTAATCAGGGTAACGAAGGTAGTGTTTCCCTCCAGGGCAAATGTTGAAAAGGTCTGGTAGCACCTCACCCCTTATAAGAAGGGGTTTTCCTAAACTTGGGGTTCTTCAGCTGTACCCCACTGGGTGCACAGCATCCACCTGAGCTATTCCTCTTCATCCTTGTGGGATGAGAGAATATGGAGTTCTTGTTGCTTGCTGTGCCATAAGTTGTAACATTCTTTCTTCTGACTCAAGATTCTGCAAGCATCCTTGTAACTGGGGAAGGCTAACTTATTAGTGAATAAGTAGGACAAAATCTCAGATCCTTTACAGATCTCAACACCTGGGATCTGGCATTCAATACTAATGCTATGTAATCCATAATCCTCAGTTTACACTGTCATGACTAATACAGTATAGGACCCAGAAAAGATGCTTCTCCATACCTCTTGCCCTATGTTCTTAAGAAAAAGACAACTGTCTCCCAGTGCTATGAAGATGTGTGGGTTTTGGGCGCCTGGGTGGCTCAGTCGTTAAGCGTCTGCCTTCGGCTCAGGTCATGATCCCAGCGTTCTGGGATCGAGTCCCACATCGGGCTCCCTGCTCTGTGGGAAGCCTGCTTCTTCCTCTCCCACTCCCCCTGCTTATGTTCCTGCTCTCGCTATCTCTCTCTCTGTCAAATAAATAAATAAAATCTTAAAAAAAAAAAAAAAAAGATGTGTGGGTTTTGTTGCTCCCTTTATCAGTGATAGAGATTGCTTTGGAATGCAGGGAAAATTTTAGTGATGAAAATCTTAAGGTAGAGAATAATTAACTGACTCATAATTAATCAGATTAACTCATAAAATTCTCAGATTACATGAACGTAATATATTTTTGCATAAAGTATCATTTTACAGTAGTGTTTTTATTCTTGTTTCTTTCTCTTTTAATTTACAGACCTGGAGGTACTCAAGAATTAATGTGGTGCTCTCAATAGTTGCACATGGTACCTGAGGACTATTTTGTAATATTTAAACAATTCATATTATTCCTAAAATAGAACATATATTGTTCCAGATACAACATGCATGGAACATAATACCTATAATTTGAACTGGTTTTTAGATCTAGATGTTTCTTTATGAGGCAGTAAAAATTGTTTATATAAGTGATAGTAGTTTCTGTGATAAAATTAACATTTCAAAATAATTTATTTTATGCAACTTCATTTCAATGTTTAAAAACAGTATGTAAAATTTGCGGTTCATGTCCAAGTTTTCTTTGAGCATTTTATTCATAATTTCAGTTGCCTCTACTTTAGTAGTCCAAAGTTTATCTAAATTAATTAAAAATTATCAAAGAACTACCAAGAGTCAAGAAGGGTTAATTTGGCATTATTATCAATAGAACACAAATTATGTGGAAATTGGTAGCAAGAATATAATTAGTGATTTTGTTATAATAGAGACAAGAAAATGAATGTCATAGAATAAATATATAATAATTTTGAACTACGTGGGCACCTGAGTGGTTCAGTTGTTAAGCGTCTGCCTTCAGCTCAGGTCATGATCCCAGGGTCCTGGGATCGAGCCCTACATCGGGTTCCCTGCTCTGTGGGAGGCCTGCTTCTCCCTCTCCCACTCCCCCTGCTTGTGTTCTCTCTCTTGCTGTGTCTCTCTCTGTCAAATAAATAAATAAAATCTTTAAAAACCAAAACCCAAAACAAAACTATGAATTATGTACCCATAATTCAAACATCACTGGCTCAAACACACAACACCAAAATATATATAAGAACAATTAAGGAGGGCACGTGATGTGATGAGTATTGGATGTCATACACAACTACTGAATCATTGAACACTGCATCAGAAACTAATGATGTAATATATGTTGGGTAATTGAATTTAAATAAGTAAAAAAACAATAATTAAATTATATTTTATATTTTGCTGATTTTAAGTCATGTAAAAACAATTGATCACGGGCGCCTGGGTGGCTCAGTCGTTAAGCGTCTGCCTTCGGCTCAGGTCATGATCCCAGGGTCCTGGGATCGAGCCCCGCATCGGGCTCCCTGCTTGGCGGGAAGCCTGCTTCTCCCTCTCCCACTCCCCCTGCTTGTGTTCCTGCTCTCGCTGTCTCTCTCTCTGTCAGATAAATAAATAAAATCTTTAAAAAAAAAATTGATCACATATTTTTTGAATTTTATTATGAAGGTATATTTTTCAAACTAATTTAACTTATAAATTTTAGACAACAGAAATTTGGAATCTGGGGCTCCAGTCTTACCCTGTCCCTGGTGTAATAATTGTCAGGAATGAAACCAAATGCTCTATTTGGAGTATCCAGCTCACAGCAGGTGTTTGACATACTTCCAATGAATAAATAAGTGAATGGTCACACCTACTTTATCACCATCAGCAGTTTCTCACAGTAGTATATACTTCTAGCAATATTAAACATGAAAGTTTAATATTTTCCACATTCACTACCAGTCCTTTTTTCTATAATTTGCCTAATCCAAACTTTCAAATTTTTAATTAAAGATAATTTGTGTAGCTACAGAGTTACTAGGTTACAATATTTTCCCCTTTAAAGCTCTACAGACGTTATTTCTTGTCTTACGAAATTTACGGTTTTACTGAAGTCTCTTACTAACACGATTTTAGTTCCTTGGAGGATAATTTATTTTCTTTGCTTGGATACTTTCAGAATTATTTCTTTATTTTTTGAAATTTAAAATTTTCAGACATGTTTCAAGGTAGATACTCCTTTTATTCATTTGTCCTAAAAAACATGTTAAGGCTTTTAGTTTACAGATCCAGAATCTTTTCTTTTTTTCCCCCTAGTGTTCTGGAAAGCTTTCTTCTGAAAAATGTTTGATTATTGCCTCTTTTAGCTTTGTTCTGTTTTCTTCTACAGCAATATTTATTAATGTTTAATAATTATTTATGGTGAAAGAGGTAGTGCAAATTATTTGAGGAATTAACCATTTTATATCCTCACTGAATTCCATACCAGTAATATTATATTTATAGGTTAGAAAATAATATTACAGTAACATTCAAATAAATGAAATGTATAATAAATGTATAATAAAATGAAATGTATACCAGAAAGCTCAAGATATAATGTATTTACCTGTTCAGACTTGTGTTCCATAATCCTTGATGCTTTGTTTTAGCCTCTAGACCCATTGCTATTGCAGATTTCTCAACTAGCATCATGTGACTGTTTCCTGTCCATTGTCACTCACCTTTATGACCTTGTTTCCCACATGCCCTCAGCAGATCCTCCACTCCACCAGCAGTGGAGGGTCTATAGCCTGACAGCATTACACATTCTTTTCTCTATTAAATGCCATTTCTCCCAAATTTTCCAATGTGATAAAGTGCACCTTATGTACCTTTTGCTGTTTGAAAACATCTCCCATTACTGAAGCTACAAAGATCATTCTCTCTTTCATCTGCCACACAACAGAATATTGCACCAAACCCTGATAAATAGGCACTTTCATGAAAGTCTTGACTGTGTGGATGCACACCAGTTGTTTCCCTCTAACCAGAGTGGAGATGAACAAACACATTGAAGTAATGACTCTGCTGGGCAGGGGCATTGCAATGAGCCCCTTTTAGCATCACGGTTCAATCCTGGCTTAACCTTTACCCATCCCAAACTCCTCCCTTTAATATGGCCCACTTGTAGTGTTATCACTTCTCAAGTGTGAGGGACACTGCTGCCCATGCTGTCACTTCTCTCATATTCTACTTTATGTCCCCGTTACTATATGCTACTCTCAACATTTCCTGTTACATTCCACAGTGCTGTTAAACAGAAGCCTTGTATTTTGTTCGGCAATTATTAATCACTCCTTGCTGCTCCACACACTGGCATCTTTGCCATTCTTCCACAACTGGAGCTTGCATTCTTATAGACCCTTGTCATGGCTAAGGGTGAAGAGCAACTTGTCCTTAATTCTTTGTACAATCCTAGGAAATAGTACATCCTGTTTCTCCAAAAGAAAGGAAATTACTCTCCTGCAATCTGCCCCAGCCTGACCTCCATCTCCACTCCTCCTCTCTCACTTTTTCCCCTCCCATATCTTCATATTTACATTCTCCCTCTTTTTATTTTATCTCAGCACTTATCCTAACATATGCTTTTCTTTCTCATCTGCTCCTCAGGTAAAGGTAGAGCTACAAATTCTACTCTAAGTCTCTGGTGTTAGTCTTACTTTGGAAATATCTTACACTGTGCTTAAAGTCTTCTGAAATTTTCCTCAACCTGGAAACATTGACATGTACTCCACGGTGGTTTTGGAAGCTTGGATGAAGAGTATGCTATAAGACCCCAATTTTTAAGTCTTCTTTTTGAACTTTAAAAGGAATCTAAATCTGAGTTTTATTTCATACTACAACTTGGTTTTCTCCCTGAAATTTAGCATCAGTCTTTAAAACCATGATGGACGTGGACAGAAACAAAATAAATAGTAAACAAGCATGCTAGTTCATATTAAAAGTTTTGGTGCCAAAAGAGGGAGAGATATAAATTCAACTCTGGAGAAGGCTGTTCTCCTATGTTGTTAAAATCATCTTAATGTAGCTTTTAGTTATAAAGCTGCAAACATTCTTTTGAAATGGCAGTGTTTGTAAAAATGTGGCACTAAGGAGCTAATCCATTCTTGGCAACATAAAAGAAGAAACAATTTTCTTTGTAGTCAGAGGTATGTCTCTGCAGATTATGTTCCCCAGTTTAAAAAATGTGTTTTTTAAAATTGTAAATTTAGATTTTATTTTTCTGGAAAATTATGCTTTTACTTGTGTAGAATCCTGCGTGTAGGTACATGAGTTCTTTAATTTTTTTTAAGATTTTATTTATTTATTTGACAGAGAGAGACACAGTGAGAGAGCGAACACAAGCAGGGGGAGTGGGAGAGGGAGAAGCAGGCTTTCCGCTGAGCAGGGAGCCCGACACAGGGCTCGATCCCAGGACCCTGGGATCATGACCTGAGCTGAAGGCAGACACTTAACAACTGAGCCACCCAGGCACCCTGGTACATGAGTTCTTATTTAAGTAGTTACTTAGATTACGAGGTGAAAATTGAAAACTGTAGAAAGGATGTTAGGCATGATCCTCACCTCATCTTGACAGAAGGATACTAAGTGAGACTGGAATACTGGGTTTGGTAGTGTTCGAACTCACTGGACTGGACCACTGATGTTCTTTGCATGTTATTATTTTTTGCATACACTGTTGTCTAATTCAACACTCATTCCCAACACTCTTTTCTCTTTACTGCCATTTCCCATTTTTTCCAACTAGAGATGGTCATATGGCACATTTGGGGGCAGTAGGACACAAGTAGAGTGTGCTGGGTAGGTCTTCTGGAGATGTGCTTGTTCTCCAAATAGAAGAAACAGAGGTCTCCATTCCCCACATCTTCCGGCTTTAAATGTAGGTGTGTTTCTGTATCTGAGATAGCTATCAAGCTACTCTGAAAAAGTAACTAAAAAAATCACAGAAATGAGGAGCTTCACATTATTGGGCCATTGACACATTGACATCCTCTTACTTCTTGATACTATATTATGTGAGAAATATAAAGCTTCACTCTCATTCATGGACAATGTGATTTCTCTGCATGATAATGAGTATAACTCTGTCAAATATTCTAAGACACTGTGTACTTTGCATAAAAGTTAAGACAGGTGTTAAGACTTTATTCTGGAAAAATATCCTGGAAAAGCTTTATTTTGTATTTTTCTCTCTGGGTCTTGTGGCCCTTACATTTGGAAACAAAAGACGAAGAATCTTTGGTGCATCCTCCATGGTAAAAGAGCTGGTCCCTGGTCCACAAGAGCAGGTGAGAGATTCAGAAGAGTATTACCCTATTGGGGATGCTGAGAATGAGCCTGTATTCTTTGAGTGTAACCCCCTATAGCAATGGGGAATTTTCCTGAGTATTCTCCTTCTCTTCCCTTATCCATTATCCCTGAAGATTTAGAAAAGTATTGTTGAATTGTTGGTGTTGAATTTTGATTCTGAAGTTAATTGGACCATGAAGAGATAAGTAAGCCATTTCCATGCTTGATTTCGAATGCTAAAGGGGGCTGCAGTTGATTCCTCAGTCCACAGTGCTCACAGCAGACAATAGTGGTAGGTATATGAATGGCAGTCTCATTAGTTTTAGAGGCAATGACATGTAGTCTTATAGGAGAGTTCAGAGGAGAATGGTATATGGGGAATGTTCCTGAGTACATGTGACATAACACTCTGAGGAACTCTCAGAAGCAACTGTGACAGAGATATGCTCAGCATGGCGAAGACCCTACACCCATACATTGGGTGCTCAAGGAAATGTATTTAAAACAACATCAAGAGTTAGTAAGTCTAAAATATTAGTAAGCCTAGAAAACAATTGAGTTGCATGAGTTTATATTAATATAAAATATTTTACTTACTTGCAAAAAACCCCCAACATATTCTACTTTTCCTTTTTTAGCATTAGATGTGATGCCGTGACTTCCAGTGTATTCATTCTGGGGAAAGAAAAGAATGACTTAATTGAAGAATGCTGACATGGCCTACAAAGTCCAACAACCAGAGAATTTCTTCTCTCTGTCTTGATTTTACAATACTTTGTGAAAACAGAATCTCATACATAACAGATATTGAAACATTATAATTTTTTAAGTTTGTCAGGGTACTTACTAAAGAGAGATGTTTAGAATTATGCAAATGGGGTGGTTTGACACAATACTGCTTATGTAATGTAACAAGCTAAAAATGTCTCCGATTCACTGATTGGTTTGATTTTTTTTTTTGCCTTAGGGACTTTTTTTTTCAGTGATGAAGGTGGATTGATGGTTTATACTGTATCATTGGTGTTTTAATTATCATCACACATAAAGAGAATCAGGAAACTCATAGTCTTGAAGGCCATACCAGTATATTCAACTACCCAAATTTATTTCATTGCCACAATTTTGTCAAGCACAATAAAAAAAAGTACAATAAAAAATATTTACCTTCTGTCTTGTAGTTGTTGGCAAAGAATGATCAAAATTGAAAGAAAATAAATTAATTGTTCATGTCATTAAGATAAACAATGAATTAATTCTCATATCCAGTTCTTTACCATTTGTACTGAGAAAATATTTTCTTCATTAAAGAAAATTTGAAAGCTATGACCATGACCATGACCTTTTCCAACAAAGCATACTTGTGTAAAGTAAATCAAGTTTTGAAATTCCTGCTCTCCTCCATTTCCTTACAAATATGCCTAAAAAAGACATATATTCAAACAAGTGCTTTTATGAAATCTATCATTTTGTCATCTAATTGACAGCTTGAGAAAAGCAAGAGGCAAATCTTTGGATAAGAGGTATTCTAGGGAATGAGGAAGTAACTTGCAATGCCTCTAAAGTTCATCAGATGAGAGGCTGGGCAGACTAGCATTTCCTCCTCTCTGATTGTCATATGTTTGACCCCATGTGCCGATTTATTCATATATCTTTTTCTTAATTTGTACAAGTCACATTGATAAATTTAAAGGCTGTTGAAAAAATATTTCAATGGTAATAACAATAATTTTTAACACTTTTTATGCTGGGCATTGTGCTTAACATTTCACCTGTTTTATCTCATTTAACACTGTCCCCCACATACATGCAAAAACATAAAAACAAAATAATGATAACAAAAAACACTTTACAATCTAATATTGGATATCAGGAAATTTCTTATTCTACACAAAGTGGTTAAGTACATTTCCAGCTTTTCTCAGCTAATATGTTGCAGAGCCAGCCCACAAATCTAACTCCAGAGAACCTCTCTGAACCCCTCACTTGACCATCGAGGGACTGAGTAATAGGCTTATTTTCATAGAAAATATCCTTATAAATACTGCAATCAATGATCAATAATGTTGCAAAAGCCCTATATTCTTCTTCTAACTATTATGAAGCCTTATTTTCTTCTTCTGTCTGTTGGAAACCTTGAGGGATTCCTAGGTGCAGTCTGAAACTGGGCCCCAGACAGGGAGGGCACAGAGTGACCAAAGAAAGAGGCAGACCACTCCAGGTTTGTAAGTGGCAAGTGTAATAAAAGAACCTAAATACTCAAGAATTCTCTTGAATGTCTGTGAGATGACTAAATTTCCCCACCTGCCCACTAGATCTTAAAAGTTTGTAAAGAAGCCTTAACTGATTTTAGTCCCATATCTCAAAAAGATAGCCTCAATAACACATTACTCTCTCAAGGCTGCATCCTTGAAGACAGCTCCCACTGTGGGAATGGTGAACAGAACATACATTTTCCAAGAACAGGGGAGGGGGTGAGGAGCCTCCCATTGCCTGGGTCTAACTCGTGGGTCTACTGGTGGTCACATCCTCTTGATGACCCCCAACAAAAGGCATTGATCAAATTGTAACTATTAACATATTATAACATACATTGCTTACATCTTAAGTAGAACCTATTATTTCAGTATGTCAATTGATAAAGGAATATTTTACATTTGGCTTCATTTTTTCAACCTAAAATTTCATTGACCCTTTATCCCCATCTCTTCTGAGTTTCACTTTCTAAGGTAATTCTTAAAGAGAATTTGGAAGAAGCTTCTAGCAACATGCATTACCTGTTTATGTTTTTTGTTTGTTTTGTTTTTTGTTTGTTTTGTTCCTTACCCAGCATGTTGTGCAGGTTTAAGTTGAACAATATCTAGTAGTTTTTCTTAAATATTTGAATAATTAATTTTTGATCATAACATTAAATTATCAAAGAAGAAAAAAAATGTTTAGGCCCATTTTCTTTCCCACAATAATACAGACTCTATTTTAAGGAAAGATCTAAGAACTACCTAGGCTTTCACAGACTGACTACTGCAGCTCACTTAGTTGACCAGTTGTCATGTTGTGGTACTGTTTTCATTATGAACAATGTCATAACTTCAATAACCACCAGTGATTTGGGGTTATTAAAAATATCCCTCGGGCGCCTGGGTGGCTCAGTTGGTTAGGCGACTGCCTTCGGCTCAGGTCAAGATCCTGGAGTCCCGGGATCGAGTCCCGCATCGGGCTCCCTGCTCAGCAGGGTGTCTGCTTCTCCCTCTGACCCTCTTCCCTCTCGTGCTCTCTGCCTCTCATTCTCTCTCTCAAATAAATAAATAAAATCTTTAAAAAATATATCCCTCATTATCTTGAGCATTTTCATCAGATTGCAGGCTAACAGTTCAGATTTTTGCTTTTAATAATTAATCCATTTTTTCAATTGAAAATATAGTTTTTAAAAAGCTAGCACTTAAAGACAACCGACAGAATGGGAGAAGATATTTGCAAATGACATATCAGATAAAGGGCTAGTATCCAAAATCTATAAAGAACTTATCAAACTCAACACCCAAAGAACAAAGAATCCAATCAAGAAATGGGCAGAAGACATGAACAGACATTTTTCCAAAGAAGACATCCAAATGGCCAACAGACACATGAAAAAGTTCTCAACATTGCAGGCCATCAGGGAAATCCAAATCAAAACCTCAATGAGATACCACCTCACACCAGTCAGAATGGCTAAAATTAACAAGTCAGGAAACGACAGATGTTGGCAAGGATGCGGAGAAAGGGGAACCCTCCTACACTGTTGGTGGGAATGCAAGCTGGTGCAGCCACTCTGGAAAACTGTATGGAGGTTCCTCAAAAAGTTGAAAATAGAGCTACCATATGATCCAGCAATTGCACTACTGGGTATTTACCCCAAAGATACAAAAGTAGGGATCCGAAGGGGTACATGCACCCCGATGTTTATAGCAGCAATGTCCACAATAGCCAAACTGTGGAAAGAGCCAAGATGTCCATCGACAGATGAATGGATAAAGAAGATGTGGTATATATATACAATGGAATATTATGCAGCCATCAAAAGGAATGAGATCTTGCCATTTGCAACGACATGGATGGAACTGGAGGGTATTATGTTGAGTGAAATAAGTCAAACAGAAAAAGATATGTATCATATGATCTCACTGATATGAGGAATTCTTAATTGTAGGAAACAAACTGAGGGTTGCTGGAGTGGGGGGTGGGGTGGGAGGGATGGGGTGACTGGGTGATAGACACTGGGGAGGGTATGTGCTCTGGTAAGCGCTGTGAATTGTGCAAGACTGTTGAATCTCAGATCTGTACCTCTGAAACAAATAATGCAATATATGTTAAGAAAAAAAAAAGAAGAAGAAGAAGGTAGCGGGAGGGGAAGAATGAAGCGGGGGAAATCGGAGGGGTAGATGAACCATGAGAGACGATGGACTCTGAAAAACAAACAGGGTTCTGGAGGGGAGGGGGGTGGGAGGATGGGTTAGCCTGGTGGTGGGTATTGAGGAGGGCACATTCTGCATGGAGCAATGGGTGTTATGCACAAACAATGAATCATGGAACACTTCATCTAAAACTAATGATGTAATGTATGGGGATTAACATAAGAATTAAAAAAAAATTTAAAAAAAAGCTAGCACTTAAAAAGCATATAAGCAGAATGCCATTTAGAGGATGGTCATTAGTTATTTATTAGCTGTCTACCATCAATTCCCTGTTCCTCCGTGAAACCTAATTTCTTTTAGGGACAATCCAGACACTTACAATCCCACTAGCAAATTTGATGCTAATGAAAACTGCCTCTTCTTTACTCAAAATCCTAGGGAGTAAGCCCATGAGCTGAGCTTGGAATCAGGCTGCAAAAAAATTTAAACCAAGAGCCTTAGCCAGCTTCTGAGGATCTCTACAAACTGCCCTCAGTTTCTCTATAAATATATCTCCAATAAGCTTCTGACATAATCTTCCAGTCTAATAACATTTTTTCTGCAAATATCCCGTTCATTTCTATTTCTGTGTTTTGTCTGTGCTCCTTACTATTGATGGATTTTTGCTTAAAACGTGTTTTTTTTTCCTCCATCACCATGTATGCTAACACAATTCATTCTTTTAACCTCCAAAATTTCTCCCTGATTTCTCAATCTCATGATACTCTCTTGTGTCTTTGAACTTCTATAGCATTTGTTTTTGAAGCTTTGGGCACTAAATTATATACTATGGATTAGTGCTCTTGCGCACGAGGTAATACCCTGTTTTGCAGTGTTATAAGGGTATTTTCTGAGGCCACATTTCTCAATGAATTTATAGAGAAAAAGTCCTCTTTCAGCAACCAGGATATTGTGGCTGATATAAAATAACTGTTCAAATTGTTAACTTGAAAATTACAATATGTTTTTGGTCATTTCTGAAAATCTGTGGAGAGGTATCTTAATTACTTAACTTTTATAGCTAATACCTTTTGGAACTTTAATAAGTCAACTTTTTCTGGCCCACAACAAAGGTGCCAAAAAAAGTTTGAATCCTGCACATAATGCATTTAAATCAGTCTGTCTTAATTTTTTAACCCAAAAATATACAAATATCTAAGTTAATTCATGAACATTATTCATTTTATATGACAAGAAGGTAATGTCATTAGACTCAGAAGAAAGTAAAGATTATTCTGTAGTCTTTTGATTCAATGAACTAAACTTTAGATTTGTGATATCTAGATAGATAGATTGATAGAAAGATAGATAGATACACATGCTTATGTGTAAGTGCAATGAATGACAGCAATAATAAAAGGGATGGGAAGAAATTAGGAATAAGTTATTATTATAAGGTACTTGTACAACATGTGAAGTGCTATAGTGTTGTTTAAAAATGGACCTAGGTTAATTGTAAATGTGTATCACAAAACTCACATAAAATGCTATAGACAATCTGAACAGGCCTATATCTACTAAAGAAACTGAGATAACAATTAACACAAAATAGAAAGCACTGAGCCTAGATGTGTTCACTGGTGAACTGTACCAAACATTTAAGAAAAAACTGGACCAATTCTCTGCAATTTCTTCCAGAAGATAGAAGCAGATGGAATACTTGCTAACTCACTCTATTAAACCTATATTAACATAATACCAAAACCAGAAAAAGATATTATAAGAATACTATGAATCAACATTGCTCATGACATAGATGCAAAAATCCTCAACAAAATGTTAGTAAATTGAACCCAACAATGTATAAAAATAATTATACATCATAACCAGATGAGATAAATCACAGATATACAAGCTGGTTTAACATTTGAAAATCAGTGAACGTAATCCATCACCTAAACAAGCTGGATCCCATCAAAAGATGCAGAGAAAGTATTTGACAAAACACAGCCATTCGTGATAGAAATTCTGAGCAAACTAGGAATAGAGGGGAATTTCCTCAACTTAATAAAGATCATCTACAAAACACTTAAAGCTAATATCATACTTAATGGTAAGAAACTCTAAGTTTTCCTGCTAAGATCAGGAACAATGCAAGAATGTCCCCTCTTGTCACAGCTTTTCAATATTGTACTGGAAGTTCTAGCCTATGCAATAAGAAAAGGAAATATAAGGTATACAGATTGGAAACGAAGAAATAAAACTTTTTGTTCACAGATGATATGATCTTCTATATAGAAAATCTAAAAGAATTGACCAAAAAACAAACAAAAAAAAACCCAAAAAAAACAAGCTAACTAACTAACTCCTGGAACTAAATAATTATAACTAGGCTGCAGAACACAAAGTTAATATTCAAGAGTCAATCACTTTCCTATATACTAACAAAGAACAAATGGAATTTAAAACTAAAAACACATTTCCAGTTACACATTAGTGCCCCTAAAATTAAATACTTAGGAATAAATCTGGTAAAATATGCACAAGATATATTTAAAAACTATAAAACTTTGGTGAAAGAAATCAGAGAACTAAGTAGAGAGAAATCCCATGCTCATGAATAGGAGGACTCAATATTGTAAAAATACCTGTTCTTACCAACTTCATCTATAGATGCAGCCTCAAATAAAACATCAGCAAGTAATTGTGGATATTGACAAACTGAATCTAAAATTTATACGGAAAGGCAAAAGACCCAGAATAGCCAACTCAGTATTTGAGGTGAATAAAGTCAGATGACTTACACTACACAACTTCAAGACTTTACTATAATTAATAATATAAGCTACAGTATTAAAGACAATGTGGTATTGGTGAAAGAATAGACAAATAGATCAATAAAACAGAATAGAGAGTCCAGAAATAGATCCTGATAAATATAGTCAACTGGTCTTTGACATAGGAGGAAAGGCAATACAATGGAGAAATGATAGTCTCTTTAACAAATGGTGCTGAAACGACTGGATAGCCACATGCAAAAAGTGGATCTAGATGTAGGCCTTACATCCTTCACAAAAACTAACTCAAAGTGACTCATCAAAGATAACATAGGTGAAAACCTAGTGATCTTGGTTATGATGATGCCTTTTTGGATACAACACTACAGGCACGATCCATGAAAAAAAAACTGTAAAACTTAACTTCACTGAAATTTAAAATGTCTTCTCTGTGAAAGACATTGTAAAGAGATAGAGGAGAAAACAAGCCATAGACTGGCATAAAATATTTGCAAAAGACATATATGATAAAAGACTGTTATCCAAAATATACAAATATAAATATATCTTAAAACTCAACAATAAGAAAATTGAACAAACTGATTAGAAAATAGGCAAAACACCTAAACAGGTATCTCACCAAAGACATGCAGATGGCAAAGAAGATACGCAGATGGGAAAATGTCCAATATCATATGTCATTAGGGAATTGCAAATTAAAACAACAATAATATACCACTATACACTTATTAAAAAGGCCAAAATCCAAAACATTGACAATACCAAATGCTGGTGAGGATGTAGAGCAAAAGGAACTCTCATTCATTGCTGGTGGGAGTGCAAATGGTACAATCACTTTGGAAGACAGTTTTGTGGTTTCTTAAAAAACTAAATGTTCATGGAACACTACATCAAAAACTAATAATGTAATGTATGGTGACTAACATAACAATAAAATAAAATTAAAAAACTAAAAACAAACAAACAAAAAAACTAAATGTACCCTTACCCTATGATCCAGAAGTTGCATTCCTTGATATTTACAGAAGAGTTGAAAACTTATGTCCACATAAAACTTGTACATGGATGTTTACAGTAGCTTTATTCATAATTGCCAACACTTGGAAGTAACCCAGATGGAATGGATAAATAAACTGTGGCATATCCAAACAATGCAGTAGTATTTAATGCTAAAAAGAAATAATCTATCAAGCTATGAAAAGATATAAACTTAAATGTATATTACGAAGTGAAAGAATCTGAAAAGTCTACATACTGTATAAGCTCATCTATGTGACATCTGAAAAAGACAAAACTGTGGAGACAGTAAAAAGATAAGTGGTTTCTAGGGGTTGAAGAGAGGGATGAATAGGTAAAGTACAGAAAAATTTTAGGGTAGTGAAACTTCTGTATGATACCATACATGTCATTAAACATTTCTTAATATTTATAGAATGCACAACATCAAGAGTGAACCCATGTAAACTATGGACTTCAGGTAATACGAATGTGTCAACATAGGTTCATCAATTGTAATACAAGTACCACTCTGAGAATGGAGGAGTTTTTCAGGGCCAGGGGTATGTAGGAACTCTCTGCACATTCCACTCAATTTTGCTGCAAACTTAAAACCACTCCAAAAAATAAAGTGTGTTAAAAATAGTGAATTTCATCGAAACTACAATGAGATATAACCTCACACTTATCAAAATGGCTAAAATCAACAACACAAGAAACAACAGGTGTTGGCAAGGATGTAGAGAAAAAGGAAGCCTCGTGCCTTGTTGGTGGGAATGCAAACAGGTGAGCCACTCTGGAAAACAGTATGGAAGTTCCTCAAAAAGTTAAAGATAGAACTACCCAATGATACAACAATCACACTATTGGGTATTTGCCCAAAGAATACAAAAACACTAATTCAAAGCGATATATGCACCCCTATGTTTATAGCAGCATTATTTACAATAGTCAAGATATGGAAACAGCCCAAGTGTCTACCAATAGATGAATCGATAAAGAAGATGTGGGGTGTGTGTGTGTGTGTGTGTGTGTGTGTATAAAATGGAATATTAGTCAGTCATAAGAAAGGAATGAAATCTTGCCATTTACAACAACATGGATGGAGCTACAGAGTACAATGCTAAACAAAACAAATCAGTCAGAGAAAGATAAATACATATGCTTTCATTTATATGTGGAATTTAAGAAACAAAACTAGCAAAGGAAAAAAAAAGAAAGAGAGACAAGTCAAGAAACAGACTTAATTATAGAGAACAAACTGATGGTTACCAGAGGGAAGGTGGGTGGGGGGATGGGGGAATAAAAAATAAATAAATAGGTGATGGAGATTAAGGAGTGCACTTGTCATAATGAGAACCGGGTGATGTATGGAATTGTTGAATTACAAAATTGTACACCTGAAACTAATATAACAATGTATGTTAACTAAATGGAATTAAAATGAAAACTTAAAAAGCCGAAAAATAGTGAATTTCAAATGTTCTCTCTATTCTGTTTCTTTTCCTTAGGACTATCTTATTAAGGAATTTATATTTATAAATATAAATATAAATATATATACACACACACACACTGTGCTGGTATATTAGTCACCAATAAACTTTAGATGACTTCAGGATCTGAATTAGCCTTTTCAATTCATTTAATGTGCTTCTCAATTAACAGAACCCAAAAATATGTGGTTACACATATGGTCCCAAATATATTTATTTTAGGTCTTGGGGTTTAAAATTTTTCTAGGATATAGACTTTCTTCTTTTTATTTTATTTTTTTAGAATTGAATATTGTTAGGAAATAGATTGTTTCAGTGGCATAGCCTCAGGATGTTAAAAGGACACAGATGTGGCAGTTGAAATGAAAAGTGAATGAAAATGGAATTCAAGGGCTTAGGTTTATTTCTTAGTTGTGATCTTCACTAAAAGAGGGAAAGCCTTTAATTTCCTTAGATTTAATTTCTTCATTTCTATAATAGAAATAAGGAAGTTCATCTTGCATCCTTACTATGATAATCACTGTTATAATTAAGTGTGCATCCTTACTGAGAGAGAGCAGGAGAGGGGAGGGAGAAGGGAGCCAAGTCTAGTGACTGATAAACAGTCAATATTCAAAAATGATTACTATACATTGAGCTCTTAATATACGGCAGGCACTGCTAAATATTTTGTGAATTTTAATCACAATGCCAACATGATAAAGACATTTTATCTATGTTTTATGAATAAGAAAATGGAGGTTCGAAAAAATTTAGCAGTTTTTCCAAGATCACATGGCTAGAAATAGACATAGTGTTCAAAATCATGTCAGTCTGATTAAACAGAACACCGACCTGCCTGGGGTGTCCTAGCATTGATTGATTGATGGATGGGAATACATTTATACTGGCAAGCAGTAAAATGTTATTATTTAATCCTCTTCATTACAGTCTGACTGACATGGCAGAAATGGAGTGAAAATCAAAATGGAATGGTATGTGGGATGAGTTGTGAATACGAGATGAATAGCAACAAAAATAGCAAAAAAAAAAAAAAAATGAGTTTATCTGGTTAAGGGAAAAGAAACGTGAATGGAAACCGTGGAGGTTCTGCTCATAGCTTCATCTTTTTTTTTTCTGTATTTTTCTCCTAACATGCATTAAAGAATGAGGAAGAGCTGAAAAACATTAAACATTTCTAAGCAGATATTACTGAAGAAAGTGGTTGCCTAGCAGCAAAAAATATACTGTTTTGACATTATAGTGAGGGTTGGATGAAACATTAAAATAGTTCATTTTAAAAGCTGAGGGTTGCTTTGGAAATGTAAGGACATCTGGTCTTTTTTTAGAAGGTTTTTGTAAGAAGCTTTGTATTAGTTTTACATGCTGTGTAACAAATTACCAAAAACTCAGCAGCTTAAAACAACTCTCATTTTATTATTTCACAGTGTCTGTAGGTCAGAAGTCTGGGTGCAGCTTAGTGGGCTCCTCTGCTCAGGGTCTGTCAAGGTGTCAGTTGGTCTGTGTCCATATCAGGAGGCTGGACTAGGAAGGATCAGGCTCCAAGCTTGGAGGTTTGGGCAGAACTCATTACCCTGAGACTGTAAAATTCCTGGCAGCTTACTTCTTCAGACCCACAGAGAAATCTCTCCCATTCGGAATCTCTGCCTTCAAGAAAAGTCTAGGCCTGCTTTTATAGGCCTCACCTAATTAGGTGAGGCCCACTTAGGATAACTCCTTTGATAACTCAAAGACAACTGGTTAAAGGCCATAATTATATTTGGAAAACCCCTTCACCTTTGTAATACAACAACATAATTATAGGAGTGATAGCCAATTAATTTGGTATATTCTACTGGTTAAAAGTAGATCACAGTTTCCACCAACCCTCCAGGGGCAGGTACTAGGTTTCAAAAATCATGGAGAACACCCTATGGTTTGCCCACTATAGGCACAATCTGCTAGCTCCATCTTTATTGTCCTTATGAACAGTGAGACAGAGGGGTAAAAGAGCAATATTAAAATTGTCTTGCATTTTAATTGATCAGCATTCTTTTACTAAACAAATTGTCTTTATAGTAATTTTTAAAATAATTATCCATGAATTGCATAAAAATAATTTCTTAATTCTTAAAGTACCTGTGAATGACCCATGATATATGTAAATAGGAAATAAGCAATGATTCTTAAAAACAAAACAAATGTAAGGAAGTTTCTAAAACCACCAATAAAGTAAAGCTATTTCACTCATTTTAATACACATTTTACCTCTAATCAATCCATGTTATTGGAAAAGAGCTTATTAGATTTTCCAGTATGTTTTGTGTGTCAGGATATGAAAAGAAAATTAATGCATGAGTATAAACTAGAAGTACATTTATATAACAACAAAAATATCAACTTTAATGGTGATCTAAATTATTTTCAAGTGATAATATGTTAATCTCAACAAAATTATTTTATCCGAATATGCCACATAAATTTTTTCATATTGCACTAATTTTTGGACACAAACTATTCTAATGAGTTTGGCATTTTGCATTTATTTCTTGAGCAGAATTAATTCATAATTCTTTGTAGATTTTTCCCTATAAATGAATCTCGGATAGTTTGATAAATTAGGTTCATCTGAAAAGATACAAGTGTCAAAAATAATTTTCCCTATGGTTTTAAATGGGATAAAATGCACTTAAGAAAAAAAAAATCACAGACTCTGTTTGAATCAGTATAATTGCTTTACTTCAATCCATATTTTATTTACCATACAGCTTCTTTCTGGCTTCTAGATATCTTGGATTTAATTGAAAAAAAAAATGAGTAATGAAAAGTATAATTAGACTTTGAATTTTTCACAAACTGCTTCAATTTTTTTAAGAAATCATCTAACTCAGATGACTTATGTCCATTAAAATCTAATGTAGGTTGATTTTTATAAATGTACTACCATGAGCAAATCCAACCTGAGTCCTATAGCTTTATGAAATTACCTTTCTTTTTTTCTTTTTTAAAAATTTTATTTTATTATGTCATGTAAATCACCATACATTACATCATTAGTTTTTGATGTAGTGTTCCATGATTCATTGTTTGCATACAACACCCAGTGCTAAATAAATAATAAATAATAATAAATAATTCCCCATGGAAAGTCAATATCATTTTCAACATTTTGAGGTTAATCAGTGACAGCACTTACTTTTTCTTGGTTTTTACCTGTTATCTCTTGTTCTGATTTGCTACTTCACTCCTCAATTCTCATTCTCTGGCTCTCTCTCCTTTCTAAAAATTTTATTTTATTTTTATCAAAGTTATTCATGCATAGTTTAATGAGACAAAGCATTTTACAAGATATTTATATTAAAAATAGTAACTCCTGTACACTCAAATCCAATTATTTCTCTCCCATGACAACTTTGAAGACTCCTAGCTTATACTTTTGGTATTTACCTATGTATCAATTGAAGGCATCTGTCCAATACAGAAAGTATCACTGTATTCCAACAAGCAGGAATTCTAGAGGCAGACTCTTAAGCATAAATAAAGGAGTAGTAGGTAAGGAAAGTATAATTCTTCCATTTAAAAATCAACTTATTGTTGACTGCCAGAATTGATTCCTGTTTATATGTGTTCTTATGCCCTATTGACTAGAACTCTTATAGAATTGTTGCATTGCATTCTAGTCATTTTTATCATCTGCTTTCCCATTTAGACCATGAGGTCCTTAAGTGTCCTTGACATTCATATTCAAGCTGAATTTTCTAAGAGAACATCTGCTATACAGTAGGTTCCTAAAAAATACTTAAATGAATCAAATTTTAACAGTTTTTGGATGTCTACCTGGAATATGTTATATGCTTATTTAGCATTATATAGATTCTTTGGGGTCCTATAATTCTTTAGGTTTCAAGAGTCATGAAGCACCTCCTAGAGAGTCATCACACTCAAGTACCTTCCCTATCTTACTGCTGGAACTCTGGGATCCTAAAGTTACCTTTTCAAGTTCATACACTGCAAAGGGAAATATACAAAATAAAATAAATGATCATCCTTATCTCATAAAATCCTGTAACAGAAGCATAAAACTGAGAGAAAGACATATCACTCAGAGATATGTAGGGTAACTGAGGAAAACTAAATATGTTGCCATGCTTCCCTACAAGTATTTTAATGCCAATTTTAAGGTATCATGGAATCTCTGGCAACCAGTAGTCTGTTTTACCACTGGCAATTTCAGCACAGACATCCACATGGAATTCTAGTCTATCTTTAATGTTTTTCACAAAATAGTTTCATAATAACCCAGTAGACATTCTAAAATATAGAGAATTACAGTTGTAAGAAACAATATCTACCATGTGCAAAGCACTATTCAAACATTTTAAACAGATTACTTCTAATCATTTTTAAAAACAGATACAAAGAAGATGGCAGAGGAGTAGGAGACCTAAATTTCATCTGGTCCCAGGAATTCAGCTAGATAGTTATCAAACCATTCAGAATACCTACAAACTCAACAGGAGATTGAAGAAAAGAATAGCAGCAATTCTACGAACAGAAAAGCGACCACTTTCTGGAAGTGTATATTTTTCTGGGGTCACTGTTACCCTTTTAGCAATTTATTCTCTCATTCATCTATTCTTCTCTGGACAAAATGACAAGATGGAAAAACTCACCTCAAAACAAAGAACAAACAAGAGGCAGTACCGACTGCCAGGGACCTGATCAATACGGACATTAGTAAGATGTCAGAACTAGAGCTCAGAATGGAGAAAAAGAACTAAAATCTAACCAAGCCAAAATAAAAAAGGCTATTAATGAGGTGCAATGAAAAATGGAGACTCTACCTGCTAGGATAAATGAGGCCGAAGAAAGAATTAGTGATATAGAAGACCAAATGATGGAGAATAAAGAAGCTGAGAAAAAGAGAGATAAACAACTACTGGATCACGAGGGGAGAATCCAAGAGATAAGTGATACCATAAGATGAAAAAATATTAGAATAATTGGGATCCCAGAAGAAGAAGAAAGAGAGAGAGGGGCAGAAGGTGTATTGGAGCAAATTATAGCAGAGAACTTCCCTGATTTGGGGAAGGAAATAGGCATGAAAATCCAGGAGGAACAGAGAACCCCCCTCAAAATCAATAAAAATAGGTCAACACCCCAACATCTAATAGTAAAACTTACAAGTCAGAGACAAAGAGAAAATTCTGAAAGCAGCTCTGGACAAGAGGTCTGTAACCTACAGCAGGAGAAACATTAGATTGGCAGCAGATCTATCCACAGAGACCTGGCAGGTCAGAAAGGACTGGCATGATATATTCAGAGCACTAAACAGAAAAATATGCAGCCAAGAATACTATATCCAGCTAGGCGGTCACTGAAAATAGAAGGAGAGATAAAAAGCTTCCAGGACAAACAAAAACTAAAAGAATTTGCAAACACCAAACCAGCCCTATAAGAAATATTGAAAGGGGTCATCTAAGCAAAGAGAGAGTCTAAAAGTAACATAGACCAGAAAGGAACAGAGACAATATACACTAACAGTCACCTTACAGGCAATACAGTGGCACTAAATTCATATCTTTCAATAGTTACCCTGAATGTAAATGGGCTAAATGCCCTAATCAAAAGACACACGGTATCAGATTGGATAAAAAAAAAAACAAGACCCATTGATATGCTGTCTGCAAGAGACTCATTTTAGACCCAAAGACACCTCCAGATTGAAAGTGAGGGGGTGGAAAACCATTTACCATGCTAATGGACATCAAAAGAAAGCTGGGGTGGCAATCCTTTTATCAGGCAAATTAGATCTTAAACCAAAGACTGTAATAAGAGATATCCTACTTAAAGGGTCTATCCAACAAGAAGATCTAACAATTGTACATATGCTCCTAACATGGGAGCAGCCAATTATATAAGCCAATTAATAACAAAATCAAAGAAACACATTGACAATAATACAATAATAGTAGGGGACTTTCACACCCCCCTCACTGAAATGGACAGATCATCGAAACAAAAGATCAACACAGAAATAAAGGCTTTAAATGACACACTGGACCAGATGGACCTCACAGATATGTTCAGAACATTCCATCCCAAAGCAACAGAATACACATTCTTCTCTAGTGCACATGGAACATTCTCCAGAATAGATCACATTTTGGGTCCAAATCAGGTCTCAAGTGGTACCAAAAGATTGGGATCATTCCCTGCATATTTTCCAACCACAATGCTTTGAAACTAGAACTCAATCACAAGAGGAAAGTCGGAAAGAACTCAAATACATGGAGGCTAAAGAGCATCCTACTAAAGAATGAATGGGTCAACCAGGAAATTAAAGAAGAATTTTAAAAATTCATGGAAACAAATGAAAATGAAAACACAACTGTTCAAAATCTTTGGGATGCAGCAAAGGCGTCCTAAGAGGAAAGTATATAGCAATACAAGCCTTTCTCAAGAAACAAGAAATGTCTCAAATGCACAACCTAACCCAAACCTAAGAAGCTGGAGAAGGAACAGCAAATGAAGCCTAAACCCAGCAGGAGAAGAGAAATAATAAAGATCAGAGCAGAAATCAATGAAATAGAAGCCAAAAGAACAGTAGAACAGACCAACGAAACTAGGAGCTGGTTCTTTGAAAGAATTAATAAGATTGATAAACCCCTGGCCAGACTTACCAAAAAGAAAAGAGAAAGGACCCAAATAAATAAAATCATGACTGAAAGAGGAGAGATCACAACCAACACCAAAGAAATACAAACAATTATAAGAACATATTATGAGCAACTATATGCCAGCAAATTAGATAATCTGGAAGAAATGGATGCATTCCTAGAGATGTATAAACTACCAAAACTGAACCAGGAAGAAAGAGAAAACCTGAACAGACCCGTAACCAGTAGGGAAATTAAAGCAGCAATCAAAAATCGCCCAAAAAACAAGAGCCCGGGGCCAGATGGCTTCCCAGGGGAATTGTACCAATCATTTAAAGAAGAATTAAAACCTATTCTTCTGAAACTGTTCCAAAAAATAGAAATGGAAGAAAACTTCCAAACTCATTATATGAGGCCAGCATTACCTTGATACCCAAACCAGACAAAGACCGCATCAAAAAGGAGAACTACAGACCAATATCCCTGATGAACATGGATGCAAAAATTCTTACCAAAATACTAGGCAATAGCATCCAACAGTACATTAAAAGGATTATTCACCACGACCAAGTGGGATTTACTCCTGGGCTGCAAGTGTGCTTCAACATCTGCAAATCAATCAATGTGATACAATACATTAATAAAAGAAAGAACAAGAACCATATGTTCCTCTCAATAGATGCAGAAAAAGCATTTGACAAAGTACAGCATCCTTTCTTGATTAAAACTCTTCACAGTGTAGAGATAGAGGGTACATACCTCAATATCATAAAAGCCATCTATGGAAAACCGACAGCAAGTATCATTCTCAATGGGGCAAAACTGAGAGCTTTTCCCTAAGGTCAGGAACACAGCAGGGATGTCCACTATCACCAATGCTATTCAACATAGTACTAGAAGTCCTAGCCTCAGCAATCAGACAACAAAAAGAAATAAAAAACATCCGAATTGGCAAAGAAGAAGTCAAACTCTCACTCTTTGCAGATGATATGATACTTTATGTGGAAAACCCAAAAGACTCCACCCCCAAACTGCAAGAACTCATACAGGAATTCAGTAAAGGGGCAGGATATAAAATCAGTGCACAGATCTCAGCTGCATTTCTATACACCAACAACAAGACAGAAGAAAGAGAAATTAAGGAGTTGATCCCATTTATAATTACACCCAAAACCATAAGACACCTAGGAATAAATCTAACCAAAGAGGCAAAGAATCTGTATCAGAAAACTACAGAATATTCATGAAGGAAATTGAGGAAGACAAAGAAATGGAAAAATGTCCCATGCTCATGTATTGGAAGAACAAATATTGTGAAAATGTCAAAGCTACCTAGAGCAATCTACACATTTAATGCAATCCCTATCAAAATACCATCAACTTTTTTCAAAGAAATGGAACAAATAATCCTAAAATTTGTATGGAACCAGAAAAGACCCCGAATAGCCAGAGGAATGTTGAAAAAGAAAAGCCAAGCTAGTGGCATCACAATTCCAGACTTCAAGCTCTATCACAAAGCTGTAATCATCAAGACAGTATGGTACTGGTACAAAAACAGACACATAGATCAATGGAACAGAATAGAGAGCCCAGAAATGGACCCTCAACTCTGGGTCAACTAATCTTTGACAAGGCAGGAAAGAATGTCCAATGGAAAAAAGACAGTCTCTTCAACAAATGGTGTTGGGAAAATTGGACAGCCACATGCAGAAGAATGAAACTAGGCCATTTCCTTACACCACACAAAAATAGACTCAAAATAGATGGAAGACCTAAAGTGTGACAGGAATCCATCAAAATCCTTGAGGAGAACACAGGCAGCAACCTCTTCAACCTCAGCCACAGCAACTTCTTTCTAGAAACATTGCCAAAGGCAAGGGAAGCAAGGGCAAAAATGAACTTTTGGGACTTCATCAAGATAAAAAGCTTTTGCACAGCAAAAGAAACAGTCAACAAAACCAAAAGACAACCGACAGAATGGGAGAAGATATTTGCAAATGACATATCAGATAAAGGGCTAGTATCCAAAATCTATAAAGAACTTATCAAAGTCAACACCCAAAGAACAAATAATCCAATCAAGAAATGGGCAGAAGACATGAACAGACATTTCTCCAAAGACATCCAAATGGCCAACAGACACATGAAAATGTTCTCAACATCACAGGGCATCAGGAAAATACAAATCAAAACCTCAATGAGATACCACCTCACGCCAGTCAGAATGGCTAAAATTAACAAGTCAGGAAACGACAGATGTTGGCGAGGATGAGGAAAAAGGGGAACCCTCCTACACTGTTAGTGGGAATGCAAGCTGGTGCAGCCACTCTGGGAAACAGTATGGTTTTTTTGTTCCTCAAAAAGTTGAAAATAGAGCTACCCTACGACCCAGCAATTGCACTACTGGGTATTTACCCCAAAGATACAGATGTAGTGATTGGGGGGGACACATGCACCCCAATGTTTATAGCAGCAATGTCCACAATAGCCAAACTATGGAAAGAGCTTAGATGTCCATCAACAGATGAATGGATAAAGAAGATGTGAGAGGTACACACACACACACACACACACAAACACACACATAATGGAATATTATGCAGCCATCAAAAAAATGAAATCTTGCCATTTGCAATGACGTGAATTGAACTACAGGGTATTATGCTAAGCGAAATAAGTCAATCAGTGAAAGACAAGTATCATATGATCTCACTGATATGAGGAATTTGAGAAACAAGACAGAGGATCATAGGGGAAAGGCAGGAAAAATGAAACAAGACAAAACCAGAGAGGAGACAAACCATAAGAGATTCTTAATCTCAGAAAACAAACTGAGGGTTGCAGGAGTGGAGGGGGGTGGGAGGTATGGGGTGTCTGAGTGATGGACATTGGGGAGGGTATGTGCTATGGTGAGTGCTGTGAATTGTGCAAGACTGATGAATCACAGACCTGTACCCCTGAAACAAATTACACACACACACACACACAGATACAGAGAATATATTAGGACTGGCTCCAAATAACAGAAGACAACTTGATCCAGGTTAAGAAAAATGCTATAAGGATTCAGGGGTGGGTAATAGGGTCCAAGGATAGACATATAAGAAGAAGTAGGAAAAATTGAAACCAGAAACTTGACATTTGTCAGAAATGTTATGTTTCTTCTTTTATCTTGTTTTTCCCTGTACACTGCTTGGCTTTTATTTGTAAGCCTAGTCGACACTAAGGACTTGAGGTGCTGGTGTAGGTAGTTTAGGAATTCTCTAGTGTAAGCTGGCAATGGTATATTAGAATAATATATGTTATAATTGACTATAAAATCTTACTGGCTTTGGGGCGCCTGGGTGGCTCAGTCATTAAGCATCTGCCTTCAGCTCAGGCCATGATCTCAGAGTCCCGGGATTGAGCCCCGCATTGGGCTCCCTGCTCGGCAGGAAGCCTGCTTCTCCCTCTCCCACTCCCCCTGCTTGTGTTCCCTCTCTCACTATCTCTCTGTCAAATAAATAAATAAAATCTTTAAAAAAAAAAATCTTACTGGCCTTGATGTCTAAATAAGTCAGAGAAAATAATTTATGGTATAGAAATAGTATAGGAGATCATCAGTATTATAATTTAGAGCACTGTTCAATAATTAGTACAACTTGGGGCACCTGGGTGGCTCAGTTGGTTAAGCGACTGCCTTCGGCTCAGGTCATGATCCTGGAGTCCCGGGATCGAGTCCCGCATTGGGCTCCCTGCTCAGCGAGGAGCCTGCTTCTCCCTCTGACCCTATCCCCTCTCATGCTGTTTCTCTCTCTCTCTCTCAAATAAATAAATAAAATTTAAAAAAATAATAAAAAATAATTAGCACAACTTCAGTTCAGAGAGAAACATTTATTATTGTTATTATTATACCCAATATGGCTGAAGATGTTCAGCCAAATCCAATCATGTTTTTTTCTTTTCCTCAGCAGTAAAAATAATAGATTGTAATCATTGTAAAATTAGTCTAGACCTTGTATTTAATTTGTCCCCTGAAGGCCTACATGGAAAAAGAAATAGCCATTTCCCATGCTATTTCTTGAGTTTGTGATATTTTTGCTCTTTCTAATTTGCAGAACAATCATAGTTATGGTATCTCTTATAATTCCATTTATGTTGGAGCACACAGATCCTTTGGGCACTATTGTTTGTAATTTGAAAGCTATATTGCATTATGTTAGAGACTATTTTAAACTGTATTAATTATAAAATCAAGCAATATATCATTTCATGAAGTCAAATAAAGGTATTGTAGAATATCATTATGGGGACAATATGTGTCTTCAAAAAATAATATATGGATAAGTTTAAGAATACACTTTTCAAAAGTTTTATAAGATTTTAGAGGTTATATTTGCAGAACAGATCCTTACTGTGGAAACCATATTTTATGGCCCTAAGTGTTTGCAACTCATAAAAAGTATTTGTAATTCATAAAAATATACATTCTAAAGTAATCATAATATAAAGGAATTTAGGATCTGTCAATCAAATACTTTGACTACCTTCATCATATATCAACATATATTGATATTTTGATTGGACAAACTAATGTTCATTCTTTAACTGAACAGTAATTTATTAAATATCTGCTATGTGTCTCATAGTAATGAAAAGTTAAGCAAGTGTGAGATACGAATTTTCTTCACAATGTATCCAGTGAAGTCAGAAAAAGAAATGTCTTTAAAATACACATGTAACAAAAACTTCAGGAGAGATATTGAATAAAAACCTTAGAGACAGAAGGGAGTGATTCTCTCTCACTGAAGCATATTAGAGAAGGAAAGTGTAACTATGTTGTTTTTTTTTTAAGTATCCATGAGAAAAGTGGGTTTCAGATTGTACAAAGAATCAATCTTCCAAGATTCAATCACATAGATACAGAGTCTGAAATGAAAACCCATGTCATTTGGTTGTTACTTCATAAATGAAGGGTATTAAATTAGAAGAAATGAGGAGGGTAGATGTTTAAATTATGATTCACCCTTAAAGCATTCCAAATACGAACTTCATGGTGAATTGTACATAAAACAAGAAAAAATATTGAAGAGATATATGTGTTAGGAAAGTAATTTCAGCATCACTAAGAAGTAATTAATGGATAGGGAAGAAATGAGACACAGAGATCAGATAGCCTGTTCTTATTTTGAGTCCAGGTTAGAAATGAAGAAACCAGGAAAGCAGAAGATGGATGGACTAAAGAGATAATCAAGATCAAATCAACCCAATGGGTAAGTGAGGGAAGAGATAAAATAGAATGTGAAAAGGGAAGGATGAAGAAAATAACTAGTTTTGCTTATTTATAAACTATTAAGTTGATAGATTTATTTTATACCGCATTCATCCAGCATTTATTTGTGCTTGGTATTAAGGGTACTAGAACATTAAAAATTTAAATGTAAGAAAATTGTTTACTATAGCTTTACAAGGTAAAGAATGCACCAACTACTTCAGATTGTTTTTGTGAAGACCAACACAAAATATTCTGGTTTTGTTTACTCTTATTACTGCTGCATCCACCCAAATTTGGGGGACATTATTTTATATTAAGCTGTATGGCCGGCAATGTTTGTTCAATAGTAAGCATAGTAGACATAGTGGTTGTCTTCAGAAGCTTACAGTTAGTGAGTGAAACAGATATTTAAATAATTAAATGAGAAAAGAAGTAAATGGTAGGAAGAAGGATGAAATGGTTCTGTAAGACACTTTTTAGGGAAAGTTAAGCTAGTTAAGCTAGTCCTTTAGGAAAGATTCATAATGAAAAATCTGAAGATGATAAGGATTTACTTGGTTGAAGTAAGAGGAAAGGGTACCTCAGGCAAAAACATGTCTTCTGTTCACTTTCAGTGGTCGTATAATACCATTGCAATGGTGAACTGTTGGTGACTAGGATTCTCTATGCTTAGTTACCTTTGGCATATCCCTGAAAATATGTTAGTCATTTTGACTTGAATTTACCATTAATTAACAGTGAAAAATAAAAGGAAGAAGTACAAAATAAATAAATAAAACTGAATAATTTATAATTACTTTTTCAAAAGCCCTGTTTAAAACACAAATGTGGGGCGCCTGGGTGGCTCACTTGGTTTAAGTGGCTGCCTTCAGCTCAGGTCATGATCTCAGAGTCCTGGGATGGAGCCCTGGGTTGGGCTCCCTGCTCAACGGGGAGCCTGCTTCTCCCTCTGCCTGCCATTCCCCCTGGTTGTGCTCTCTCTCTCTGTCAAATAAATAAATAAAATCTTTAAAAAAAATAAAAAACAAATGTGTGCTTGCATAAATACACACACCCCCCCCCAAAGAAACCATGCTAGAACGAGGCTATAAATATGATAGTAATTTTTACTTAATAAGCTTTATATTTTTTATTTTAAATTATAATAAAGGTTAATCATGTGTTAAACATGTACTTTTCTATATGTCATTGTAAGTATGATTAATCAAATATAACTATTATTTATACTTAGTTCTTTTGGATACTGGAACAAAATTATGAATTTGAAAACAGCAGTTATTTTTTTCCCACTTATTAGGTGACGTTTCAATTCACTCAAACCAACTAAGCTAAATCAAATTTTTTAATGTAAACCATGAATCATCTGGTAAAGTAAATTTCAAAATTGACTTGAAAAGCTTTTCTAGATAGAATAAAAGTGAAAGATGTGAAAATGCATAATATTCTTTTTTTGCTTTTAAATATGCCTACTCAGATGGAATCATCAAATTTTATACCTGAAAGAGAGCTGTGATCATTTAATCAAATCTCCACATTTTACAGATGAGCAGTCTTTTCCATTTTTAAAAATCTGCTTCCCCCCCCCCCATTCTTTTATGGACTTTAGTTTCCATCAAAGGACTAATTAATAATATGGAAGACATTCATATTTACCTTTTATTTTGAAGAAACACGTTATTATTGCTTTAACATTCAAAATATCTAAAAACTCTAATAGGACAGGAAGAATGTTTTAGTAACCTGAAAACCACCCTCTCATTTTATACTTTCAGTTTCCTTTTTATCCAAGACAGAGAGAGAGAACAGAATCAGGTCATTGCCCAAAAGTTCTCACTTCTTTCTTATCAGAAGATAAAAATCAATAATTGAAGCTAAAGATAGATTCAGATGGGTGAAACAGACAAGATAAGTGTTGTTCTGCTGATGAAAGTGGCAAGACTCATCTAATTCTGATGTTTAGTTAATAAAATTCCCTATTTCACAACTCTATACTCACTACAAATCAAGCTTAATAATGGCTCTTCAATAAAATCTGAACTTCTAACATAGACTTCGAGTGCCTTCACCAATTCTTTTCTCAGCTTAACCTAATTATTCTTTTCTCACTTGCAACTGATTATCCACAGCCCAAAAAGCTGCCTAGAGGATGCAGAAAAAAATACACATGGAGCTAATAATTTCCTTAACTTCTTTAAAATAATAATAATCATCTCCTTAACTTAATGAAATTTATGGCATCTTACAAAAAACAGTCTGTGTGTAGTAAATATTAGCTACTTGAACCCTTACTGATATTCATCCAGACTTATATATTTATATATAAGGAATTAACCAGACTGCAGGCATCCTATTTTTTTTTGTTTGTTTGTTTCTTTTGCCTACCTAGCATTTATTCCTAATATTCCTTCCCCCAAATCACCAGTTTTGTTCAGATATCTACTCCTCATGAACAGACTAGAGCCTTAGAGAAAGACTCCTTCATCTCCAACCAAAGTATAAGTCTTACTGGTCTAAAGACAATCATCTTATTCCCCTTGCCAGCTCTTGGTTTACAAAAGAACACGCTACCCAATTTTCACCAATGTGATTTGAGGAAAAATTTGCTGGGGTAGAGGGGTTGTTTAGACAAGTTTTCTTCCCTGCTAAAAGAGATGCATAACAAGTGATAGAGTCTTTTTTCTGGGCATTATCATAGAAGAAACTTCTGCCTCTACCTTGCTCTCAGCCTAAAGAAGGAAGACAGCAGATCTGAGAGATAGAAAGAAACCACATATTATATAACATCATCAAATTTCTCAAATAAACAACTTATACTCCAATTTATCTTTGGGTTTCTGTTATGTGAGATAATATATTCCCCGTTGTTTAAGCAAGTTTCAGTAAAGTTTTCATTTCTTGAAGCAGACGTTATCTTAAGTGATACAGATGGGATAATTATTATTTAGCTAGAGTTGAAGAATTTCACTTAAAATTTCCCATGTTTGTTTGGCCTTCTCAAATTATTCCTTTATATGAGGAAGTAGATTTTCATTAATATCACTTACATAGTGCATTGCAATCTTAAGAAAAATATAGTGTAGGACTGCATCCTATTTGGTGCACTGATTCATTTGCCCGTGCACTGGGTGTTCGGCAATAAACATAAAGCAAAAAATAGGTTATTCAAAGCCTGACTGCATTATTTGGAGAGGAAACAGCTGTTTGTAAAGTTCTTTTGTAACAATATTTTGATGATATGTGAAGTAGAAACATATGGATTAAATTTCCCATAAGTCAGTGTTTAAACTAATGAAAATGATTAGAAAGTATTTTTACCAAAAAACAGATATCTCAAAAAAAAATCACTGAGGATATCCCCAACTTTTTTTCTAAATTTAATCAATTCACTGTAAAACTTTAAGGTGGAGTTAGAAATAACTAAATCAAGGTCACAAATGTGTATGAAAATCTTGGCAAGTCATACCAAAATATAGACTGAAGCTGGGTAAAGAGTAACACTTCTCCTCACACTCAGAATTAAAAGTAAGCAAACTTATGATCAACTCTGACTCATAAACTGGGAATGTAGCTTTTTTGAAATGTTTGTACAGAAAGAAAGACTAATTGTTTTAAGTTTTAAATGTTAAAGTGCATGCCTTATTTCTCTGGGGACACATTCCATCAGAACAATAGCTAGAGATAATATGTTGCTTTCAGGATATCCTCCCAGTGCAAGTTGGCATTTTGCAGTTCATAACTGATATACAACAGTATAAACAAGATGAAATATAGCCCTCCTTAGGACTGCCAAAAGACATGTTTCTCTTTTTCTCATTACTACAATTTTCAACGTTTTCATTAAAACTTTCTTGTATCTCTTTCTTTTCTTGAAGACATACTTGAAATCACTTACCCCTAAGTTTTTCACTTAGGATAAAAAAAACAACAACAAAACACTTGGCTTTTTAAGTGTGAGTAATTCAAACAGATCAGAATTTTGCTTTTCAATTTGTTATAATTCAACTTCAATTTTTTAAGCACTTATATGGTAGGTACAATACTCAGTGCAGAATGCATGATGTTGAGCAGGATAGCACTGTGGCCGCCCTCTCTGTATGTTCTGTCTTTGTCAAAGGTAGAAAGTTAAACAAGTCATAACCCCAAATGTGTCCAGGGCTATAATATGGGAGCATAAGATCCAGTAGAATCATAGAACATGAGCAACAAGTTAGTTCAAAAGAATCAAGGAAGACTTCCTGAAGTAAATGATCTTAAGTCATGTTTTTCAAATTGGAGGCTGTAAAAATCAATTTAGCAAATCAAGAAGAGTAGAAGAGAATGAAATTATAGATTGCATGGCACATCAAATGTGTGAGTATTGTTTCATGAAAATTTTTTTTTTCAGTTGTGTTTGTGTGTGAGAGATCTTGGGGTTTTAAAGTAAAAAAAAAGTATATATATATATATATATATATTTCAAGAGGAATCATGCCTCCAAATGTGTTTGAAATCCACTAGTCTAAAGCATGAATACAAATTAAGTAATCAAAAATAAGAAATAAGAATTTTTCTGGCAGGACCACGAGTTTTTCTGGCAGAGAAAAACGTGTAAATTCCCAGAAGTATAAACGTTCGTGTAATTCTATAAGATACAAGAAGTTCAGAAATGCTGGAAGAGTTGAGTGGAACAGCAGTGAATGAGTGAGGGAGGTTGGTGGCTGAATTCAGGGCAGAAAGGAGTATAAAGCTTAATACTCTAAGCCATGCCATGAAGTTTGGGTATTATTTTCAGAGCAATTGTTACCTGATAAATGGTTTTAAGCAGGAGGATATGATCATGGTTGCATGTTAGAGAAAAGTTCTGATTGTATTTTACAAATGGGAGAGGAAAATCAATATTGGAGGCTTGAGGTTTGCAGTAATTCAGATGGCCTGCTCAAGCAGAGTGATTTGGAGGCTACGGAGCAGTGGATGGATCTAATGCCTGGTGAAAAGAACAGTACTAAGACTGATGTTTGGCTGTGGGAAGGAAGGGAAAGGGAAGTACCTGGAATGCCTGTCAAATTGCAGGAGTGCTAACTCTAGCTGTGATGGTAAACAATGGAAAAGAAACAGGTTTGGTGGATAAGGAGAACAAAAATGTTCAGGTTGGGACATTTGACTGTTAAATCTGCTCATCCTCAAAGAACAGTAGAGAGACTTAAAAAGGTTTTTACTAAGTGTCAATTCCTGGTGCAATGCTCTGGAAGGTTTTCTAAGTGAAGAGTTCCATTATCCAATTTCTATACATTTCAACATAGGTTCTGCTACTCTGGTTTTATCTCCATAGTTTTAATAATAATGATTAATAAGTGATATTTCAATATGCTAGCCTTTTGAGCTTCAAATTTTATTTTATTTTCAAACTAAAATGCATTTTTCTATAGAAAAAATGGAAAGCTAGAAATCACTGTGCTAAAAACAGTTTAACAAAAACAATTAATCTTCAATATGACATATCCAATTATCCAATGCATGGCAGTATTGAAGCTTAATTTTTTTTATATTTGGATACACGAAATGAGGACCATTTATTGTTTAAGCAGATTCATGTGGGTTTTTTTTTTAAGATTTTATTTATTTATTTGAGAGAGAGAGACACAGCGAGAGAGGGAACACAAGCAGAGGGAGTGGGAGAGGGAGAAGCAGGGATGCGGGGCTCGATCCCAGGACTCTGGGATCACGACCTGAGCCGAAGGCAGACACTTAATGACTGAGCCACCCAGGCATCCCGCAGATTCATGTGTTTTAAAAAAGAGAAAGTAAATTGTATAGATATAAAATTTTTATTTTGAAAAAAATAAGTGGAGATATATTTAGACACATCAGTAGTTTTGTGGATATATACATTTTTTAAAACCCAACAAATTCACAGTTATACCATATCATTGTAATGAAGAGGTTTTCCATCCTGACAATTATAATTTTCTGCTGGTTGGGCACGCATAATGTAGCAGAATCATAAGGCACAAATAGAAAGTCTTCTCCTATGTCTAGCAATTCAAGGGGAAATGTCCATGGAATTTTTTTTTTATTCAATTAATTCCTGTTTCTTCAATTTTGGGGTGTATATAGATATAGCCTTGATGCAAGTTGCTTATGATAAAAATGCTATTCAATTCAATAACATTACATCAATTATCAGATGATTACCATGAGCATGGAGTTCTGTATCACATCTTTGCTGCCCTAAAAGTGCCTATGTTCCTGTTGGGAGGATACAACCTTCTCTGAAGGTAAATGGTCCAAGGAAAATGTTCCTGTGAACTAATCCCACTCTTCCCTAGAGGGAAAGTTGGGTTAAAACTAAAATTAAGATTGGATTAAAAACCTATAGAATGTGAAAATCCTAATGTGAAAGGGACATAGAACTTAGGTGTGAAGTGACATGCACCCCCAGACCCTATTTGCATATACACCTGGGCAGTTTGTACACTGTGATGTGGAAACTATACGTTACTGTTCCCGTGTTTGGGGCTTTGTTTTTTTTTTTTGTTTTGAATTATTTTCTTCTCTGAAAAAGCATGACCCTTGAAAATTAAAAGTTTGGCTTTCAACACTAGGGTCACTGCTATCATTTTTGTTGTTGTTGTTGTTATTTTGAAAGGTCAAAGCATGAACTCTCCTACCATTATTTCTCCAGCGGTGGAGGTTCCTGAGTATCTGTGAGAAGAGACCTCAGGAATGACCTGTAAAACTGTCTTCAGTTTCATTCTGTCACACAAGCAAGGCCAGAGCATACACCACAAACAATTGCAGCAAATATAGTGGAAATCAATTTCAAATAAAAGGACTAGATAAAACCACAGAGCCTCCAGATAGAAACCACTCCATTAAAATATTTATGTCTTTACAAAAGAAATACTTGGTGGATTACAAAAACTTTATACTGACATGCAAATATTTATATCATAAAGGAAGGTATAATTAGCAAGATTTATCATTGTAAATAGTTATCCAAGAAACTCAAAATAATAAATATATAGACTTAAGGGAATTTTACCACATTATTCACAGTATTCATTTCTGAAAGCTGATACAAGTAAGTTTATTTTTTTTTCTTATGTAGTTTAAATATATTTTAAAGTGAGATGGATTATTCATTAATGGAAGAGAAAAACGATTGTTTTCTTCTGCAAATGCATACTCCGTGCTATTATCCAAAGTCCATCCACAAAAGACACTTAAGCAAATAATCTGTCTAGGTCTGACAAACTTTAAGCTCTTTAGCCATAGGTTGGCTCTTACAAGCTAAGAAAACTTTAGGTTAGGTGTGTATCTGCATTTATTTGCCACAATTCTAATTTCTTATTAATATCAAGATGCTTGTCATTATGGTTGCTAGCATTATCTTGTGTCTTATGCTACAATTTGGTAGGAGAGAACTGTCTTTGCAATAGTAAAATTTATTTCAATAATATAATTACAATCCATTTTCTTTCTGTACAAATTCACCTATATAGTACTGGATATTTAATACGTGGACTTTAAAAATGTAGCTCCAAAAAATTCACAATAATAAATATTTCCATATCTGGACCCAAAGCCTGGACATTCTACTCAATATATTAGGATGGCAGTTGAGATCAAAAGGTACAAAGTGGTGCTACCATTCACCCATGCATTTTATGTCCTGGATGCCACCTTCCTACCACACTAGAGGAGTATATAATCTCTCTCACTTGCTCGCTCTTTCTCTATTAGCATGAAACCTTCTTTGCAGTTCCCAAAGCTGCAATCCAATCAGACACATAGAGTAATTCCCTGTTTCAATGCTTTTTCCCTTAGTCTAGTACAGAATACAAATGCAGACAATATTGCTTTCCCAGAGGCAAGCTAGGTAAATCTTTTTCTTCCTCTAATAGAGGCAGAGAATAAACATTTCAAGATTGAAACCCACTCATCTGTAAACAGAAATGACATAGATGACATTTACTAGAAAAAAAATAAGCAGAGATTATCATTTCATAGCCTGCAGTAGATTGAAACTAGTTGAAAAGCAAATACTTCTTTTAGCATACCATTTCCTCTGTCTGATAATGGGTGTCGATCTTTGTTTTGCAGTCTTTCTAATTGCTTTGCTTTTATTTTTAATGAACCCCCTTTTCACATACTCATCAGCCACATATGGGGGAAAATTGATGGTGAAGCACAATCATTCACAGGGGCATGTTCATTAAAGATAAAAAGCTTCTGGGACTGTGGTCTTAGGAGGCAGCTAAATGGCTTCATTCCTTCTTCCAACTTCTTTTAGCTGTATCTTTCAAGCTCTATAAACCCTCACAGAAAAGGAAAGGAGTTTACATTGTACATGAAATAAGAAAACCCTGAGTTATTATTATTTAAATTTTTATGTATACTCCTGGGAACTGAGCATATTGATTTTGTGTTTGTATCTCTATGCCTTAAAGATTGGGGAGGGTGGAATCTAAAGGGAAATGTAGAGTTTTTGACATGTTGTCAAACGCCTGAGTTATCTGAGATCAAAAGTTATCTGAGATTAGGTTCTTTCAGGAGGGGAAAGTAGAACCATTCTGTCTAGAGCTGGAAGCTATTTAAAATTCACACTGAGGGGCACCTGGGTGGCTCAGTTGTTAAGCTTCTGCTTTCCGCTCAGGTCATGATCCCAGGGTCCTGGGATCGAGCCCTGCATTAGGCTTCCTGCTCCACAGGAAAGCCTGCTTTTCCCTCTCCCACTCCCCCTGCTTGTGTTCCCTCTCTCGCTGTCTCTTTCTCTGTCAAATAAATAAATTAAATATTAAAAATAAATAAATAAATAAATAAAAATAAAAATCACACTGAGCCAAGAAATCAGAAAAACAAACTGGACATGACCTTAGAGTATGGAATAGAGCATAGGATTTGAAGTTCAAAAACTGGAATTTGAATGCTTGTTCAGTTTCATGAGGGCTATTTTAACCTTAAGCAAATAATTCTGAGCCTGTTTCTTCACATAGAAAAGGAAGGCGGTAATATTTTCTAATGAGCTTACCTCATAGTGCCACAGCTAGGATAAACTGAGAGAACATCAGGGAAAACCTTCAAAACCATGGCTGTGTCTATGAGGACATTGCATGGAGAAAGGGGCCATTTCATATCTGTTTTAAAGGATATCTTGCTCAATTAATTTTGTTGGGAATACTGCGCATTATGTTTGATGGGAAAAAAAGAATTAGGAGCCCTAGCTCACAATTTTCACAAAAACAAAATATAGGTATATCCAAAAGTTGAATGTATAACTCTTAACCCAAAACATATTAGAAGAAGGTATTTTAATATATGTTTATGAATTCCAAGTAAAAAAAACCTTCTTAAATTAGACACAAAAAGTGAAACCCTGGATGAAAATATTTGCAGTATATAACAATTTTCATACATGCATATTTAGAAATATAGAGATATATAGGGTCTTTTCTTTTGAAAACAATAATAAGACAAACATCCTGATTGAAAATGGGCAAGTAGGTGAATATATGTTTCATTGGAGAGGAAATAAACATGATATTTTATGCATAATTTTTTTTATTAAAGATTTTTATTTATTTATTTATTTGAGAGAGAGAGAGAGAGAGAGAAACAGCATGAGAGGGGATAGGGTCAGAGGGAGAAGCAGGCTCCCTGCTGAGCCAGGAGCCCGATGTGGGACTCGATCCCAGGACTCTGGGATCATGACCTGAGCCAAAGGCAGTTGCTGAACCAACTGAGCCACCCAGGCGCCCATTTTATGCATAATTTTAACTAAGTTTCAATAATCCTTTCTTATATTAATTGGGGATGGAGCTGTGAAGAAATGATACTTCTATATTTTGTCGGGACAGTGTAATTGGGACAGCTACAGAAAGAGCAATTTGACCCTATAAAATTTGAATGACACTCATTACCTGTCCTGGAGAAATACCCACATCATTGCATAGGAAAGCATATATATGGGTATTCATCACATCTAGCTACAACAGCAAAATATTAAGAAAAAATGTTCATCAAAAAGACGAATAGCAAAATAACCATATTATACTCAAATTATGTAATATGATGTAGTCACTAAAAAATTATGAGTTAGTTCCACATATACCAACATGGAAAGTATTGCTAGTTATATTATTGAGTAAAAAAAGCAATTATTGAATGACATATATTAGATGACACCATTATATCAGAACATGCACAAGACAAGACAATTAAAGTGAGCCCCACACTTGCCCCAGATTACTGGCTTGAGTTTCCAAGCAATGGCTCAGAGAGAGGGAATTCAGCACTAGGCGGATTTGGCTGAGTTGGAAGTGACAGAGCTAAGGGTCCAGGGAAACCCAAGAAGCTAGAGTTCACAGAACTGAGTGCTAGAAAAGAAAGAGCTTGAGAGAGAGAATTCTGGAGATCAACAGTTCACTCAAGTAATCTGTAGAGTAATGATCAGTGCCTGCATTTGAGGATGCTACCTTAAGCAGAGAAAGTACCATCCAAAAGAATTACAGGGAACAGTACACTGGGCTCATATAAGGAACAAAGCATGTTCCAAAAAGCCATAAAGAAAAACTTTATAATTAATGGCATTGATTAGAATACTCAGAAGGGTTTTAGTTCAGAAATGAGAGATAATTAGCACTAGATTAAATGCTGTTCCGGTCCCACCAAAAAAATATTAAAAGACCTAAAGGATCAAACAGTTAACATGTAACCTAACCATGCCCCAGTATAGAGCTTCATAATGTATACTAGACCCTTGAACAGCATGGGCTTAGACTATATGGGTCCACTTACATGCTAATTTTTTTACAGTACAGTATTATAAATGTATTTTCTCTTTCTTATGATTTTCTTAACATTTTCTTTTCTGTACCTTAGTTTATTGTAAGAATATAGTATATAATAAACATGTAACATCCAAACCATGTGTTAATTGGTTGTTTATATTATTGGTAAGACTTTTGGTCAACAGTAAGCTATTAGTAGTTAAGTTTTGGAGGAGCTTAAAGTTACACACAGGTTTTTGACTGCAGGGGGTTGGTACTTGTAACTCCAATGTTGTTCAAAGGTCACCTTATAAGGGAATACAAAACCATGTGGCATCAAACAAGGTAAAGTTTTTCAGATACGCAAAGAAGCAGGAAAATATAAACCATAATGAGGAGAAAAATCAGTCAATCAAAACTGATCCAGAACTGACATTAATGAAAGGCTTGAACAGGATATTAAAATAGTTCTTGTCACTGCATTCTATAGGTTAAAAAAATGTGTCCATCAAACCCTTCAGAGTATATTATGAGGAAGAATACAAAAACAATATTAATTAAAAATATTGTCTTTTCATTCTTTTTTATTCTTTCATGCTTAAATATTCATTAGGTAGTTATTTCATATAGACCTGTATACTAGGCAAAGGATATTCAATAGGAAGCACAGTAGACATGTGACTATCTTCAGAGGGCTTACAGTTTAGGTTAAACAAAAATAATAACAATATGGCATGGAGTTTATATTGTATATAAAGGTAAAAAACTATGAGGGAGGGAAATTACAAAAGTATACTACTTTACGATTCTAATACTCTACACAATATGGTAGACTTACTTGAAGGTAGACTGTTATAAATTAAATATGTAAGGTATTAGAATAATTACTATAGTAACAAAACAGCTATAAGTAATAAACCAACAGAGATTAAAATGGATCATAAACTACATTAAATCCAAAAGATGGTAGGAAAATTAAAAAAAAATCAACAATGAAGAACGGATGAGATAAACAGAAACAAGTATCACGGTTATAGATTTATACCTAATCATACTAATGATCACATCAAATGTAAATGTATCTATTTACATTTGAAGATATAGGCATATTGGATATAAACAGACAAAACCCAACTATAAGCTCTAGGAAACTCAATTTAAATATGAAGATCCAAATAGGATAAAAGTAAAAGAATAAAGAAAATATATGCCATGCTAAAACTCATCAAAAGAAAGGTGGCAAGGTCATATTAATATCAAAGTAGATTTTGGAATAAAGAATATTACTCAGAATAAAGAATCTCACTTTATATTGATAAAGAAGATCCAAGAAGATCTTCCAAAAGAAGATCAAGAAGAACCAACAAACAATTTTAAACACTTATGCACTTATAACCAGGGCTTCAAATACTTGAAGCAAAAACTAATACAACTTCAAGGAGAAATACACCAATTCACAAATGTAATAAGAGGTATCAATACTTCTCTTTCAATTGTTAATAGAACAAGCAGGCAGAAAATCGGCAAGGATATGGTAGACTGAAAAACACTATCACCCAAACTTAACTTGATTAATTTTTAGAGAACACTACATTCAAAAATAACAGAAAATGTTGTGGGTTTTTTTTTCAAATATACACAGACTGTTTACCAAGATAAACCATATTTACGTAGTTCCCCGTTCAACAACAGCAAAAAAAGGGACACACACTTATATTTGAATTTCAGACAAACATCAAATGATACTTATTTCTTATTAAAGACTTTATTTTTTAAAAGCAGTTTAGGGGGGGCGCCTGGGTGGCTCAGATGGTTAAGCGTCTGCCTTCGGCTCAGGTCATGATCCCAGGGTCCTGGGATCAAGTCCCAAATCGGGCTCCCTGCTCAGCGGGGAGCCTGCTTCTCCCTCTGCCTCTCTCTCTGTCTCTTATGAATAAATAAAATCTTTAAAAAAAAAAAAAAAGCAGTTTAGGGGAATGAGCCGAGATGCCCTTCAACAGATGAATGGATAAAGAAGATGTGGTCCATATATACAATGGAATATTACTCAGCCATCAGAAAGGATGAATACCCAACTTTTACATCAACATGGATGGGACTGGAGGAGATTATGCTAAGTGAAATAAGTCAAGCAGAGAAAGTCAATTATCATATGGTTTCACTTATTTGTGGAACATAAGGAATAGCATGGAGGACATTAGGAGAAGGAAGGGAAAAATGGGGGGGGGATTGGAGGGAGAGATGAACCATGAGAGACTATGGACTCTGAGAAACAAACAGGGTTTTAGAGGGGAGGGAGGAGGGGGGATTGGTTAGCCCGGTGATGGGTATTAAGGAGGGCATGTACTGCATGGAGCACTGGGTGTTATATGAAAACAATGGATCGTGGATCACCACATCAAAAACCAATGATGTAGTGTATGGTGACTAACATAACATAATAAAATTAAAAAATAAAATAAAATAAAAAATAAAAGTAGTTTAGGTTCACAGCAAAATTGAAAGGTACAGAGATATCTCATATGTTCCCTGCACCCACACATGCACCGCCTCTTCTATTTTCAACATCTGCCACCAGAGTGGTACATTTTTTTCAATTCCTGAACCTGCATAGATACATCATATCACCCAAGTACATAGTTTACATTACTGTTCACTCTAGGTGTCCTACATTCTATGGGTTTAGATAAATGTATAATGACATGTATCCACCATGATAATATAATTCAGAATATATTCACTGCTTTAAAAATTCTGTGTTCCACCTACTTATCTCTTCCTCATCACTAACCCCTGGGAGCCACCAGTCTTTTTATTATCTCCATAGTTTTGCCTTTTCTAGAATGTCACATAGTTGGAATCATATAGTATGTAGGCTTTTCAGATTAGATTCTTTTACTTAGCAATATGCATTTAAGGTTCCTCTATATCTTTTCATGGCTTGATATTCCATTTCTTCTTAGCTTTGAATAACGTTCCACTGTTTGGATGCACCCCTGTTTATTTATCACCTACGAAGGACATCTTGGTTGCTTCCAAGTTTGGCAATGAGTAAAGCTGCTATAAACATCCTTGTACAAGTCTTTGTGTAGACATAAATTTTTAACTCCTACAGGTAAATACCAAGGAGTATGATTGTTGGATTGTATGATAAGAATATGTATAGTTCTTGAAAATTTGATTGTGATGATGCTTGCCCAACTCTAAAAATTTACTAAAAATAAAAAAAAATATGTATAGTTGTATAAGAAACCACCAAACTGTCTCTCATAGTGTCTGGACCATTTTGCATTCTTAACAACAGTAAATGTGTTTCTGCTGCCCCCACATCCTCACCAGCATTTGGTGTTGTGGGTGTTCTGGATTTTGAACATTCTAATGGATATGTATTGGTATATCACTGTTGTTTTAATTTATACTTCTCTAATGATATAGGATGTGGAATATTTTTTCACATGCTTATTTGGCATCTGTATATCTTCTTCGGTGAAGTGTCTATTAAATAAAGTCTTCGGCCTATTTTTTATTAATTTTATGACTTTTTTTCTTACTATTGAGTTTTAAGAATTTTTTGTGTATTTTAGATAACAGTTTCCTATCAGATGTGTCTTTTGCAAATATTTTCTCTCAGTCTGTGGCCTGTCTTTTCATTTGCTTTATCAAATAATGTTTTTATTTTTATTTTTTTAAAGATTTATTTATTTATTTTTAGAGAGAGAAGGAGAGAGAGCATGAGCAGAAGGGGCAGATGGAGAGGGACAGGGAATCCCAAGAAGACTCCATGCTGAGCATAGAGCCTGATGTGGGGCTCAGTCTCAGGACCCTGAGATCATGACCTGAGCCAAAACCAAGAGTTGGATGCTTAACCAACTGCATCACTTAGGCAGTCCTCAAATAATGTTTTTAGTATAACTATGTTCCATCTTATACTTGAAACATACACTAAATAATTATTCAATGTTTACTTAAAATTCAAATTGACTAGACATCCTGCATTTTATATGGCAAATTTAGCTCTAGGTCATAAAGCAAAACACAATTAAATTAGACATCAATAAAAATATTTCAAAATTCCTAATTATTCGTAATCCAAATAACACAATCCTATATAGCCAATGGGTCAGAGGAGAAAAAAAAGGAAAATTGAAAACTATTTTGAATTGAATGAAAATAAAAACACAACATACCAATAACCAATACTCCTAAACAAAGTTGGCTTTTTGTTTTTGTCTTGTTTTGTTTTTTAAAGATTTTATTTATTTATTTATTTGTCAGAGAGAGAGAGAGCACAAGCAGGGGAAGTGGCAGACAGAGGGAGGAGCAGACTCCCTGCTGAGCAAGGAGCCTGATGCAGGACTGGATCCCAGGATCCTGGTATCATGACCTGAGCCGAAGGCAGACGCTTAACCAACTGAGCAACCCAGGCATCCCATAAAGTTTTTGCTAATCAAATCCAACAGTGTATACAATTGCCATACTGTGACCATGTGGTATCCATCCCAGAAATGTAAGACTGATTTAACATTCAAAATGAATCAACATAGTTTGCTACAATAGTAAGTAAGTAAAACATATTATCATCTGAATAGACACAGAAAAACTTTAACAAAATCCAACATCTATTCTGTTTAAAAACTCTCAGCAAACTAGGAATGTAAGAGAACTGTCTCAATGTCAATCTGATAAGAGATACCTATGAATAACCTACAGCTAGAATCATACATAACAGTAAAAAATTGGATATTTTCCCCTTAAGATCAGAAAGTATCTGATCCTACCACTTCTATTCAAAATTGGATGGGAGATTCTAGTCCTTGCAATAAAACAAGGAAAAGAAATAAATGACATCTACATTAGAAAGGAAGAAGTAAAACTGCCTTTATTCACATATAACATAATAATCTATGTATAACTCAACACCCCCAAGAAACACAATTCCAATAAAAGTCCTGGTAGGCTTTTTTTTTTTTTTTTTGGTACAACTTGGAGAGCTGATTCTAAAATTCATGTGGAGAAACAAAGGACCTATAAAAGCAAAAACAATTTAAAAAAATAAATATTCAATATTTTCTCTGTATTATAATTTTCACTGTTCTAAATAGCTAAATCCTGAATAGTATAAATTATTAAAACAAAGTTTTGCTTTGCTTGGTTTTAAAGAGTTAACACTATTCCCAAAAAAGAAAAAACCAACATGAGGAGATAGAAATTGTTGGTTATATTTTATCAGAGCAAACATACTGCATTTGTTTCTTGGTACAGAATAAGACACTATGAAATTCACATCTGTAGACTATGTCATGGAAATAGAGATAGATGAAAAGAGTTTGTGAAATAAAAAAAAAAATCTTACCATATAAGCAATTATTCTTCCACAGAAACATAGCCTTGGCAAAGGAATTTTGGCAAAGTGGTGGAAAATAAAGTGCTGATAATTCTAGAACCTCAAGGTTGGTCATCTTCCCTTCTAAATATATAATACTATGATCCTCCAAGTTGCTTAGGTTAAAAAGCAGCAAATACAATAATGACATGTTGAATCATCTTTAATTCTCTTTCTTTTCCTCACCTCCCTCCCAATGTATAAGCTATGGCCTTGTTTTCTTTTTATGTTTTTAAGCATTTTGTTTTGTTTTGTTTTAGATACCTGCTTAATGAGACAGGATATCCTTAGATGTTGGTTTCCGACTTACTCTAAGACTAATTTTAGGAAGCAAGTTTATCCCATTTACATATCTTGGTATAAAATGTATTTCTTGACTTTTAATTTTACCATGTTATTTTATATTTTCTTACTTTAATAGTCCAATTTCTATATTTTGCTAACTGAATTGACCCTGTTTTGTCTTGTTTATTAATTCATTCATTAAATATTTATTGTGTACTATTTGTGGGTAGCACTAATTTAAGTGCTGGAATAAAAGTTAAGCAAACAGACAAAAGTCTCTTTACCTCTGGAGCTGTGTGATTTTTCTAATGGTAATTTAGATGGTTACATAATCTATTTTTTTTCCATTTTATAGTAGTTACCTTTAAAACTTTATATTTATATGTATAAAATGTAAAAGTAAAAACTTAATGTACATGTAAAATATTTCTTCATTTTTTTTTAGACAATATGACTGCCATCACCCCCATGAGGAATAGAGTTTTCTTTTTTTTAACTTAATTTTTTTATTATTATGTTATGCTAATCACCATACATTACATCATTCGTTTTTGATGTAGTGTTCCATGATTCATTGTTTGCATGTAACACTCAGTGCTCCATGCAGAATGTGCCCTCTTTAATACCCATCACCAGGCTAACCCATCCCCCCACCCCCCTCCCCTCTAGAACCCTCAGTTTGTTTCTCAGAGTCCATAGTCTCTCATGGTTCGTCTCCCCTTCCAACTCCCCCCCTTCATCCTTCCCCTCCTGCTATCTTCTTCTTTTTTTTTTTTTTTAACATATAAGGTTTTATTTGTTTCAGAGGTACAGGTCTGTGATTCATCAGTCTTACACAATTCACAGCGCTCACCATAGCACATACCCTCCCCAATGTCTATCACCCAGCCACCCCATCTCTCCCACCCCCCACCACTCCAGCAACCCTCAGTTTGTTTCCTGAGATTAAGAATTCCTCATATCAGTGAGGTCATATGATACATGTCTTTCTCTGATTGACTTCTTTCGCTCAGCATAATACCCTCCAGTTCCATCCATGTCATTGCAAATGGCAAGAGTTCATTCCTTTTGATGGCTGCATAATACTCCATTGTATATATATGCCACATCTTCTTTATCCATTCGTCTGTCGATGGACATCTTGGCTCTTTCCATAGTTTAGCTATTGTGGACATTGCTGCTATAAACATCGGGATGCACGTACCCCTTCGGATCCCTACATTTGTATCTTTGGGGTAAATACCCAGTAGTGCAATTGCTGGATTCTATGATAGCTCTATTTTCAACTTTTTGAGGAACCTCCATACTGTTTTCCAGAGTGGCTGCACCAGCTTACATTCCCACCAACAGTGTAGGAGGGTTCCCCTTTCTCCGCATCCCTGCCAACATCTGTTGTTTCCTGACTTGTTAATTTTAGCCATTCTGACTGGTGTGAGGTGGTATCTCACTGCGGTTTTGATTTGGATTTCCCTGATGCCGAATGAATAGAGTTTTCAATCACATGTTTGGTTGAGGATTTTAAATAGCAAGTTTAACCTGTATTTCTTGACTTTTCACTTTGGGTAACAGCTATATTCTGCTAAGCCATACTAGAAATTTTTATCCTCACACTTCCTCCCTTCACTAGCCCTCTGTATGCTAAGTTTTGGTTTTATGTTATGATTTTTAAATTGTCAACATTTATAATACTTATTTTCTATAACCATATTTTGACTTAGTGCTCTTCTCAAGTGGATCCAGTGGTCACCATTACATTAGATCATAACTATGATCAGTCTGTAGTTTGTTGGGGTTTTTTGTTTGTTTGTTTATTCCTTTTTTTACGAAGAGCTCAAGGGTTTATCAGGCTATGAAATCTTGAATATTTGAGAATGTGTACCTGTTATCATTATATTTAAATAATAACTTCACCCCAATTCATTATTCTCTGGGAACAGAATCTGCAACTAAGATTCTGGGTGTCCTTCTCCTCTTGTTCTTCTTTCCTGAAGATCCCCTGAGGGGATCCTCCTTTGGTACTAGATATTCTTCTGCATGATTTTGATTGTTCTCCCTTCCTCTTCAGCTTAGCTCCAAAACATAAAAGTCCAGATTACTGAGTATAAATTGTCTCATATCAGGTGAAATAATGTTGGTGTTTTTCCTACATCTTTTCCTTGGGATGCGTACATATCTCCTCCATCCATTCCTTCCTAAATTGGGAGAATGCCTCATTTCTTGGGCACTGCATCTATTTATTGTTGAAGTTTTAAATGAAGGCACAAGGCAAAAGTGGTTGTTGGTCTCCTAAAAGTCCTTGCAGGATGGCATTCAACAAAGTTCAGCTCTTATCCTCAGCATGTATATTCCTAAGTCTCACTGTCTCACAGAAACAAACAAACAAAAATTCCAGTTTTTAAAATTATTAATGTATGAAACTTTTAACTTTCTCTAGGAACAAAATACTCTTATTGATATGACACAGCTTTTCACTGGAAGCACATATGCATTGGAAGATAGTTACAATCAGAAATATAATTACTGAGTCTTTTGCCAAACCAAAGAAGTAAGTTGGATGATTTTTGGAAATGTTCTTCATCTAATATAGTTTGAGGTAACCTTCCCTACTTAAGGAACAGGCTTGTCAATTAGACCATTAATGTTCAAAGTCTATGACTGACCAACACATTCAGCTTGTCATATTCTCTATTTAGATTTGTTAACATTTTAAATAGAGTCTAGCTTTTGTTAGGTGTAAGTTCTATTCCGTGGGGGTAATGATATATTTGAACTTTGGTGATACTTTCATAATTGGAGAATTGAGATCAGTTATCCCAATTTTAGAGTTGAGAAAATAAAAACTTACAGAAGTTAAGTCACCCGATACAGGTTATATAGCGAGATAACATAATGAAACCTCGTCTGCCTGATACCAAATCCTATCTTTTTTTCCTGCTTTACCACCTAGGCAGAAAAGCTGATATGTCCAAGATCTTCATATCATTTCCTGTGCATTTACCTTGCCCCTTTTATTCTATAGGGGCCTGTCAGACTAAGGATGCAACTTACAAGATCCTTGGAAACATTTCATTTATTTATTTATTCAATCAACACTTTTTTTTTAAGATTTTATTTATTTACTTTAGAGAAAGAGAGCACATGAGCCTGAGGCAGGGGAGGGGCAGAGGGTGAAGGAGAGAGAGAATCTCAAGCAGACTCCACACTGAACCTGGAGCCCCAGGTAGGGCTTTGTCTCACGACCCTGAGATCATGACCTGAGCAGACACCAAGAACCGAACCAGGTGCTTTACTGACTGAGCTACCCAGGTGCCCTGATCAACACCTTTTTTTTTTTTTTTTTTTAATGGAGTACCACAACAGATATGCCAATATCCCTCTCATTCCCTTGGGACTCACTTTCTAAAGGCTGCTTACTGGAAATATCTGTCCTTTTTACTGGAAAGTTTTTTTTTTTTTTAATTCTGTTTTTTTTGTTGTTGTTATTTTATTTTTGTTGTAATTTTGTTTTTGTTTTGCCCAAGAAGCATATTCAACCTTCACACAGGGAAAACTAGAAAAAGTTAACTTTCTTAGAACTGCCCCCAACATATGATAGTCAGAGTTGGTAAATAAATAACCCATGTATTTCATTGTTAGGTTGGAATACCTTCATTGTTCGGTATGTTCTGCCCTATCTCTTATGCTATACCATGGGACTGAGTTCCCATTTTCCAGATTGAAAACTTGCCTGATGCCACACTCTTTTCAGCTTTCTTCATTCCCTTTCTCACTTCTTCACTTATTTACTAGTTTTTCTGGATTTCCCAAATTACAGGCATATAAATCCTTGCCTCAAGATCTGCTTCTTGGAGCACCTAAACTAAGATCAAAGAATACTACCTGCCTATTACTGTTGAAAGATCTGAAAATATAGCAGCAAAATAAATTAAATTGTCTGACCTTGTATGTGTCAAAAAATTTATTTGCAACTTGGAAATTGGCAAAATTGATTACTGAATGTCCTTTCAATAAAATCCTGAACTTGACTCATCATCAACTGAGCTATTTTACAACTCTGTTGGAGCAGAGGTTAATTTGTAAATTTTGCCCAGTAGAGATCAAATAATTTCTGTCCAATGGAATAGATAGTGCCAAAGGTTATATTTTATTTCCCTGTAAGACATTAATCAGTTCTGTATATAACCCAGCAATCCTATCCTGACATTTCTTTATTAAGTGCCTGGTTTCACCCAATGTTCTTGAACATATTTTTACAATATACTGGTTGTCTTATTAACAAACAAAAAAAAATAAGATAACATTTTTGGCATGTGTTCTTTTATATTTGTCTAAGAGTCACATTCTGTAAACTTTAGAGAATTATACTTAACATAATGGAAATGAAAAATAAATAATAATAACTACACACATACACTTAACGTATATGCATATATATAGTAAGTCATGTCTTGATGAATCTTACAAGAATAAAGCTGGGTAGAAGTTAGAGACTGACGGTTTGAGGCAAAGTGGTTGAGAAGGCACCTAGGTGGAGATGTAAAGGAAGAGAGATAGTGGGTCATACAGATATATAAAGCAAACAAGAAAAATATAGAAATGTGGGAACTGTGAAATAAGATTGTGCTTGACAAGTTCAAGTAACAGCAGGAAGATCACTGGGGGAGAAACTGAGTGAGTTATAGTGGGGGAAAGGGGAGGGAATGGAAGCAATGAGGACAAAGAAGTAATGTGGAGCAGATCATGTATGACCTTCTACATTTCTTCCAGGATGTGGCTTACATGCTGAGTGAGATAGAAAAGAATCACTAGAAAATTTGGAGCAAGCATGATGTGATCCCCTCTGTTTCTAAAGGATCATAAAAGTGACACTGTTGAGATTAGGGGCTAGAGCAGATGCAGAGAGAATAGTCAAGATTCCTTTTTTTCCCCCAATTTTGGCAAGATGTGTTGGTGACAGAGGTGGTGAGAAGAGATCTGATCCTGGATAAATTCTGAGATAGAACCAACATAATTCTCCCTGATAATTGGATGTGATTTATGAGACTGAATATCAGTCTTCATTTATCCTTTCTTCACTTCTTCAAATATTTAGTGCAAGACATTGGGTTAAGTGTATGATAAGACAACTTTTGAGATTCACATGGACTTTTGTTGCAGGTCTAACAAATTTGAGATTAATATGGTCATGTCACTTCAGAGACATTTTAATATTTAAAACTGCCACTTCCACAAATGGTGATAAATGCATCGGCAAAAAATCTCATCACAGTAATTTAAACATAGGTGATTCTGACAGTCAATACTGAGTCACACTCTACTTCTCAGGGAAGATATTCATATAAAGTAAAATCAGGTTTATTTTCCATTAATGGAACAAAAATACACAAAATGAAACTCAGAATATGAATCTATTTACATGAACTTTAGAACTGTGAAACTAGGGTTGTAAAATTTTAGCAATTTATTTTAAAAAAATTATATTGGTTTCAGAAACTGGCAGGCCATCACTCAAAATACCCTGAATCACTAACTTCTGCAGTACTTTTGTTTGGTATTGTTTATGATAGTATTGTTCCTAAATCACATAAGTATCATGCATTTCATGCTAAGAATTGGCCTGTCATTTTTTTTTCTGTCAACTAATCCTTTTTATCATTAAAGAAATATTTGATTTATCTTCAGTAGTCGATGAATTGACCTTTAAAGCAAGATGTGCAACCAGAGACAGTGTGAAAGATAACACATTGATTACAAGGGAAAAAATTAGATCTTCAGCTAATAATTACTTTTATCTTTTCTTTTTTAATATAAAATTTAGTATCTCTTACTAAAGTAGTACATGGATATAATTTTTAATTATATTAGTAGATATACATAGGAGTATATTTATAATTCTTTTCCTAGGGAGGTACAGTCAAAAGGTTTGGACATATATCATACAAACATTTATTCATTATGCTTATTTTTATTATCTGTGTCCCTCTATTACAATGCAATCCTATGAGGGGTGTGATTTGTTTTTATTCTTGTTCCCTGAGACCTCCCATGCACAAAAAACTATACCTAGAACATAACAGGCACACGATAAAGGATGTGTTTAATTAAAAAGACAGACTAGCACTTATAATCATGTCTTACTATATTTCTTGAAATTAAAAAAATCAAGAAAGAAAATTCTCTGACCTGGAAATCAGATACATATGTATTTGTGAAAAACACAAAGAACAACAAAAGAGAATGATAAAAGATACTGATTTCCCCAAGGTTTTACTTTGGTATTGTTAAAAAAGAGTCTCTATTAATAGAGGGCAGCACCTAACAATGAACTAGACAGTATAGTGAAACAGCAGTCATTTGGGGTAGTAAAAGATGATGTTAATAATAACATAGCTAACATTTATTGTTTACTTTGGGCAAGTCAATGAAAATAAGCATTTTATGGATATTGTGTTTTTATCCCCAAGGACTAGAAGAATTCTTGATATATAATGGATGCTCAATAAGCATTTAGAAGACATAAATTTTCTCTTTAATTCTCAAACAACTTCATGAAGAAAAACATATTTTTATAACTCTTTTTCAGATTATGACATCTGAGGCTAGAGAAGTTAAGATACTTGCCCAAAATCACACAAAGAACCAATAAGATAGTCCAGAGTTATATCAAAATCAGAGATGAGAAATTAAGCTCTTAACCAGTATGTTGTCTCTGTTTTTAATGGAAAATAAGATAATTGTACAAAGATGAGTAATGCGTGTGCAGTATCCTATAGAAAGACTAGAAGGTTAGCTGTGCAGACTACATAAATCAGTTATTTATATAGAACCTTATATATAATTCTCATTTTTACCAGTCTGAAAGGTGAGGTGTGCATTATTGAGTGAGGTATAGAATGGTAGAAAAAGTAGATGGATAATCCACAGATCTAATTAGTGCCCAACAGATGGTTGTTTAGAAGCTGAACTACAGAGTGACTAGAAGTAACTCATAGACTCTGGTTTCAGTGCAGAGAGGACACAAGATGGAGCTACTGGGGAAGGGACTGTGTAGCTGCAATTAGGGGTTCTTACTCTTTCCCTGCCCACAAGGGGGGATATCACCTCTCAAAATTTCAAAACAGAATCCATTATTCAAATGATGAGGGAAGGGGCAACAGGAATAGGTCATACAGAAAAAAGGACACATAAAAGTTAAAGTTGGAAGAAAGCAATGCTCTTGCCAGTTGATTCAGGCAGAATTGGAGTATTGGATGTCAAATTGAAGATTAATTTGGTGCCAGTATGTTTGGGCTATACCAGCACAGGGAGGTGAAGGTAAGAAAAAAAGAAATCAAAGTGAAAAAAGGGAATATGCCATTGTGCCAGCCATGGCTTCATGACAAGCTGGGAAAGGACAAAAACAATCTCTCGGCATGTCTCTGCTCAGCATGTGGTTCTTCTCCAAAAGGGCTGCAAGGAAGAACTCCACTCAGACTAGTCCATCAAATACAGTAAGAAAGAGAAATGTATGAGTTCAATTTCCTTTTACCTTTCACTTCTCATTTGTCAAGACACAACTCCTAAACAACTGGGCTGCATGTCCAGCCCCTTTGTTGCTAAGAAGCCAGAAACTACGCCATGCATTGAGGTGTTTTACCCAAGACCAAGAGAAGAGTGATGACCCAGTAGGAGTATCATGCCAAAAAGAGAGAAATTAAAAAGTTCAGAGTATTTGAGGAGGTGTATAAGGTTTTTGTTCCAACACAAAAGAAGATAGGTTAAAATAATACATTGCTTCATGCTGTCTCTTTATCCTCACCTCATGTAATGCTTTGAGTAAAAGAGGGAAGACTTCAGAAAAGAAAGAGTTTGCCCTATAATTACTTAAGGACAAAATAGAAGTGCTTGGGATGAAGCAAAACTAAGAGTCTAGTCTAAGCAAGGATGTGCAAATCCAGGTGAGGTCAGACCTCTGTCAGTATCGATATCCTAAGAGTTGGACCCAAGGAAAACCTGATAGGCAAACTTGAAAAAAAATCAGCGGATGCTGTGGCAGAAGTTGGGATACATGAGGAATAGAATAAAATTTCAAAAAGGTGATTAAAAAAACAGGCTCCAGTGCTAGAAAAGTGGCTAACTGGATGGGGAATGGGCACTCAGGAATCCATGGGAGTGAGCAGAAGGGAGGCTAGTATATGGCATGATGTCTCAATGAAGTTTTTATTGTAATAATATTTATGATGATAATATTAACTGACATTTATGCCATTCTCATTTTCCAAGCTTTATAGAAGCTCTATTAACTCTTTTATTTTCTTGGTATTTATGAGGCAGGTACAGGTATTACCCCATTTTACAAATGACAAAAACTGAGCCTCAGAGAAGATAATTAAATTGCCAGGTTACACAGCTAAATGAGAAACAAAGTCAAGATTTTAACCCAAACAGATAGGCTCCAGACTATGTCAGGAGAAGGGGTAGTAGCTGCCATCAGCAACATGAAAGGACCTGACAACTCTAACTTCCTATTTCCCAAGGTGGACACTCTATGTTATTCCCATGAAGCTCCTCAGAAAGCTCAGGAAGGCAGCCTTAGAGCATACTCTGTGCAGAGCTGAGTCTGGGATTAGGAAATATGTCTCTCTAACTCATTTAATATAAATTCAATACACAAATTCTCAAACTGACCAAATTAGTAAGATGCCAATTTATTTTAATGGTCATGAATTCTCAGGGGAATTTTTGCACTGAAATATGTCATATATTCATTGAAGTCACTTATTGACAAAATGTCTAGTACTCTTTACAATCACAAATGCTGAGAAGAAAATCTCCCCATGACTTGAAATCCTTATTACTCAGATAAGTTGGAGTAATCAACAACTGAGAGAAAATGTGAAAAGTACAGCTACACAAAGTAAATATTTCAGCATCACAAAGGTAAGGCTGCCATTTTAATTCCTTCCTTCTCAAAGATTTCACTATTTCTAGTTTTTTGCCATGGGAAGGTAGCTTCTCTTTTACATAGAGTACATCAATGGGAATTGTAGTGCATTTTATATGATAAACCATTGTAGCTTTGCTAGAATGCCTGTATCCAGAATGTCCAAGCATCTTTATAGAAACAGAGCGTCTGCCATGTGAAAGTAAATGCATCTGGGTGGGCTGTATTTAGGATTTTGTTCTCTTGAAGATACTATACTGAGATCTACTATTTTAATTTAAAAAATATATTTAGAATAAGATAGGAGTATGCTTTACAGGAATCTTGATTTTGAGAGCAATTAAATATAAATTAGCTTTCTCACTTACACAGAATTATTAGAAGACTGTCTGCAATTTAAACTTCATCAAATGTTGATCTGAATATTTTAACTTCAAAGCATTAATAATCACTTGTAAAAATCTCTATATGACATTTTTTTCTTTTACACTTTGAACAAAAAGAATGTTTCTCTTTTGAAGAAAATACTTTAAGAGCAAGTATGAATGTCTATTTCATGTTGAAAAGAAAACCAATAAAGAAATCCATAGCCACCATGAAACTGAAGGTTTATTTGAAGAAAATACAAAGGTGGGTGGGAGAAATCTAATGTGTAGTCATGTATTTCTGGCCTCTTTCCTTTAATGTGACAGAATGACAACTAACAGAGATACCCATCTTTGGAGGGGGGGAGGAATTTTTTTAGCCCCAAATTTGAGCTATCCACAGAGCTTTCACCAGCCATTAATGTTTATGTAAATGCCTTTTAGAATGGCTTGCCCATCTGGAGTCGCAAATGAGCAAAGCATTTAAAATATGGTACCTTCTTCTTTTTTTTTTTTTTAAAGATTTTATTTATTTATTTGACAGAGAGAGACACAGCGAGAGAGGGAACACAAGCAGGGGGAGTGGGAGAGGGAGAAGCAGGCTTCCCGCGGAGCAGGGAGCCCGATGTGGGGCTCGATCCCAGGACCCCGGGATCATGACCTGAACCAAAGGCAGACGCTTAACAACTGAGCCACCAGGGCACCCCTATGGTACCTTCTTCTTAAAGCAAATATCACCTTAATGACTAGTTGATAATTGAGGGAAGGTTCTTAGCGCATTTCTGTAAGAAATATCCGTGGCACTGGGTACAACCAGCACAAAGTCGTACCCAACTGGTAGCATATCTTTTTCCCACCAACGCCTCTACAAACTTTTCTCTTGCTTCTCTCACCTCCCCCTTTCTCTTTATTCTTCCACCCTCCAGTTCTCCCCTGTGTTTCTCCCTTCATCTGCCTCACCTCTTGCGCCAATGACATTCTTAGCACCCAATCTCTCTGGCGATCTTTTGTGATTAAACTATATGGCAAATATCAGCTATTTTTCCTCTAATATATTTCAACAAATTAAATAAATTGATGAGTATTTCCATTAATGAATCAAGTAGCATATTTAAGGTGGGCATGAGTTTATGACTTATCACTTCATTTCCTACTTACTGCTTTTGTCCAAGGAGGCCTTTGTGAACGAATTATTTTTTTTTTCTAACAAAGTGAAATGTCAGGCTCAAAATAATCAGAGTTTTCTTTCTTTTAGTCTTGAAGAAAATATCCAATTGACATATTTACTTTATTGACCCTAATCTTCATTGAACATTTACTACGGGCCCCCAAAGTTCTAAGGGTTTATGTGTGTAAACACAGTTAATCCTCGTAACAATCTTCTGAGGTACTATTCTAATCCTTACTTTACAAAAAAGGATAATAAAACACAGAAGGTGAAGTAAAATGCCCAAGTTTACATATCTGATAAGTGGTGGAGGATTCAAAACCAAATTGTTTGGCTCAAAAACTTCAGGCGTTGACTGCTACACTGTATTATCTTTTATTCCTGTGTTCTCAGCCAGAATCCATGCAGAAAAATTAATACTGAAAATAAATGTTTCAAATATGGTTGCCAAACAGTTCTGTAGACATTGTAGAAAGTATATACATTTGTGTTGTTTACAGACATGAATGGACCTCTTTACATATTAAGACTGATGTTTAAATAAACATTTTTGTCACTTTATATTTTTATATGAATATGAAGTAGGCTCATCCTTGCTTGTGTTTAAAATAAATGCAGTTTTTTCTTTCTATAAGTCTCTGGATTAAAAAAAAAAAAAGATGATTTGTGTCTGGAAGAGCTGTCTACTACCCAGGTGCTTTTTATGGCTGGATTTCACATTAAGAAAACATTTACCATGGAAACATCTGGAAAACAGATCACACAGACAGCATTTTACGCAAGGGAATCTACTTAATTCAGTTGCTCTTTTTTAAAAATGGGCCACCCTGTTCATGCCAACTGTATACATTTAAAGCATATGAGCCATAAAAATGTCCCTTGCTTAAGCAATCAGTTTTTCATTATTCTCCAATATTTTATCTGCTGGCTAGATTATATTCCACAACCAAAGGCTTTCCTCTTCCTGCTATCAACTCTGCCCTGAGATAAAGCATAGCTAGGAGTCCTCTTTCCATTTGCCATGAAAGAAGTAGTTAATGCCAGGGAGAACCTGATAAATGGAAAGGAATGGACCCAAGAATGAAAACATCTATGTGGGCATACTTTGGTGTATAACTAAATAGCAATATATGAAGAATCAGAAACTTAGGTCTAAAACAATGGTTCTTAACTATGAGTTAGTGTAAGAAATGATGGTAGAGAAAGCACACCTCACTCTGATTCATAAATTTGGAAGGGACAAAGTAAATACGTATTTGAAAAAGTTTCCCAGGTGATTCTGGTGTACTACTAGTAAAAATATTTCTATATATCAATATTTCCAAAAATTACTTAATGATAAGAGTGGTCTGCGTTGCTTGTTAAAACGACAGGTTACCAAGACCTTCATCTGGAGACTCTGAATTAAGTAAATTTGGGGGTGTTGAAGGGGAGTTTATTTTCTCTTCAGGCACGTTCCAGGAACATTGCACCAAATCGGTATTTTACTACAGTGCCCTGAAAGATGCATTACAAACAAATGACTGTCTTGTCAATCATTTCATATAAGAATCCCCTCCTAGAAGATTCTGGAACATGGATTAACATAATAAAGGTTCTTAAATGTCTTGCTAATAGCAAAGAAAGTTGCTTGACCTACATTTTTACTATGAAACATATTTTCTCATCTGACAGTCTCAATATTTCCGAGGATTTAATGTTCTTAAATCCATACTTCGGAAAATTATTCTAGTTCCTAAATGGAAGTGAATAATGCCACCTAACTAAAGTTGCAACCAGCACATGTAGTCCAATTACACAAATTAGAGAAAAGACATTCCATTTGGGTGGAGAATTGAGGTAAGAATTGTAATCAGATTGACTTTCTAAGCATTTGAACTACAAAAAGATACTCTTTCCCTTTGGATTTTAGCCCCTTATTGTTTTCAGACTGTGTGCACAACCTGCACAACTGTCCACAGTGACCCTGTTCATTAAGTGCAGAGTAAAACTTGGTTTTCCATGAAATGAGAGTACCCTGAAAGAACATTTGCCCTCAGTTCCACCTTTGCAGGAAAGTGCAATAATCTCACTGGCACAGGAGTCAAGTTGTAGACATAGGTACACTAGGTGTGACTCATTACGGGAACAGGCCAGAGTAAGGCTGAAATATGGGCATCCGAGATGCGAGCCCATTATGGGAATAGGCAGAAGTCAAGCTGTCAGTGAATATACTAGCTGTGTAGAGACTGCTAGTTGCCTCATGTTTTTTCCCTCTCCCTGTTCTATGTGACAGAGTCCTTGATTTTCAGTTGGGTGAATAACCATCTGGAACAAATTTCACATTTCCCACACTCCTTTGCTTGGAGTTTTGGCTATAACACTAAGTGCTTGCCAATGACAAATAAATAAAAACTGTATGTGCAAGTTCAAGGGAGTGTTCTTAAAAGAAGACAGAGCACCCTTCTTCTTCTTTTTTCTTTCTTTCTGTCAGGTACAATGCAAATGAATGGCAATGGCAATGGCCAAGAGTGGAAGATGAAATGAACTTAGGAAGGGAGGCTCTACATAACAGGCTAACAAAGGGCCTGGGTGCCTGATACCATGGACAGCCATCCCATCTGTCTCTGGACCACCTACCTCCAGACTGTGTTGGGAGAGAGAAAATAACTTCTATTTTACTTAAGACACTGTTATTTGAGTTTTTCTGTCACTCACAGCCAAACTCAATCTTAAAAAATTCAATACGTGTGGTTGACGTGAATTCCTAAGCCAAGTTATTGTAATTTTTAAAGATCATCTATGCTGTTTCCTGCTTTCAATTAGCAACACTAATTAAAACTTGATTTTGCTTCTATAATGCTGTCTAAATTTAAAATGGCTTTTATATATTTTTATATGCACTGTTTCATGAAAAGACAAAATGTCAATATGAGCAGCCTTCTAAGATTCAAGTCCTTAAACTTAGAAAAAAACTGAATCTGCAATATGAATATGATTTCAACTTTGAAATTGGGTATTTCCTGATTGAAGGGGAAGATTAAGATATTCCTATGGTAAGACTTTTTTTCTAGGTTCTTAATTTATACATTGGTATATAGTAAGAAATAAGACACAACTGTCACATTTAACAACCACACAGCCTCAAGAAAATAGCAAGTAGAAAAACCACTTACAATGCAGTGTGATAAGCTCTAGCAAAGAGTGAATTAATATATATTAGTAAATAATAAGCTAGCACAGATTGAGTTAAGCACATGTTAGTTAATATACTTTCAAGAAACATATAATAAATTAATGTGTTTCATGTATTTTACAAATTGCATACATATTTTTAATGTTGCCTATGAATATATATCTCTAGTACAATTCATTTATCTTTAATTTTTGTTGCTCATTCTTTGATATATCATATTCCACATTAAGGAATTTGACAATTTTATGTAGACTAATGGAAGAATACCATAAATTCTTGCTGAAAAAATTTATTTGACTACATATATACACACACACATATACACACATACATATATATTCTACACTTTAACATTTATGAGCTACTAATCTGACACCCCTCTCTTTTCCTGGGAATATATCCTCCCCTAACTCCATTCACATAGATCTATGTCATGTTCTTCTATGACCCCATTTTCCTAAATATAGTTACTTAAAGGTTACTCAAGGCGGCCCAATCAGACACATTTCCTAAGAGTTTTGAATTTGAGACCAGATAAAGTGTCAGTCATTATTTCCCTGTTCACTGAAGCTGTGGGTTGTAAAACTCAGATGGCCAAAGGTCGTATTTCTCCCCATGTGAAGAACACAAGTTTTCAATGAGAGGAAATAATGCTAAATAGATCAAGAAAAGTATGGTCAAGAGGGAAAGAGAGAGTTCTACAAAACTCAATTTTTTTTTTAATTTAAATTTTAGTTAGTTAACATACAGGGCAATTGGTTTCAGGAGTAGAATTCAGTGATTCATCACTTACATATAACACCCAGTACTCATCACAAGTACCCTCTTTAATACCCATTATCCATTTCACCCATCCCCCCACCCAGCTTCCTCCATCAACCCTCAGTTTGTTCTCAATTATTAAGAGTCTCTTGGGGCGCCTGGGTGGCTCAGTCGGTTAAGCGACTGCCTTCGGCTCAGGTCATGATCCTGGAGTCCTGGGATCGAGTCCCACATCGGGCTCCCTGCTCAGCGGGGAGTCTGCTTTTCCCTCTGACCCTCCCCACTCTCATGTTCTCTCTCTCATTCTCTCTCTCTCAAATAAATAAATAAAATCTTTAAAAAAAAAAAGAGTCCCTTATGGTTTGTTTCCCTCTCTCTTTTTTTCTTTTTCCCACTTGTTTTCTTTCTTAAATTCCACATATGAATGTGATCATATGGTATTTGTCTTTCTCTGACTGGCTTATTTCACTTAGCATAATAGATTCTAGCTTCATCCACATCATTACAAATGGCAAGATTTCATTCTTTTTGATGGCTGAGTAATATTCCATTATATATATATATATAAATAAACACTAAACACCGCATCTTCTTTGTCCACTCATCATTTGATGGACATTTGGGCTCTCTCCATAGTTTGGCTATTGTTGGTAACTGCGGCACTCGATTCTTGGTTCCAAGTCTTCCTGATGCCCAGATATCCCCTTGTGCTGAAGCTCCCTTGATTGGACTTGAGTCATTACATCATGGTCCAGTAACAAACAACCCCCAGTTATAATGACTTAAAAAAAAAGCAAGATTTATTTCTCTCTCATATTTCATGACAATCAGGGATTGGCAGGGAGAGCTCTGTTTATCACAGTCATTTGGGAGTTCAAGTAAATGATATAGTCAGTTGTCATGCCAGAGAGAAGAGAGAAATCTTTAGGGGGTCTCACAGTAGCAATTAAATGCTTTAAACTCAAGCCAGAAAATGACACACATCATTTCCATTCCCAACTTCGTTCAGAAATGGTGATATGACCCCAACCAACATAAGAAGCCAGGCATTATTATATTCTGGCTATGTGCACAGAAAAGGGAAGAATGAGAAATAACACATTATCAACTGGAGTCCTAACTAATATAGCAGTGACGGTTTTCTTTTGCCAAGGCAAACCAAGGAAAGGGCAAAGGTTGAAATCTGTTGCAGTGGTCATGTGTGGTTGAGGGTTTAGTTATAATTCTAAATTTCTTTGTTGTGGGATGTCTTATAGGTCTTGACAGTCACTCAGAATTACGGGAAAGTGGGACAGGGTTCTTGGAGGTGAAGCAGCAACATAAAATGCAGGAGAAAGATTTCTCAGGTTGGAGCTTCTGAAGAAACCCAGATTCTGTCTAAGCACTGATGATATTGTCCCTGTCCAGTTCTAACTATAGCATGGGAGGAGACATGCCAAATAAAATCTTGAGATAGCAGTGGGTGACTGGTTGTGATGGCTTTCCAGTGTCATCAGGAACAAGGCCCCTCTGTCTTCCTGCTTGCTCATCCTTTAGCTCTAGGCATTGCACCATATGACAGGCAAGGATATGGGCCAAAGAGGCTATTTTAGCTGAGTTTTCTTTTTTAAAAAATCTTTCATGAAAGTTCCTTCCAGCAGATGTCACTTATATTTCATTGGCCAAAACTCTGCCATAAGGGAACTTGGGAAAGAGAGAATTTTAGCTTTCCAATCTCTATAAATTTAAAACACTGGTTCTTCCACAAGTGTCTATATGTAAATGTTGGAAATTTACATTCTCGTTGGGAACAAGGGAGGGCAAGGACATTTTGTTTAAAATTATTACTTATCTGTGGGCAAAGAAAGACTTGAATGTCCTTGAAGAAAATAGTTTTGTAGTATTGACCTTTCAGATGCTTCAATGATGTATTTTTGACATCTAGTAATTTATGGATTTGACTAAATTGATTCCATTATTGGAGCACAGGCACATTACAAGACAAGTAAAATTTGAGATAGAAAATAAAATGCAAGCAATGATTTCTTGGTTTAGCGGATTTCATAATTTTGGAGAAAATCAAATTCACAACACTTTATTGGCTTCTGGGCAATATCAAAGAGATATTAGTGAAAGGTCTTCAGTAGTTAAATTTCCTGTGGTAGATTGTATTATTTCTTCATGGTTCTTCCTTCTTTCCCAACCTTGTTCTAATTCACTGTAAGTGACGTATATCACTTTACCCCATTTCTTTTGGGTTTAAACATGTGGGAAGTGACCATATGCCATTCAGAGCCAATAACAGGTATCATGTGCTTCTGCTGGTCGCTCTTTTGCTTCCACCATCTATCTTAAGAACAGCATGTTCATATAGTGGCTATTCCTTCAGCCAGGGTTCCAGAATGTAAGACATGTGGACCAGAACTAAACAAAGCCCAACCATGTTCAGCCAAATCCTGCTGACCTACATTTGATGTGCAGTCCCACATTTATTGTTGCAAGCCACTAAGATCTGGGAGTTGTTTAATGTCACAGAAATAACTAATAGACCTCCCATTTTACATATTCAAGTAGATTCACAGAAGCAGCTGACAGGCTTGGAAAAGTGACCCAAAAATATTTATGTATTGCCTTTCTGGTATGCAACTGATCTCTTAAAAAGGACAACATCATCCCTGAATAGCTATAAACCTAAATAATAAATGTACTGGGCTACAAAAGGATAAGAACAGCCTATATGGAAGTATGAGCCTCAATCTGACATCAAGAGAAGTCAAGGCTTCCTCTCATGGAAAACAAAAACAAAAACAAAAAAACTTCTGACATAATATATAAGCAAAATGGAGATTCACTAAAAAGGTGACCAGACAAGTATTGGACTCAAAGCCTTAGCTAGTAGTTATGATGGCTGTACATTTGCCTTTACTAAACTAAAATATTTCTTGCATGTCAATTAAGGGCATATCAGAAATGGCAGGTATTTTAGGATCCTGGCCATAGTTTGCTTTAGTTACAACCAAAACAACTTTATAAGCTGGTATTAGTGTTGTAATTACTATCAAGTAAATTACTCCCAAATGATAATCATCTCAATACTCAGAGTTTAAACATAGACAATGCTGTGGGATAGACCTGGATAGACTCCTGGCTATCAGACACATGATGTGTATGCTTTATGAAGTGCGCATCACAGTGACTGGTTCTTCATAGGTTCCTAATAAGTCATGCAGGAATGAGAGAGGAAACTTTGCAAGGTACCTAAAGTCTCTAAGTCTCAGTTCCTGCTTTGTAAAATGGATATTGACTGGGCAGGATTGAGAGGAATTAGTAAGATAAGTAACATTTTACCATAGTGCCATGTACACATTGAAAGTACTCAATATGTTACAGTGTTGATTTTGTTGTTTTTCACCCTTATTATAAAGTTAATGGTGTGTAGGCCAATGCTATATATAGTAGGCTTCTGGTTTACCTAAGGGAAACTTGAATCTTCCAAATTTCTTCTTTGAGTCAACATAATCTTTACTGAATGTTACAGAAGACCTGGTAGTTAGGTAGTAGAGTTAATTCAGTTGACATGTAGGATTAACTGTAACCTATATTATAGTAAGTTTAAATGCAGACTCTTTATGTGAGGAGGAAAGTATAATTTATTGAAGAAAATATGATTTTATGTACTTTCCTTCACCTTTTAATGTAAGCAATCATGACCATTCTCAAATCTCACAGGAGGAAACTTAAAATACTTCATTAATAATTTTGCCTTACCTAAAACCAAAACATTTAGGTGAGGGGTCATAATTTAGAATGAAATTTAAACTTAAATAATTTGGTCCATGGTACCTTTCATTTCCTTTGGTCAAGCATCCCATTCATGTAAGAACATTGCTGTTGCTGTTAAGTATCAGGCAATGGAGAACAGGAACATAGATTCTGTACTCCTTATTTTTCTATGAAGAGAGCAGCAAACACCTTACTTTTCATGACTTGCTACATTAAAAAAAAATGCTGTTTATTTAGTTTGAACTCAATTCTAAGAACATAAACATTACCATACTTCAATAAACCTAAAACACCATTTAAAAAACAAAAAACAAAAATACTGCCCCATGTACCATGAAGAAATTTAAGATTCCTAAACTATAACACACAATTATCAAGACAGATAAAAATTTATGTGAAAATGTGAAAAACAATGTATATCTCAGAACTGAATTTTTTTTTTTTTTTTGCTAATTTGGAAAATGTAATTTAACCTGAACACATTGAAAACATCTCCACTGTTAACAAAAGTTATTGAGTAGGAGGGAAATAAGTTTAGAGATCCAACAAACTTGGATTCAAATTCTTAACCATTTGTTTTCAAATTAGTAGTATGACCTTCCCCATGTTCCTCAAATTTTTAGTTGAGCCTCAGATTTTCTTTTCTATAAAACAGAAATTCAACATACATTCTATAGTTGGTCTGAAAATTGAATGTGATTATATATATGAAAGCATCAAACACAATTCATGGTACACAGGAAAAATTCAAAAACAGCTTATTTCTTTCTATCATGTGAAAGGAATCCAGACCAGGACCCAGCTGACTTGACTGCTCCTTGTCCCTAGGCTCATATTTCATCAACACATTTGTCATTATCTTCTAATATTTATGTAATGCTTCCTGTGCCATCAACATATTCTCCATTAGTTTTCCTTAACATTACAATTCTACGTAGTCTCTAAATTTTTCCTTTTCTTTTTTCAGTTTTGGACTATAGAGCTTTGTTTGCTTCGTGGGTTTTCTATGTTTTATCCCCTCGGAGCTTGATGATATTTATACAGCATCTGTTCTAATTTGCTTTCTTGCCCAGTGACTATCTGCATTTTACCTGTGCTGTTATAAATTTCCTCCAAAGCAATGGTAAGGTTAAATTCTTCAGGAGTTGTCATTTTTGCTACATATGTTTTGGTTAGCATACAACGTTTGGATCTTCAGTAATAAGTAAGAAGTTTCAACATCTTTTAATTCTTATAGAATCATCTAATTTAGAGATACACCAGATTTTATTAGGGGATCAATTGCACAAATAATTATTGGCTACCAAATCCTTTCACTCAATTGAAAAGGAAACTGAAATCTAAAAATATTATGTGACATGGCAAACATCATAAAAGTAGGTGGCCTATCTCTCATGCTTTTAAGATTAAATAAGAAAACTGTCAAAATATGAAAAGGATGGAGAAAAACTAATCCTAATGTGCCTGGCTTGGCCTATAACAAAAACCCAAGATCTAAGGCATCTTCAAGCATTTCTACATGGAGTTTTTAGAAGGTGACTTCCTTGGATAATACAAAGTACTTCATTTCATAAGAGATAATGTGGGGAAAATACATGTATTGGAAAACATACAATCTGGATCCTTTTTATAATGCAATTTCAATCTGTTTCTAGGCAGCAACAGCTCTTTACTCCCCAGAACAATTTCTGCCAACAGAATCCACCAGACAGAGCATGCACACTCCATTTGCATTTTCTTTTCCCAATTTCCAAACTGGGAGCCTATAACAAACCACTTAATGGTGAGGACAAGTAGGCAGTTCAAAATTCTAAATTAATTAAGATACTTTTCAAGTAATTTCTTAAAATAAAAAAAATAGATTAAAAAAAGAATCACATCTTTGCAGTATAAGCTGAATCCAGAACTTGTAGAAATAATCCAACAAACCTTAGATAGGAAGGAGTAAAGAAAGAAACTGCAAAAGAATCCCAAAGAATGAATGATTAAAAGGATCCAAGTCCATAGAATTATTGGATTAGAAAAATGTGCTACTCCAAACCAATTACTAAACATTTGTCCAAATCCCAGTGAGTTAATTTTAAATATGTTTGTATATAGAGGGACATTTTCATGTGCTCTTGGAACAAATTTTTTTGCTGAATTTTGCTTCAATTTCTTTACATAGCAGTGCTCTTGAAATGAGAGAGCATATATATATATTTTTGGTGATTGTTGTTACAGAGAATTGCATTTTAAATTTGTAGTTCCTACCATGTTGAGAGATCAAGAGAACAAGTTAATTTGGAGCAGTTTCTTTTGTTTGGGAAGAAATCACCTCCATCCTTTTCAGCACATAAAATCGGCATCCTGTCCTAGGAAAGAGTATAATAAAGCAGTGTTCTGGATGAACAGCGGGAATCCCACCTTTTACCAAATGTGATGCAAGATTCTAAAGCTGTTGAAAAGATAAAACTGCAAACGGGATGAAGAAGGATCTTAAATAAATAAAAAAGATAAAAATCCCTTGCTTTTAGGAGTTAGGGTTATTAGAATATTTCTGATGGATTGAGATTGGTCTTGAATAAGACTACCTAGAAAAAAACAAAACCAAAAATCTACCAAAAGACAAGTCAAGGAAGAAAGTACAGAGTCTCAAATTATGACCATCAGAGACTAAACTTTTATAAGAGCAGAGAAACAGTGAGCAAGTACGTGGATAAATCTGCACACCTCTGACATGGTCAATTCAGAATCGTGAGCTTGCTGAGAAGTAAAATACTGCACCTGACTGTAAATAAAGAGCCAAGACTTGTGAATCCAGGCATATTATTAGCCAGAATGTCCTGGAGGACAGGCCCTCTTTTCCTTCATTGTACACTGTTTAAATATAAGGCCAGACACTTTGGGCCAAATAAGTGTTCTAGATAGAATGCTGGGCCATAGAGCTTAGTTGAGGAGTCCTCACTATTAGGAGATTGACACAGTTAAGGGGAAGAGGCAATCAGGACGCCTGGGTGGCTCAGCCGGTTAAGCGTCTGCCTTCGGCTCAGGTCATGATCCCAGAATCCTGGGATCAAGCCCCACGTCGGGCTCCCTTCTCCGCGGGGAGCTTCCTTCTCCCTCTCCCACTCCCCCGCTTGTGTTCCCTCTCTAGCTGTGTCTCTCTCTGTCAAATAAATAAAATCTTTAAAAAAAAAAAAAAAAAAAGAGGGAAGAGGCAAGGTGTGACTTATACATAGGGCTAATTCTCAGGTTATTTCCATTGGCTTCACATTCCAATGGCAATTAGGATGACAGTAGTGAGTACAGAATCACTTTGGATTGCCAGATAACTGCTGCTTACATCATTCTGGTAACATACCAGGGTGGTGGCTGATTCTGGAACAATAGTGCTTTCAGACAGTGCTTGTGGAATCTTCCACCTTCCCTGTGAGTTCTAGCTCCATTCATGAGGTTGACTGATGAGGATATAATGATGTGAGTAAATATCCTGGAGATCTGAGATTATTATAGGAGTGCTGACCCACTGAAGGAGAGAGGGATAAATGAGGCTCAAATTAGTTTTGATTTAAATAATAATAATTTATGAGCTAGAAAATTGGGTCATATTAATTGCATATAAAATACAAATGAAAGCAGTTCCTTATGGGTGGAAAGATACGTGGAGAGGAAAACATGAGTGGAGGTAATTTAAGTTAATGGGAGAGAAATCTATGAAGATACGGAATTATTTATCTTCTAATGGTGATTAACTTTCAACAAGTTGATCTCAATTTCCCAGAAATAGTAATTTTCTGGCAAGTTCCAGGCTTCTAGGAGGAAAAAACCTGGTATTAATAATACCTTTATAATCATAAGTCTGTGGAGGCAAACTTTTCCTGTAATAGGCAAGATAATAAATATTTTAGGCTTTGAGGGCCATAAAAATCTTTTTTGCTACTAAATTAGTCCATTTTAGCTTGAAAGCCACCATGGACACTACTTAAATGAATGGAGTGTGGCTTTGTTTCAATGAAACTTGATTTACAAAAACGGCAAGTAGCTGGATTTGGCCCATGCGAAGGCTACAGTTTGCAGACTCTTACTTTAGACTGATGATGCACATTATATAAAGACAACGACTTGCTAAACTTTTGAAGACCGCTTAGATTAAACTAGCCTTTAAAAAAAACCCAAACATTTATTTAATTTCTACTATGCTTAAGTTAGGATGCTTCTGCCTGGAGATAAAAAGAAAAATAAGACATTGTTGCTTTCAAGAATCCAACAACTTAAAAAAGAGGAAAGAAACAACAGCCCTAAAGTTCTAGTGCTATGCTATGAGGGCACTCACAAAAACATACACAGAGTGGAAATTCAGAAGAGGGACTAATTAACTTCCCCAAAGTGTTCAGGAAAATGTGCAGGGGAAAAAGTCACATGAACTGAGAATTTTTCATTACTGTTTACTAAAAAAGTTAGTCACTTCTAGCAGAGCCAAATGCATGAAGAAAGATATTGATAGAGAGAAGTAGAGGGAAGACTGGCCAAATCAACATTATATGTATGCATGTTATCCCAGTGCACTTGGACTGTCTTCTGTAGTTAATAGTAATAGTGATAGTAATAAAAATGATGATCATGGTAAACATTTACTGAAGACTAACTAGGTCAATTCACAAAAATTAGTTTCTTAAAATTTATTCTGCTATATAATCAATTTTCTGAAATTCTGATGACTGATTTACTGGGAAGGGTTTTAAGTGCTTTCACAGGAATATTCAATTTCTGGTACTGAATATATTCAACATTCATCATTGCATAAGGGATAGTGTAAAACATACTAATTTTTTTTCAAAACATTTTGGGACTCCTTTGTCAATGTCTTAATATTTATCTTTTAGCACTTATAGAATGGTTAACTAAAGCTTCATATATCTTCTCAATTTCATACTTAGGATTAGAGATAATATTTTAGACATATTCTTTATACTGTGTGCAAATTATTTATCTGTTGTCTCTCAATCCTAAACCGACCATCCTATACTCTGCTTTGTGACATGCCTTCCTCCTCCCTAAGCTGGCGCCCTGTTAGGGCATGCTAGAGAGAGAAAATCAGGTAAGAGGAGAAAAAAAGAGGCTTGCTACTGCCTGCTTTCTTCCTGCTTTCTTTCTATTCCACTCATGCTTCTTCAGCCCAGCAGGATCAATTCTTTCCAGTAGCAGCATCTGAAACCCGTTTACTGTTTTCCCAGCACCAACCAGAAGGAAGTAGTTCAGTACTACAACTTTCCTCAAGAAGTGCTATTTTAGCAATGGTTTCTAGACTTATTTGGTTATGGAACCCTTTGGGGGAACATTTCATTCAAACATATTCCATGAAATATACTTACACTCGACAACATGATCACTGTATGTTCAAAAATAATGGTCACTGAGTGCCTTCTATTGGGAAAAACTGTTCTAATTCAGAAAATGCTTGAATATTCTATGAGGCAGGTACTATCTTTTTCCTTTTCTTTTTTTCTTTTTAAAGATTTTATTTATTTCTTTGACAGAGAGAGACACAGCGAGAGAGGGAACACAAGCAGGGGGAGTGGGAGAGGGAGAAGCAGGCTTCCCGCTTGACCTGAGCCGAAGGCAGACGCTTAACGACTGAGCCACCCAGGCGCCCCAGGCAGGTACTATCTTTATACCAATTCCACACATTAAAAAACTGAGGCAGGAGGGGTTATGTAATGCTCCTAATCATAGAGCTCCCAAGTAACAGAGCTGGGATTCACGTCCATAATTTGAAAATATTAACCATTACATTACACTACCACTTAGGTTATTATAGAGGATTCAAGAGAATGGGAAATACCACAAGCAGAGATATTGGGGATGGGTATCTAACAATAGCTTAGAAGGAAAAAAAATAAACGAGACTTTGAATAAGGCAGTGGCCAGGAATAGAGAAAAAAGGACAGATTCAAATAACCAGCAGAAGTTGAATGAGAACTCTATAACCTATTGGATATGGAACATAAAGAACAGAGAAGAGCAAAATGGTTGTATTAGTTATCTACTGCTGCATTGCAAACACCTAAACCTTAGTGGTTTCCAACAACAGCACTTACTTAACTCTTAGATCTGCAAGCTCACTGGGAGATGGCTGACCTAGGATGGCTTTGCCCAGGGTCTGCATTCACCTGGCAGGCTGCTGTGTTAGTATTGCTGATCTTGGCTGTGCTTTCTTATGTGTGGGGGGCATTAGCATGAATCCAAGGATACTGACACAGTGATTACTGAGGTTTTTGCTTGAATGGCCAGTGAGAGAGATCATAACTATTAATTAAGATATCAGAAACCAGAGAAGGGAGAATATCTGAGAGGCAAAAGGAATGAAAATATTAGTGTCGATTGGGACATATAGAACTTGCAGTAAGATAGGTAGAGGTGTCTCATATGAAGTTAAATACAGGTCTGGAGGTTGACAGAAATAAAAGAGCAAAAATGGGAACATGGAAATTAACTTAAAAAGCCATAGGTTTATGTGGTATCATTCATGGTAATCATGTAGAGAAGTCAGGACTGTTCTGACACTGTCGATAATCTACTTTATTTTGCTTCTGATGCTAAGTAATGACTGTCAACGAAAGGACCATTTAATATAATTGAGGTTGAGAGGTAATTATTGTTGTCATATAGTCTTTCTGCAATATTAGATACATTTGATTCTTAATTTCCAAGAAAAAAAGTAATTTCTTCTACAGAGGAAGAAAATAGAGAGAAAAAGCAGAGACAAAATGATCTTTAATTGCCAATAGCTACATTATGGGAGAGATACAAATGACGGAAAAGAGCAAGCTTTCATTTGCTTAGAAATATCTTCCTAACATTGAGGGGATGATAGTGATGGCTAAAGAATCGAGGCCTATATTTTAAATAGGTTTGTAAATGGTACTTTGGGGATTCAAGGGAACATATTAAGTGATTTCTTATGGTCTGCCCTAGCTCCACCATTCCACAAATCCAATTTAATCAAGGACCCTAAGGACCCCTAAGAAATGTGTCTTAGAATATTCAGTTTGGTATAATAAACAGCACAGAGTCCAAGTTTTAATAAGCTTTCTTGAATTTCCTAATTCAAACCTGAGGCATGTGATTTAATTTAAAGAATAATAATAAGCACAATAATCAATACACATTTTAAGTACATGTGAGCATTTTAAGTAATAGACCTCACCATTATTTCTCACATTTACATAATCTATCTTTTTTTAATAATTAGCATATATAATACCAAAAAAATCCAACATTTTTTTGGTGTGGTGGGAATAATATTCAATAGCTTTTCTTTTTTCTTGAATTTGGCCGTTCTCATCAATATTCTAGAGGCATGGATTTGCCTCTTTGAAGAATCAGAATTATGCAACATATATGCACAGTGGAAGAGGTAGCAAAATTCTGGTTTTGGGACCTGGAGTCAAATTTCTTCAGCCCATATCAAAACAATACTTTTGAAAATCAGACTATGTTGAGAAAGAGAGAATCTGAGTTATTTTAACTGCCTTAACATAACAACATTCAAGCTTGCCCACTACAGCATTGGTTTTACTATCTATAAACGAGAGACATAAGGAATACAGAACATGACAAAAAGAAAGGTTGGTGAGGGAAGCACATTTCTTCTAATTCTGAGCATTGTGAGAATGAGAAACAAGACAGTGATTTGGGAAGCAGACAGTTAAAACTGTGTGCCTGACCTTCCTTAGCATGTCAGATAGATTGGAAACCTAGAACAAAAAGACCATCTGCTTCCTTAGCATGTCAGATAGATTGACTGGAAACTTAGAACGAAAAGACCAACTGCTTAAAACCCTGGACCACCATGTAGGGTGGCACAGCCCAGACCTGAAGGATGATGGCCCAGCTCAGCCAAGAGAGCTGTTTAGATAGATGAGCATGAAGCATCACATCTGGATCTCCAGTCTGCATGTAGCCTAGACACATCATGCTTCAATAAGGCAAAGTAGAGGTCTTGAGATGGCCTGGAGATCAGGACACAGAGACCAACGTGTAGGGACTTTGTGTCAGAGACAAATAGTGGAGACCACAGACTTCCGTGATAAGAACAAGCATGATGCTTGGAAAGGCCAGAGAGAACTAGTTGTGTACCCCAGGGGCCCTTAGTCAGATAGATTTGTCACAAAGAGCCACAAAGACCAAGAAGATATGACATCAACCCTGTATGAGTCTCCTATAGTTGCTGTTAATGAACACAAGTTTATTATCTTATAGTTCTGGAAACCAGATGTCTGAAGTAGGTCTCACTGGGCTAAAATCAGGGTACTGGCAGGGCTACATTACTCTGGAAGCTTTAGATGAGAATCTATTTCCTTCCCTATTCTAGCTTCTAGAGACTGCCTGCATTCTTTGGCTCATGGTCCCTTTCCATATTTAGCCATTTGCATCCTGCATCACTCTAACATTAACTCTCCTGCCTCTCTTTTACTTCTAAGGACACTTGTGATTACATTGGGCCCACCATGTAAAGATAATCCTGGATAATCTCCCTATTTCAAGATCAGCTGACTAGCAAGCATAATTCCATCTGCAACTTTAATCCCCTCTTAATTGTAACTTAACATATTCACAGGTTCTGAGTATCAGGGTGTGGGTATTCTGGGAGGGCCCATTATTTTGCCTACCACAGAGCTGATGCATTTTTTTTTTTTTTAATCTTTAAACCAACCTACATACCTGGACACCATCTTGGAACAAAACAGGGAACAGAGGAGGTAATATGAGAGACAGGTTTTCTCAAAAAGAGAATGAATCATGCTGAAGAGACTACTTAAAACTGAAGAGAAATGCCATTGATAACCTTGTTTAGAATGTTATCTCCCCTTTGCTCTTCACTGAAGCCACCTCCACTTGCCTCCACTTTCCAATTGCTTTCCAAGAAGAGATAGAAGCCCTTGAAAGCTTGGATAAATGACAAAAACAAAGAAACTCATTTTCCCTTGCATATCTGAGGATTGAGTTAAATTTCTGAGTCTGCCACATTACTTCGAGTCACAATATTGACCCCTAAAATGAACCTTAAAAACATAACGGATTTACTTGATACCACACAGACACTTGAAGAAGAAATTTGAGCGTCGTTATTAGACAGATGAGATTGTCACATGTTAAGAGATTTGTCCATAAAACTGAGTAACAGAGGAATCTAGAGGAACCTGGACTGATGAAAAGGAGCCCTGAGATCCTGGCCTCTACCTCAGTGTCACTGTCTTGAGCAGAGGATTTCAATACATTAATTTTCCTAAGAACTTGCTGTATATATATTTATGATAGGTGGTCCTCTTAAATTTTCAGGAAACCTGCCACTTTCATTACCAGAACTAAAATAGTGGAGATAGAAAATGAAATGTTGCCCTAATCACACACTGCCTAGAAATCCACAAAGTCTTCCTTAAACATGGATGAAACTATTAAGCAGAGAAAAGGAATTTAAGAGCCAAGTACATCCTGAGACAATGTCAGAAGTGTGTTTAAGGGAAAAAGATTGATTTTAGAGGTGTTGGCAGTTTTATGAAGTTATTGTGGATGGAAAGTAAAAAAGTATTTCAGAAAATAAACTGGAGAGAAAATTTCAAAGTCCCAAATCCAAAGAGTGGCACTGAACTGTGAAATTAAGGAGAAACATTTCCAGCAGCACATAAAAGTGTCAAAGTGGCAGTAATGGAGCTTATCATTACCCAGGTGTGTACCTGAGTACATTAAGGTGATGGAAAGGTGACTGCAGAATATCTGGGATGCTGGAGCAGAAGAAAAGATGGAGTGCCTTTTTCTTTAACTGGCAAATCAACGACAAGGAAGAGAACTGTCATCCATTTTTAACAACTTTTCTTCACTGCACGAGGACTTTTACTCAAGAACAGCAATATATCAAGGGATAGAAAACAGGACCCAGATTCTTAAAGTCCACCAAGATAAATAACAGCCAGGGAGAAAGATATCAAAAATTATGTTAGAATTAATGAGTCCTAAATCAAAAGAGAAGCATTCTGAACTATGATAAGAGAAGAAAGTATATTTTAGTACTATGAGGCAAACATGTGTGCATGCGTGCGCGCACACACACGTATATATATGGTCTCAATGAATAGGTTTTATTAAGTGAGTCCCACCTGTTAACACTCTGCAGTAACTTGGAAGATATCATTCTGTTTCTGACGTTTTCCTTGTCCCCTGTATTTAATTGCCCATGCATAGAGAGGAAGTCAACTGATTTGCACAAGACTTCATGTGGAAGTCACTACAGAAAGTGCCACCTACTCTTTGAGCACATATGATTTGTGAGCACTCCAGAATTCTCCATAGATATGTCCTTACACAGGACCAATTTTTACATACACACAGTTTAGGATTAGTGGTTTTATCCATATATCACTACACTAATTTTTTTCTATTTTTTTTGCTTTTTATAATTTTACCAACAATTCTAGTTGATGTGTGTACAGCTACCCTTTGATCCTTTTATTTATACAATTTGACCATGTGAGTAAAATATATTCTAGACGCTAATTTTTTTTTCTTAGAAATGATGAAGTTATATAAGAAGGTTGGAGATTTTTTCTTTATATAGAGAATTATTACATATGAAGGATTTTCAAATTAAAAACCATTCTAGTGAATATAGTCATTTAATATTTATTTTAAAAAACTACTTAACATCTTTTGTTCTGAAGATACTTGCAATTTACACATTGATAGCTGATATTTATATAAGTGTGTTAAGTACACTGTCAAGTACAGACACATGCACACGTACACATGGAAACAGTGTTGTCAGGGAAGGGCCATGAAAAGAGAACATGTGAGCAAAGGTTTGAAGGAAGCAAGGGACTGAGCCAGGTGGCTATCTGGGGCCAGTGGCCTCTGGGCAAAACGACAGGTTTAGTTCTTAGTCTCAATTGACTCAAGAAATGAATAACTTCTTAGCTGGCCAGCTAGCTCAATTTAATCAGTGGGTGTCTTTTGTCAAATCCCTCGACCTTTAAGTTTGTTAGCTATAAGAGGAACTGTTTGTTCTCTATTTAATGCAAATGCTATGAGAATCAACTTTATTATATATATAAAGCATATGTGGTAGGAAAAAGTCAGAAAAAAACACTACCCACTCCCTATACTCTTGCTATTAAAAGGATTATTTAAATCCAGTGTATTTAAACAAGATGAGTGTCTTTACCCTCAAAAAGAGAATATCCATTAATGTAATTATATAGATTCTAAATCCAGGAGCAATCCATGCATTGTATAACTTGAAATCCTCTTTCTATACACCTGGAGCGGTTATATTAAATATAATGGTAATAATAGTAAGACTGCCTTTTACACCAATTTGATCAATAAAAATAGCAATAAAAAAATGTAACAATACCAAATATTGGTAAGAATGGGAGCAATGGAGACTCATACACTGATGTTATGAGTATAAATCGAAACAACTACTTTGAAGAACAATTAGGCATAATCTAGTAAATTAGATGTGTGTGTTCTTCAATAGCACTTACAATCTAGATATACAAATTCCAAATACATACATACACATATACATATATATATATATGTATATGTGTATGTATGTATACACAGAGAGAGATAAAGAATGTTTGCAATTTTTTAGTAATAAAATGGAAAAATAAAATCCCATAAACTAAAAGGGAATAAAGGAATTGTGTCACTTTCACATAATGTGATAAATCATATCTAATAGCATGAATAATCAAAACCATATTTTGTGAATAACAAAGATGAAGACATATGTGTATAGCTTAATATCAATTACATAAAGGTGTGCAAATTGGCAAAACAATATATCATGTTGACATATATGTATGTATATATATATATATATATAGTAATGGCATAAATTACGTGTGATAATGATGAACAATAAAATCAGAACAGTCCCCTCTGTATAAATGTGGCCAAATGCTAACATTCAACAAAGTTGCATGGTACCTGTATGTATGAGTCTTTGCCACATTCGTTTTTACAGTGTTCTGTAAGCTTGAAATTTTTCTAAAATAAAGCCAGTATTGCACTTTTATGAAGATGAAAGTCCCCATGGTAGACTAGGTGGAAAATCCACAAAAAAAAGGAATATGCTGATTTCAAAGGGCAGGAGAAATGTCCTGCTACTTGAAAATGGAATCTTATCTCAGTATTGGTTGAGTCAGTATTGTGCCAGGCATTGTTCTAAGTGCTTTACACCTATGATCTCATTTAATCCTCGTAACAATTCTCTGTAGAAGACACTATGATTTCCTCCTTTTAGAGATAGGGAACTGAAACACAGGTCTGTGACTTGGCCAGTATCACATAGCTAATAAACAGGAACTCTAGAAATTAAACCAGAATCTGAGCTCTCAACCAATACACAAACTGTCTTTGGTAGCTATGTTTACATTAAAGCAGCAGTTCTCAAAGTGTGTCCCCGGTCCCAGCAGCACCAGCAGCACCAGGAACTGGCCAGAAATGCAAGCTTTTGCATCTTACGCAAGACCTACTGAATCAGAAACTCTGGGACTGAGCTTAGCAAAATGTATTTATAACAAGTCCTCAGTGTGACTCTTAATCCATGTTAAAGTTGAAGAACCCTTGGGTTAAGGTAACATACAGGTCTATAGAGCTCACTAATGGAAAACTAAAATGGGAGTTTCAATGTATGTTTTCACATCAGGTGAAACCTGATGCTACTTGGCTCACACTTTAAAATGCCCGGTGAGCTGCAGAGAGGTTGCAAAAATCACTGCATCTACTTGGGAATGAGGTGAAATATTTGTGGTGGAAGGGCAGAATTTTCAGAGCGAAAAACTTGAAGCAGATCCTTGGAGAATGTATGTCAAGCTGATCTAGGTGATCAGGTTAACATAAAGGAAGATTTTGTTTGGGATCGCCTCCCCGCTCCCATGAATTTCAATTTCTTGTGGGAGAGTTAAGAAAAGCCAAATTAGCTCAAACTCTGATACTTCTGTCCATTGAGCCGCATGTATTCTGAAACCGAACAGTCGTTTTCAATAAAGAAATTTACATTTACTAGTTGAATCTGACCTGGTAATGTAAATTTTGTAGAAGCAGTGTGGCAAAGGGGTAAGAGGATTTGGAGATTTACAATCCGTTTGCTGTGCTTAGCAAAAGTTCCAAAAGGTATATGGCCCCATGAAGTGTCCTGAGGCATGGAGTCCTACGGGTACTGCAAGTGTGGTACTGAAAGTGAAGTCAAGCACAGAGAAGCCCATGAACTGGTAACGCATTCCAGAGGGGACATCCGCCAGGGAATGAATCCAACTATTGTATTGCCCCCATGAGCTAGAGAATGCTGAGATGGATTTCACATATGTGCTTTGTTTTATGTAGCATTACATTAGCAGAATCTGGTTCAGATGATTCACTATAAGCATGTACTGCATGGAAGAAAGGGAAAACAAAAGAGACTTTCTTCATGGGAGACTTTTGTTATTCAACAAAAATTCTAAAACTTTTTTTGAGGGCTCACAAATTATTTCTCTGCTTCCAGCCCTATGACTGTTTGTTGATGTGTTTGTTTTGTTGTTGTTTTTAATGGCTAGGATATGAAAGAGAGGGAGAGAGACTTTCCATCACCTTGACCTCACCTTGTACCATGCAGAGAAATGAATTTTAAATAGATTTACAGTGGACATATTCAGCAGATAATTCTCTCCAGTATAAGCATCTTTCCCTCTCTTCAATATACTTTGCAAACACTTAAGTATATTAACAGGGAATGGATAAGACTCCATCCAGAGATACTGATTCGACAAAAAAGCTATCTTCCTCTTGGAATTAGTCCACTTTATGCCTTAGACACACACCAGCTCTCATTTGTGCCCCCTGCAAGCCCTTGCCTAGCACATGTTCATCCAGTTTATATGATTATTTAAATGTGGGTAAAAGTCATCTTATCTCTTTTTTTAAAAAATGCCATGATTTTATATCTAATGTGTACAAAACCCTTGGGTTAGGTTTGATTTGGCAATGCAGCCTGGGGTTTTTATTCTCTCCCAACTAACCATGCTGATGTAGGCAAGAGAAGCATTTGTACCTTACTCTTTATTCACTACTTTAAAATTGTGCTCTGTCCCTAAAAATTGTCTTACTTTTTTTTTTAATTGTCTTATTTCTTAAGAGTGTTTTTTTGCCTTTCTTCTGAATGTTTACTGAGTGTCAGGCATTTTACAAATGTGTCTCTCACTTTGCTAAGATGGTAGATATTGTGATTTCCTAACTTAAAGATTAAAAAACTGTGCTTCTGCAAGTCTGGATGATTTGCTAAAGACCAAGCAGCTAGTAGACATTAAAACTGGATTTTGGAGCCAAGATCAGGATAGGACTTCCTGCAGCCCTCTCTACTATATCACATCTCAGATGAAAGAACCTAAAATTGACATTTAAGCACATTTTTAAGTCCTTGGGGACGAAGAATAAGACACATTGGCCTTTGTGTCATGGAGTGAACTACAACTTTCTCATATCTGTCCACTTTTTTGATGAATGAGTTATCAACATGTGTCCTAAGAAGGGCTACATGTTTTCTCGCTGAACAAGTTTTCATACACACACACACACACACACACACACAGAATTATAGCCTCCTGCGTGTCTCTCTTCATCTAATCCCTTTAAATCACGCTCCAAAGAAAACCATTGTCTGAAGTTGGGGGATGTATTCCCATACGTGTTTTCAAACCCTTATTAAATATGTGTAATTCCCATCTCTTACTCTTGTAATTAATATTGCAATAACCTTTCTTGCACAACTCCCATGTGCACCCAGCAAGAGAGCCTCTAACTCTTGCTCATTTGTACACTAGCAGCACCAGCACTGACCGGAAAGAAGGCTTGCTAGAAATTCAGATCTCAGGCCCCGCTTCAGACCTTATAAATATAGGCTGCACTTCTGCTTTGAAACAATATACCCAGGTGATTCAGAAGCACATTTGACTTGGAGAAGCACTGATTTAGGGTCTATGAAAAGGAATGGAATTGCTGGGAAGGACACACACGTCTTCAACTTTATTAGATATTCCCAAATTGCTTTCCAAAGTGATTATATCAACATGCAATCCCCAAAGAAATCAGTCTTTTCAAATTTTTGCCAGTCAGCTAGATGTGAAAAGCTATGTCATTATTGTTTTGATTTGCATTTCCCTCATTTCCATGAGATTGAGCGTCTCTCCATAAATCCACTGCCCATTGGTGCTGTCTGTTAATTCCCTGGTCGTATCTTGTGCCAGATTTTCTGTTGGTTTCTTTGGTTTGTATTCTGTTCTTTTCTGTCAAGTCAAAGTAACCTAAAGAGGTCTTTTTACCTTTGTTTTCTCCTTTTCCCCCTTTTATCTTTCCTTCTCTCCCTATTTGCTAAAAGAGGTTGCAGGGTTGGAGGTTATTCAGATATTCTAGTTGTCAGGATATTAGATATGAACAATCACTACCAAAGTACTTTATTATTTTCTCCTTGACCAAGACAAAATAATACTAACAATAACAAGAATAGTCCATGAGTGAACAGAAAAGAATTTGACCCCAGCACTGCCTGATTTCAAGGCCTATGTTCAAAGGCTTTTTCAATCTCCAATTGTTTCTTGTTCAAAACATTTTTACATTAAAACTGAAAGTTACAACTGTTTCCTTTCTCCCTTTAATATATAATATATAATAGCATGTAATATGTATATTATATGCATGTATAAGAGATGATATGAATAATTAATGGCATGGATTGCATTTATATATAACAGGCATAATGGTGTAATCTTTTTATAGCACTGGGGTATAGCAAAGCTAACCTCTGAATTACAGTCTTTAGTAATGAGTAGATAAAAGAAGAGATGAAATAGTTCTAAAGCCATTCATTAAGATTTGTTATACAGTTCTACTTCCACTAATATTTTTTTTAATTCTTGTAGGAATCACTTATGAAACCTGATAAATAAGATTGCTTATGTGCTAGTAATTGTTTTTGCTAAGCCTCTCCCCTGGAAATTCTGATTCTGCAGATCTGGGTTAGAACCCAGATGTCTATATATTTATAGAAACACAAGTGATTCTTTTTATAAGCATATTTCAGTGGTGGGCACTTCCATTTCATTAGTAATAGATATACTCTGCTCCTTCTCACCTGAATAGTGACCCAGCATAATTCAAAACATGTGGTAGGATCGGCACAATGAGCCATACATTTTGGAAGGAACATTATGATCAGTCTTGCTTAGGGAGGAAATATCCTCCCACAAGCCAAGGGGTATCTACTAGGCAAATGTCAAGGCAATTACAATTAGGACCCATTTAAACACTGCGCAGCTACTGCCCCGTCTCAAAACACCAATAAAGCAGGGAGTCAAAGTGCTGACTTCGTTTACAAGCCGCCCACTCTCCCAGCACAGCGGCTGCTCCCTTATCTCCGTGTGACCTCTACACAGACTGCAGATAAGACAGGCTTCAGGGTAGCAGCAGCTCTGGCCTCTACCAGGTCTCCAGGCAATGGTCAGAACTCCATCCACTCCTCTTGCTCCAACTTCAATCTCAGTCTATGCAGCTCTTCCAGTTCTAGACTCTTGGCTGCATTCTCTGAATCATCTATAAATTTTGCCTTGCTTTTCATTTCAAAGTTATGAGACGCCTGTTTTGGAAAATGCAAATAATTGAAAGAGAAGTAAATCTGATTTGATGTGACAGAAGGAAGTAATCGAAGAAGATATTATGACTACTCAAGTTTGCAAGAACTTTTTTATTGCCAATGAAGAACTTACTCAGTTTGGACAAAACACAAGCATGAGGTGTTCTGATGAGTGCTTTTGTTTCCAAAAACCTAAAAGTAGTTTACAAATAGCCATCATGCACTTACAAGGGTGCTGTTAAATGCTACCATTCCTTCAGGAAAGGGGAAAAGGTGGTAAGAAAAGAAATTTTTTACAGCAATACACACACATGTCAAAGAATAGTAGATTCTCAGGTATAGAACCTTTCTTTTTCCATCAATCAAGCAATAAATATCTCTTAAGTAACAAACAAACAAACAAAATACTGTATGATGAAAAAAAGAATAGAGGATAGGAAATATAAGGTAGTAATCATTTGACCCCATGGACTGTTAAGACTTAAATGAGCCCCACATGGGGCTCCCTGCTCCACAGGAAGCCTGCTTCTCCCTCTCCCACTTCCCCTGCTTGTGTTCCCTCTCTCGCTGTGTCTCTGTCAAATAAATAAAATCTTAAAAAAAAAAAAAAAAAAAACAACTATAGTATTCAGTTGAAGTCAGCATATATTAAATTAAAAATCAATGCTAGAGGCAGTAAATTAGAACAGTGGTTCTCAATCAGGATGATTTTGCCCCCCAAATTACCAGGGACATTTGGTTATGTTGGAGACATTTTTTGGTTGCCACAACTTGCGGGGAGGGAATTACAACTGGTTTCCAGTAGGTAGGGACCAGGGATGCTGCTAAACATTTGACAATACACAGGACAGCCCCACAACAAGGAATCATTAGGACCAAGGGGGTAGTGAAGGCTTTGCATTTCAAGAATGGAAGACATGTATTTCAGACACAAGAGAAAATATGAGAAAAGTAGGGGCAGGGGAAATGTTAATATAAAGAGCAGTAATAAAAGAATGAAAAGCCTGGAAGCGGTGTTTAGGAACAGTGAGGAGATCACTTTGGGTTTTCTTTCTCATTTCTGCAGTTACCCTGTCCTCTTCCATCCTCTTTATCCTTCTATCCTTAGAAAAGCATCTAGTCATGTGACTCTGCTCCACTAATCCATCCTCCCCTCAGCTCCATTGCCCTTTAGGGACCCACAATTTCTCTCTTTAGTCTGCCTGTCTGTACAAATACTAGAGCTCTAGCATCCTTAGAGTTCCACTCTCCCATCCTGATGCTTTGCTTAATGTGGACACATGAAGAATCCTCTTTCTCTTTAAATACCAATTTCACCAGACACAGGGATAGTGACTTTACATTTCTCTGAAATGTCCAACATTACATTAAGCCCATTTCAATAAATTACCTGCAACTAAGTGTTGAAATGAGAATGATTACCAGGTTTTAAGAAACCTCCATCTTCAGCCATATATAAAGGTTTTATTTAATATATAAAACAGAATACTATTAGGCACACACATACCATCCCAAGCCATCAGTAACCACACGTTTCTTCTTCAATCAATCATTTCTTCAATTATGTCTGTTTTCTCTATGCAAGTGATAAAAACTGTGAGAATTCATTCCCATATTTGGGGCTTCTTATTTGTAAGGATTTCATCCAAAGGAAATTAAGTGGTTAAGGACATTTCTTCCCTTACTAGGATCTCATTTTATTTTCCCACTTATGTCCCAATATTAAAGAACATTTAACTTTAGACACTCAGCAAGGATAGTGCTTGGGGAAAATATCCGTCACGAATTTATACAATGTAAACAATAAGGATTGGAGGATAATTTCATAATTGACATGCTTTAACATTTGGTTTGTTTTGTTTGTTTGATTTTATTTCTACTGAGAGGAAAACAATGACATTTTCTCTACGTCTTGTTATTTTAAACATCCTAGTAATTTTGTGCACATCTGATAGAGAAGGCAGAATGAACTGAAAGAATATGAACAAATATCCAGCAGCTGCCCGATTATAATAACCTCAAGGCAAAGAAGTTGGTCAGAAGTGCAATTCTTTTGTTTACTTTTAATTTCCTTCTGGCTTTTAAAAATATAACTTGTGTTCATATAAATGCTACATCAAAGCAGTCATAATAAATAATTAGAGTGTTATCAAAGACTATTTTGTTCTTCCAGCTGCTAGAACTGTTTTATTTACATAGTATTGTGAAGTAAGTCAAAAACAGCTGCTATTTTATGTAATTCCATGATTTGATTTGAAATGCATTCCTCCAGTATATCCAACGGCATTTTAAGAGCAATGGCAGACTCATGACAAAACATTTTTGACCTGTTGTGTATCTCAGAAGGAAAAGAACTTTGACCGGTGGATGAGTGTTACAAATGGAAATATATTCTTTCAAAAGGGAAATGTTCGCTTGAGGCTAGTGTAAGGGGCACAACTGCAGAAATTGTGCACAGGTCAGACACCTAGAGGTCCTTCCAGGAAATGCATCCTTCCTTAGGGGCAGACAATTCACAATTTAATTGACCTCACCTCTGGAGTCAGCCATTCTCTGACACTATTTAAAGACAGAAATAGTGTAAATTCTCCTGGATAGAAATAAGCATAAGCAGGACAAAGCAAAAAATCAGGATGAGAGAGAGGAAAAAAAATAAATTGCTGCAGAGGAAGAGAATAGGTAAAGCAAGGTGACAAAAAAGAACAAAAAGAGAGAAAGAGAAGAGAGGAAAGAATATACCCCAGACTGCCTCATTTTATTTTTCCTATTCATGGTAGCAGAGTCCCTTTATACTGCCTTGATTAACTAGTGTTTTGGGGTGTTGTACAATTCTCTATTCCACACCATTTCCACAAACAAGTGGAAATGCCTCCTTGTTTTTCTTGGAGAAAGGCGTACAAATTGGAGAGTAATTTCAGTAATATTTGACCACAGCTTAAGCATGCCACGAGCTAATGTAACAGGAATGAACAAGACACCTCAGGATAAGTCACTTTCTAATTAGATTGTTTATTTACTTACTGACACCCCAACTCAAACTCATGCATTTAGTAATGGGAAATCCAAGCATATGCTCTGAAGGTCTAATCAATACTCCCCACCCCCATCAACTTGTCTCAAATTTATTATTGATACCACTTAGGAAATTACAGCTTTTTCTATGTCAACAACTTTTTGCTAATTATTTATTTTCTTCAGACTCTTTCAAGACATTTTATCTGTGGGAGATAACAGTATCCAGAATATATAATCTGGTAATTTTTCTCATGTCATAAAACTGTAAAAGTGTTTTATTTAATATATCCTTAAGGGTATTAGTCCATAGGAAATAAATTAACTGTAATTTTTTTAGTTCACGTTTATAACTAAATATCTGTGTTTGACTTTTACACTTAATTTTGATATTATTTTTATATAATCCATTTTCTTTAAGATAAGTATATAAGTGGAATGTCTATGAGTACAGTTAGCTAAATTATGAAATAAACACAAAATGAAATATTACATAGCAATTAAAAAGAATGAGCTAAATCATTACGTTGACCTGGAGTGAAGAGAGTAACATCTATAACATGCACTTATTATTTAAAAAGGAAGTAAAGAAAAAAAACCCAAATAAGTGCATGTTTATACTTATATTTGCCTACACAAGAAGGAATCTAAGGAGTATTGAGGGGGAGAGAGAAAAGAAATTTAAGTTTTTCTTTACTGAACACTATATTTTTAGTCACCATAATCATGCATTATAGTACTATTTTTGCAATTTATAAAAAGCAATGAAGTTTAAATAAGTAAATAGAGTGTTTTAATAAATGTGTTACTACTTCTTCAATACACTTCAATAGTGTAAAAGGTAAAATATATATTTAGACTATATTTACTTTTATCTAACATATTAGACTGATTTAGTTAATACTTAGCAGTGAATGGTAACTGAATTCAATGGTAACTGAAATAGCAGTTACCATTTCATACTTACAATTATGAGTATTTAACCCTACCATGTGCAAAGAAAAGGCAGTGTTTTCTATGCTATTTTATTTGCTTTTTGTAACGAGTTTAAAAGTAAGATTATCAATTCCATTACATGTATAAGCTAACTAAGACTCAGAGGGGTAAATTATCAAAGCTAGTAAGTGTAGCAAAATTGAAGTTAAAACTAAGTTCTGTTTGATCCAAAACCCATGCTCTGTTACACTGAACATCACTTGCCTTCATGATCTGTTTTTTGATGCATAAATATGCATAGATATGGGTATGCATGGGCACATATACTCAAATAGAAACAAGTATATAAAAACAATAATATAGGGCGCCTGGGTGGCTCAATTGGTTAAGCGACTGCCTTCGGCTCAGGTCATGATCCTGGAGTCCCGGGATCGAGTCCCACATTGGGCTCCCTGCTCAGCAGGGAGTCTGCTTCTCCCTCTCCCGCTCCCCCCTCTTCTGCTCTCTCTCTCTCACTCTCTCTCTCAAATAGATAAATAAAATCTTAAAAAAAAAAAAAAAGATCATGCATAAAAACAGTAATATAATGTTAAATTTGTTTGGGTGGTACATATGCCCCTAGCCCACAGATGCCTAGAAGAATAAAGAATATGGATAGGAAGGAATATAAAAGTGCCAAAAATATATCTCAGGCATAAATGAGTCATTTATAAATGTATATTAATGTCACATACTATTTAACCATCCAAAACAATTTAGAAATTTCTTGGATTAAGTCAGCCTGAGTTTTAAAGTTATAACTTGATATTTTATAGCCTTTGAACCACTAAGGATTGTCATACTAGTCTGTCTTTTTTCCTGTGATTTTCTATATTGCAGGGTACTTGGGCTGACACATATACCAAGATTTCATTTAGTTACATTTTTAATGTAAACTGATGTACATGTTTCCAATTCCCAACAGAAATTCTGATGTTTTAACCAAGAGCTTTGCTTTGTTTCAGATTGACTGAACTTGTTTATTCAGATTTATGTTTATAAATATACATTCTATTAGAATATTAATGATTTTCTACTTGAAGTTCACTCCATTATTTTTTTTAATTAGTGAGTTACAGTAAAGACTAATTTCTGGGTTAAAAAATTGGATTCTTTAAATTATCATTATAATATTATTTGTTAAAATAAAGAAATGGTTTAATTAGATATTACCCTAAATATAGATCCTGTGAATTTCAGAATAATAATTTTATTCTTACTCAACTGTTTCCAAAAACCTAAGACTTGTATGATTACTTGATGTTTTTATATACTTTCTCAAATAGCTAACCAATGTCAAAATTTAAAACTCCTTATTTTATATATATAATAATACTATTAATTAGCATTTTCAAGCTCTGACAAAAAATAATGACAATTTTAAAATAAGTTAGAATGGAGGTACTATTTTGACACTCAATTTGCAGAAGTCACTGATATCTATAGCATATTTGTGATATGCACACATATATGAATGCACACTATTTATTTACTAAAATATTTTCCAGTAGTATTATACACTAATATATGATTCTTAAAAGAAGAAATATAAATGGCCAATATGTACATGAAAAGATGCTCAATATCACAACCATGAGTGAAATGCAAATCAAACCACATCAAGATGTCACCTCTCGTCTGTTAGAATGGTCATTGTAAAACAAAAACAAAACCCAGACAATAACAAGTGTTGGCAAGGATATAGAGAAATTGGAAATCTTATGTTCTGTTGGTGGGAATGTTAAATAGTGCAGCCACTATGGGAAATAATACAGAAGTCCCTAGAGAAATTAAAATAAGAGCTACCATAAAATCTAGAAATCCTATTTCTGGGTATTTATACAAAAGAACTGAAATCAATATCCCAAAGAGATATTTGTATGCCCATGTTCATTGTAGCATTATTTATAATAGCAACCCAAATGTCTACTGACAGATGAATGGATAAAGAAACAAGGTATATAGTATATACATACAATGGAATATGATACAGCTATTTAAGAAGAAGGAAATCCCGTCATATGCTAAAACATGAATGAACCTTGAGAACATCAATCTAAGTGAAATAATCCAGTCACAAAAAGGCAAATACTGCTGCATGCTTCCACTGACATGAGGTAATTAAAATAGTCAAACTCATAGAAGCAGAAAGCAGAATGGTGATTGCTGAGCCTGGAGGTAGGGGAAATGGGAAGTTATCATTCAATAGCAATAAAGTTTCAATTATGCAAAATTAAAAGTTCTAGAAATCTGCTGTACATTTTGCTTATAGTTAACAATACTGCACTGCACACTTAGAAATTTGTTAGGAGGGAAGATCTCATATTCTCTATTTTTTACCACAATGAAAGAAATGTGATTCATAATAAAACAGTTTATATTCATGCAAACTTATGTTGTCCTTCTGAAGAATAAATATATTTTGCAGCAATTGCCTTTCCTCGTTCATATATTAAAGCTTGCCTGTATAAGCTGGCTGGTGGTGATAAAGGTAAACATTTCTGGTCATGAAACTCATCGTGGGATGCATCAGGACATAGTGATAGGCACACAGGATCTAGAATGTTATGGGCCTTGATCTGGGTTCATACTCCCTAGCCTATTGTCTTGTGAACTTGATATGTTGCTAGCCCCTCCGACTTTACTTTTCTCATCATAAAAGGTGAGAATAAGGATAAATAGATCATATGTTTGTTCTAAGGGCTAATAATATATTTCATACAAAATGGAGTGTCATGCACTTAGTACATAGTAAGAGCTCACTGAAAACCAGTATATAATAGTAATAATAATAGTAGCAATCGTAGTATTAGCAGCCTTGGTAGTAGTACTAGCAGTGGTAGTAGTAGCAGTAGCAATAGTAATAGTAATGATTGTAAAAGGCAATAGAAGTGATAATAAAGGTAGTAGTTGCAGTAGTAGAAGTGATAATGGTAATAGAAATAATGGTAGTATTAATACTAATACTAATAATGGTAATATAATAAATAAAATTATTTAGATGCCTATTATTTAAATGTGTAAAGAAGTGTCTGATCAAACTTAGATTTCATAATCTTCATCAGGTGATGCTACTTAGTCCTCAGGTTAACTGTACATACTCTTTAGGTTTATTGCCTTCTGTCATTCAAGAGTTGAGTGGCTTTTGTCAAAGTGTTGTTTTCATTCTACTTAATTTTTATGATCAGTGTTTAACAGGAGAAGTAGAGAACTTATTTAAATATTTCTAAAAACTCTGCATGTAATGCCATTTATTCAGCCTGAATAATCTGTCTTAAAAATAAATGAAAACTAAAACATAAAAGAGATAAAGAAGAGAGAATGAAATGATTACTAGAGAATTAGAAAAATAAAAGAGATTCAGAAATTGGCTGGGCCTGCTGTTCTGAATTTCCTGTTCAGAACATGAGAGGCACTTTACCCTGACTTGGAAGGCACATAGGCATAGGGATGGGCCTGTTCAGGCACAATTCAGCCTGTGTCTTCTTCAGAGTAACACAAAGGCAGCTATAAATAGAAATTAGGACCTTCCCGGTTCAAAGTGCTTCTCTTAAAAGTAAGAGAGGGAATTCTTTTAACTCAAAAACTAATTAGTTGTGGAGCATCTGGGTGGCTCAGTCAGTTAAGCGTCCAACTCTTGATTTGGGCTCAGGTCATGATCTCAGGGTTGAGATCCAGCCACACTGGGCTCTGCACTCAGCAGGGAGTCTGCTTGAGATTCTTTCTCTCCCTATAATCTTTAAAAAAAAAATTAGTTGTGAGAAACTAAACTCACACTTCAAAATAAATCACTTATAATTTACTATCTTAACCAAAACTATGTAAAACCAATTTACAGATTTATAATATGGCAAATTAAGTCAAAGACAAATTTATGTATTCAAAAAAATATATTAAACTGTCATAAACAATGTTTAATAGTCTCCCTTATTACTTAAAAACAAAAACAAACCGTAGCATTTTCGTCTTATTTTAGATTCTTAGTTGCTTACTTGCAATTACAGTTTGTTGCCACATTGTTCTTCAACTCAAACTAGTCCATATACTATTGGTCTCAGTGATATATTAACAAATATTTATTATAGAGGGTTCTCAGTGTTTCTGTTTTGAAATAGTTCCACATTAAGCATCCAGATATGGAAACTTTCTATTGGCAAAGATACAAATATCATCATCTAAAACTCTCTGTGTGCTGTTCCAGAGCATGAAGTGCAGCATGAGCTGGATGGATCACTTTTTCTGAATTTCAGTGTGATCTGCTAAGGCTTCTGGGACAAGTCTTATGTCGTTAAAGCATGAAGAACTTTCACAAGCTTTCCCAGATATTCTGCTGCGAGTAAGTACCCTTAGGCAGGGATTGAAGACAGTGGTGCAGCCTAGTGATGGAAGAAATAGATGCCGAGGTGAGATCAAAGAATTGAAGTGCCAGATGAATTTGATTATTATGAATGTATAGTCCTGGTATTAAAGAAAAGATGCATGGAAGTTAACAATAAAAATAAATAACCAATAATATAAATTAATAAAAACCAATATGGGGAAAAAAGCAGAGACTGTATCATATCATTTTTCTTTTTAAACTTTACCTAATGTTACCCACAACCCAGACACCATCCATCTTTGCAACTGAAATAATATTTTAATTAGGGTTAAGTAGAACCCATCCATTTTTTCTTAAAATATGCTTAGATACAATCATCTCTTTGAATCCCAAATATAAGAGTTGCTTCATACTTTTCACCATCCTCCAAATCCTCATTATTAAGGACAACTGTATTAAGTAGAGAATGTATGTGACAGAGAAAAGAGAAATGAAAATAAGATGTAGTTCTATCATAAAAATATATTTTCCAAGGTCTACTATAACTTCTTTTTGCAAGTATCTAATCAAAGTCATGATTGCTTTTCTCTGAAGCTCCTTTATTTGGAGTTTAGTTTTGCTGCAAATATTGTTTTGTGTTTTCTTCAAGTACCTGTCTGTATCTTCTGTTGAATTAGCAAAACCAAAGGAAATTATTTTACTTTGTCTTCCTGTTTAATGGTCTTTTCTTGCTTGCTTTTCCTGTGAAAGAGAGCTTTTTCCAAGTGCCAAATAATCTCAATTTGTGAGACTCTAATGATTTTGTCATTTCTGAAGATATTATAGGAAAATGTCTGGAGTTCCCTTTACTCTTCCTCTCATCCCTCTTGGTAAATATCATTAATCAATCTGAGGTTTATCTTTTGGATAATGCTACTCAGCTTTATTTTTTTTCCCTTGGATTTCCAATTTCTGTCCTGACTTTTAATCTTATGATTCAGAATTTGGCAATCACTAAGTGGATAATATGCCAGGAAAATCATCTGTTTAGACCAATATAATTTTTACAAATTTTTAATACATAAATTACAAATCCCTTTCTCATTAAGAAATCTTGAGCAATCAACATTGTAGTTAATGTTATTAAATGAATTGGTATTTATCAATGATTCATAAAATAATACATTATGCTCACATTGATACTTTCCTATTACCTAATGGTTGTTTTGTTCTATATAACTTATCTTTAGATGCCTCTGGAACATCAACATGTTGCCAAAAATAGTTAGACTTGAGGAGAAAACTCTAACAAGGAAAAGCCTAAACATCAGCTAAATAAACAGAATATTAGGTTCAAAACAAAAATAATGATATTAGAACTGCACATTCATTTGGTAATTACTGATAGACCATAATCATATACTTGTGGTGAGCACAATAAATTACATACTTACAGGTCTATTAAAATAGTGTCAGCTATATATTGGCCATTTCACTTAATTTAGTAATGACTATCTTCTAGCACTGTTCACTAAGGAAAATACCCAGTTGACATATATTATTAAAGTTATTTGACTATTTTTAAAATATATTATCTTCTGAACTCTCAAATTTTATAGTATAACAGTGTTATTACTCTAGATTACAATTACCAGAGGTATTGGCCTATATTCAAAATCTATTTTAGAGAAATGTTACAAAGATTTTTAAAAACTCTTAGGGAAAATATCATCATCAAGCTTCAATGAGTATTGAATTATCTCTGGTTGGAACAATCTAGGGCAGAGCCATGCCTTAATTGTGTTAATAACTTATATTCTATAAAACCACGATGTTTTTATATAGCACTTTCATGTTTATCACCTCATTTTATATCCATGACAACTGCAAAATAGGCAATGTTAGTCCTTTTTTACAAGATGAAAAAAATGATCTCAATAAAAGTCGAGTAACTTCCCCAAAGTTACACAATAAGTGAATATGTAGAAGCTAAGTCTCCTGAAAACATCATGCACCAAACAACAGAAGATATCAAATGAGAATGGAGGTCTCCTCACCCCAGGTATAATGCATGATTTAAGACAACACATTACAGTTCAGTATTTACTCGGCCTGTCACTATAGTTCACAATGTATGCCAAAGTCTGAAGATAAAATAGTGAGGGAAACAGACAAAATCCTTATTTTCATTGAATTTGCATTAAAAAAGACAGACATTAATTAAATAATTGCATTAACAAGCATCAATTTACAACCTAATCCAAGTGTTAAGAAGGAAAAGAATAGGATTTTTTGAGAAATGAACAAAAGCCTTCGGACTCTAACTGAGATGGCTATTGAGGATGCCTTATCTTAGTATCCATACAATGGATCATCTACATGAAGGTGAGATAGATGGTAGGTAGAATAAATTTATTCTGGAGGGGAAACAGCATGTTCAAATGGGTTGGGGGCAGGAAAACACATGGGTAATTTGAGGAGTTGAAAGTCTGGGATGTCTGGAGTACAGGAAAAAGAAGGTTTGAAATGAATCTGAAGTAGAGTCCACCCATGGAGGACCACAAAGACAGTGTCAAAGATTTAGATTTTGATCCTTGGGATAACAGGAAGCCATTATGGAATAATAAAAGGTGGCCATGGAAGTATGAGATGATTTTCATTTTGAGAAGGTAACTCTGGCTGCAGTGTAGAGAATAAATATGACAAGACAAACTGTGGATTCTGGGAGATAAGTTTACATGTTAGTCCAGATATCTAGGTGAGATATGATAGCAGCTGGGACAGGGACGATTTTGATGGCAATAAAGAGAAGTGGACATATTTAAGAGTTTGCTAATCAAAAAAAATGTTGTTGATAGGACTTGGTGATACACTGGACATGTGAGTGAAATATAAGGAGGTGCCAACAGTGAATATGAGGTTTTTTGTTACCCAGTAGATACTAGATAAAAGTGATTAGACGAATACAACTCTCCAACTGTATATATGTATTTGGGAGAGGAAGCAAACCAGCAAGGCAAACCATAATAGTAGCTAACATTCATATAGTGTTTATTATGTGTAAGCGCTGATCCAGAGACTTTATTATTCCTTTAGTCCTACCAACAACTCTATGAATTGGTACTATTATCCCCAGTTTACAAATGAAGAAACTGAGGCATGGAAATTTGAATAATTTGCTGAAAGATACACAGTTGATAAGAGAGAGAGCTGGAATCTGAAATCAGGGAGTCAGCTCCATATTCAGTTCTCCAGACCACTATATACCCTGCCTTGGTACAGTAGCCTCATTTTCAGAATAGTTTATTTTCATTGTCAATTCCTGATATCAGCTGCAGCTCCTAAAACCGTAAGAGACTCTTAATCACAGGAAATAAACTGAGGGTTGCTGGAGGGGAGGGAGTGGAGGGATGGGGTAAATGGGTGATGGACTTTGGGGAGGGTATAAGTTGTAATGAGCACCTATATAAGACTGATGAATCACACAGACCTGTACCCCTGAAACAAATAATACATTATATGTTAATTAATTGAATTTAAATAAAAAAGGGGAAAAAAAGAAACTGGGCAAAGAAAAGAAAAAAACAAACAAACAAGGTCTCTTATTCTAAAAGACTGCATTGATGTCAAAGTAAAAAGTAGATTCACCCTAGGTCTATTTTAGACTTGATGAACCTGCCAAAATAAACTGCCACATATTTCACAGTATAGATAAACCTCTTATATATTGCATCATTCTACATCAAGCAATTCAATTCAAATCACTTTGGTCCTCCTAGTTTCTTTGTCATATTAAAGAAAATTCTAAATTACAATGAGCTCAAATCTTCAATGACAGCCTCATGTCATAGTTAGAGTTTTGAATTGTTTGCTGACTATCAGAGAATACCCTAAGTTCTCTGCATGCACATGAAATTGGCCATGTGCCACTTATCAATGCAATTGAATTATTTGCACTATGGAATCACATAAGATTGTAATTTAACTTAAAATTGTCATTTAACTACCAATTTAAACCGCTTTTAAAAAATCATAAAAGATGCAGCCCTAAAATGAGAAGTTATTAGGTTCACAGACATTGCTTGCCACACTCCAGGCAAAACAATTAAAGGCTATAGAAACGTCCCAAACTCTGAATAGATTACAGAAGTTCAACCTGAATAAGTGAGTGACTTATGCATCATATAAATCTACTTCTTTTGCATTGGAAATTTATCTGCCAAAGCCTACCTCAAAGACAACTACTGTCTCCAGTTGAAGAAAATGAAAGTATAAATTTATCACATAAGACAAAAAGATGGATTGGAGGGTCTTCAACATGACTTGAAAGTATAGTTACTCCTGTGAATTTGGCAGAGAAGGATATAAGCATATAATTAAGGTCTCAAACATATGGAATTGATCTTTCAGTATGGGAAGTTGAGTAAACAGAATAGGTGAAGGTATAAACAAAGAACTTGAAAGCCAACAAACCCTTCTGACAGTTTGCTTCTAGTGATCTCCTAAGATTTGCCCTTGGTTTTCTATGAGATAATTTGACTTTGTAAACAAAAACTTGGTTTTTTAACAACGTTTTATGCAGAGGAGATTGTTTCTCTCTTATGTGACTGATTTAAGAACTCAATAATTTCATAAAGTTTTATAATTCAATAACCTTCACTTAATTTGAAATTCACAAATGAGCCCAATGGACAGACGTTAGACAAGAGGGACTAATGGACATGATGTTGAACTAGACTATGTACAGGGAGGTGGATTGTTAGGTCCAAGATTGGGGCCCAGTGATAACCTACTGTTTGACTGCTTGTTTTTTCTTCAATACTCCAAAGAATTCCTATTTAAATGTTGGTTCAACTAAAAAAATAATAATAGTAGAAAACAAGCAAGCAAAAAAGAAAGAAAAGTAAACAAGAAAACCAAAGAAAAACCTCTTCATTGCAAAAAACACACCTGCCAGCCAAGTATCGACCTTCTTCTGCCATTTAGTGACACATGACATTAGGGAATAAAATTCTACAGTTAATGAGTTTGGGGGAAGGAAAGGAAAGATGACCCTTCGAAGATGCTCTTTGTGGGGATAGGGCACTAAAGAGAAATTCCACTTATCTCACACTTTGGAATAGGGTGTGGGTTGTTCTCAGACTTAGAGGGAGATCATGTCAATATTGTCAGGAGAAGAAAGGAGTGAAGGATTCAAGAGCAGAGCCTAGAGCAGACTTAGAAATGTAGGGTCAACTATTTGTAGAGAAGGCCTGAATAGTCTTTGAGAAAGCCTGCAAAAGTGGTGAGTGAAAATGCTGTCATCATACCAGAACAAAACAAAGTGAAAAACATTAATCATTTTCAATGTTAAACTCCCATAATTTTCCAGAAACACAGAGCTTAGAAAAAAGTCTTCTGGACTATAAGTAAAATTATGTGAGGCAGAACTGCTAAATAAAGAAAGGCATCAACTAATTCATTGTTTGGGATTCCCCATACACAGTTATGAAAATGTATCATTGTGCTAGGTACTTTGCCAATTAAATTAAGTAGGCCTGGCACGTTGCCTTTGAGGAGATAGTAAATCCTGACGTTTACTTAATCCTATCTCTCCTCCATAATTCCCTCAGAGAAAACCATACTTGATTCTTTTCTGTTGAGAGTAATTTAGCCTCTTCACAAAGAGTTCCGTATCTCCACTGTCTTAGTGGTCCCCTGATACACCTTTGAAAACAGGCAAAAAATATATCATATTCATGTGGCTCTGATTCCTCTTACTACCTCATATTACATTCAGAATAACTTATTGTTTAATATTATTTATGCAGTAAAAAAGAGCACCCCAACAGTTTCCAGATGTTAAAAACATTTAAAAACAAAGTTGATTCAGACATCAGGATTACAGGCACTAAAAATGAAGCTAAGATGTTTGTTGTACCTTCTCACAAAGGTACAACAAACATCTTCTGTTTTCTTTTTTAAACAAAAAATTCTGATTATAAAAGCAGTGCTTACTAATCATAAAGTATTCAAATTGTCCTTAAGTATATGAAGTAAAAAATAAAAGTCCCTTTAAGCTTCTTTTCCTGCACAGACTCCTATAACCCGACCCCTTACCTATATAAATAACTGCTGTTAACACCTTGGTGTATTTCCTTCAGTGATGTAGGCTTTTGTTGTTGTTGTTTCACACATTATACATAGGTAGATGATAAACAGATCAGTAGATTGATTGAAAAATAGGTAGATGTCTGTAAACTAAAATCACATCACCTTCTACATTCTGTTTTGCTGTTATCACCTTAAAAACATTGACATAGACATTCCCTTTCCAATTATTAAAGTCTTCATGGTATTCTATTACAGGAATGTTCCATAACTGATTTAACCAATCCACTATTGACAGACAAACATTTGACTTTTTCTCAGCAAAATGGTACATGAAAGAAAGAAACTTTAAAGTCCAATCAAGTTGAAACCTCCATTTAAAAAATCTACATTGTGGGGGCGCCTGGGTGGCTCAGTCGTTAAGTGTCTGCCTTCGGCTCAGGTCGTGATCCCAGGGTCCTGGGATCGAGCCCCACATCGGGCTCCCTGCACTGCAGGGAAGCCTGCTTCTCCCTCTCCTACTCCCCCTGCTTGTGTTCCCTCTCTCGCTATGTCTCTGTCAAATAAATAAATAAAATTTAAAAAAAAAAATCTACATTGTGATTATGAAGAGTTATTTTTTAAAGCACCTCTCTAGCTTTGAGGCTGTTTTGTATTCTCAATTGAATGGTTCAATATGGTGGGTGTCTTAAAATGTCTAAGTGTTCAGCAGAGTGGATTTATTTGTCATTAAAGGTTTATTTCCTTGATATAAATTAATGAGCATATTTTCTTTTCTTCAATTTTTCTCAAGTATTTATTATCAAATTCAACTAGAATCTATATAAAATATTAGCAAATGAATGAATACTTTGATCACAGATAAGAAAGAATTGATATTCTCCTGGTTGAGAAGTAAATATGAAATAATAATGGCTGGTCTGGGAAACCAGAAGAGAATGCAGATAACTATAATCTTAAAATTAACCTTATTTTGTTAGTTTGCTATTGGAATTTAAGATTATTTGGGGGAGGAAAAAGCACAATGTTCCTTTTTTTAAAGTTAATTATTATCAGAGCTTATTATCTCTCCTATTGAAATTCAGAAACATTTTAAAAAAGAACTTCTTTTAAAATTATTATCAGGGTTTAGATTACTTAGCTTTGTTCTTTTCATTTGAAGGTGTTCCATTAATATGGTTTGATTTATAACATATTGGCCACCATATGGGGAGAGAAGGAAAAAAAACTTTCATGAAACATGGTAAATTAAGCATTCAATGTCTACTGAACTGTCTTTTTACTATCTTAAAATTCAATCGACTAGCAAAATGGGTAATACTTAGAGTTTATTCAGAAAAAAAAAAAATATCCTATCAGTCAAGTTTCAAAACCACTCAACTATAGAAACTTTGTTTGGCACCCGGGTGGCTTAGTCAGTTGAGCTTCCCACTCTTGACATCGGCTTGGGTCACAATCTCAGGGTCATGAGATGGAGCCCCACATAGGTCTCTGTGCTCAGCGAGAAGTCTGCTTATCCCTCTTCCTCTCCCTCCACTCCTCCCCGTGTACACTCATGCACGTGTGCATTCCCTCTCTCTCTCAAATAAATAAATTGAATCTTAAAAAAAAAAGAAACTTTGCTATTCAACTGCACATTTAAATCATGGAGAATTAGCTATATTATATAAAATTATATGGCCCCTTTATGGGAGCAAGTGATTCCAAATATTAAAAATTTCCCTGAAAAGTGATATTTACATAAGACTTTTCAATTATGTATTTAAAGACCCATAGCCTCACTATGTGTTTCATTACTATTATCCTTATACTAAAATTGGAGTAACTGAGGAATCAAAGACAAGTAATAAAATATATACAGAGAATTGAGCATCATCTGCATAATATGAGAATTTGGATGGTATAAGGACAAGAAGCTACGCTTTTATTTGTTGATTTTAGTGGTTTCTGTAGAGTTCCAGAGTTTTCCTTTACTACAAAGGCTGTTGGCCCAATGGAATGAGTTATAGACCTAGAATCAAAAGTTCACTTCCCTACTGGTTGAAAAGTTGGGTAAATTCATCCGTCAACTCTGAGCCTTTTTTTCTTCTTTAATAAAATTAAAAAGAACTTAAAAGACATACCTAATTCTAACAAGCATGATTGAGAAATAATTTTGAAAATACTTTGTAATTTTTGAAATGCTAAATAATTTGTAGAATATATATTACTATTAAAACTATCTTATGATCTTGGTACTCATAGTTTTTGTTCCCTAAGTATACCTCCAATCTTAATTATCTGTCACTACCCTTAAATAATTCTGCAATTGTCATTAGTTTATGTTTCTTTTCTTCCACTCCCTATTTATCAGCCACCAGGTTTGGATTCAGCATTCATAAGAGAAAAAGAACCAGTGAGAATGTAAGCATGTTTTACTATCTAACCCCAATTCTCTGTTAGAACTGTGTATTGATGTTTATTGTCAATAGCTATAACAGATCTCAGATTGGCTTGGTAAATTTTTTCCAAAGTGCATATTTATTCAATAGCAAGTCTGCATTTAAAAACTCTGTAGATCATCTGAAGTTCTCTCTTGAGAAGCATTTTGGAATTAATTACTATATTTCTTATTGCTCTATATATTGAAATGGCACATACCTCACTTATGACATAGAAAAAGCAGACGGAGCTGGAGGAAGGGGAGAAGGGAGCACAAATGATTTCACTAGTTCAAGCCAAAAGAATTAGTTATATGAAAAGGATGGAATTTTATTCCACAGATGGAAAGGAAAAAATGAAATTGTGTACTTGCAGATACCATGGTTTTCTACATTGAAAATCCCAAGGAATCTAGAAAATACTCCTAGAACTAATAATAAGTAAGTTCAGCAGGGTCACAAGATTTAAGATGAACATAAAAAATCAATTTTATTTCTATTATTAGAAATGAATATGTGGGCAATGAAATTAAAATTACAAATATAAATACACACACATACAAAGTTACATGTAAATCTACAAAACATGTACAATACTTGTATGCTGAAAAACTATACAATACTGATGGAAGAAATTTAAAAAAAGATCTAAATAAACAGAGACATACCATATTCAAGAATTGGAAGATTCAACATAATAAAGGTATCAGTTCTCCCCAAAATGATATCCAAGATTACCTTAAAACTTATAGGGAAAAGCAAAGGAACTAAAATAACTAAAACAGTTTTGATAAAGAAAAATGAAGTGGGAAGAGTCACCCTATCTGATTTGAAGACCTATTATACACAGCTTCCATAATCAAGACTGCTTTGTATTGATGAAGGGATAGACGCATAGATCAATGGAACAAAACAGATCCACCCAGATATACCCAACTTCTATATACAAAGACGAAAAATAAACTCAATCAAGGAAAGAAAGCTTTTCAACAAGTGGTACTTTGAAAAGAATAGACATCTATAGGCAATAAAAAAAAATCTACAGGAATCAATAAATTCAAAAAGGATGACAAACTTAAATGTTAAGTCTAAACTATAAATATTAAAACTTAGAAAACTTTAGGAAAAAAACATGGAGAAAAATCTTTGGAATCAAGATCTAGTGAAAGAATTCTTAGGCTTGACATCACAACATAATACATAAAAAATAAAATTTGATAAATTGGACTTTACCAAAATTTAAAACTTTTGATGTGAGAAAGGCCCTATTACAAGGATGCAAAGATAAGTTACAGAGGAGAAAGTATGTGTAAAGACATACCTGACAAAGGAATGGTATCTAGAATATACAAGGACTCTAAAAACTGAGCAGGAAAAAGAAAAAAAAACAAACAAACAATCCAACTGGAAAATAGGCCAAAGACATAAAAAGATATTTTACCAAAAGATATGTTCATATGGTAAAGAAGCACATGAAAAGCATCATTAGTCATTAAGGAAATGCAAATAAAAAATGCAATGAGTAAACACTACTCGCATATCACAATGACTAAAACAAAAAATAATGAAAATGCCAAATGCTGGCCAGAATGCAGAGAAACTGAATCATTTATTCATTGCTGGTGGGAGTGTAAAATGATAGCCACCATGGAAAACTGTTTCTTGGTTTCTTAAAAAAACAAAACATGCAATTGTCATATGACCCGTAATTGCACTTCTTGGCATCTATCTCAGAGAAATAAAAACTTATGTTCATACAAAAACCTATACACAAATGTTGATAGCAACTTTTTTTTTTTCCATAATAGTCCAAACCTGAAAACAATCCAGATGTCCTTCAATGAGGGAATGGTTAAATGAACCATGATACCTCCATACCACGGAGGGCCATTCAACAATAAAATGGAATGAACTGTTGATACAAGCAACAACCTGGACAAATCGCCAGAGAATCACGCTGAGTTAAAAATGCCAATACCTAGGGGTTACATACTGTATAATTCTATTGATGTAAAATTCTTGAAATGACAAAATTATAAAAACAGGAAATGGATTACTGGTTGCCCGGGGTTAAGAAAGGGTGGGCATTGGAGAGAAATGTGGCTCTAAAAGACCAACATGAGGGAGACTCATGCTAATGAAAATGTTCTGCAGCATGACGGTATCACTGTCAATATACCAGTTCTGATACCATACTATGGTTTTGCAAGATATCAGCACTGGCGGGAAACTCGGTAAGGAGTACATGAGATTTCTCTGTATTATTCCTTTCCGCTGTACTACAATTATCTCAAAGTAAAAAGGTTAATGTAAAACAAATGATGCTCCTAGAATTGCTACATGTTCTCACTTACTATTGTCTTAGTTTAAGAGAGCTACTCTAAACAGCTGCAAACTATAAATTTAATTGACTTAAAACTTAGAAAACCAATATATGGTTGCTATTCTTGGTCTTGTTGGTTGAACTTGAAACTGTGATGATTTCTGTCATTAGAAATAATGGTAGTTCATCATTTTTGCAGGACAGCCCTGCATTAATTAAGATTGATACTGGGGAAATTTCCACTTGTTTCAATTTAAACAATAATTCTTGCCATTTGAAAAGTATTCTTCCCCCCCTCCCCCCCAATTCTATCCCAATGACTCTGCTGCTAGAAGGAACACAACTTTGATGTGATTTTTATGCTTTTGGGCTAGTGTGGACTCATGCAGTGGTTCAACAAAGACTTCTGATGCCTTGAAACTGCAGAACAATTCCAACTGGCTTACCGCTATGATCTTTAAATAAGATTGCTATTTATTATCAGTTTTCTCACCAGGCTGAAAAATCAATGCATTGAAATAAAATTCATTTTTCAATTGCATCTCTGAGAAAACAAGAAATGATATGTTTCTACGGACGAACATTACACAGACATGCACACACAACATGCATATTCACATACAAACACACACATATTAAAGAACTTTCAATGAGAACATTTTTTAAACAATAAATTATAAAATATCAAAAATAGAACTAGTTATATGTATTTTATAAAAATAGTATTGGGGAACCTGGGTGGCTGTCAGTTAAGCATCTGACTCTTCATCTCAGTTCAGGTCTTGATCTCCGGGTCATGAGTTTAGGCCCTGCATTGGGCTCCATGCTGGGCGTGGAGAATACATAAAAAATAAAAATAGTATTTATTAACAATACTCTGAATCAAAGTGTGTGTAGTAGTTCACACACATTATCTCTTTTCCCTATGAGTTCTTAAAAGTAAGAATCTTTATCTCTATTTTGGAGATAAGAAAACAAATTTAGAGAGGTTATGTGACTTAGTTGCCCAAAGTAGCGTAGTTAGTAGTGATAGAAAATAATCACTGAAATTACTGATGAGTTAAAATATGTCACTGTTATAAGTACTTTAAGTTTTTTAAATTTAAGTGCTCAAAAAAATCTTAAGTAATTAAAAACTATAATTAGTATTCCAATTTAACCAATGAGAGACTTTGAGTAACTTGTACATGATCTTGTAGTCGATGTGTAATAGTGCCAGGATTCAATCAACATAGCCAAACTCTAAAGCCCACTCGATTGATCATTTCCTGCTGAAAAATGACAGGACCAGAATGCAGCTTCTCCTTGCTTGGGGAAGAATGAATTCCCATCTAAATACACACATACACACACACCCCTCATCTAAATACATACTTACACATATATTCAGTGGGAATAATTTGTGTGCTTTAGATTTTGTAATCTCATTTCTAACATGTCCATTATAGAAAATGAAATAATTTTAATCTTTACATAAATTTTGGCATTAATAGCTGTCTTATCTTGGTCTGCCTTAACAAAATACTATTAACTGAGTGGCTTAAACAACAAAAATGTATTTCTCAGTTCTGGAGACTGAAGTCCAAGATCAAGGAATAGGCATTCATTCTGTGGCCTCTTCTCTTGACTTACAGGTGGCCACCATATTACACTATGATCTCTTCTTTGTGCATACATGGGAGAGAGAGTAAGCCAGGTGGCTGGTGTCTTTTTTTTTAATTATGTTATGTTAGTCACCATATATCATTAGTTTTTTTTTAAATTTTATTTTATTATGTTATGTTAATAACCATACATTATATCATTAGTTTTTGATGTAGTGTTCCATGATTCATTATTTGCGTATAACACCCAGTGCTCCATGCAATACGAGCCCTCCTTAATACCCATCACCAGGCTAACCCATCCTCCCACTCCCCTCCCCTCTAAAACTCTAAGTTTGTTTCTCAGAGTCCAGAGTCTCTCATGGTTCGTCTCTCCCTCTGACTCCCCCCTTCTTTTTCCTTCCCTCTCCTCATGTCTTCTGTGCTATTCCTTATGTTCCACATATGAGTGAAACTATATGATAATTGTCTTTCTCTGCTTGACTTATTTCACCTAGAATAATCCCCTCCAGTTCCATTCATGTTGATGCAAATGGTGGGTATTCATCCTTTCTGATGGCTGAGTAATATTCCACTGTATATATGGACCATGTCTTCTTTATCCATTCATCTGCTGAAGGGCATCTCGGCTCCTTCCACAGTTTGACTATTGTGGACATTGCTGCTATGAACATTGGGATGCATGTGCCCCTTCTTCTCACTACATCTGTATCTTTGGGATAAATACCCAGTAGTGCAATTGCTGGGTCATAGGGTAGCTCTATTTTTAACTTTTTGAGGAACCGCCATACTGTTTTCCAAAGTGGCTGTACCAACCTGCATTCCCACCAACAGTATATGAAGGTTCCCCTTTCTCCACATCTTCACCACATTTGTTGTTTCCTGTTTTGTTAATTTTTGCCATTCTAACTGGTGTAAGGTGGTATCTCAATGTGGTTTTTATTTGAATTTCCCTGATGGCAATTACATTGCACATTTTTTCACGTGTCTGTAAGCTATTTGTATGTCTTCTTTCGAGAAGTGTCTCTTCTTATAAAAACTGTCATCTCATCATGACAGCACCACCCTCATCACCTAATCTAACCCAAGTTACTTTCCAAAGGCCACATCTCTAAATACCACCATATTTGGAGTTAAGACGCCAACACAGGAATTTTGTGTGTGTGTGTGTTTGGGCAGGGGAAGGGTGGAACACAAACATTTAGTCTGTAAAATAGTTTATTCTTATTGGTGAGAGAAATATGCAAAAGACCAAAGAATGTGGAAACTTAAAAAAATTATTAACATTTTATTCCTCCAAATTCTACTCAGATATGTTTTCCTCTTTAATCAGACAAACACATAGGTTTCAGATTAAAAATCATATGGAAAAAAAAAGGGAAAAAAAAATCATATGGAATTTCATTAATATGTCAAGTTTCAGGGACGCCTGGGTGGCTCAGTCAGTTAAGCGGCTGCCTTTGGCTCAGGTCATGATCCCAGGGTCCTGGAATCAAGCCCCTCATCGGGCTCCCTCCTCTGCCTACCGCTCCCCAACTTGTGCTTGCATTCTCTCTCTCTGACAAATAAATAAAATCTTAAAAAAAAATGTCAAGTTTCAAAAAAATAATTCTTCAACCAAAAATAGGAATAGTAAAAAAAATCACAGACAATTTTCATTTCCAACCAAGATGGAGCAACAGTACTTGATTTAAAATTTCAAAAATTTGAAAAAAATATTAAACACTTTGAAAAATGGGCTAAGTCTATAAAACACTGGTTTCATACATTCGACAACAGGCAATCATATGATCCATATGATTGCACCAGCTTATTGCTTGTATGAAATTCTCAGGATGCAGGACAAGAAGAAGTAGAACTAACAGAGCTTGCTGATGAGAGAGAAATCACAATTCAGAGGGGTCAATGTATCTAAAAGGAGGGGGCTTCAGAGAGCTACAGAAGCAGGCAGAGGAGTCTCAACAATTCATTAATGGTGCATACCTCTGTGCACATTTGAGAGGAAATATCGAAGGCCAGGAAACAAACAAACAAACAAACAATAAAAAAGTCACCTGGAAGGGGTAGTTGAAATCTTCCAGGACTCACAGAGGGCTAGAGTTTATGTTCCCAAGAGGCAGGCTGAGAATGTCTCATAATACTCAAAATATCGGAACATTCTTACAAGTGTGGCCCTACCCTAAATAATGCTCAGGAACCCATCCTAAGAAACTTTAAATTATGCTTTACTAGGTCAGTTTTCAAGAAAGTGTTGAAAAGACTGGATTTCTTAAACTAGATATTATTAATGAGTTTGACTTTTGATTTTTTGAGGAAACTCCATACTTTTCTCCATGATGGTTGCACATTCACAAATTCCCACTAACAAAGCACAACAGTTCTCTTCCACACCATCAGCAACACTGGCTATCTCATCTTTTTGATAATAACCATTCTAATAGGTGCAAGGTGATATCTCACTGTCATTTTGATTTGCATTTCCCTGATGTTGAGCACCTTTTCATGTACCTGTTGGCCATCTGCATGTCTTCTCTGGAAAAATGTCTATTCAGTTTCTCTATTTTTTAATTGGATTATTTGTCACTTTGCTATTGAGTTGTCCTTGTTCCTTATATTTTTTGGATGTTACTCCCTTATCTGATAAATGATTTCTAAATATTTTCTCCCATCCCATAGGTTGCCTTTTCATTTTGTTGATGGTCTCTTTTGCTGTGAAGAAACTAATGTAGTCCCACTTATTTATATTACCTTTTGATATCTATGCTTTTGGTTTCATATTCAAAAACCCACTGTTAAGACCAATCTCAAGGACATCTTCCCTATGCTTATGAGTTAATTTTTGTTAGTGGTGTAAGACAGGGATCAAGTTTCATTCTTTAGATTATGGATATCCAGTTTTCCCACCATTCATTGAAGTGACTATCTTTCCACATTGTATCAAAGGTTAGTTCACCATATATTATGTGGGTTTATTTCTGGGCTCTCTCCTCTGTTTCATTGGTCAGAAACAACCTAAGTGTCCACTGATGAATGAATGGAAAATAAAATATGGTATGTATGAATGTTATAATGAGATATTATTCAGACATAAAAAAAGAAGGAAATCCTGCTATTTGCCACAACGTGGATGAAAATGGAGGACATTACATTAAAAGAAACATGCCAGACAGAGAGAGACAAATACTGTATGGTATCACTTATAAGTAGGATCTTTAAAAAAAAAAAAAAAAGGCCAATCTCATAGAAACAGAGGGTGCAGGACCTGGAGAGTAGGAGGAAATAGAAAGATATAGGACAAGGATATAAACTTTCAGTTATAAGATAAATAAATTCTGAGGACCTAATGTATAGCACAGAGCCTATAATTAATACTATGGTATTATATACTTGAAATTTGTTGCAAGTGGATCTTGAGCATTCTCAATATGAGAGGAAAGAGGAGATAGGGAGAGAGACATGGAGAGATGACTATATGAGGTGATGCATTAATTAACTTGATTATGATAATCACTTCACAATATATATGTGTACCAAATCTTCACGTACACTTTACTTATATGCAATTTTATTTGTCAATTATTCCTCAATAAATCTGGAAAAAAAGCAGTTAGTTATAAATGATACAGTTAGCTGTGGTAGTCACATAGACTATGATGGATATATACCAGTCTCAATGTAAATAGCAGCAATATGACTTTCTGGAATATAGTAACTTCCTCAAAGGATAATAAACATTATGTTATATGGCTTTTTCCTCTCAAGTTTTCCTCTCCTTTCTACTTGCTTTCTTTCCTTCCTACTAGGTGCCTATATGAAACTTAAACACTGAACATACTGACACTTCAGGGTAGTTCTGTTCTGACAGTATCATCTAAGTCTCCTGCACTGACCTCTTACACTATTCTGTTTTCTCTCTGCCAACCTGCCTTTTGTAATGTCACAATTCAATCCATCACACAAGAAACTGTTTTCTTACCTAGTCACCTATTGCTTTGAGATAATGACAGTCCATATTTGATATCAGGAATTTCACTGCTAATGTTATCAAATACTGTATATTTCTTTTAAGTATATGTTAGCAAAGAGCTGGATGTCAGTAACTGATAATGCTTGCATAATACATTATACAAGAGAATTCATTTTACCTCTCTCAATAATGGACCTCATATCTATCTACAAAAAAGAGTTCAAAATTATCCACTTTCCTTTGCTACAAGGCAACATGATATATGTAAAGGATGCAACTGGAGAGGGTAAAACTAGACATGAAACAATGATAAACTCCAATATCCAGTCAGGAAAACTTCTATAACTCTGGGTCTTCAACTGTTAAAGTAATGTTTGTAAAATCATGTCTTATGTTCGAGTGCTTCATATTATGCTGTTATGATTTTGTTGTATTATGTGCTTGATTCTTCTAGCCTACAAAAGGAAAGAAATAATGATAGATTTCTTTAAGCAGAACAAAACAGAATGTGTTGTTAACTATGAAATATAATATTTAAGAGGCTCTAGGGTAAAGAACAAAATTTATTGTGTATTTTGCATTGTATGTATATATATGCTCTTTTTAAGGATTTCTAAGTAAGTTACAAATGTTTGACGTAGCTTCATAAAGTTAACATTGAAATAGTTCAACTGTATATGAAACACTGGTAAATTTTCAGCAAATTAAGATCGGACACAAAGAATGATAGTCCTATAAAATATGTAGATAGTTTAAAAAAATATATTTATAGTATTGTCTATTCTATATTATTTTGGTGTAGGCTCTCTATGTCAACTATAGAGATAGAACTTTTTTTAAGATTTTAAGGTTTTATTTTATTTATTTACTTTTTATTATTGTGTTATGTTAATCACCATACATTACATCATTAGTTTTTGATGTAGTGTTCCATGATTCATTGTTTGCATGTAACACCCAGTGCTCCATGCAGAACGTGCCCTCTTTAATACCCATCACCAGGCTAACCCATCCCCCCACCCCTCTCCCCTCTAGAACCCTCAGTTTGTTTCTCAGAGTCTATACTCTCTCATGGTTCATCTCCCCCTCCGATTTTCCCCCCTTCATTCTTCCCCTCCTGCTATCTTCTTCTTTTTTTTAAATTTTTTTTTAACATATAATGTATTATTTGTTTCAGAGGTATAGGTCTGTGATTCAACAGTCTTACACAATTCACAGCGCTCACCATAGCACATACCCTCCCCACCCTCCCCTGGTCTATCACCCAGCCACCCCATCCCTCCCACCCCCCACCACTCCAGCAACCCTCAGTTTGTTTCCTGAGATTAAGAATTCCTCATATCAGTGAGATCATGAGATACATGTCTTTCTTTGAATTACTTATTTCACTCAGCATAATACCCTCCAGTTCCATCCACGTCGTTGCAAATGGCAAGATCTCATTCCTTTTGATGGCTGCATAATATTCCATTGTATATATATACCACATCTTATGTATCCATTCATCTGTCGATGGACATCTTGGCTCTTTCCACAGTTTGGCTATTGTGGACATTGCTGCTATAAACATCAGGGTGCACGTACCCCTTTGGATCCCTACATTTGTATATTTGGGGTAAATACCCCATAGTGTAATTGCTGGATCATATGGTAGCTCTATTTTCAACTTTTTTGAGGAACCTTCATACTGTTTTCCAGAGTGGCTGCACCAGCTTGCATTCCCACCAACAGTGTAGGAGGGTTCCCCTTTCTCCGCATCCCCGCCAACATCTGTCATTTCCTGACTTGTTAATTTTAGCCATTCTGACTGGTGTGAGGTGGTATCTCATATAAGGTTTTGATTTGGATTTCCCTGATGCCAAGCGATGTTGAGCACTTTTTCATGTGTCTGTTGGCCATTTGGATGTCTTCTTTGCAGAAATGTCTGTTCATGTCTTCTGCCCATTTCTTGATTGTATCATTTGTTCTTTGGGTGTTCAGTTTGATAAGTTCTTTATAGATTTTGGATACTAGCCCTTTATCCGATATGTCATTTGCAAATATCTTCTCCCATTCTGTCGGTTGTCTTTTGGTTTTGTTGACTGTTTCTTTTGCTGTGCAAAAGCTTTTTATCTTGATGAAGTCCCAATAGTTCATTTTTGCCCTTGCTTCCCTTGCCTTTCGCAATGTTTCTAGGAAGAAGTTGCTGCGGCTGAGGTCGAAGAGGTTGCTGCCTGTGTTCTCCTTTAGGATTTTGATGGACTCCTGTCTTACATTGAGGTCTTTCAACCATTTTGAGTCTATTTTTGTGTGTGATGTAAGGAAATGGTCCAGTTTCATTCTTCTGCATGTGGCTGTCCAATGTTCCCAACACCATTTGTTGAAGGGACTTTTTTCCATTGGACATTCTTTCCTGCCTTGTCAAAGATTAGTTGACCCAGAGTTGAGGGTCCATTTCTGGGCTCTCTATTCTGTTCCATTGATCTATGTGTCTGTTTTTGTGCCAGTACCATACTGTCTTGATGATTACAGTTTTGTAATAGAGCTTGAAGTCCGGAATTGTGATGCCACCAGCTTTGCTTTTCTTTTTCAATATTCCTCTGGCTATTCGGGCTCTTTTCTGGTTCCATACAAATTTTAGGATTATTTGTTCCATTTCTTTGAAAAAAGTGGATGGTATTTTGATAGGGATTGCATTGAATGTGTAGATTGCTCTAGGTAGCATTGACATCTTCACAATATTTGTTCTTCCAATCCATGAGCATGGAATGTTTTTCCATTTCTTTGTGTCATCCTCAATTTCTTTCATGCGTATTTTACAATTTTCTGAGTACAGATTCTTTGCCTCTTTGGTTAGATTTATTCCTAGGTATCTTATGGTTTTGGGTGCAATTGTAAATGGGATCGACTCCTTAATTTCTCTTTCTTCTGTCTTGTTGTTGGTGTATAGGAATGCCACTGATTTCTGTGCACTGATTTTATATCCTGCCCCTTTACTGAATTCCTCTATGATACAATTTTTAAATATATACATATTTATATTTTTTAGTCTCTGATGACAATGGATAATGATTGTTGAATCTTCTAATCTTGAATTCATCTATTCCTCACTTTGCATATTAAAGAGTTTATATCATCATAAATTCCCTGCATAATTTAAACTTTTTGTTGTCGTTGTTGTTATATTCATTAAAGGGATGACAAAGGCCCACATTGTTAGATTATGCTTATGTCTAAAAGTACCAAAACATCTTTTAATTTATCATAGCTGTTAGTTTCATATATTTTAAAAACATTTATTTTTAATAAGAAAATACTTATTGCTGCAGAAAATTTAGAAAACAGAGAGAAGTATAAAAAGCCTAAAAAATATATACAATTTCAAAATTCAGAAAAAAAAGTACTATTAACATTTTTCTGTGCTTCTTTTAGCCTTACACATACACACACATACACACACACAGCACAAAGAACACTAATCTACAAACTCATTGTGTCATACATAGGGAAGAATGGCTCATACAAAGTAAAATACCCCATATAATCAGCAAACATATTTACTATTGCCTCTTATACAATGTACAGAAGATCTTATTTATCAAAAGTAAGAGAATATAATTAGAAAATATAAGGAAGTCAAAGATACCAACATTATAATTGTTCTTAGAAAAATGTTATCTATTCAGAAAACTCAAATGAATCTATGTCCAAATTATTAAAATTAATGACAGTGCAGGGGTGCCTGGGTGGCTCAGTTGGTTAAGCAGCTGCCTTCAGCTCAGGTCATGATTCCAGGGTCCTGGGATTGAGCCCTGCATCAGGCTTCCTGCTCAGCTGAGAGCCTGCTTCTCCCTCTCTCTCTGCCTGCACTCTGCCTACTTGTGCTCTCTCTGTCTCTGTCAAATAACTAAAATCTTAAAAAAAAAATTAAATTAAATTAATGACAGTTCAGATAATTTAATTAACATAAGATAAATTATTTTTAAAATCATATTTTTATATTTCAGCAACTGGAAAGTCTGAAATATAATTTTAAGAATATAACCTTCTTGATAGTAACAAAATAAAAAGAACAAAAAAGCAGGTCATTGGAGAAGATGCTTAAATATCATAAATATGACAATTCTCTCCTCATAAATATACAAATTCCTGAAATTTCAAGCAAAATCCAAAGTTTTTTCATAAAACTTAAAAGAAGGCTTTAAAAAGTTATACAGAAATGAAAATTTCCAAGCATTAAAGACATTACTGGAGAATAAGAGGAAAAAAGAAGAGTAATATGCAGGTATTTACTTAACTAGATATCAAGATGATTATAATGCTGCACTGATAAATGCAATGTGGTATTTCACAGAAATAGAAAAAAAAGACTAATGGAACATAATAGAGAGCTCAGAGACAACCCCACATATGTATGAAAACTTAGAATGATCACTATAGATCAGTGGGAAAATAGTAACTCCAATATAACTTCAGTAATAACTTTCCATATAATGATGATGATGATGATGATGATGATGATGATTAGGACAATGATGACGATGGTGATGATAATATAAAAACCAGTTTTCCACTTCATGCCATACACAAAATCAATTCTGGTAAATTATTGTCTCACATATGAAAAACATTATTTTTAAAAGTTTTGAAGAAAATGTTTCCCTCAGAGTAGGATAAAACTATTTTAGACAAAACACATAATTCATAAAAGAAAATACTAATTCTAATACACTAAAATAAAATACTTTTAATTATCACAAGACCCATTCAAAAAATGAGAAAAGCCAAGCCACAAGACAAAGAAGAGACATTTGCAAGATATTGAATAGAAAATAATTGGTATTAAAAAAAAAGAAAATAATTGGTATTTACTTATTTTTATATTTTTTAAGATTTTGTTTATTTATTTGACAGGGAGAGAGACAGCGAGAGAGGGAACACAAGCAAGGGGAGTGGGAGAGGGAGAAGCAGGCTTCCCATGGAGCAGGGAGCCCGATGTGGGGCTCGATCCCAGGACCCTGGGATCATGACCTGAGCCAAAGGCAGATGCTTTATGAATGAGCCACCCAGGCGCCCGAAAATAATTGGTATTTAGAATATATAAGTAATACTTATAAACCAAGAAAAACAAAAGTGGTCCAATAGAAAATAGCAAATATGATAAATGGGTGATTCACAGAAATCATATTACCAAAAAAAAAAAAAAAAGCTTAAAGATATCGTACCTCATTTAAAATCAAGAAAATACAAATCAAAATCAGGGTGATAAATAACTTAATATTTCAACATTTTAATTAAGAAGTCATCCTTGGTTCACAAATACTGGAGTTTCCTGGATGAAATCTGAAACCAATCCTCATATAGTGGGGGGAGGAGAGACAGAAGAAAGAAGCAGACCATTCCAGATTGGTAGGTGGCAGCTTTAATAAGCAAGGGAACTCACATACAAGGCTTATCTTGGGTGGTAAGAAGACTATTAATCTCTGCACCTGCCCTCCAGAATCTTAAAAGTTTATACAACATTTTAATGGGGTTCTGTCACATATACTGTCCAGACGATCTCAACAACACATTGTTCTTTCAAGACTGAGTTCTTGAAAATGGCTCCCAATGTGGGAACAGTGGGCAGAGCTTACATTCTAAGGACAAGGGAGAGAGTGAGGAGCCTCTGATTGTTTTAGTCTAGCTTTCAGGTCCACTGGTGGTCAAGTTCTCTTTATTACTTCTTCTAATAGTCAACAATACCTAATGTTGTGGAGGACATACAGCAGAAGGTATTCATAGACTGCTAGTGGAAGTGAAAAGATTGCAATCCCTTGAGAGGGAATATTAGCTAAAGATCCGCTATCCCTTTATCCACCAATCCACTCCCAGATACATAATCTAAAGAACTCATGCACTTACCCAAGAAAAGTAAAAGAATGGTCACAGCAGACATATTTATAATAGGAAAAACTAGAAACAATCTAATTATCTATCAACAAAAGAAAGGATAAATAAATTGTGATACAATCACACAATTTCATACAAACAGCTATGAAAATAAACAAAATAAAACTTCAAAAATCAGCATGGATAACTCTCAAGAAATGTTGAGGGATAGGGGCGCCTGGGTGGCTCAGTCGTTAAACGTCTGCCTTCGGCTCAGGTCATGATCCCAGGGTCCTGGGATCGAGCCCCACATCGGGCTCCCTGTACTGCGGGAAGCCTGCTTCTCCCTCTCCCACTCCCCCTGCTTGTGTTCCCTTTCTCGCTGTATCTCTCTGTCAGATAAATAAAATCTTTCAAAATAAAAAAATGTTGAGGGATAAACATAAGATACAGAAAGTAAAATAGCAAGGATATATATGTGTGCCATACATCTGAGCACACACATACAGACACACACAGACATGTACACATATGAAGAGTATGAAAGCATACATGGAAATGATAGACCTCCAATTCCAGATAGAAGCTACCTGTGCCAGGCTTGGGGGAGAAGGGGGGTGTATTTAGGCAGTAGTACTACCAGGCTTCTTCAACCACATGGATACCATTTTATTTCTTAACTAAGTACTATTTACTATTTACTTGTATTATTTGTTATGTGTCTAAGGTTTTAATAACTCCTAGAAGAGTATGCAGAACTAGCACAGATGAAAGATGCCTAGGGTTTGAGCTGTGGCATAGATCAAAGAGTAACAAGAGAGAACTCCTCTTATGAAGAATACTTAGGAGATCAAATCATTGCAACTTGGTCATTGACTTGGGAACCAGAGAGGTTTCTGGCTCAGAATCTCATGTTGATAGCCTCACTAATTGAGATAGGGAATGTGGGGGGGGGGGGGGGAGGATGGAGATTATGAGGAGCCCAGCCCTCTGTGTCTCAGTGTGTGTGCAGATTATCTGGCTATTATTTCTCAGCCATGTTTCATTTTCATATCCTTGATTCAGATTAACACAGTTTCTGGGAAGTTTATCTACAAGCCCTAGTTTCCACATGTATTTATATTACTACATAGTACAAATCCATCATTTTGTAGTGGAGCGCAAAAGGTCAAATGTGTAAAATGCAGAGTTGGGTTATTATAAGGTTAAAGAAATGACCATAGTGAGTCTGCTGTGGGGATAGGTGCCAATCTCAAATCAAATTATAATGGGATTCTGGTTATTGCAGTTTCACTTAATCTCATGTTCCAACATGGATTTAGAAAATCACTGCCCATCTGAGCTGCAAAAGACCTCATGAAACACTTTGGCCCAGACCTGCTGTGTCGGCATGTGGATAACTAAGCCATTCCAGACAGATGCTTTTTTAATGGCTAGTCTCTCCAAGTTCTCCATGTTCCACTTAGCCTTATATTGCTTTTCAGCTTTTCAGTTGGAGAGGTGTTTTTTTGTTTGTTTGTTTGTTTTTCCCAACATGGAGTATCATTTAAGTTAAAAAAAAAATCCTTTCCTTCTATGCACCATCTAGTCTTTATATACAGAATTGTGACTGAGTTAATGTAAGTTGATTGATATAGACTAGGAAACAACACAATTCGTTTTTTTTAATAAATTACAATCCTTTAGAAGTTGAATAATTTAAAACTAAGTTGAACAAAGCATTTGATTGTGGTTGGTAATCATGTAGCGGCAGGGAGCTAGTCAGGATAATAATGAGGAAGGAAGAAATAATGTTTCTCTATGTTTAGAACCAACCCAAATCTTGTGGATTCTTAGTTTCAGACCAAATTTAAATTGCCTTATGGAGTTTGTTTACTCTGGGTCAGACATGACTTCCTGTTTCTCCAGGGGGAAAAACAAGCTTTGCACAGTCCTAAAATAATCTCACAAGGCTTTGGGGGATTTTCTTTTGCTCTTATGAAACATTTTGGTAAGTTAAAGGAATCATAATCATAAAAATATTAAATTTTGTGTTCCACAACATGAACTTTGAAACTTTATTTCAAAATTTATACAAAATTTATTCAAAATTTGCACCATCTCAAAAACTGATAAAAGAATCCTGGAATTAATATTAAACAGGCATACATGGCAGTGTTAACATATTTGATTTCTAATTTCAGTATATATTTAAAAAATATTCAGTAATAACACATAGCAGCCCTTTGTAGAACTACACCATGAGCTCCACAAGGAAAGTGACATGTCTGTCTTAATCAACAGTCCATTCCAAGGTTTAACAGTGCTTGACTCATTGTAGGAACTCATTGATTTTCTCACTATTACAGACAACATGTGTGATTTTTATCCATAAAAAGAGTATTTATTGTTAATATTCATATTCTTTTTAACAAATGGTGTTAGGACAACTGGATGTCCACACACAAAAGAAGGAAGTTCAACCTTGACCTCACAATTACAAAAATTAATTCAGAGAGCAAAAAAGACCTAAAAGTAAGAGCTAAAACCATATAGCCCCCAGATGAAAATATTGGTATATATCTTCATAATCTTTGATTAGACAATGTCTACTTTAATATGCACCAAAATTATAAGCAACTAAAAAAAACAGATAAATTGGACTTCACTAGTAGCAAAAACTTTCATGCTTTAAAGAATACCACCAATTAAAGTCAACCCACAAAACTGTGTACTTTGAGGGAGGTTGCATGGTATGTACATTGTATCCTCATAAAGCTGTTAAAATGTGAAATATGGATCAATTTAGACAAAGCTTGGAAGATCTGAATAGTGAATACTATTAAAGATTGCTGGAAGAATAAGAGGTTCTAAGCAAATGGAGAGATGGACTATGTCTATGGAAGACTAAATATTGGTAAGAGGAGAGATGTTCTCTGTTAACTGACATGTAGATTCAATGAGATCCCAAGTAAAACTTGAGGAAGTTTGTTTGTTTTCAAAGGAACTGGAAAGCTCATTTTAAAATTCATGGGGAAATGCAGAGGAACTGAAATAACCAAACAACTTTTTAAGAAGAATAAAACTGTAGAGCTAAAATCACCTGACTTCAAGAGTTATTATAAAGCGACAGTAGATAAAACTGTCATATTCATATAAAGATAGCTAAATGTTTCTAGGCAGAATAAAGTCCAGAAATAAATCATACATATATAGCCATCTTATTTTTGAGAAGAGTGTGAATAAAATTTACCAAAGAAAGTACTGTCTTTTCAACAAAGTATTGGGACAATTGGATATTAAATAAAAAAAAAAAAAGAACTGTGATCCAGACCTTGCATGTTATATGCAAATTAACTTAAGATGGATAATTAACCCAAATGTGGAACCTAAAATTATATGACATAAGAAGAAAACACAAGATATCACATCAAAAGCATGATATATAAAAGAAAAACTTGATGAATTGGATTTCATCAAAATTATTATCTTCTGCTCTTTGAAAGATACAAATGGATAAAATATTTAAAAATCACATAACTGATAAAATACATCTGGAATATGTAAAGAAAACTCAAAACACAATAATAAAAAAATTTAAAATGCACAAATACTCTTCACTGAAAGAAGCTATATAAATGACAACTAAGCACATAAAAAGATACTCAATGTCATTAATCATAAGGGAAATGAAATTTAAAACCATTAGATACCACCAGACACCTGTTAGAATTTCCAAAATTAATTAAAAAGACTATTGTTGATGAGGACATGAAGCAATTGAATCCTCATTCATTGCTGATGGGTGTATACAATAGGACATCTAATTTGCCAAACTATTATATAGTTTTTAATTTAAGTAAACATACACCTACTCCATGACACAACAATTCTACTTAAGTGGAAGAATGGATGAAAAATTGTTCTGTATGCTTTTTCAATAATATTCATAGAATCTTCACTCATAATTGTCCTCTAAACTAGAAAAAATTCAAATATCTACGTATATAAGAATCCATAAACAAATGGTGGTTATATTTATCCAAGGGAGCTCTAGACATCAAAATAAACATATGTATTTTATATACCACTATATGCAATGACCAGAGTGAATCTTACAGACACATGAGCGCAAAAAAAGTAAATAAAAGAGTAAATACTTAATGATTATCTTTACATGGAATTTATACTAGGGAAACTCACTGAAGTTCTAGAAATATAATAGTAACCTTTGTAGTTGGTGAAGAGTTTGACAATAGCTATCATGGTTACAATTTAAATGTCACATGGCTAAAAGACTCAAAGCCTTCTAAGTGCTCTTAAAAATCTAAGAATACACAGAAAAATGATGAAAATTTGCAATGCTAACAGTTAAGATTATTAAATAATAATCTTGTAAGAGCCGGAGGAAATTTTTATGAGCTCTAAACCACTGAAACTGGATTGATAAAATTAATCTGTGGTTTATCAGACCTTCATATCCTGAAAGAGTGTAGTCACAACCACCTAAAAAAATACTACTTTCACCCCTACTACCTATCACCTTGGTAAAAAATCCAAGGATTACTGCTAATAAGAATACTGAATAGGGCGCCTGGGTGGCTCAGATGGTTAAGCGTCTGCCTTCGGCTCAGGTCATGATCTCAGGGTCCTGGGATCGAGTCCCGCATCGGGCTCCCTGCTCCTTGGGAGCCTGCTTCTCCCTCCGCTTCTCTTTCTCTCTCTCTCTCTCTCTGTCTCTGAAGAATAAATAAATAAAATCTTAAAAAAAAAAAAAGAATACTGAATACTTGTAAAGGAATAATTAATCCATTTGTATCTGACTTTTTCCACTATTAATGGAAATTTTCAAGGTGAAAGTCTAAAACCTAAATTCTAATGCCAACCAAGTTGGAATTATACAGAATGGCAGTAAAAATATAATCTGAAATATATAAATACTCATAAATCATGGAGTCCACAAATTCATCCTGAAAAAATTACTATATGAGACACACTAACAATTAATAGGTGTTTCACATTACAAGTTCAAATAGAAGAAAATTTTAGTAAGAAAGACTGGTGGTATACCAATTTAATAAACCAGGTAGAGTTAAGTGTAACAAAACATTCATGAATATGGTTATAAAGTCAAAGGCTACACAAAACAGTCTGTAACTACAAGAGCTTTAGGGTAAAGTCATGATTTCCAAGTAAGTATTTAATTTGTAAATTCTACAATATATAAAAATGAAGTATTTATTCAGGTGTGTACACTTACATTGTGTGTGTGTGTGTGTGTGTGTGTGTCACAGGTAGAGGGAAAGAAAAAGGTGTATCTCAAGAAGTGAGAAAGTTAAGCAACACCAACTATCAACTTAAACAGGAGTAATCTAATATACTTGGATGTGAAAATTCAATAAATATGCTCAGAAAAGTAAAATTTTCTCCTCAAAAGAAAAAAATGAAATAAATAAAATGTATGAGAAATGTTTTCCTTTAAGACGAAAGCTTATGATTAAAGAGAAATTATAAGGCAATTCATGGACCTTTATTTTTTTTCAGATGAAGTATAGTTATAGGGCCTCATCTCTCAGAAGATTAAGGTGGACATTAAGGGCTCAATTCAGAATACATTTTGCTATGCTTTTTTTTCTTCATGGATTATAACTTCTCTGTGTTTCCTGAAACACAAGATGAGAAAAATAAGAGCTTTCTCATACTTACTAAAAATCCTGTCTTTATCATTTTGAAACATAAAGATATGGATAGGCTTTATATTTATGCTAAGTTTTGTGAAGTATGTTTTTGACAATACATGAAGTCATAAAATATGGGTAATGTAAAATAAAATGAGGTTCATAAATTACTCTAATGTATTCCTAAAATTTATAATAAATTCATAGAAATTTACGGGTTTTTTTTCCCTTTTTTTGACTTCCCCTAGGTGTTTTTTTCTCTAACCATATATAACCCAGATATAATTTCTAAAGGTGATGAAGCATTTTATTCTGCTGATTCATTCCCTCTAAGCTGAATAAATTAAATGTATATGTACCTCTGCCTCCATTACCAGCCATGAGATAGTAACTACTAATGGACTATTAGCCTTCCTTCCACATACAACTCTAAGTAGGTATGAAGTATGAGGTAATTGTTTGTAGCCATTGAACAACAGGCAGCAGAATCCCTGAGAGAAAGGAAATTCAAGGTGATTAGTTTAGAAGCAACCCTGGATTTTTGCAGAGACATTTCCTAATGATTGCAAAGGAAGCCAGAAACCAAGCAAAGGACAATGAGCTATTGAAATGAGGAGGCATACCTCAGTATTTGGTACTGCTGAAGCAGCTGGAATCTGGGTAAGAGCACCAGAGAAAAAGGGAGCAATATGTAAGTAGGAAAATACATCAATAGAATTTACCCAGGAATGCAAGGTTGGCTTAACATTATAACAAACATTCTAACATCATAAACATAAATTACTATATGAACAAAATAGAAGATAAAAATAATTTCATCATCTCAGTAGATGCAGAAAAAGTAAAAAAAAAAAAATCAGTATCTACTCATGATAAAACCTTTCAGGAAACTAGAAATAAAAGGGAACTTCTGCAGACTGATAACAGGCATGAATAAAAACCTACAAGCTAACATTATACTTAATGGTGAACTACTGAATGTGTTCCCTCTAAGACAGGAAACAAGGCAAACCTACTCCTTAATATTTACTCAAGAAAAATAAAAAGTTAGTCCCACAAAAGCCATGAGCATCAATGTGTATAGCAATTTTACTTACTTATATTGGCTTCAAACTGGAAACTCAAATGTCCATCAATAGGAAAATGTATGAAGAAATCGTAGTATACTCACAAAGTGGCCATACTACTCATCAATACAAAGCAATTAACTACTGATGACAACATGGACTGATCTCATAAACATTATCCTACATGAAAGCTGGATACAAAAAAAAGAATATTTTGCATGATTTCCTTTAGATGACATTCTGAATAGTTAAAGCTAACCCATATGGCAGAAAGTAGTTCAATGGTTGCCTAGTGATGAGGATGAGGATGAGATTGACTGAAAAATGTCCAGTGGGAATTTTCCTGTTTGATGGAAATATTGTATATCTTGACTCCGGTGGAGATTACATGGAATTATACATTTGTCACAACGAATCCAGCTCTATAGTAAAAATGTATGCCTTACATTGTAAATAAATTATACCCAGGTAAAGTTAACTAGCAAAAACAAATATAAGATGTGCTCTTGAAGTTTTCTGAACTCAAACATAATAACTTGGTTTGTTTTTACCTTGATACAATTATGATCATAAGAAACAAAAGCAGCAATACTTCATGACCTGGTAGCTCATGGAAAGACCTTTGGGTTAGCGAAAAGCAGGCTCTATTCAATTCTACAAGTAAGTATTAGGTGTATGCAATCTGCCTGGAACTATGCAAGAGGTAAAGGACATAGTGATGCACAGGATACTGTGTTCTCAGAAGTTTAGTCTAATAAAGAACTAGGACACTAGGACATTCAGTAATTCAACCTTACTAAGTTGCAGTTTCCACAAATGAAAACAAGGGTATTAATACCTATTTCACAATGAGTCTCTGAGGATAAAAACTAGGTGAAGTACATAAATCAATAATCCTAGAAAATAATACAGGCTCAATAAATTGTAGTTTGAAAAATTAGTAGAAAAATAAAAGCAAATAAAGGTCTACATGGCAAAAAGAATAGAATTTTATTTTTAAATGATAGAATAGTGTGGAAATGACATAAAATATATCACAAAACACACTGGCCCAAATAGATGGGCATACTCTTTAGAACTTCCAAAGAACAGATTATTATCATGTTATATAAACTTGCAGAGAATATAAAATGGTAGAAATTTCCTAATTTATTTAGCTGGTGTGACTTGGATATTCAAACCTAATTAAAATAGCTTACAAAAGAATAAAGTATAGTACACATTGACTTATAAATATAAATGTTTTTATCCTAAATAAATTATTAGTAATTCAATTGCAGAGTATATTAAAATAATACAGCATGATGAGTAATTTTTCCAGAAATACAAGGACAGTTCAACATTAGGAAATCCATTAGTGCTTTCTTTGACATTAATAATTTAAATAAGGAAAAAAAATGTATGTTCACCTCTAAGGATTCCAGAAAAGCAAATAAAATTAAACAGCCATTTTGATTTTTAAAAGCTTTTAGTAAATTAGAAATTTAAGACTGCATTATAACCACTACTTTCAATGTTTACTTTATGCTTAGAAAACCTGAGATAATCACTTGATAAATAAACAAAATACTTCATTACAAATGTCTGAGTACATACATATGATAAATATGGGGTTTTTTTAATCATTAGTTATCCTTTGTTCCAGCTATTACTTTCCACAGGAAAACACAATTTTTTAAAGGCCCCAAATATGAATGATGTAAGAATAAATTTAATAAAATTTGGGAATTTGTATAAAAAAAAGGAAAAGCTTCATTTAGAAACTTTAATGAAGAAAAGAGAAAAAATAATATTATAATACTGAATGTTTTCCAAATTAATTATTCTTTCTGGGATTATCATTGCTTATCATGTAGTATGTAGGTATTTCTAACACCATTTTCTAGTTCTTTTGTAGGAAACATCTATATATCTTTCAAAACCAAACACAAAGTTCTCTCCCTCCCAAACTTTTCATGAACGTCTCAGTGATTCTGTCTTCTGGCCTTCTACAGCTTTCTCCAGACATCCTAATTTGCTGTTGTTGTTTATTGACAATCATTTTACATGTCTTTTGCTCTCTGTTAACAACGGTCATTAAGTGAGCCTAGACTATAGTAGGTATAGATACTTAATATTTTTTTGTCTGATTAAATATTTAGCACCTAAATCCATATAAAAGCTTTATGGATTATTGTTGGTGGACATCGTTTCCCATTTCAACTATTTCTAGAAATATTAAAAGCATAAAACAAAATACATTATGTATAGGTAGAATTCAACAGCTTCACTGATTTTATATCTCTTCACAAATCTATCATTTTCTCCCAATGCTTATGTTGACTGTTTGGTAGTTTCTGACTTCTGAGAATGCTATCCTATCTTCCTTTGCCTACGTCTGAGTTCACCTGCAGCTATGGTAGACAACATTTTACATGCTGAAACCACCCCACCTCAGTGCCTCTCTGCTCTTCCATCTGCAGGATATCTCTGACACCAGGGGAGCTTGTTGCAGGTACACCCGAAGGACCAATATCCCAGCCCTCCTCAGCCTCCCGAGGGACAATCCTAAAGTGTGTTCCACATGGTTTCTCAGTGGTCATCTGTACATCACTGCACTTTGCAGTGACTTTTCTCCCTTTCTTCTCATCCTCCCCACTCCTTCACATGTGCTTCCTTGGATTAGCTCCTCAGTGAACAACAAGCTCCAGTCCTTGACTTAGGTCAGCTTTGGGAAGACTCAAAACTAAGGTTTGTTTTTCTGAGGGGGTATTGAGGGGAATTTAGTTCATTTTGCAGGAGGTTACTTTTTGCTTTTGTCTCTATCATATTCCAATAAATCTTTTGGATTCATCTTGCCTTGGTAGTTCTCTGAAGGTCTTCTCTTCTTCTTCAATCCTTTTTCCTCTACGTGCTACTATCTTGTTCAATATTTATACAAAAATGGAGTCCAAATCATATAAAAAGAAATATTAAATAAAAAAAAACAGAGGAAACAGGAAGAGCAAGATAAAAGCAAAAGGAATCTCTTCTTTATTTTATCTCCCACTCTCTTTCTCTTAGTTTTGCAGCATTATCACCTCAAAAATGTCATTGAATAATATGTTTAGTTTTTATAAGCCTAATTCAAATGTGTTACATTCAATCCATTGAAAACATAAAGCTAAGACTAGAACAGTACACTCTGTTAACTAACTTTCCACCCACACATTGACTACAGCACATCAGGAACTATTTTGATTATATCACCAGAGGAAAAAAATAACACTTAAAGACCTTACATTCCTGTGTGTGTGTGTGTGTGTGTGTGTTAACATATGCACAAAAATTTCAAAGATTCTAAGTCCATAAATCAGGCTATTATTGTGTTAACCTGCTTTGAGGCATCTTGCCATATTTAATGATGCATTTTTAAAGATAATCTATAATCTCTGAAGAATTTCATCCAAAGTATTTTAAATCTACCTACATTTTTGCATTGGCTAAAATGCACATTTCTAAAGGGTGTCAAAAATATTCTTGAATTTTTTCAATATAACTCATAACAAACATTCCTAACTCTGTGTTCTTGAAAGTTCTTTGACAATTTCTTGAATTTTTCATATCATTGAATATATTTTGCTTTTGCCCAGTCAATTAATATTGACAATGTGCCAACAACAGACTTCTTACTTTTATAAATGCTTCTACTATCTGGCTGGCAGAATTCAATACACCTACTGTTTCTTAGAATTAAATTTGCCTCTACACTTATGAATAGTAAACTATTCTTTCTAAAGGTTAGAATGTTCCTTAAATGCAGGTGTTGGAATTTCTTTCTGGCATTCAAAAGTATCACAGAGTAAACTTAAAGGTTTTATATTTTCCATTAAATGGTCATCTACTTTGAAAATTTTCTATTTAAATTGACCATCAAATAAAGAAATAGAATAATCTCACTAGAAAATATAAAGCCTTTAGATTGTTTTGAGAGGCTGGAAACTATTCCTCTATATTAGCAAATTTTTAAAGTCATGGGCTTTATAATATTTCACTAAAATTTGGGTAAATTATTTTGCAGTTTCAACAAATCATATTTTTTCACTTGTTTTTTCTTTCTTCATCTAAATCGTAATTTCTGCTGAGTATTTAATCTGATAGCCTTCTCAAAAATGTGACCAATAAAATGTCACTCTAAATTCAGAAAGCTTTTATTATAAGTAACAATATTTTCTATGTAACTCCTAATAAAAGAGCACTGAAATATAAAAAGTTGGAAAATTAACAGATGTTATAAAGAGAACTATACTCAAGTAAAGAGGATCTTCTGTTGGTTTTTTTCATACATCAGACCATTTATCTTTCATGTGATTTTTTTTTTTTTTTGAGGGCTGTTCTCTTGAGCCTCCTCTTTTCTCATATGCTATTAGCAGTTTATAAAAATGACAGCCTCCACCTTAGGAAGGCTAGCTAGACCATGATAGTGTTTCAAGAAAGAAAAATATTTAAAAAAAAATAAAGTTATTGAAACTCTGCTTTTTTTTCATTAAAGAGAGAACTTTCTCTTTTTGTATTATTTGTTATCATCCTTCACCTATAGTTATAGTATTATATAATATCCTGAAGGTCAACACTAGGGCATGGACTTAAGAAAAAGGCAACCATTGGACTACATAGTCTACATTTAACCCTGGCTTCAGGTGAAAGCTATAAAGAGTCCAGCCTTGCTCACCAAAGCAGAAGACCACACAGAAATTTAGGAGTCAAAACCAAAGCCATAGAGCAATGTTCTAAAAAGAAGCCATTTATCAGAATTGCTTGTAAAACTTTTTTAAAGACCCAAAATCTTGTGTTTGACCTGGTGAATTAGGTTGCCTGAGAATTAAACTCAGGCAGCTGGATTTTTTCTAACTCTATAGATGATTCAGATGTGCAGACAGGATGAGGATAACTGGTCTGGCATATGATAAAAAATGTGCATTTTCATTAAATCACATTTCCCATGAACTCTTTATAGAAGTTCCTACATAAAACTTCCATGGCTCTGATATGATGGTAGGTATCTGGAAGAAGTTCCATGATAAAACAGAACCTGATTTCAATTAACTTTTGTATAATTGATTGACTTTTAATATCCTCCCAGAATTAGCCTGGCTATGATATATCCACCAAGTCCAGATATCAGATACTCTAACCTTACTGCTCTAACTGTAAGATTCAAAAAGATGGACAAATGAATTATAAGGTAGCATATAACTTTATTTTTTTAATTGCTACAAAGGGTGTATTTTATTCATGTATACTTCTTTTTTTTTTTTAAGATTTTATTTATTTATTTGAGAGAGAGAATGAGAGACAGAGAGCATGAGAGGGAAGAGGGCAGAGGGAGAAGCAGGCTCCCCGCTGAGCAGGGAGCCCGATGCGGGACTCGATCCCGGGACTCCAGGATCATGACCTGAGCCGAAGGCAGTCGCTTAACCAACTGAGCCACCCAGGCGCCCCATGTATACTTCTTTTTTAAAATTATTATTATGTTCAATTAACCAACATATAGTACATCATTAGTTTTTGATGTAGCGTTCAACAATTCATTAGTTGCCTGTAACACCCAGTGCTCATCACAATATGTGCCCTCTTTAATACCCTATAACTTTAAATTATATTCTACCTTGTATGTTTGTTTTTAATGTAATAGATGAATATTTTTTCAAAGACTTTATTTATTTATTTGAGGAGAGAGCACGTACAAGTAGGGTGGGGGGAAGGGGCACAGGGAGAGGGAGAAGCAGGCCCCTCGCTGAGCAGGGAGCCCTACATGGGCTTGATCCCAGGACCTGAGCAAAAGGCAGACACTTAGCTGACCAAGCCACCCAGAGGCCCTACTAGTTGAATTATTTTTTTAAGTGTATATTGATTTTGTTGCAATTAGTTTTGTTAATCAGACTTTTCTATATATTTATGATGTTGTTTCAAATATACTTTATCCCATTATTCTCATTTAGGATGGATTTTTATTGTTAGTGTTCCACTGACTTGCATTCAAATTTTGTTTAAAGATTATTTATTTATTTATTTGAGAGAGAGAGAGAGAGAATAAAGAGAGAGAGACCACATGAAGGGGGAGGGTCAGAGGGAGAAGCAAAGCAAACTCCCCGCTGAGCAGGGAACCCGATGCAGAACTAGATCCTGGGACTCCAGGATCATGACCTGAGCCAAAGGCAGCCACCCAACCAACTGAGCCACCCAGGCGCCTGCATTTAAAATTTCTGTCTCGGGGCACCTGGGTGGCTCAGATGGTTAAGCATCTGCCTTTGGCTCAGGTCATGATCTCCAGGTCCTGGGATCAAGCCCCAGGTCGGGCTCCCAGCTCAGCAGGGAGTCTGCTTCTCCCTCTCCCTCTGCCTCTCCCACTGCTTGTGCTCTCTGTCTCTCTCTCAGATGAATAAATAAAATCTTTAAAAAAAATTAAATAAGTAAAAATAAAATTTTTACCTCAAGACTCCCCTTGCTGAGGAGAGTTGAGAGTAACAATTACGTAAGATATAATTTATTATCCAAATTGTGGCATTATTAATATTTATGACAGGATTACAGGTATAAACTTGAACCATGCCAGATAACTGGAACAAGCAGTTACCTGATTGGTAGTCCTAAAGAAATGTATAGATCCCTAAGGAGAGTGCCTATTTTAGTTGTTCATCAAATACTTTTCTTATTACAAACAAGTATTCTTAATATGTTTTTCTTTAATCTTAATAATTACACATTGATTTCCAAAGGCTGTCATTGTTATTAAATAGGTGGTAGAAGCAAAAATATGTGTAAATTAGACAGCGACTTTCCTGGTGTCATCAATCCCTTTGTACCTTTTGTTAGTTATTTTCTTACTATCAGTAGCCAGAAAGGATACTACAATACCCACTCCACCCTTGGTGAAAGAAGGCACATGTACACATTCTCTCTCAGACCAGACTCACATAGGTTTGTGTCATCAAGCTTTCATCAAAGAAATATGCTGAACTCACTATTCCAATTCAAAGAAATCTTGTGACAAACTATGACATAGCTGCCAGTTCTTCCTAAGATTTTTGGACCACTATAAGCCATCCTTCTTGGAAACTGATTTTCTTCAAATTGATCAAGAAAGGGATGTGACATTTAAAGTTGTTTTTATTTTCAGATGTCGGGCATAAAGAATCTATATCAGACTCAGACACAGACATACATTATCACCCGGATTCCATCTTGGCATTGGCAATTCCTGTCAAAAGTGAAAATACATATTCTTTGACATTTTAAGCACCAGGTCAGGACTCCAACCAGTTTTTTCAGAATAACTTTGTAGAACCAAACATAGAATCTGTACTCTCTATTGATCTCCATGTGCTTACAAAATAAATCATAACATTTACTTTTTCTGAAGAGACCGAGGATCCAAAGGTGTATGATGGTAAACAGACAAAATTTTTCAGGGTTAGAAAAATGTTAAGAGCTAAGGGGAAGATGACCCTGGACCATAGAGGGAGAACTGCCTGACCAGCCCAACCACGCCCCTGCAGTCAAACCCATAGATCAACCCATAGATCTCAGTCTGATTCACATCTTTTATTTTTAAGATTTTATTTATTTATTTGTCAGAGAGAGAGCGCGCACAAGCAGGGGGCGTGGCAGGCAGAGGAAGAGGCAGACTCCCCACTGAGCAAAGAGCCCAATGCAGAACTCGATCCCAGGACCCTGGGAAAATGACCTAAGCTGAAGGCAGACAACAACTGACTTAGCCACCCAGGCATCCCTGATTCATATCTTGAAGTGGTCCTGTAACCCAACCCCCACCCCTCTCAGTCACACTTCTCCAGGACCCAAAAGGAGACATATCCTAATGTGCCTCTGAGGAAAGGCCCACAAACATCAGTCACCTGTGAATCCTAAAGTAGGCCAACCCCAACCCACTCAGCCATGGTCTGGGAACAGTCCTGCCCACCCAGGAACCTGGAAGGGGCCATATCCATCCATGCCCTAAGGACAGGCTTTCAGACTTTCAGTTTCTGAAACAGCCTTGTGACTCTGTTCTAGTCCTTCTCAGCTGTGGTCAGGGCCAATTCTGCCCACCCAAGGACCTGCCCAGTGACTTATCAGGAGCCCTCCTAGGCTAGAGATCCAGAAGGAGCTGCACACATTCATGTACCTGGTAAAAGCCCATTGTCTGTAAACCTCAAAGCATACCAAAGTCCCAGTGTCTGCCCTACCAACCAAAGTTTTGAAAGGTGTCCTATCCACCCACAGATCAGACAAAATCTCTACCAATCCAAACCCCGGTAACAAGCTTGCCAAAAACAGACCCCACTGTGGACCAAGGATCAGTTATGTGATTGCCTCCAACCATATTCTACTATGATTAGAAACAATACCATCAGTCTGGGACCTAACAGAGGAAATCTTAACTTGTTAAAACAAGTCTGTAACACTAAAAGAGATATTTGCTTCTTCAAATGCAGAGATACCAACACAAGGCTACATGGTTCATGAAGAATCAGGCAAACATGATACCACTAAATGAAACTAACAAAAATCTAGTAATCAACCTCAAAATTGGGAAATTGAAAAATATGGAAAATTCGCAAATACTTTGAAATTAAATAGCACATTCCCGAACAACCAGTGACTGAAAGAAAAAAACCAAAGGGAAGTCAAAAACATCTTAAGACAAATAGAAATAGGATCACAACATACAAAAACTTATAGAATACAGCAAAAGCAGTTCTGAGAGGGAAGTTTATAGAGATAATTGCCTACATTAAGAAAAAAAGGAGTATCTCAAAAAGAATCTAATTTTACACATCAAGAAACTAGAAAAAAAAAAAAAAAGGCCCAAAGTTAGCATGAGAAAGGAAATAACAAAGACCAGAGCAGAAGTAAATGAAATAGAGAGTAGAAAAACAATAGAAAAGATCAACAAAATTAAGAGCTGGTGTTTTGAAAAGAAACAAAACAGATAATCCATTAGCTCAAATAAATAAAATTAATATTAAAGAAAAGACATACAGATGATACACAGAAATACAAGGGATCATAAGAGACTATCAACAATTACCTGACAACAAGCTGGAAACCTAAAAGAAATGGATAAATTCCCAGAAACCTACAACTCACCAACACTGAAAGATGAATAAATAGAAAATCTGAACAGACCAATAATACTAAGGATGAACAAGCCCAGGACCAGATGACTCCCTAGGTGAATTCTATAAAACATTTAAAAATGTTCTAGGTGACAATCATTTTCAAAATCTTCCAAAAAACTGGAGAGAAGGAAATACTTCCAAACTTATTTTATGAGGGCAGCATTATTACCCTCATAATAAAGTCAGATAAGGACACTACAAGAAAAGAAAATTAAAGGCTATTATCTCTGATAAATATAAATTTAAAAATCCTCAACAAAACACTAGCAGTCAATTTGAACTCACATTAAAAGGATCATACACTATGATCAGATGGGATTTATCAATATACATATCAACAACATATCAAGCAAAAAAGGTAATGCACCATATTAAATGAATGAAGAACTAAAACCATACGATAATCTCAAGAGATGCAGGAAAAGCATTTTACAAAATACAATACACTTTCATCATAAAAACTCTCAACAATTAAGTGTAGAAAAAATGTATCTTGGGATGCCTGGGTAGCTCAGTTGGTTAAGCCTCCGTCTTTGGCTCAGGTCATGATCCCAGGGTTCTGGGATTGAGTTCCACCTCGGACTCCTTCCTAAGCGGGGAGTCTGCTTCTCTCTCTGCCTGCTGCTGCCCCTGCTTGTGCTCTCTCTCTCTTTCTGACAAATAAATAAACAAAATCTTTTTAAAAAATGTAGCTCGTCCATTTGGAAAAGATGGCAGAGGAGTAGGGGACCCTATTCCAACTGGTCCCCAGAATTGAGCTGGATATCTACCAGACCACTCTGAGCATCCATGAAATCAGCCTGAGATGTAAGAAGATCTGGATCTCTACAAACAGATCACAGGTGGTTGGTTTCCAGGTAGGAAGTGGGGAGCCGTGATTCCACGGGCAGATATCGGAGGATAAATGGCAGCGGGAGGGAGCCTGGCCATGAGATGCTACACCGTCAATGAGTGACAGCCTCCCAGGCTGGGGACTGCACACAGACTCACAGACCAATAGCGGGGGTGAAAGGACTTTAGATGGAAACCGGAGTGGCAGGGCCCCGGGAGCAAACTGGGGGCAGCTGGCTGTTTCAGAAGCACAAAGGGCAGAGACCTGCCCTGACGTGGAGGCAGGACTGGGAGCACTGTGGAGGGACGCACAACCCAGGACGCTGCTGTTTATACCAGCACAGACAGAAATGGAGAGACTGTGGTCTGGAGAGCTCACGAAAGAACAGATTGCGATCTCTCTGCTCTGAGGCAGAGGGTTGGAAATGGTCTCTTCTGCTCTGACTCTTGGAAGAGACACTGAAAGCTACCAGGGAAAGCCGCCAGAGAACAAAAGCCCCCAAAAAACCGGTTTCCACTAAGCCCATCCCCCGCCACAGGGGGCAGGACAACTCTGCCCAAACAGGGTTGCCCGAGTAACAGCATGGCAGGCCCCTCCCCCAGAAGAGAGGCTGGGAAAAAAAGAGGTCAGCAACCCTAAGGTCCCTAGAAAAACGGTGCATCTTCCTTGGGTTGTGGTCAATAATTTGGACTCTATACATTCCCTCAACCACCCACCAACAGAATGACTAGGAGGAGGAACCCCCAAAACAGGAAAGACTCAGAGATTATGACTTATGCTGCAGATTTACAAATGGATGCAGATATAACCAAGATGTCAGAGATGGAATTCAGGCTAGCAACTGTGAAGACAATAGCTAGAATGGAGAAATCAATTAATGGCAACATAGAGTCACTAAGGGCAGAAATGAAAGCTGAATTGGCAGAATTTAAAAATGCTATCAATGAGATCCAATCTAATCTAGATAATCTAACAGCTAGGGTAAGTGAGGCAGAAGAATAAATTAGTGACCTGGAAGACAATTTAATAGATAAAAAAGGAAAAGAGGAGGCCAGGGAAAAACAACTCAGAATCCATGAAAATAGAATCAGAGAAATAAGTGACACCATGAAGCGTTCCCATGTCAGAATTATTGGAATCTCGGAGGGGGTGGAGAGAGAGAGAGGACTAGAAGATATATTTGAGCAAATCATAGCTGAGAACTTCCCTAATCTGGGGAATGAAACAAACATTTGTGTCCTAGAGGCAGAGAGGACCCCTCCCAAGATCAAGAAAAACAGGCCAACACCTAGGCATGTTATGGTAAAACTCGCAAATCTTAGAACCAAGGAAACTATCTTAAGGGCAGTTAGGGGGAAGAGATTCCTTATGTACAGAAGGAGGAACATCAGAATAACGTCAGCCCTATCCACAGAGACCTGGCAAGCAGAAAGGCCTGGCAAGATATATTCAGTGTACTAAATGAGAAGAACATGCAGCCAAGAATACTTTATCTGGCAAGGCTGTCATTTAGAATGGATGGAGAGATGCAGAGCTTCCAAGACTGGCAGAAACTGAAAGAATATGTGACCACTAAGCTGGCCCTGCAAGAAATATTAAGGGGGGTCCTATAAAAGGAGAAAGACCCCAAGAGTGATATACAACAGAAATTTACAGGGACAATCTATAAAACAAGGTCTTCACAGGCAACATCATGAAAATTAATTCATATCTTTCAATAGTCACTCTGAATGTGAACGGCCTAAATGCTCCCATAAAATGGCACAGGGTTGCAGATTGGATAAAAAGATGGGACCCATCCATATGCTGTCTACAAGAGACTCATTTTGAACCTAAAGATACATCCAGACTGAAAGTGAAGGGATGGAGATCCATCTTCCATGCCAGCGGACCTCAAAAGAAAGCTGGGGTAGCAATTCTTGTATCAGACAAATTAGATTTTAAACTAAAGGCTGTAGTTAGAGACACAGAAGGACACTATATCATTCTTAAAGGGTCTATCCAACAAGAGTATCTAACAATTGTAAATATCTATGCCCCCAACATGGGAGCAGCCATCTACATAAGCCAACTGTTAACCAAAATACTGATATTGATAATAATATGTGAATTGTAGGAGACCTCAATACTCCACTCTCAGCAATAAACAGATCATCTAAGCAGAAAATCAACAAAGAAACAAGAGCTTTGAGTGGCACCCTGGACCAGATGGACCTCATAGATATATACAGAACATTCCACCCTAAAACAGAATACTCATTCTTCTCGAGTGCACATGGAAACTTCTCCAGAATGGCCCACATACTGGGTCACAAATCAGGTCTCAACCTATACCAAAAGACTGAGATTATTCCCTGCATATTCTCAGACCATAATGCTTTAAAACTGGAACTCAATCACAAGAAAAAATTTGGCAGAAATTCAAACACTTGGAAGCTAAAGGCCACTCTGCTCAAGAATGTTTGGGTCAACCAGGAAATCAAAGAAGAACTTAAACAATTCATGGAAACCAATGAAAATGAAAACACATTGGTCCAAAACCTATAGGATACTGCAAAGGTGGTCCTAAGGGGGAAATACATAGCCATCCAAGCCTCACTCAAAAAAATAGAAAAATCCCAAATTCATCAACTAACTCTACACCTTAAAGAACTAGAGAAAAAGCAACAAACGATGCCTAAGCCACACATTAGAAGAGAAATAATTAAGATTAGAGCAGAGATCAATGAATTCGAAACCAGAAACACAGTAGATCAGATCAATGACACTTGATCTTTGTCAAAAGGCCGAGAAGCGATAGATCAGATCAACGAAAGTAGAAGCTGGTTCTTTGAAAGAATTAATAAGATCGATAAACCACTGGCCAGACTTATACAAAAGAAAAGAGAAAGGACCCAAATTAATATAATTATGAATGAAGGGAGAGATCACGACTAACACCAAGGAAATAGAAACAATTATTAGAAACTATTATCAACAACTATATACCAAAAAACTGAGCAATCTGGATGAAATGGATGTCTTCCTAGAAACCTATAAGCTGCCAAGACTGAAACAGGAAGAAATTGACAGCCTGAGTAGGCCAATAACCAGTAACAAGACTGAAGCAGTGATCAAAACCTCCCAAAAAACAAGAGTCCAGGGCCTGATGGACTCCCAAACATTCAAAGAAGAAATAATACCTATTCTACTGAAGCTGTTTCAACACATAGAAACAGAAGAAAAACTTCCAAACTCATTCTATGAGGCCAGCATTACCTTAATCCCCAAACCAGGCAAAGACCCCATCAAAAAGGAGAATTTCAGACCAATATCCCTGATGAATATGGATTCCAAAATCCTCAACAAAATCCTAGCTAGTAGGATCCAACAATACATTAAAAGGATCATCCACCACCGCCAAGTGGGATTTATCCCCGGATGCAAGGGTGGTTCAACATTCGCAAATCAATGTGATAGAACACATTAATAAGAGGAGAGAGAAGAACCAATTGGTCCTTTCAATTGATGCAGAAAAAGCATTTGACAAAATACAGCATTCTTTCCTGATTGAAACTTCAGAGTATAGGGATAGAGGGAACATTCCTCAAGTTCATAAAATCCATCTATGAAAAACCCACAGCGAGTATCATCCTCAATGGGGAAAAGCTGAGAGCCTTTCCTTAAGATCAGGAACACATCAAGGATGCCCACTCTCGCCACTGTTGTTCAACATAGTACTAGAAGTCCTAGCAACAGCAATCAGACAACAAAAAGAAATAAAAGGTATTCAGATTGGCAAAGAAGGAGTCAAACTCTCTCTTTTCACAGATGACATGATACTTTATGTGGAAAACCCAAAAGACTCCACCCCCAAATTACTAGAACTCATACAGCAATTCAGTAATGTGGCAGGATACAAAATCAATGCACAGAAATCAGTTGTTCTCTTATATACTAACAATGCAAGTGTAGAAAGAGAAATTAGAGAAACGATTCCATTTACAATAGCACCAAAAACCATAAGATACCTCAGAATAAACCTAACCAAAGAGGTAAAGGATCTATACTCTAGGAACTACAGACACTCATGAAAGAAATTGAAGAAGACACAAAAAGATGGAAAAACATTCCATGCTCATGGATCGGAAGAATAAACATTGTTAAAATGTCTATGCTACCCAGAACAATCTACCTTCAATGCCATCCCGATCAAAATTTCAATGACATTTTTCAAAGTGCTGGAACAAACAATCCCAAAATTTGTATGGAATCAGAAATCACCAAGGAAATGTTGAAAAAGAAAAACAAAGCTGGGGGCATCACGTTGCCTGATTTCAAGCTATATTACAAAGCTGTGATCACCAAGACAGCATGGTACTGGCATAAAAACAGACATATAGGACAACGGAACAGAATAGAAAGCCCAGATATGGACCCTCAACTCTATGGTCAAATAATCTTTGACAAGGCAGGAAAAAATATGCAATGGAAAAAAGTCTCTTCAATAAATGGTGCTGGGGAAATTGGACAGCCACATGCAGAAGAATGAAACTCGACCATTCTCTAACACCATACACACAAGGATAAACTCAAAATGGATGAAAGACCTCAATGTGAGACAGGAATCCATCAAAATCCTAGAAGAGAACATAGGCAGTAACCTCTTTGACATCAGCCACAGCACCTTCTTTCAAGATACATCTCCAAAAGCTAGTGAAACAAAAGCAAAAATGAACTTTTGGGACTTCATCAAAATAAAAAGCTTCTGCACAGCAAAGGAAACAGTCAACAAAACAAAGAGGCAACCCACAGAATGAGATAAGATATTTGCAAATGACACTACAGATAAAGGGCTGGTATCCAAGATCTATAAAGAACTTCTCAAACTCAACACCCAAAAAACAAATAATCAAGTCAAAAAATGGGCAGAAGACATGAAAAGACACTTCTCTGAAGAAGACATACAAATGGCTAACAGACACATGAAAAAATGTTCATCATCATTAGCCATCAGGGAAATTCAAATCAAAACCACATTGAGATACCACCTTACACCAGTTAGAATGGCAAAAATGGGCAGGGAAAGAAACAACAAATGTTGGAGAGGCCGTGAAGAAAGGGAAACCCTCTTCCACTGTTGGTGGGAATGCAAGTTGGTACAACCACTTTGGCAAACAGTGTGGAGGTGCCTCAAAAATTTAAAAATAGAGCTACCCTATGACCCAGCAATGGCACTACTGGGTATATACCCCAAAGACACAGATGTAGTGAAAAGAAGGGCCATATGCACCCCAATGTTCATACCAGCAATGTCCACAATAGACAAACTGTGGAAAGAGCTGAGATGCCCTTCATCAGATGAATGGATAAAGAAGATGTGGTCCATATATACAATGGAATATTACTCAGCCATCAGAAAAGATGAATACCCAACTTTTACATCAACATGGAGGGGACTGGAGGAGACTATGCTAAGTGAAATAAGTCAAGCAGAGAAAGTCAATTATCATATGGTTTCACTTATTTGTGAAACATAAGGAATAGCATGGAGGACATTAAGAGAAGGAAGGGAAAAATGAAGGGGGGAAAATCGTGGGGAGAGATGAACCATGAGACTATGGACTCTGAGAAACAAACAGGGTTATAGAGGGGAGGGGGTTGGGGGGATGGGTTAGCCCAGTGACAGGTATTAAGGAGGGCACGTACTGCATGGAGCACTGGGTGTTATAGGAAAACAATGGATCATGGATCACCACATCAAGAACTAATGATGTAGTGTATGGTGACTAACATAACATAATAAAAAAAAAAAAAATGTAGCTCAACAAAGGCTATATGTGACAAGCTCACAGCTAACATCATACTCAATGAAGAATGCTTTAAAAGTTCTTCCTCTAATAACAGGAACAAGACAAGAGTGCCCATTCTCACCATTCCTACTCAACACTGTACTGGAAGTCCTATTCAGGGCAATAGGCAAGAAAAGGAAATAAAAAGTCACCCAACTGAAAAGGAAGAAGAATTGTCTCTTTGTTAATAATGTTATATTATATACAGAAAACCCTAAAAACTCCACCAAAATACTGTTAGAACTAGTAACAGATTCAGTAAAGCTATAGGATACAAAATCAATATACAATAATCAGTTGTGTTTGTATACACTAACAATTAAATATCTGAAAAGAAATTAAGAAAATAATCCCATTTAGAAGACATCAAAAATAATAAAATACTTAGAAATAAATTAAACCAAGCAGGTAAAAAGTCTGTACACTAAAACTGTAAGACATTGAAGAAATAAATTGAAGACAAATAAATGGAAAGATATTCCATGTTCATGGATTAAATTAATATTGCAAAAATGTCCATATTCCCCAAGTGGACTGACAGATTCAAAGCATTCCCTAAAAAATTGCAATGGCACTTTTCACAGAAATAGAGAAAACATTTCTAAAATTTGTACAGAACCACAAAAAATTTTGAATAGTCAAAGCAATCTTGACAAAGAAGAACAAAGTTGAAGGCATCACTCTTTCTGGATTTTAAACTATATTAGAATGCTGTAATAACCTAAACAGTATGCTACTGGCATAGAAATAGACATAAAGATAAACAGAATACAATAGAGAACCCAGAAATAAATCCACATATTTTCAACTAATCTTTGACAAGGGCACCAAGAATACACAATGGAAAAAGAATAGTCTCTTCATTAAATAGTGTTGGGAAAATTAAATATCTACATGCCAAAGAATGAAACTCAGTCCCTATTTTATACCATTCACAAAAATGAACTTAAAATGGATTAAAGATGGGGCGCCTGGGTGGCTCAGTCAGTTAAGCATCCAACTCTTGATTTTGGCTCAGGTCATAATCTCAGGGTTTTGGTATCCAGTCCTGCGTGGGGCTCCATGCTCAGTGTGGAGTCTGCTTGAGATTCTCTCTCTCCCTGTCCCTGAACCCCTCCCCCTGCTTGCACTCTCTCTCTCTGTCTAAAATAAATATATACATAAATAAAATCTTTAAATAAATGAATTAAAGACTTAAATGTAGGATCTGAAATTGTAAAACTCTTACAAGAAAACATAGGAAAAATGATCCTTGATGTGGATCTTGCTATTACATTTTTGAATATGACACCAAAAGCAGGTTAGAGCCATCGTAAGTTATTTGCAATTTCATTAAGCATAAATACGGCTTCAAAACTTTCAAATGAAGAATAAAGACTTATTTCCAACTGCAACTTGATTTATTACCTAGTCACTTAACATACACTGATATATTGGTTTCTATCTTTAAAGGAATGCTTAAGAACACTAAACTTTGGTCTACTCACTTGACTGTGAGCTCCTATCTTACTGATCGTTAACACCTCCAGAAAAGTATATAACATATACAAAATCTCCCCCAAAATATATAAAACTGAACTGAGCTCATGAAACTGATGTAAATGATAGTGTGAATGAAATATAAGTGATAATATCTGTAGCATCACTTATTTTTAATACAAATATATGTACATAATTTTAGGATTTTTACTAATTTAGTGGTTTACTTCAAAATAAAAAAAATAAGACCTTTTTATAGCTAGAGAAAGTATATTTTAAAATACAGGTTTGCTACTAGACCTATATTTCTTACACCTTTGTCTCTGAATCTTCCAACCAGAAAGCCTACAAAGTTGAAATGCAGGGGCCCTATAAGCTCTTAGTGACGCAGATACTTTGAAAATGTAAATGAAAATGCAAGTGAAAACTTTTGGAAGAAGGTATCACCCTGGTAAACACAACTTTGCCTCTGAATAAAGTAGCAGTTGGCTACTTGAAGAACAACAACTTAAGAAACTTTCTACTTAAAATTAAAAATAATGCTTTTAAATCTTAATGTAATGATTAGAATATGTAAAATTTTTAAAGCAATTGCCTTTTACATGATCCGAAGAGTTGGAAATTGGTTTGGATGAGGCTGTTTTTATCTTTAAAAAGTCCATGTATGAGAAGAGTCTTATATAATAAGCTGTTTATCCCCTTCTAGGGGAAAGGAATAAAAAAACGAAACAAAACAAACACCCAAAACACCTTCATTAAAAAAGACCTGAACACTTGCTAAGAGAGAGGAGACAGGAGAGGATGGGAGATGAAAGTGGTGGTCCTACTCAGAGTGCAACCTCGCCCACACATCCACACATCACATACTTACTGCCACCACAAGCTGCAAAGCTCTCCATCCTTGCTATCTGACAGCATCCATGACTGATGCCAGGCATTCTGATCCAAGGCCAAGGATAAGTTTGCTGCTGATATTGATTAGAAAGGCAAAGAAAAGGTACTTCAGAGGAAAAGAGGAAACTTAGCAGTTTTATTTATCTTTAAAACCAAGATTTTAAAGATTTGTATTCTTGTTGCGTTAGGACAAAACCTGCTCTTGCTGCTCTAAGAGTTAAGACTATACAAAATTGTCCAGTATGTTTGCTAATTGCATGCTAAGAAACAAGCTATTTTCATTTTGGGACTTATTAATGACTTCTGAAAGGTGTTTTAACCCATACATCATTTTAAAGCCACATAATTTGTACTGCTGAGGTTTAAGAGACTCAAAAAAAGAAAATTATCACAAGCTGAAACCTTAACTATCATTTTCAACCTGGAGGTACTTTTTAATCAGAAACTCTAATGGATCTTTGACAATAATGTTAGAAATAAAGTTGCTTTAACTCAGGAGGATACCTACTAAATGAAAGAGAACACAGCTAATTGTGTGGAAATTGCTTTATATACAGTACCTGAAACATGGTATTAGTCATTATGGATGATGACAGATGGGTCATGATGCTTTGCTCACTTTAGCACTTCAATAGCCAAGCAGGATTCATTAATTTTCACATTTCCATATGAATGTTCTCATCTATAGCATTTAAAGCTTTTCCTTTTTACCCTATTTTGTAAGTTGTTTACCTCCTGCAAATGATGTATTAGGCAAAGATGACCAATCAAAAATAAATGCTAAGAAATATAATGAAAAATACTTTTCTTATCATGGAGACAGAAATGTGGACATTAGCCCTGATCTATTCTACTTAAATTTAACTACCCCATGATGATAAAGTCTATTAAAATGGGTAGTTGCACAACCCTAATTGATCAATGGTAACTTTCTAATGAGTTATTTCCTAAAAACTACAGGTTAGTGTCCTATGGTTGGCCTTAACTGCCACATTTTGTGGTTTTCCTATCCTGCAAAGACACAGTAAGACTTATGCCCACCCTAAATAAACACTTTAATAAATGCTAAAAAGCAAAAATGAACTGTCAGTTGAAAGCCATCTATATAGTTCTGCAATGAGCCTTCATAAATATGATTTTATTTCTCACAACTAAATGATGAGGCAACTAAAGAAAAGATTATTTACCACGACCAAGAGGGATTTATTCCTGGGCTGCAACGTTGGTTCAACATCCGCAAATCAATCAATGTGATACAATACATTAATAAAAGAAAGAACAAGAACCATACGAGCCTCTCAATAAATGCAGAAAAAGCATTTGACAAAGTACAGCATCGTTTCTTGATTAAAACTCTTCACAGTGTAGGGATAGAGGGTACATACCTCAATATCATAAAAGTCATCTATGAAAAACCCACAGTGACTATCATTCTCCATGGGGCAAAACTGAGAGCTTTTCCCCTAAGGTCAGGAACACGGCAGGGATGTCCACTATCACCACTGCTATTCAACATAGTACTAGAAGTCCTAGCCTCAGCAATCAGACAACAAAAAGAAATAAAAGGCATCCGAATTGGCAAAGAAGAAGTCAAACTCTCACTCTTTGCAGATGATATGATACTTTATGTGGAAAACCCAAAAGACTTCACCCCCAAACTGCTAGAACTCATACAGGAATTCAGTAAAGTGGCAGGATATAAAATCAATGCACAGAAATCAGTGGCATTTCTAAACACCAACAACAAGACAGAAGAAAGAGAAATTAAGGAGTCGATCCCATTTACAATTGCACCCAAAACCATAAGATACCTAGGAATAAATCTAACCAAAGAGGCAAAGAATCTGTATCAGAAAACTATAGAATACTCATGAAAGAAAATGAGGAAGACACAAAGAAATGGAAAAACGTTCCATGCTCATGGATTACAAGAACAAATATTGTGAAAATGTCAATGCTACCTAGAGCAATCTACACATTTCATGCAGTCCCTATCAAAATACCATCAACTTTTTTCAAAGAAATGGAACAAATAATCCTAAAATTTTTATGGAACCAGAAAAGACCCCAAATAGCCAGAGGAATGTTGAAAAAGAAAAGCCAAGCTAGTGGCATCACAATTCCAGACTTCAAGCTATATTACAAAGCTGTCATCAGCAAGACAGTATGGTACTGGCACAAAAACAGACACATAGATCAATGGAACAGAAGAGAGAGCCCAGAAATGGACCCTCAACTCTATGGTCAACTAATCTTCGACAAAGCAGGAAAGAATGTCTAATGGAAAAAAGACAGTCTCTTCAACAAATGGTTTTGGGAAAATTGGACAGCCACATGCAGAAGAATGAAACTGGACCATTTCCTTACACCACACAAAAATAGACTCAAAATGGATGAAAGACCTAAATGTGAGACAGGAATCCAACAAAATCCTTGAGGAGAACACAGGCAGCAACCTCTTCAACCTCAGCTGAAGCAACTTCTTCCTAGAAACATCACCAAAGGCAAGGGAAGCAAGGGCAAAAATGAACTGTTGGGACTTCATCAACATAAAAAACTTTTGTACAGCAAAGGAACAGTCAACAAAACCAAAAGATAACCGACAGAATGGGGGAAGATATTTGCAAATGACATTTCAGATAAAGGGCTAGTATCCACAATCTATAAAGAACTTATCAAACTCAACACCCAAAAAATAAATAATCCAGTCAAGAAATGGGCAGAAGATATGAACAGACATTTCTGCAAAGAAGACACACAAACGGCTAACAGACACATGAAAAAGTGCTCAACATCACTCGACATCAGGGAAATACAAATCAAAAGTGCAATGAGATACCACCTCACACCAGTCAGAATGGCTAAAATTAACAAGTCAGGAAAGGACAGATGTTGGCGGGGATGCGGAGAAAGGGGAACCCTCCTACACTGTTGGTGGGAATGCAAGCTGGTGCAGCCACTCTGGAAAACAGTATGGAGGTTCCTCAAAAAGTTGAAAATAGAGCTACTCTATGACCCAGCAATTGCACTACTGGGTATTTACCCTGAAGATACAGATGTAATGATCCAAAGGTGCACATGCATCCCAATGTTTATAGCAGCAATGTCCACAATAGCCAAACTATGGAAAGAGCCTAGATGTCCATCAACAGATGAATAGATAAAGAAGATGTGGTATACACACAATGGAATATTATGCAGCCATCAAAAAAATGAAATCTTGCCATTTGCAACGACATGGATGGAACTAGAGGGTATTATGCTAAGCGAAATAAGTCAATCAGAGAAAGACAAGTATCATTTGATCTCACTGATATGTGGAATTTGAGAAACAAGATAGAGGATGATAGGGAAAGGAAGGAAAAAATGAAACAAGTTGAAACCAGAGAGGGAGACAAACCATAAGAGACTCTTAATCTCAGGAAACAAACTGAGGGTTGCTGGAGTGGAAGGGGGTGGAAGGGATGGGGTGGCTGGATGATGGACATTGGGGAGAGTATGTGCTATGGTGAGTGCTGTGAATAGTAAGACTGACGAATCACAGACCTGTACCCCTGAAACAAATAATACATTATATGTTAATAAAAAAAAGTTTATCCCCCAAAAAATAAATAAATAAATCTTACAGTTAGTCTGTAAGATAATCACCATTGTTATTACAATTTTATGGACGAAGAAACTGAGGCACAGAGATATTCAAATAGGTCATATACCTAGAAAGCATTGATGCTGAGATTCAAACTCAAGAAACTCGTTAGTCTCTGCTTTTCTTTTTTTCTTTAAAGATTTTATTTATTTGAGAGACAGAGAGAGAGAGATCCAGGAGGAGGAGGGCAGAAGGAGGTGAAGCAGACTCCCTGCTTAGCAGAGAGCCCGACTCGGGGCTCGATCCCAGGACCCAGGGATCATGACCTGAGCTGAAGACAGACACAAATGACTGAGCCACCCAGGCGCCCAGTCTCTGCTTTTCATTACATTATAGTAAGTACCTATCTAATAACAATAAACAGAACACTAATAGGTCCTTTAATACTCTTCTAATTATAGGAGACTAATAGAAAACAAAAGACAAACCCCTACCCCTGTTGTGCTTACATTTTAGTCACAATTCTGACAATAAATAAGGAGACAAATAATTGGTATGAAGGAAACTCTGCCATGACAACTTACATGAGGTAGCGTGGGGGAATCTTCTTTATATAATGGTGGGCAAAGAATGCCCTTCCTGAGAGCTGAGGTTGGAGCTCCAACCTGAAGGATGCATTAAGACAGCAACAGGAGGAGTTAGAAGAAGAGCTTTCCATACAGAAAGACCAGCAATCAGAATATTTAAAATGAATGTTGATCAGGATGATCAGTATATAATAAAGAATTTGGCCTCTCCCTATAAAAAAGTTTGGCCTTTGACCTTGGCTTCTCTGAGGTACTCTATGTCACACCTGATAAGAATGTCTTTGCTTAGGGTGGGGGCTGGCCTCATAGGCATTGATTTGTATAATATCAAAGAGCCTGACACAGTGCCTGGACACAGTAAGTCAGTACTAGAGTAGTGGCCCTGTCATTACTTTCAGCGTAGCCTCTAAAGTGGAAGGGCAGAAGAGAAGGATGAGGGACAAGAGAGAATCAGAAATAAAAGGTGCCTATATTGAAAATCCTTAGGATATTCTGACACAAAAGAATGTCTTCTGTGGCAATGCCCCTCTGCTGCCTCATCATTACCACCATGAGAATCATTGTCTTAGTTCAAGTACTCTCTCAAATGAACACACCTGGGAGAAATTGCTGTTTTTTATTGTCTACTCTTTAGAGGACATACAAATTTTCCCTTGACTTCTAGCAACAGTGCATTATATAGTCATATTTTTCTTTAACAATGTGTGATTTCAAAAATAAATTATTGATTATTTCAATAATATAGTCATTTACATTCTGTCATCTCTTAATTCATTGCATATTTTTGTTATTATGCATTTCTGGCTGTTATTCAAGTTTGATCTCAAGATCACTGAGATCACTGATACAGTTCTTGGAAACGTGGTATTGCCCTCTTTACTTTTTGTTAAGCTTGCTTTTTTTCAACCTCCCCATTCTTATTTTACTTAGATCACATCTTAGGGCTGGGTCTTTTGGGGCCAGTTATTTAACCCTTCCCAGTCTCAGCATCTACACTGGAAATGTTAAATGTTGTAAGTCACCAGCATGATTAGATATATAGACAGTAAGGTGCCAGAATAGTGTCACGCATAGCTTTCAATATATATTAACTTCATTTTCAATCATTAAACTCAGTATAAGGCAGAAATCAGTATATACCATGTCAACTATATTAAAAAAAATGAGTATATGCATTTTTTGATTGAAGTCAATTCTAACATAACCAAAAAATTCAGTGAATCAGTACATACCATTCTGTTTTTAATGTTCTGTTTCTTTGTTTTATATTTGGAATAAAAAAGGAAAGGGGTGCTGGTTTTATTAATGATTTTATTATTAATAATAACAAATTTAAATTTGTTTAGCACCTAAAAAGTACATTGTCAAATATTTTGATGTCACATATCCAATTATGATTAATAATAAAAACCATATGTGCAAGATACTTAACAAATTATTTTTAAATTATCTCATTTTAGTCTTAAAACAACCTATGAGCTCATTACATAAACTACTTGCCATAAAATATCCATTTTATCAAAATGACAAAACTATATCTCAGAGCTGTAATCTGGCTTTTAGGAATACAGCTAGCAAGAGGCAGATCTGGGATTTTAATCCGAGTGTTTTGGCTCTAAATCTTATTCTTTCTACTCCACCTTATAATTTTGAATTGTGCTGGATAGTTCTCAAAACCTTTGCATCTGCTGAGGCAATTTGTTTTCCCCACACTATCTCTATTTTTATACCACCAGAATTCAACCTGAAGTATGCAGAGAATCATAAGACCTATTCGAGGAATCTAGTTCAGTTCTGCCCCCTCCCCATGATCATGCCCTCTATTCCACTGGTTTGCAAAACCTCTAAGGCTCTTGCCTTAAGGTCACTTAAGAGCACTTCCTTTGTGTTGTTATCATAGTTGAAGAAGTTGTTCCCATAATTTCACTTGGCCTTGGCATTTCTGCCTGATCTCCAAAGACCTGCCCTGACATTTTTGACTTGTTCTGATTTCCCTATGGCTTCTCCTCAGACCTCAAAAATTATATAATGCATTCCTATTGATGCAAATAACCAAAATTGGCATTCACTATCACAAGCAGCCAGGCAAGGATGAATGGAACAATTTACAGGGCCTAGGAGGAAAGCAAAGCAGAAAAAAAATAGAATTAAGCAAATTGAGACTGATCTTCAGAAAAGGTAAAGTTGTAGACTTTCATATGCTTCACTCAGTTCATACTATTAAGAAAATGAGAGAATATATAATAGGAGCTGAGTTTCTTAACAAGCCACGGGAACAAGTTTAAGATTTACAAAAGATGTTTACAAAGCTAAATTCCTGATCTTGGATGTACCAGTGGTAATAGTAATGGAACTTGTAAATAACCAAGTTTAGAACGGTTCTTTCCCCACACTTCTTATTCAAGTATTTCCAACTATGGTCTGTAGTAGACCCCACAGATCCATTCTGAATCTTGGATTTAGTTTCTTGGATTGTTTCTTGGATTGCGGTTGCTGTCTTCTTTGACAGTGTCCCCAATATTTTTCAGTAGACAGCATAATAGACAATGCAAGATATCAACCTGGTCCCTCTCTTGACTTGCTCCAGAGCCTGCCCCCACCACCATGCACAGAATTCTAACATTTAAGGATTATTTATAATAAAGATCTTCAAATGACAAAACGGCATCTAAAACCTAGAGGTAGGGCGCCTGGGTGGCTCAGTTGGTTAAGCGACTGCCTTCAGCTCAGGTCATGATCCTGGAGTCCCTGGATCGAGTCCCACATCGGGCTCCCTGCTCGGCAGGGAGCCTGCTTCTCCCTCTGACCCTCCCCCATCTCATGTGCTCTCTCTCATTCTCTCTCTCTCAAATAAATAAAATCTTTAAAAAAAAGAAAAAATAAATAAATAAAATAAAACCTAGAGGTAACATAATGAAAAATCAGAACAGTTTTAAAGGTTCATTAGCCTGAAAATGTGAAATTATCCACACGTGTGGCTGGTACCAAGCACAAAACGAATTTGGCTTTATCATGTGCTAAGTTTCTTTATTTAGCAAAAGCTCTTTAATTTTCCTGAGCTTTAGACTCCCTTTTGGAAAACCTGGATAAAATTCCTCTACCTCTCAGGAATGGGGCTATGATGAAGTAAAATATGTGAAAGTCTGTAGAATAATGCTTATCAATTATTAGATAAATATTATTGACGTAAATTAGAAATAGACAATAGTAATTGTTTTGTATCATTTTCAGCAATATTCATACTAATATTATATGCACCATTATAGCTACATATACAAGCAAATTGGCCCTTTGTATATATCTTATAGCATTTACCACTACCACACTTTACCTTATGTTATTGTTATGTCTAATTATTATTATTATTATTATTATTATTTTTAGAGGGGAAGAGTGGGGGAGGGGCAGAGGGAAAGGGGGAGAGAGAATCTTCAGCAGGCTCCATGCCCAGCACAGAGCCCGACGTGGGACTTGATCTCACACCCTTGAGATCATGACCTGAACAAAAATCAAGAGTCTGATGCTTACCTGACTGAGTCACCAGGCACCCCTATAATTCTTATTTAACACTTTGAAATAGACAAAAAGGATTACTGAGTGTCTATATTCATTTGCTAGGCTGTCATAACAAAGTACCAAAAACAGAGTGGCTTTAACAACAAAAAAAATTCAGTGTCTCACAGTTCTGGAGGCTAGAAATCTGAGAGCGAGCTTTGGTTACTTCTAAAGGCCATGAGGAGAGATCTATTCCAGGACTCTCTCCTTGGCTTGTAGGTGACTGTCTTCTCCCTGTGTCCTCACTTAATCTTCCCTCTATATGTGTTTGTGCCCAAATTTTCTCTTCTTGCGAGGACACCAGTCATATTGTATTAGGACCCACTCTAATTACCTCATTTTCACTTAATTACTCGTGTAAATACCCCATCTCCAAATAAGGTCACATTCTGAGGTATGGGGGGGCAGGGGGGAGGTTAGGAATTTGACATATGAATGGTGGGGGAGGAGCATAATTCAACCCATAACAATGTCCTATCACTGGAAACTGGATATTTCCTAGAAAACCCTTGTGGGGTTATCTCATTCTACGAGGACCTGCACCTTTCATTGTCTTTGATAGGAAGACTTCTTCATTGTCAAGATACAAGTTAACTTGTGGAGGGCTGATGGTGAAGCAAATGGTTACCATCCATGCAAATGCAACAGGTATTGTCTTTTGAAGCTGTAACTGGTGAAGCAAATGGTTACCATCCATGCAAATGCAACAGGTATTGTCTTTTGAAGCTGTAACTGGTTACACCCCCAGTAAAGAGGTCTGTTTTGTATCAAATAGCAAATTTTTTCAGCATTCTTGGTTGTCTATCTGTAATATTCTTTAATTCTCTGTTGAACCAGTTTTTACACTGCAATCGTTCATTAATGAGTTCAGTATAATCTTTGATATGCAATTGTCATGATTGTACCTTAAAAAATATATCCTTAAAACTTATTTATTCAATAAATAGTAAACACCAGAGAACAGTAACTAGCTCTGCTCCTGGGGTACCTGAAACCCACTGAACCAGTAGCCAGGAAATCTAGTTCTCTGCCACTTACTAGCTATAAGGGTGAGGGCTAGGTGTCTTATCACCTCAGTCTTCACATATATACAGTAAAAGGATCCAATTCCATGATCATTATGATCCTGTCAGTTTGGGATATTTATTATAGTCCATGATACACTAAGCCAGCTAAAGGCTTTGACCATAATAGTCATTCATTCATTCACTCATTTTTTTTTTTAATAGGAAAAGAAATAAATTGCCTTTTGCTACAGGAAGAAACCTAGAGTAACCCAAAGTATGTTCATGGATTTAGGTACTTGTCCAAAGTGAAACAGCCTATGTCTGCAGCCACATGCATGTCTCATGCCACACCCACATTCCTTAGCTGTGTAATGCCATTACTTGTTCTACAAGGCAGGATTATAGTGGCCTCGGGGTTAGGTTGAGGGGTGAATGTTACAGCTTCGTATCTGAGGCTTATTTCTACCATCTTTGGCACTGAAGAAGATAGAGCTGAAATGGTTCCAAAAGCAGAGTCTCAGAACAATAGCTGGTACTTTCAGGTCTCACTACTCTGGAGAACAGATAATAGTAGATAACATTTATTGTGTACTTATGGTGTTACCATACTAAGTGCTTTTATATATGTTGACTCATATAAGCTTCTCAGAAAACTCTATGAGGTACAGTATAATATTATCTTCATTTTACCTATTCAGAAACTAAAGAAGAACAAGTCAAACTTTCCCAAGGCCAGTCTCCACTCAGCTAGTGGGTGGAAGGGCCAGGGTTCAAACCCACATAGTCCAGCTCTAGGACCTTGCCCTCAACAATTATACTTCAATTTTCCAGTATAATGAGGCCAGTAAATTATTCTGTTAATCCTTAAACAGCTCTACATCTTGACCAGACTCCACCGTACTTGTATTGCCTAGGTCACACACACACACACACACACACACACACACACACACACAGCTGTTTTTGTTGTGAAATAGCATCTATACTATAGACAGAAGAGCTCAATGTATCACAAACGTGGACCCTTGTTCCATAGTTCTATTTTTAAACTACACTGTGTTGTCTGACATGTCCTCAGAGGGTATTACTTCATAAACTTAACAATAGTTTGGCATAAAGTATATTATATTGAATTGTTGTAAAATTATATATATCTCATATATATTATAGCATGTTATATATTAAGAGGCTTAATTCCAAATACATACCTATATATTCATCCACTATATTCTCTCTCTTTCTCACACACACATACAAATACACACACATACGTACCCCTTTGCTACGCCTCGTTTAAGAACTTTCAAAGGAAACTGGTAGAATATTTAATACTCTCTTAATTGCTGTTTTGAATTGTTTCTCTTGCCTGGCCAAACAGCAAAGTACCTACCCTGAGTGTATCACAACATACCGAAAAGAATGTATATGGAGAATTTAGAAAGAATTTTATATACCTGCTTGAAATCACTGAAAGCCTATTGCAGGGTAAATGAAAACTCATTAATGTACTCATTTCTAACACCATATGTGTGGGTTTTTTCCCACACCAATTCTCCACCTCTCTGAATACCAGCTGGCTGTTCTATAATTCAGTTCTGACATTACCCAGAGTTAGTGCAGACCTGACAGTTTAAGGGCTCAGTCCCACAAGACTGCCCCCACTTCAGATGCCTGGTACACATTCCAGGTTGTCACTTGTACTTCTGACCAACCAGCTATAAATTAGGAGTTTTCACAAACTCCTCCTCAATTTTGATAATTTGCTATAATGCCTCACAGAACTCAGGAAGATATTTACTGACATTTACCAGTTTATAATAAAGGGTATTACAAAGGATATAAATTAACACCCAGCTGAAAAGATACATTGGGTGAGGTCTGGAAGAGTCCTGAGTATAGGAGCTTCTGTCCCCATGGAGTTGGGGTGCACCACTTTCCCAGCACACAGATACATTTACCCACATGGAAGCTCTCAAAACCCCATTTTTTAGGGTTGCTATGGAGCCTTCATTATTTAGGATTAATCATTGGCAGGATTAAATCATTGGCAAGATTAAAACATTGGCAATTGGTGAATATGTCAATCTCCAGGCCCTCTCCCCTCCCCAGAGGTTGGTGGATGGGGCTGAAAGTTCCAAACCTCTAATCATGCCTTTATCTTTCTGGCCAGCCCCAATTCTGAAGCTGTCTAGGGACCCAGCCACTAGTCATCTCATTAGCATTCAAGTGGACACTCTTAGACTCTAAAGATTCCAATGGTCTTAGAAATTCTGTGCTAGGATCCAGGAACAAAGACCAAACACACATTTCTTTTTATATCACAATATCACAGTAGGCAATGATTTCTGTTCATTATGTAAATACTTCTGGTGCATGTGGAGCTAAAAATGGAGTAAAGAAAAGCTCCTGGGTACTATTTAACTTGTATATTGAAACCAAAATAGTTAGATTTAAATATATGATTAGAAAGGATTCTTTACTCATCATTGCAAAGTGTGTGCAGGTCTCTATTAGGAGACCTTTCTTCACCTCTCCTCCATCCTCTACATACCACCCTTCATCAAGGAAGTTCGTCACTGACATTTAACTACTACCCTCTTGCTGAAATCTGACTAACTCCTGAGGATCTAAATCCGTATCTTGAATTGACCACTAGTAAAATATTTTCATTCCACGCTGATCCTTGAAGCAAAACCAAACAGAGATTTTCATTTATTATGGAGAATCCACTCAGACTAAAGCAACTGTGAGCAATGTATCATTTATTCAGGATTTCGAAGACAGATGAGAAATATATACAGCATGCATGTTACTGGGACACAATTTACTAACACATAGTTGTTTGAAATCACTTCTCTCAGCCAGTCACCCACCAGACCTCCTCTATCTCTAGTGCATGCCTCAACCCTCCTAGTCTTTTCCTTTCAAAACAATTTCAGTCTTTCCAGCTTCTGATTCCAAATTTAGATACCCTGAATCCACTATGTTATACAGTTTTGAAGAATGCTACTCATCATACTAAACATGCTTAAAGCAAACAAAAGGGGATCTACTTACCACTTACAACTTCCTGAGAGTGACATAAATGATCATACATCTCATAATTAGTTTATATCAAACACATAAAAAGGATGCATGATCCTATGAGAGGCAGATAGCTAATGAGGAACTGAAAATGCAAATATATAAGGAAACAATTTTTGTGTGTGTGAAATTCCCAGCATAGTTTAGACATCTATACATGCTAAGACTGCTATCCCACCTCCCTACTCCATTTCATACTCTGCGAATTCCTTGATTCCAGAGGAACATCTCCAAAGATATGACAGAACAAAAATTCTGAAACTGTGGAATAAGAGACCCTAATAAGAGTTCTTATTATTTTGAAGATTAAATAAGATGATATCTGGCATAAAGTAAGCACTCAATAAATGTTAGTTATTATTATTACTCCTGCAGTCCTCTACTTTCCTTCATGCACAGAGAATGTGGGCACAGGGCTAGGGGTGGGCAATGGTCATTAGATGTCTCTCTGTAGGCTCACCTTCAGACTTAGATATGTGACTGATTTCACTTCCTAATAGGAAGGACAATATAGGGAAGAATTGCCTAAACTTGCTATAAATCAGAAAAGACTAGGGATAACACTGATCATGCCTAACCAAACCCCACAGACAAAAATAACATCAGTTCCAAACAAGCAACATGTCAAAGAAACAAATCTAGAAGCCAAGACTCTAAACCTGAAGATTTTTAACTGAAAGCAAAGCCAAGTCCAGATGGGAAACTAGACACAAAGCAAGTCTGTCATGGGAGCCATCATCAAAGGAAAGAGAGAGAAAAGAGAGAATAAGGGTTAATTCAGGAATGACCTACTGCTTCTGGTTTACATTAAATTTCTACAGCTGCAGGTGGGGGTTTCTGCATGGTAAAGGTGATGGTAGGAAACAGTCAACATTTAATAACTTTCAAATTCAGTCTCAGACTTTAGGGTTAAATATCAAGTCTATTTTTACTAAAATGATAAATATTCAGTAACTGATCCATCTCATTCAAAAACTTAGCTGCTTTCCTTCTTCCTGCCCCAGTGTGGCCATATTTGCATACTGTTCTCTGATCCTGAGGTTTAATTTTGGTAATGTCTCCATTGTCTGAATGAATCCAGTGGCCTGCTCATGAATAATCATTTGGTATGTTCATTACTATAGACAAAGATCTCTGATGTTACTTTTTTTTTCCTGATACTTTTTTTATAGGACTTCCAAGTATTGCCAAAGTTGTATTTGCTCACTTTGCTGTACCTCCCTGATGCAACAGGAAACATTAATGATAGCCTGGAATATGTCAACTAAAGTGGTATTCATGGGAATACTGCCTCGTAAACCATATTATTTTTATCAGGGTCTATGGGAAGATCAGATCTCCTAGTTAATGTTCTGCCTCAGTGGATTACTTCTACTGTATTAGTAGATATTTCTAGGCTGATTATTTCCCCTGTTGTTTTGCTCTATAGCTGTGTTGTCTCTTCAAACAGCTCCCTCATAAAAACAACAACAACAACAACAACACACACACAATGCTAATGCTCAAAGTTCTGAACCCAGATGAAGTTCTGGAAGCTTGACTAGATAATCTGTCTTGGAATTCTCCAACCTCAGAGGATAAAGCCAAGGAAAATGCATAATATACTGCATAAAAGTGGAAATGTAAGGCAATTACATAATCCAAATAACTACCCAATGAAATAACCGGGAAAAGGTGAATGATTCAAGTGGGCAAGTGGGTTTAGAATGTAGGCTTGGAGTATTGAACTTCAACATTTTTTCTGAATCCTGAAGAATGAGGCCTGAGTTCTCATCTATGATTTGAAAGGGTGCTGTGGCAGGCATCAAGTAAGTTTGAGAAAATGTGATTGATTAGGTACCTATATGGTTAAAAACACCAAAAGAGAAAATTCTGGTGCTAGAGAAACTCCAGCCAAGATTCTTCATACAATATATCTTGCCAGATATAGTTGTATCACATGCAACAATTGGAGAGCACTTTTTCACAGAGGATTTCTAAATGTTTTATAAATGCTATAGGAAAACAATAAACAGTGTTCATCTTTTTAAGTGAGGTTTTAAATTACTCAAATGTTAAAGATAGTGATAAAGAAATAATTTGGAGTCTTCTTTAAAATCACCCTTCCCTATCACTGAATTTGCTATTCTACATATTAAAAACCAACATGTAGAAATAAAACCATTTACAAAGCGCCACATGCACACAGGCGCACACACACACATACACATTTTGGGAGAATATCTTGGGAGAACTGAAAGATAGGCACCACAGCTCTTCATCTCTGGAGTTGAAAACAGCGACATCATTTATGACATTGAAAGACAACAACAGCAGTGACAATAATTAATGATGAATTCCTAAAGGAAGCAAATTTTATATTCCTAGATGACTACACTGTAAATTCTAGAATTTGTCCCCATGTCCAGTGTGTTCTCTACACCCTGTCAGGTCACAGCTCTGCAGTACAGTGGACAGTTTTCAGCTTTCACAGGATTCATTCCATCCGCTCCTTTCCTAACAGTTCTCTGAACGCCCCTGCCATGTGGCACGGATTGCCACTGTATTCTTACCCTTGAAGCAACTCAGGTGTGTGAGCCAAAAAACTTCCTTGATTGCGTAACTACCTCATTGGGCTTTCTATCTGACCCATGCAACCTGCATTTAAACACAGTGACAAGGATCTGACTAATCGAAGTTCCCATGTGGTTTTTGTTCGTTTTATTCTTCATGTAACTCTAAAGAATAAAACCTGCTATCTTTTAAAAAACCAGGATCCAACTCACGTTTTTAACCTCCAGACTGATACTACTGTTGCTTTGCCATCTACAGAAGGCAGGCAAAAGCCCACTTCCTCTTAATTCAATGCAGTTAAAATCATTACAAAACGTAGAAGCAAACTTCATTAACTCAGATTTTTAGCTACTCATAAAATCACCAGTTATTTTTTTTCTTTTTATTCAACTGTGCTTTAAAACTCCAGGTCAAATTGTTCTATACATTTGGGCAGATAATAGTTACCAATTTGCATGTAGACTGCCTCATTGCAAAATAGGTTTGATGCTGCCTATGAACAGCAATGTGTGGAGCAAGGTGCTGTCCAGATTGATTTTCCTGAAGGGCTTACTGAATTTTACATGCAATGAAAACTCTTGTATCCAGGAAGAAGCCTTAGGAAAATGATTATATTTCTTGAGTAAACAAATAATATATATTGCAGTTAAGAAAATAAGTCATAGCACATATGCTCAAAATTTTTAGTCATAAAATGCAACTGAAAAAGTCCTGTACTGTTTATCAAGAGGTATTTACATATTCCTGAGTGTTCTGTGTTTTGCCTTTGCTATGGGACACAAAAGAAAGGTAAAACCTATACTTCCTGGTTTTAGACTCTTTTACAATGAATGCTGGAGTAACGTGGACAATACTCATTCAAGAAAAATCTTTGCCAAAGAATGCTGCTTATCTGGCCTGACCATCTTAGAAGCCAGCATTTTACCAAGAGTTTTCATTCAGGATTCCCCTGGCTCGGATATTCATCTATAATACTACTAGATGAGGTCTGTGTTTTTGTTTGTTTTTATTATTTTTAATGCAGCTTTATTTACAAACTACATAATTCACTTACTTTAGGTGTACTGTTCAATGATTTGTAATGAATTTATAGAGTTGTGCAACCATCACCACCATCTACTTTTTGAACATTTCCATGACTCCAAAAAGAAACCTTGTGCCCATTTGCAGTCACACCCATTCTCACCCTCAGCCCGAGACAACCACTAATTTGTCTTCTATCTCTGTAGATGTGCTCTTTCTAGACAATTTATATAAATGGAATCACAATTTGTGACATTTTGCTTCTGGCTCTTGATGGGTTCTTTAATAGTGACTTTTAAATGATAGTAGAAGTGTTAATTGAGAATGACTCACTAATCCTTCCAATCCGGAGTGCCATCCTATTGAAAAATATGCAAAAAGAACTAAATGACAATATAAGCACACTATTAGTGAAAAGTTTTATTTTGGACACTGGAATAGGATCAGTACTCCTTTTATCAGTGTTACACTATGAACTGTCTGTTTACCCTCCTCCACACCCACCGCAGGAATGGGAAGTAGAACCTTTGGAGTTTCAATGTTGAACTAACAAAACTTTGGCTCTTTCATAAGGTCCACTTTTCCAGAAGATTCCAAGCGGTAAAGAGGGTTCATGACTGCATCAGTACGCCTCACACAAAATTTAGAATGCATAAACAATCATCTAGGCTATGCAGGCTAGCCATCACAAAATCATTTTTCAGAACCCATATATACTCTAATCCAGACACATATTTCTGATACAAGACAAAGCCAGGGTATAGACAGACAAAGAAAGCATTAAAGAAAGAGAAAACCTTTATTTCAGGACAAGTTTTTATCTACAATCTGGAAATGTGACCATATTTGGGAAATTTTTCATGACATTGTTCCCCATATTCAGGGTAGAAATCTATGTATTGAGCTGTGCTTCTGTAGCATTTGACCCTCTCCTATCTCTTTGAACTGTCTAGACATTTGTAATGGTGGGACCCCCAGTCTCCCGGACTTTTTTGAGGCTTCTTACTTGCATCACTGTCTCCCCACACATGCGAAACATCATTTCCATATATACCTCTAAGTCTTTCATTTCCAGCCCTCCAAGCTGCACTGACCCTAAACTCCATCTAAAAGCAAGCACTCCACAATAACAGAATTTTTTTAAAAAAGCTAAATTCTTAAATTCTATAACTGCTGTATCTTCTACCTCTATCCCCATTAAGATCGTAAATTATTTTTAGATTTTTAGTACTATATATATTGGCTATTACTACAGAGCTCCCATCATAGGGGCACTGAGGAGTATCTAAGCAGGTACTCTCACCTTAATTCCCACACATTTCCTTGGTATAGTTTGATGTCGGCACTCAAAGAGCCTATGCTTTCAGAGACCAATGAGATCTTTGCTGTATTTTTTCTCCTGAAAACTTTTCTCTTCCTCACCAGTTAATTCTTTTAGGCTTGCATAACATTACTTCACTGCTCTTTTGTCATTCCAAAGTCTAACTTTGGTGTCCGAAGTTATCTTCACCTTGGTTTACAAACAGGTTGCAAGAATAGAAAAACAAACTAGAAGGCCAGATACCAAAGCAAAGCCCGCTCATCATTTGTCTCTAGCTTTCACGGCCACGGCTGGCTGTAGCAAGTCCTTGGAGAAATAAAGCCAGTATTCTACACAAAACTTCCTAAGAAAGATTTTTTTTTTAATCTTTTATTTATTTATTCATGAGAGTGAGAGAGAGAGAGGGAGGCAGAGGCAGAGGGAGAAGCAGGCTCCCCGCCTAGCAGGGAGCCCAATGCGGAGCTTGATCCCAGGACCCTAGGATCATGACCTGAGCCGAAGGTAGACACTTAACCATCTGAGCCACCCAGGTGCCCCCTAAGAAAGATTTCTAAGGTGAGAAAAGAAATCTCTCTCTGCTCCAAACCAGATCTCTCCTATTCAAAATTCTGAACAAAGCTTTCTTAACCCTTGAAATGAGTTTTCTTGCTAAAAAAAACCTTGAACTGAGGTCATACTAAAAGCTGTACCCTGCAGCCCAATAGTCGAAACTTGAAAACCAGCAGGTGCCTGTAAATCCAGTTTCTGACCAGTGAGCATGAACCACTACAGCCAAATGAAGTCTACCCATCCTTCTATGGGATGATTTGTTGTTCCTCAAATGTTAGTCCTTACTCTTTTTCTAAAAGATAACCACCTAGTGAACAATGTCTTCTAATGGGAGGCAGTGATCATTCCTGTAGGATTTCCCACCAAATCCAACCAACTGCAAAACCACAGAATGGTTCCAGAGGGGTAAGCTTACTATGTCAGCTTCAGCCCAGGTAGAGGACATGGAGCAGAGTGAGCTGAAAGCTCCTTGGGTCTCATAGGTTGAAGCCCAGTTCTCTCCCTTATTTTATGGAGTGGAAACAATATAAGGCCACAGTTAGTCTGGGAGAGAGTAAACGGTACCGAGAGAGAGAGAGAGTGAGAGAAAGAGAGAGAGAGAGAAAAGTACATTTACGAGAATGGTACATAGAAGTCATAATTTTTTAACACAGATAAGGAACTTGAGGAAGCAACTACCTCTAGGGAGAGGAGCAAATAAGAAAACAGAAAAAGACAGACTCTGCCTTTCTATATTTTCTCAATAGCCTGGAAGATTGGTGGCAATTTTCTTGTTTATGGGCTAATATGGAAATATGAGAAGAGAAAAAAACAGGTATTTCCTAGAGTCTAGACCCACTCTGTAGAATGTTAACTTCAAGTCAATCACCTTACTAAATGAAAAATGAACTATAAGGTTTAAGAAGTAAACCATGGCAGTTATGAGTATGGGCTCTTGAGCTGTACTGTTCAAAGCCTACCTCTGCCAACTACCATCTGAACAGCCTCAGCCAATCTATTTAACCCCTTTAAAACTCAATTGTTTTCTGTAAAAAAAGGATGATAGTGGCTACTTTTTAGGGACTAAGTCACATAGCACACATAAAATATTTAGAAAAATGCTTAAAATATTAGCTGCTGCTACTACTTACTACTACTACTACTACTACTACAATATAACAGGTATAAAACTATATGATAATCAATCTTTCATAATTAAAGAATTGGCATAGCTCTCTGCAGTATCTCTCGTCCAGAATAATTATGCCCCTTTTATCATCAGCTATTGCTGACCAGGTCTTACTTTCATTTATGAATAATTCTTAGCCTTTGCATCTCCATTTGGCCCATGTCATTGCACAGAATACTTTCTTCCAAATGCTCTACAAAATATCTTTTCTGAGATACCCCATAAATAGATTTATAGCTCTATTTCTTGGAAAGTTTCTATATTTCTACCATGCTATGATATCAAGAGGAGTTTTTATAGCCATGATCCTTTTGTCAGGAAAAATGACTTCCAGATTAACACCTTTGAGAAAAGGATTCCCAGTTGGGTAGAGTCATGGTTTCCATGATTCTTCCTTGCATGTTACTTTAAAAATAGCTTCTCTAGCAACACAGATTTTTTGTAATTTTTGTAATTTCATGCCTGCTATATAAGTCAATAGTTTTCAAACACTATCTATGGGTCAACTACAGTAGAATAACCTGGGGGAAGTTTTACAAAATTTTAGATTCCTAGTTCTCATTTATATTCAATAGGTCAAGGCTAGAGGGAAGAGGGGAGGTGCCTATGCTCTGAATGTTTAAACCACTCTCCCAAGATAACAGCAATATTTGTAAGTCATGTAAAAGGACTAATTTCCTTACTATACTAAAGCTCGACAAAAAATATAGAAAAGACTAACAGTATGAAAGAAAAATGGGTCAAGAATATGAACAGATGGCACACACATGTGCATATACACAAATGGCCAAAAAAAACATGAAGAGATGCTCAACGTCACTCATAATTAACAAAACTCAAGTATAACAGAAATAAGATGCTAATTTTCACAACCAGGATCGTCCAAGATTAAAGTTGGCTATTACCTATGTAGGCAAACACATGATGAATCAGTAATTCTCAATTTTCCTTGGTGTGAATGCAAATCAATTCAAAATTTTGGAAACCGATTGCAACATCTATCAAAATTTTAAATGCATATATCTTTGGAAGCAGCAATCCACCTATGGCAATATAACCTCTAAATATATCCAGAAAAGTAGGTATAGATATATATGTAAAGATACAGATATAGTTACATATCCTAGAATGGCCATGGAGCTTTCTTTGTAAGAGCAAAACAAAATGAAACAAAACAGAACACAGCTTTTAATTTGTAAGAAATCTTCTCTGGTGAGTTTGATCAGTTGCCAAGTTTAGAAATTACTATTATGCTATTTAACTGGACTAAATACTACATTGTTCTAGTTCATCGCATATCTGGTTAACACAGAGCTATCTCACTGGGTTGCTAAAAGATTAAATGAGATAATATATGAGAAAGTAACTTTTTGTAATCCTAAGCATTGTGTAAATTTTAACTACATTAAAGATTTGCTAATATTTTGATCATGACTATACTAGCAAAATCCTAGGAACAGGGGATAGATACATAGGCAAATAAGGCAGATTATATGACCTTGAGATGTTTATACTCTAATAAAACAAATGTGTAAAAAAAAAAAAAAAGCAGAATACAGTATAACGAGCACTACAAAAGAGTCATGCAAAAATTACCAGAAGAGCAAGTTTTGTTGCATATGGGGAATATTGAACACAAAAATTGTTAGGAGTTTCTCAGGGATATAAAGGGAAGAGAAAATTTACGGTAAAGAAAAGGTCCCATTCAATGGATGCATGAAAGCATAAGAGAATATGGCTTACTCAGGAAAATGTGAATAATTCTATATAGTTGACACATAGAACACACTATCAATTTTTCTTAAAATTTTTATTCAATAAAATACATTTAATACTACTGGCCACATTCCAATCTTTTTTGTTAATGCTGGAAATACGTCCATATCCTGTAACTCCATGGGATCATCTTAGGCATGTGGATATAATTGTAACAAAGAAGCAAAAGGACTGATCTAACCAGCGGATGGTGGGTAAATCAGCATTTCATAAAATCACTGAAACCTAGCTTCTGAGGGGCTTTTTGTTCTTCATACAAATCTATTAGGGGAAAACCAATGATTATATTTGTTACATGCTTATGCTGACGTTATTATACATGTAGTCATCTGGACACAATGAGCAGTAGAGAATAATTAGTAATAAACAGAGAGAGCATTGTGGGGAAAGACAATGCTAATGGGCGGAATATTTGAGTCTAATTATGTCTGTAAGTAAGAAGTGTTTTCTATTTTTTTTTTTTGGCCCATTTGAAAACATTTTGACATTGAAAAAATACTTTCAAAATGTAACTCATTTTTGCTTGGAACATTTTGTATTTCCAATTCATATAAATGATTATTTCCTTCCTTTCCTGCTCCCTCCTCCCTTTATTTGGCATTGTCAGTTTAGCTGTAAATGTTTGGTCATGTATATGTGCTTTGTGGCTGGAGTCAACAGGAAAGCTACTTTTTCATTTAATAGTGTTATGTATAAACTTGCAAATTCACTGAACAATTTTTAGTTGTGGGTTACTGTGCCAAAAGACTTACTACTTGGGTGACTCCAAGTTTTCCACCTTGGTAAGTAGGATCCAAATCTGTAGGTCATAGCTCATGACTTTGCCTTTTTCTATAGTAAAACAACCACTAGATGGTTCTTGGCCAAACCAAAATATATTTCCAAATTTGCATTACAGAAAATCTTACTAAAATATAGAAGCCCATTGCTAGTTTTCCCCATACGTCTTGCCCTCTTTCTACATGAAAAGAGTTAAGGAATATAGACTCTGTAAAAGAAATTCTTCACAGTGTTTACGTACGTTGACCAACTAGCTGCTACTGCCTTGAAAATAAAGCTACTGCCAGTAGAACTAAGGCTATTTGGCACTGACCTTTGATTCTGTGTGTGTGTAGTGTGTGTGTGTATACACAAAGACATACATACATATGTGCACATATATGTGTATTTTATTTATTTATTCCCTTTGTATTCTAAAAATGGTTTTACATTGTTTTCCTTCAATTAGCTGCTTTCCTGTATTTTGAGAACAAGAAAATGAATTGAAGTTTAGTAAAGGCTTTCCAGAAAGTTTTAATAAAAAGAATTCTATTTTAAATATATGTACTCCTCTCTTCTCTCTTTCATTACACTCTTCATTCACAAAATTCAAATGATTCTATATTAGAATTTTTCCATTTTATACGAGTATGCATTTGAACCAATCCTCTTTTAGGAAATCAAAGTCTGCATTATTATAGAAGATGCAAATGGCAATCATTCAGATTTTTTTTCAAATTTTCTTAAAACTTCATGCTTTGTTTTGAGGTGGAGAATCCTGTATTAGTAAAATCAGATCTATTTCTCTTATTTTAAAATATCAACTAAAAAGTTTAAAACAAAACAAATAATAACTAAAAAATAAATTAAAAGTTCAAAACAGAGAAAAACAGCATTACCATTGAGACTTAAGGACCCAAACTACAAGATATTTACATTTTAGAAGGTGGGATACAGGCTGCTTGGAAGTAAATTCTGCTTCTCTATAAACGTTAAAATTCTATACCCATCCTCTATGCCAACTGTCCAGATATCTACTTTAACTGTCTTCTTTCATATTATTCAAATTTTTAATATATCTTTTTAATTTACTTATTAGTTTTTTGTTTGGGAAAATTATTTGAAATATATCACCAAATGGGGTTTGTAATCAACACAGAGTGAACTGGGATGAGAAGATAGGGAAGCTCTACAAATATAATTTCCAGGAACAGAATGAGGTCACAGAGATAGAATTCATTCTTATGAAATATATCAGTAAGATAAAAGAAGCCAAAAATCACTGGTAGTTTTTAGCTCAAATGATCCCAACGTAGCCACCCTAATAGTTGAGGTAAGCCCTGGGATGAAAATGATGGAGCTGTGATCCCCCTCTAACAAAGGACAGTATATGAAATGAGGAATCCAGTTCATCTTTTTACCTTGAAATAATTAGGAATCAGTACAAGGAAAGGGACTCTCAGTTCCTTAGGGTATACCATAGAACATAAAGAGAGATGAACAAAGTCCCAGAACAGATGTCAAGCAGCCTTGATTACTTTACTAGCACTGTGAGAAACCTTATGGGGAATTTAAGAAATACTTAAGGGGAAAAACCAATGGATCTTGAAAATGCACTTGATTCTGAAATTACATATATGAGGACTAAAAGTTAGTGAACGTAATGTAGTCCTATCATTTTATAAAGTTTGGCGAAAACTCGGGACTTAGGCAATAAATACAGGATGACGTATTAGTCAGCTAGACAGATATATTGATGAAGATTCAAGGTTAGACTTCTGTATTCAGAGATTCAATAATATAGTTGATTTTCTTTTCCTCACCAAGAGTAATTTATTTCTTCCTCCCCAAAACAGCTTGAGTAGGTAATCCATTGACTGTAGAGCAGATTGAAGGTATCAGAGACTCAGACTCCCTTCCATTTTTGTTTCTCTGCTATTCCGACGTTGCTCCAAATTGAATAAGGCTTATTACCAAACTCACATTTCAGCCTGTAAGAGGGAGAGAAATAGAAGAGGAGGAAGGCAAGTCCCCTTCCCGTTTAAGAAATCATCTAGAAGTTGTACCGGTAACTTCTGCTTCATTTCATTGTCCAGACTACAACTAATCATAGGACTACAACTAATTGCAAGAGAAGCTTGTAAATATAGTCTCAAATGGTAAACCATGTAACCAGTGAAGCTTCAATTATTAAAGAGTAAAGTGTGAATAAATGTTGTGCAGACTCTTGTTCATGTCCAAAAATATTATCTTTAGTTATCTAATGGATGCCAGGCTGCCAGGTACCTAGAAATCTCACTTGATTTTCACAACTCTGCAAAGCACACATTCAGTACTTGGAGGAGTTAAATGACTCCCAAATTCACGTAGAAGTTATATGACCATATTTAGATCTACCTAAATCTAAGTAAAATTTGTGCTTTTTCTGGCATGACACCCTGCCCCTCACATAAATGTGGGGGTGAAAATCTCCTTGGTAAGTTTCATTGTGCATGATTCATTTCTAGCTTGTCATGATATTTAAGAATTAAAGGGGGAATAAGGAGATGTGATTATTTCACCTGGGGTAAAAAAATACAACTCCTCTATTTTTTATACTATTTTGAAGCCCATGATAAGGTGCTTAAGATGTAAGGACAATGCATTTCAGTTTTTTTTTTTACACTCTAGAGAACCTAGCATTATACTAAACACCAATCAGGCAACTGACATACACTCTTCACAATCATATGAACCAAATACCTATGATGACTGTTATTTTTCTCTCTGTTCATGATGCCAGCATGCAGGAGGATATGAACTTGACAGTGAGCTCTTTGAGGGAATTTGTACCTCATTTACTTCTGCAGTTCCAATGATTAATACACCTGGCCCTTACTAAGAATTGAATTTGTTCCTTAAACTGCATTGAATATCAGAGTTTAAGAAAATAGGGTAAGAATGTTTTCACTTATTCAAATTATTGTGAAAATTACCTTTAGTGGGTATTTTTCTGACAATATGCAAATATGTATTACATTTAAAAAACTGAAATGTTTTTAATTTTAAAGTTTGCCAAATCTTAACATTCAGAAGGATGAAACTGGACCACCTTTTTATACGATATACAAAGATAAATTCAAAATGGATGAAAGACCTAAATGTGAGATAGGAAATCATCAAAATCCTAGAGAAGAATACAGGCAGCAACCTCTCTGACCTCAGCCATAGCAACTTCTTACTAAACACAGCATTGGAGGCAAGGGGAACAAAAGCAAAAATGAACTATGGTGACTTCATCAAGATAAAAACCTTCTGCACAGCAAAGGAAACAATCAACAAAACTAAAAGACAGCCTACAGAATGGGAGAAGATATTTGCAAATGACATATCTGATAAAGGGTTAGTATCCAAAATTTATAAAGAACCTATCAAATTTAACCCCCCAAAATCAAATAATCCAGTTAAGAAATGGGCAGAAGACATGAACAGACACTTTTCCAAAGAAGACATTCAGATGGCTAACAGACACATGAGAAGATGCTAAACATCACTCATCATCAGGGAAATACAAATCAAAACCAGGATGAGAGACTATCTCACACCTGTCAGAATGGCCACAATTAACAAGTCAGGAAACAACAGATGTTGGCAAGGATGCAGAGAAAGGGGAACCCTCTTGCACTGTTGGTGGGGATGCAAACTGGTACAGCCACTCTGGAAAACAGTATGGAGGTTCCTCACAAAGTTGAAAATGGAAATACCCTACAATCCAGCAATTGCAATATTAGGTATTTACCCAAAGGACAAAAAAATGCAAATTTGAAGGGGTACATGCCCCCCAATGTTCACAGCAGCATTATCAACAATAGCCAAACTATGGAAAGAACCCAACTGTCCATTGAAAGATGAATGCATAAAGAAGATGTGGTATATATACACAATGGAATATTACTCAGCCATCAAAAAGAATGGGATCTTGCCATTCGCAAAGACATGGATAGAGTTAGTATTATGCTAAGTGAAATAAGTCAGTCAGAGAAAGTCGAATACCATATGATTTCACTCATGTGGAACTTAAGAAACAAAACAGATGAACATATGGGGGGGGAGAGGGAAACTATAAGAGACTCTTAGAGAACAAACTTGAGGGTTGAAGGAGGGATGGGGGTGGGGGATAGGCTAGGTGGGTAGAGAGCACTTGTGATGAGCACAATTTTTTTAATAGAAATTTGAGAAAAAATAAGTTTGTTGAATCTTCAGTAGAGTTCATTCCACTCAATAGGTATTTTATAACAGTTTTGAATTTCAAGTATTTCAAATATTTTGTTTTCTTTTGGTTTTGAAACAAAACTAATTTTCTGTTCAATATATTTTTGATTATAGGATGATATGCTTTTGTTTTCCTTGACAACTATATGATAATGATATACTTTTCCTTGCCTCTCCATTTTGTTGATCATTTTTCAAAAGTATAGTATCTTCTTATCAAATGATGACTAAGGCTTGAAAAAGAGTCAAATTCAAATATATAATTCTTATTTAATTTTTCATGAAGCATTAAAAAAAGGTGCCATAAAGTAGACATAATGGGTGGGGAAAATCTACAATGTTTTTCTGTATAGTTACTCATATTATTTATCTTATGTATTTTGCTTAGAATCTATTTAACTGTTCTTCCACATCTGGTTATTCATTCATTAAGAAAAATGCCATTATGCATGTGTCCAAACCCAAAGAATATATAACACCAAGAGTAAATTGTAATATAAACTACAGACTTGGAGCTATTATGATGGGTAAATACAGGTTCATCAATTGTAACAAATGTACCACTCTGAAGAGGGATATTGATAATGGGGGAGGCTATGCATGTGTAGAGGAAGGGGGGATATGGGAAATCTCTGTACCTTCTCTTCAATTTTGCTGTGAACCTAAAGCTGCTCTAAAAAAAAATTTAAAAAAAGGAAAGAAAAGAGGCAGAGAGAGAGAAAGAGAGAAATACAAAGTGAGAACTACGTCTTCAGTTCTATGTTCAGCTCTGCTATCAATTTTAAGGATACTGTTCATAAATCATATAAGCTCCAGACCTCTGTTTCCTTATCTGTAAAATTAGTATTGTGTTAGTGTATTGATGTGTAACATATTTTTTTTTTTTTTTTTTTTGCTAGAGAGAGAATGAGAGAGAGCACGAGAGGGAGGAGGGTCAGAGGGAGAAGCAGACTCCCTGCTGAGCAGGGAACCCGATGCAGGACTCGATCCCGGGACTCCAGGATCATGACCTGAGCCGAAGGCAGTCGCTTAACCAACTGAGCCACCCAGGCGCCTGATGTGTAACATATTTTTACACACATTTATCATCTCATAATTTCCATAGGTCAAAAATCGTATCACAGCTTAGCTAGGTGTTCTGCATAGAATCTCACTAGACTGCAATGAAGGTGCTAGCTGGGCTGTGTTCTTGACTAGGGAAGAATATGGTTACAAGTTTATTCAGGTTGGTAGTAGAATTCATTTCCTTGTGCCTGGATTACTGAGGGACCCATCTTTATATTGGCTGTTGACTGGAAGCTGTTCAGAGGTTGCCCACAGTTCCTCACCATGTGGACCTCTCCATACTCAGTTCACAATATGGGTGGTGGCTTCTCAAGGAAAACAGGAAAATCTGTCTCTCTGGTCTACTAAGATGGAGACTTATATAACTAAAAGTAATCATGGGAGTGACATTCCATCACTTTTCTCATACTCTACTGCTTAGAAATAAGTCATAGTTTGCACCTCTTTCAAGGCGAGACTGTACAAGGGTATTGCTCATTAGGAGTCAACAGATGATGTCTCTGTCACAAGGGTATTGAACCAGATAATCTTTAGATTTTCTTCCAGCTGTATAATTTTATGATTATTTAGGAAATGAGAATCATCTAATTCTTATTTTTAAGTTGCAGTCTCTAAGCTCTCAGGGTTCAGAAAGGTTTCTGACCTCCTTAGAGTTTTACATCTGATAAAGCCACAGTACTTACCATTTTACATGGGGCCAAAATGTAAGCAAAGAATTTGTATTAGAGAGAGCCAAGGACCCTAAGAGGAAAAGAAAAAGCTAAGCCAAAGTAATCTGAGAAAAGTCTAAGCTTGGCTATAAGATAAATCAAATGGGAGACCATGAGCACAAATTAGGATAGAGATCACAGTCAAGAGTGAAGCTAAGCAAAGAGCCAAATCAAAACGGGTGAGGCTGGGAGGGGGCTAAGTGTGTTTTTAGGTGAGTTCCATGAAAACAATTCATTTTTATTATTAGCCTAAATTAAGTACCAGATGCAGAGCTTACATAGCTTGAAGTGATGATTCTCAACTTTAGCTGCATATTACAATTACCTGAGGAGTTTATAAATATCCAAATGTCCATGCCACGGTTCCATTAAGTCAGAATCTCTGAGGAAGGACCCAGGTCTCAATATTTTTAAAGCTCCCCAGTTATTTCAATGTATAGCCAAGGTTGAAAATCAATTATTTACTCTTACTACTGAAAGTAAAGTGGTCTGAGGACCAACCAGCAAGATTGGCATCATCTGGGGCACCTGGGTGGCTCAGTTAAGTGTCTGACTTTCAATTTCTGCTCAGGGCATGATCTCAGGATCCTGAGATTGAGCCCCACATGTGGCTCCATACTCAACACAGAGTCTGCTTCTCACTCTCCCTCGGCTTCCCGCCCCCCCCGCCCCCCCTCCACTCATGGCTCATATACTCTCTAAATAAATAAATAATAAATAAATAAATAAATAAATAAATAAATAAATAAATAAATAAATATTCTTTTAAAAAAGATTGGTATCATCTGATAATGATCTTGTTAGAAATTCAGATGCTTATTTCCTTCCTCAACCTACTGAGTTTGAACCTGCAATTTAATAAGATTCTCAGGTGATTCCTATGTGATTGGCCCAGTTAAAGACCCCTAAGACAAAGATAACAGTACCTAATATCTCTTGGTACATGATTGTTTCTCCATAAACATAAAATCTAGTAGAATTTTCCAGCCCACCTTTTGACAATTTGAGTAAACAATGAATAAAACAAAATGGGGGTAGTAGAAAATATACTACTGGAGAGATAAAACAACAGGAGGCTCTTAAAAAAACTAATAGTGTTAGGGTTGTATTAATTTGTTTACACCTTCAAAGATAAACATTTGACTTTCTTGTGCCAACTCTGATTGATTGGTAGTGGCTGCCTGGAGAACTGTATTGAGAAATAATGTTCTAAGATTGCTTTGATTGGAAAGAGTATCCTGATAGATTAACCATGTCTCAGGGAATGACAGCTGTTGCATCATGTATTTGCTGAAACTGCTCCGGATTTTCTTATCCAATAGTAATGCTTATGACAGAGCCCACCTACTTTAAAGACACCTGACTGGGATTAAGGATTTATGGCCCCACAACATTTCCATATTTATTAACTCATTCATCCTTTCATAGATTCATTCATTTATTGCTTTAATAAAAAGTTATCAAATACCAGTTTTATGTCACAGACACTCACCGTGCTGGGAATCAGATCCTTATGAAATTAGAGCAACCTCACCTTTTAGCATAAACATGCCATAGCTCCTTGAAATTCCATGAGCAAAGCAGCCTCACATCACCATCAATCATGCTCAACCCTGATGAGGGAACTGGTTTCACCAGAAGGTCTTGATTACTTCGCATGTCAGAGAGATGCTTAGCAGGAACCAAAGGTATGATGTTTCAATTCAAACAGCTTCTTGCTGAATTTTAAGAATTGCAAAGTTAGGGTAGCTTTATTGTGACCTTCAGAAAAATCTTTACATGAAAATTCTGTTTAAGCACAGGTCAGAAATAGTTAATCCATAAGAAAAATACAAGTTATTAAGCTGTTCTTTAACAAATCTTATAGGAAAAATTTAAAAAGGACTATGATTTCATCTTTTAACACTAAGAAAGTAAAATGTCTCTAGGTGGCTATCTTTGAAGCCCCAAATGAGGGTGATTTTCCACTTATATTCCTTTCAGTAATAAAGAGCTGCTGGAAGCTCTATAGAAATGTTTTTTAGTGACTACGCCAATATACCTGGGCTTTCTTTCAAGCAGTGAGTGATTCCTTTGAATTATATTTCAGCCAAAAATAGGGTTACTCATAAATTGCATGAATACCTTCCAGCTCATAATTGCCAGGTTCCAGTCTTGGATTTTAGTCATTAAGCCTAAACTCTTATCTTCTCTAAATTTCAAATTGATATAGCCTTCTTCTTTCCATTCTTCCTCTCCAGCAACAACCACCCTCTCCTCTCTTTATCATCCTTGAATACCACACACACAGAGGACTTGCACTGTCCAGCACAGTGGGTTACACACAAAGATTGTCTCATGATGATGAACCATTGTTGAACATAAGGCTTCAATTTGAATGAAATGCTTTCTCACCACATTAAAAAAAAAAAAAAATCCATTAGCAGTTACTGATAAGCTCAGGATTATTTCTGTAGAAAAATCAGTTTAGGTTCAAGATAAATACGTGGAAACTGACAAGCAATTAAGCAGGAAATTTTTTTTGGTGCTACTTGTCAGATATTTGAGGAAGATATTTTAGGAAAACTGCTTTTGGTAAACAGAAAAATTACACTGGCATTTTCTTCTGCTTTTCTACTTCTGAGTTCTGACTTTTTTTTCTGAAACATACAAACAATGCAGCCATTAAATATTGGAAATTAAAAGAAGTTAGAAGAAATTACACATATTCAGTAAATAATTTGTACGAAGATGAACAAAATAACTTTTAACTTATAAAAATAAAAAAGATTGCGCTCACCTGGAATAGTAAAATTCTATCAGAGATAGCTGATTTCCACAGTAAAAAGGCTGCATTATTTTAGGCAAAACAAAGAGCTCAATCAACATTTATACGTTTCTGTTTTCATATACAAGATGAGTGATGTTCATTCATGGTGAAAATGGCTACATGCTTGGTTCATTTATGGAATATCCACCACAATAAATGTCTATGCCACCCAGCCTTAATTCCACATGGGTTACCATACTGTAAGAACTTCACTGGGAGATGTTGTAGCATGCAGAATATCATGAGAATACCAGATAATTAAATGGAGGTAAAAGCTAACAGGGATGTCAACTTTCCCGTCTTCTCCAAAGTTGATTCAGAGTTATATATACCATTTGTTAAATGTATAATAGGAAAGAAAACAAATTTAGAAAAAAAAATATTAAGATAGTACAGATTAATCTTATAGTTATATCATTGATCTATAAGAAATGAATGATTTTCTTGAAAAACTCTGTAGTGTCAAGCCAATTGAAATTGAAAAAAACCCTAGAGGTATGTTTTCTCCAGACATTTGACCTTCTATATGTTCAGCTGTAGTTAAGTGTCATAGTGTTTGTTATGTTTACAATATTTAGGATGAAAATTTTATTTCCCTCTTCTTAGTCATGCTGAGATGGGTACAACATCTACATCTATATCCTACTGCTCAAGTTCAGTAGGGAGCTATTCAAAAGCAAATGCACGCTATTTATTACTATAATGTGAAACCCCTAGCTTCAGAAAGAACGCATGCATACAGTACTTTTTGTCTCCTGCCTAAAAACTTAAGCTAAGGGAATTCTTTTTTCTCCCTAAACCAGTCCCCTTATCTTGCTTGGCTCTCCAGCTCTTCACAGATGTTAAGAGAAGCACAGAAAGAAGGCAACCCCATCTGGAGGAAAAAAACAAGGAAAAGAAAAAACATTTCCTAAAGCCTAAATGATCCACATGTTTGGTCTTTCCAGGACCAGGCAAGTAACACAATAAGCTGTCTTACACTCTAACCGTTGAGGAGTAAGTAAGCTGTCTTACACTCTAACTGTAGAGTAAGAGACAGAGAAAAAAAAGTGAGTCTCTTTCTTCCTCTCTTAAAGAAAATTACAAAAACAGAAAAATTCTAAAGTAACAAATTCTAAGGAGGAATAAGAATGGTAGTCCAAGCAACTCTACTGCTTCACAGTGTGCTTTATCTTGACCAGCACTGACCCAGCAAAACTCCTTTCTTAGCTTGATTCCCCACAGAAGTTGGAATATGTCATTAACATCTGCAAATAAGATAGGTGCCACTTAAACTCCAGAAAAATGCTTAGGACATATAGGCTAAGGAGGAGACTTTTTTTTTGGTTGGGTTTTTTTTGTTGGTTTTTTTTTTTGCTTTTTAAGACTGTGGCTGCTGTAGACAAATTAGCACATGTGGTCACAAAACTTAACAATAAAATGGCCAATAGCACAACTTGTCTACCTTACAGGCTGATCTCAATGAACTTGAATCCAGACTGGGATGATTTAGAGTCAGGTCAGAGTCCTAAAGATCCCGGAGAATTCAAAAGACTGGGAGGTCTTGATCAGGTTAGCTAGGCCCCATCCCACTTGTACCAAATAGTTCCCCAAAGCTCAGGACTTTTCCAAAGTAATTTGGCAGAAATTCTGATTGAAGCAGAACTTTTAATAGCACACTGGAACAATTATTTCAAATTAGGTTTTTATTGAACATTAGAAGAGGCAGAGAATAATTTTTACTTTGCAATGTTTGACTCCAATTCTTTTCAGTGACTTCTGTTTCATTTCGTCTGGCTCCTATATATTGAAATCGCCAAATACTAATTTAAGCAGCATCAATTTTTTTCTTATTAAATGAGAAGGTAAGAGGATGTGCCAAAGCAATTACCACACCAACCAGGCTTTTAAATTCTGATTTTAAAATAATGAATTTGGCATGACATGCTCACTATTGCAGGTAACTATGGCTTCAAAAACTCCATTTAATAATCTTGACAGATTTTTAACTCTCCCCATTGTACGATACATGCTGGAAGGCTGGTTTGTGCAAACATACCCTGAATGTCCCTGTTAATCACTATCTTGAGAATGTAGAGATCCTGTCCTCCCTCTATATTACCACCAAGCAGAATATGTAGAAGAATGTATTGTTCAGCATTCAAGGACAAGGGCTATGGGAGTGGCCAACCTGTAGCATCTCCCTTGTAATGAAAAATGTGAAGATGACAGGCCTTGATCTCCTTGGAATGCTGGCCAAGCAAGGAGGGAGAGGCTACAGATAATTGCTAGTCTAAGTTGCTATACTGTAAAAACTTGCTGCATGTAGATTCCACCAGTAGATGCTTTGTCCAGACTGCCACTCCTGGACTCACTGTACATACTATCCCCCAATAAACCTGTCTTCTTTGGTCTCACTGGACCATCACCCACCCCTGGCTTAGAGTCTGTTGAGATGTGATTACACACCATCTATCTTCGCCATCCAGTAAAAATGGGTAAAGATACTATTAAATAAAGAATTAGAATCACTAACCCAACACAGCATATCATTTATGCACTTGAAGATTAAGGAGAAAGATTAGGATTTCAAGAAAAATAGATAATCTGGAAGAATAGATGTCAAACTGTGGAACAGGAGAGTTTTGAAGATATTTCACTGATTATGAAATCTGACAAGACAGGAAATTTAAAACATATAAAGTATACAAATTCTAAATGTTTTCTTGACATAGCTGAACTAAAATACAATGTTCTCATTTAACAGAATATTTTATATTGACTGTTAAGTGTAAGATAAAGCTCTAAAGAGACAATGATGGCCAAATATTATTTGATGCACCAATTATAGATTTTCATTCAAAGTTCTGCTTTGATGAGCAATTATTAAGCATCCATTGCACTATATGCAGCTTTAGATGAAACAAGCCAAAACAGAAACCAAGTTTTTTTGTGTGTGTGCTAACACTTTTATAAAAAAAAAAACCCACAGCTTTCTATGTGAATCATCACTGTTTTATTCTGATTCTCTTAGTATTAAAGCTGTGATAGTTTTCTATTGCTCCTGTAACAAATTACACAATCTAGTGGGTTAAAGCAAAACAAATGTATTATCTAACAATTCTGTAGGTCAAAAATCCAACATGGGTCTCACAGAGCTAAAATCAAGGTTTCGGTATGGTTGTATTTCTTTTTGGAGGCTCTAGAGGAGAATGTATTTCCTTGCATTTGTAGAACTGAGGTTCCTGTTTTCTTGCTAGCTGTTAGCTGAGGGCAATTTCCAGCTTCTAGAGACTGCCCACATTCGTTTGGCTCACAGCCACTTTCCTTCATCTTCAAAGCTGGTAACAGTGGGTCAAGTCCTTCTCACTTCACATTTCTTGACCTACTCTTCTACCTTTCTTCTCTCTGAAGGACTCATGTGATTAAATAAGGCCCATGTAGATAATCTAAGATAATCTTTTCATACCAAGGTCCTTTACTTAATCACATCTGCAAAGACTCTTCTGTCAAGTAAGAAAATATAGTCACAGGTTCATGTGATTAGGTACCAGATTATGCCTAAAACAAAATGCACTATGAAAATATATACTTTCCCAAACATCCAGAGGCATCCTTACTGGAGAACATGTATTAGTTCCCCCCAAAAGATTTAATTCTTTAAACAGAATTTAATCAACTTGAGTTTTTGTTTTGTTTTTTAGTCTTTTTAAATGTGTTGCATTTCTGATGAAAAAGAAATTTTGCAAATATAGAACATTTACATTTCTTCCAGTTATGACCTTTCCCCCTCATGGATCCTACTCATCTTCCAATACCTGGCTCAAATATTGTCAATTTACTTTTTAAAAGAGTTGTGAAATAATCTAAGTATGAATAAAGGGGGATTTTAAACTGAGGACAATATTATATGAAATTTTTATTTTTAAACTGTGACTAAAATAGACAATTTTCTAGGGAAAGTAATTGATCCAAATATAAAATTAGGATTGCTGTCAAAAACTATTTCCAAAAAAGGCATGGGGACTGCATGATTTAGAGACTTCTTTTTTTTTTTTAATGCTTAAACTTGAGAAAAATGGAAAGCTACCCAATTTCATTCTAACATATTCATGGATTCCAAATCTGACAAAAATAGCCCCCCTTGTCTTAGTCAATTCAGGCTGCTATAACAAAAATACTGTGGAGCAGGTGGCTTAAACAACATTTATTTCTTAGAGTTCTGGAGGGTGGGAAGTCCAGGATCAAGACACAGGAAGACCCAATGTCTGGTGAAAGCACTTTTCTTGACTGGTTCTTTTCTGTTTGTATTCTCACATGATGGAGAGCTAAGTCTCTCTCCTGTCTCTTCTTATAAGGGCACTAATTCCATTTATGTTGCATCCACCATCATAACTTAATTACTTCCTAAATGCCTCAGCTCCTAATATCATCATACAGTTGGATTTGGATTTCAACTCATGATTTTTTGTTTGTTTGTTTTAAAGAGATAGAGCACACGTGAGCAGGGAGGGGCAGAGGGAGAGGGAGAGAGAGAATCTCAAGCAGGTTCCATGCCCAGCACAGAGCCTGACTTGGGGCTCCATCCCATGACCCTGATATCACAACCCTACCTGAAAGCAAGAGTCAGATGCTTAACCAACTGAGCCACCCAGGCGCCCCTCAACACATGAAATTTTGAGAGACACAAATATTCAGTCCATAACATATCTCCAAAAGATTAGAGCCAAATCTCACATATGTAAACAGACACTAAAATATTAGCACCTCAAATCCATCAACACTTTACAAGAATATTACACTGTGCACAAATACAGTAAATATAAAATAAAGAAGTTTCGATATTAGAATAATTATTACCTTAATAAGTTAGAAGGTAAAAGAAATATGATTCTTTCAATAGATTATTAAGCATTTCTTAATTAAATTAACTATTCATTGTTTTAATAAGCTAATAGATCTTTCTCAAACCTAATAGTTCATCCTTAATAAAAAATCAGGGTGATCAAATACAGCTAATCATATTATTTTCCCCTAGTGATCCCAGATACATGCAAGATGAAATCGATATGCTTTTCAGGTGTTAATGCATTCCAATAAATGTCAGGAAAAAAATATAAAGATGTCTACAACTATCAATATTATTCAACATTACCCTGATTGCTTTATTCGATAAAATAAGACAGGAAGAAAAAATTGTAGGTAAATTCTGTCAGTTGTTTTACATAGTTGGAGTTTATAGTGTCCCTAATGGTTATAAGAATTTTTCCATCATCATTTTTTTACTTAAATTCAATTTTTAGATGCTAAAATTGTTACACTGGCTTACCACTTACTTATACTTTTCTAGTGTATCATTTTCCACCAATTTATGTTCAACGTTTAAGAGTTCTTTTGTTTTAAATGGGTTTCTTATAAAATATATTGTTTAATCATATTTAATCCAATATATGGGTCATTTTCATTTATTCAATAATTCTAACTCATTTATATTTATTGTAATTACCCTTGTATTAGTGCTTATTTTTGCAAGCTTTTATTTCATATACATATTTTTAAATTTACTATATTTTTATTGATTTTGTTTATCCTTGTCTACATTCCATTATACAGATAAATTTTCTTCTACTGGTCTTATAGACTTTATATGTATTCACTCACTTTTCAACAAATATTTGCTGATACATGCACTGTTCTAGGCAAAAGATAAATAAATAAATTCAGAAATATAGTATGTCAGGAGTAATCATTGCTATAGAGAGAAATAAAGCAAGAAAAGGTGGTTATGGCATGTTGAGGGAAGGATGTATTATTTGTTTTAATAAGGTGATCAGCCTTTCCAAGAATGTGATACTTGAGCAAAAATCTGAAGAAAAGGAGGGAGTGAGGCACTCAGATATTTGAGGGAAGAGGAAATATGAGAGACAACAAGGAGCCAGTATACCTGGAGTGATTGATGTGCAAGAGGAAATTACAATAAGATACATTGGAAAAGAGAGTAAGAGAAGACTAAATCCTGAATTCTCCTGAATTAATTCTTCTTCTACCCAGAGTACACCCTCATAACATCTCAGTCTACTTCCTACTTCAATCATTACAGCAAAAGCAAGCTATTTACAGGTAAAACTAAACAGTAGCTTACCTCAATTGCACTACATATCTCTCACTTTCTGCCTCAAGGTTTCTTTGACATCACAGTGTGCAGTGTGTTCAGACACTGACTGGCATATCTGCATATGCAGTCTGAAGGTGACAGAGACTTAACACCCCAGTGGCTAACCATTTTTGACTGAGAGGAAAGTCCTTCAACCAACCCTAAGTGAGTAGCTCCAAAGTGCAATCTACACAGCTTCTCTTATCCCTCGATAATTTTTTTATTTTTTGTCTCTGATGTTTTTAAATTTAACTTTAATGGATCTATGAGTGAGGTTTACTTTCTGATCCTACCTGCCAGTTTGATCCATTTCAATCTGAAGTTTCATGTCTCTCTGTACTTCTGGGAAATACTTCTCCATCATTTATTAAGATTTTTCTTACATGTGATTTTTTTTCTTCTCTTTCCTTCTGAGGCTCCTACTAAATAGATTCTGACTCTTCTACAACCATTCACCATATTTCAACTTCTGTCTCAACCTTTTCTCTCTTTATGTCTTTCTGACTCCTTTCCAGGAATCCTCAAAATGATCTTCAAGCTCATTTAATTTTTTTATGTGTATTCTGTTTCACATAGCCACAGAGTTCTTTACTTGAAAAATTGTATTTTGCTAATTTATTCTTCTTTTATGCAGTCAGATGGCCAGTTTTTCTTAATATATTGGGACTGGGTTTGCTGCATTGTTTTCAGAAGTCTCTTTTAGTTGCAAAAAACTGAGAAACCATGCAAAGTGCCTCAAGAAAAGAATAATTTTGTCTTCTCATATCTTTTATGGGTCATGTGGTCTCATTCATCTAGCATATCTGATTTTTCCTGAACAATTTCCTGAATTAATATCTGTATTAAATGATCATGTACTATATATCAGGCTCTCTACACATTACTAGGATAGGGCAACATATAAGATTATGTTCCTGATTTCATTCTTCTACTTGTTCATTGTGCCAGGCCCCTCATAATTTGTCTTGATACCTCAATCATTCAGCTGATCAGCTGATACTTCTCTATCTATTTTTATTACAAATTCCAAGAAGAACTATGATCTTCTGATTCATACTGGGTCATAGTATATAAAGTAGTAACTCTTGGATCTGGTACAATGTCATATTCAGTAAATCATGGACAGGATCAGTCAGCATGGTTACTGAAAGACTTTGTAGATAATCCAAACAGGTGTTTATAGGTGAAATAAGTCCCCGTGGAAGAGGTTAAATGCAGGAAGGTAGCATAAACATGAATAGTACCTTTACATTATAATATATTCTACCTTTAAAAGTCCCCAAAGATTAAGGACACACCTAAGTATAATATATCCTTTAACAACTGATTAGGGATTCATAAACCATAAATTCATTAACATCTACTATGAATTCACATATTGTGCTTTAATCTGGAGGAAGGATCACCTCATAAAACAAAGGCATCATTTTGACTATTCAGGACAGAGTGATCTCGACCTGGGACCAGAGAAAACCAGAGTAGTATGCCCAGATATGCTTCTATGAATCACAGCGGCAGAGCACTTTATTCAAGAAAAAAAATTATCAGAAGCTGCATTTGCATTAGATTTTAAATCATGGAGATATGAAGAATCAAAATACCATAACAGTTTATGTCCATTTGATCAGGGCAGCCATAAAAAGCAAACACTAATAAACAAATTTCAAAAGATAGGGTTTCATATGAAGAGAGAAGTGATTTACTTCCTAACTGACTTAACAACACAAAATGTCCTCCCCAACCACACTACCATTATCAGACAAAGCCCTTCACCAATTTAAAAACCCACATCAGAGAGTGGTATGAACAAAAATGCAGGCAACACAGCACCATATTTAAAGCTGTTGCTTGATTTGTTACATGACTTTGTTAGATCTTTTTTAAAAAAAGATTTTTTATGTTCATGAGTGGTCTTCATAACTTCATTCACTTTTTATACTAAACCATTAAATCAAGAAAGAAACAAGGGTTGACTTAAAAGGTGGAAGACACAATTTCAAAGTATGCATTAATTTAATAAATGTTTTAAGCACTTTTTATTAGAAAAGTTATCTGAGATTTAGAACTCAACCTAAATGCTACAGAAACAAATAAGCAAGCCTTTCCTTAAATTCTTTTGAGATATTTCCTCATTTGTCAGCAATGTAATGTTTCCCCCCACCTAAAAGATCTAGTCAATTAAATTTTCTTAAGCAAATGTTAAGTTAATCCCTTAAGGAAATAGCACTAATCAGTTTTAGGAAATTTTTCTGACCATTTGTTAAGTTTTTCAAACCAAATGCCAATATATTAAGTAGAAGATATTAGGGTAGATACAGAAAAACTCATTCATTGCATTCTTATGAATTAATTAGCTTTGCATTTAGGATGCAAAAGAGCATTGAAATACCTGTAGTTCCCCCTGACTTTTTCAAGGCATCACAACACAACACCTACAACAAGAACTAATTATCACCACTATAATTATAAACATAATTTTGATTCCAACGTGTTATTATTGTGAGGCTAGACATCTGGGGCTGCTATCCAGTTTAGGGGCAATGTTAGAGGCAGCAATGATACAATACAGATAGAGATGAAAAGAAGAAAAGGAAGAAAACAATAGCAAGAACAATGTAGGACAGGATTAGAGAAGAGAAAGTCTTGAGTACAGTATCTAAACTCAAGCAAAATGACTAAGGGAGAAATAGAATAAGACCAGTACCCAACAGACCTGGAACTAAGCAATGACCCAGCAGCCAAAACTGGAACACTGCAGCAGAGTTAAAAGAGTAGCACATGTGATTCCATGCTGAGACATAAGATGTTGATGTAAAACTGCTCATATACCATTTGCTTGAGGCTAGGACTGGTTTTAGGAACATAGGAGCAAATTTAAATATTCCTGGCTTTGAAGAGAAGAGAGGTGCAGAAGCTGGGAAATTAGTATGCCCTTGCATTTTTAAATTTTAAAGATATACACCACTGGGACTGTATTTATGGATACTACTCAGAATACTTGGGTTTCCTATATCAATGCACCTTAAATTCCCTTAAAGGGAAGCTAAACAAACAAAAAAAACCAAATGAATTAGACAGTCTACTGAAGGTATTTCACAACAGAGAGGTTTTGAGTTCAGCAAGGGTATATTTATATCATGCATTCTCAGTGGAAACAATCTCTCCCTCAAGAAAGCAAAACTTAGTTCTTTGGGGCTGAAATAAAACTTAGTCTTTTTAATGTAAAGCACAGATATACAGTACATAAACAGATATAAAGTATAACTAGTGTTAACTTTATTGGGTGGTGCTACAGACTTAATGTTTATGTCCTCCCAAAGTTCATATCTTGAAATGCCCAATCCCTATTGAGAATGATATTTGAAGGTGGGGCCTTAGGAGGTAATTAAGTCACTAGGGTAGAGTCCTTGTGAATGGGATTAGGGCTTTTATGAAAGAGACCCTAGAGAACCCCCTCGCCCTTCTACAATATGAGATTACAGCTATCTATGAACCAGGAAGTGGACCCTCACCAGACACCAAATCTGTGGTGTCTTGATCTTGGAATTCTCAGCCTTCAAAACTGTAAAAAATAAATCTCTGTTGTTTATAAGCCACCCAGTCTCTGGTATTCTGATACAGAAGCCTTAAAGGCCTAATACAGGTGGAGATGATTAAGAAATAATAATGTCTTACCAAAGCTCCTTATGAGGATAGTGAAAAATAGATTTGATATACTGACATATGAATTAATTCCCAGAGTTATATACACATGGATAAATTAAATAAGATTATATAGTAAGTCACCAAAGACCAATATACATTCAATTGGTAGCTTCAAAAAGAAATTAAGAGCTAATAACAGACTATTTTAAATGTCTTTTCTTTAAATTATGTATTTAGAATTAATTACCTAACAAAAATCCTGTTATTGATAAAGAATGATTTGTATTTTACTGGTCATACTATTAGCTTAAATAAGCAATATAATCCCTTCATTCAGAAAACAAAGTTTTAGTATATAAATAAACTTATCAAAAGGACTTAATACTCTCCTAAGGTAATCACCCTACTATATCTTAATAACCCCTTCTATTCAAGGATAATAATATAAAGCTGTCAATCTCTCCTGATATAGTAGTAACTTCTACATCTGAATTAATGTGACTTTATTTTATTTAAAAGCCTTCTATGTCTGGCTATTTCATCATCCTATTGTGTGTGTCTCAACTCCCTCACCTTCCTCACCTGAACCTGACTTTGCTTTTACTTAAGTACCCTGATTTCAAAGAAAAAAATATCCTTTGGGGATAAAAACAAAAACAAAAACAAATAAAACACATACCAGATCAAAGAAGCACTGTATCTCAGAAAAACTAATGATTTTTGTTTTGTTGCCCTCCTACCTGTACTAGCGGGCCTTCTGTAAAGAATCAGTAAAGGAAAATAAATTTCTGGCTTGCATGCTTTAGCAGTATATGCCTGATGACAGTTTTCCCTAAGCTTCTCTTTATTCAACAGACTTTCTGGAGCTGATTATCTTATGTAAACCAAAACTGATTTCACTGAAGGGTGGTTCAGAGGGAAGATTAAAGATCAATTGTCTTGCTAATTAGAGAGTAAGAAAATCAATAGAATGATGACATTTAAATTATCTTTATTTACTAGGAGTGTCTACTACAAAAGAAGCCATTGCTCCTGTGGAATAAAATGAACTGTTTTGGTGAATTGTCCCTTTCTTTTTTGTAGAAGGAAAACAATTCGGAAGGGAGGGAGAGTGGAAGGGAGGAAAGAATGCATTTTCTAGAAGATGGTTGCAATCTGCAGACTGTATGTGAATAGCTGTAAACTTTTCATTAAGAAGTTTCTTAAAGTAATTAAAGGATGACTTAATTAAATTCCATATTTGGAAACCAAATTTGATTCAAACCATGACATTAAAGAAATTCAACTTTTTCCCATTTATAATGTAGTTTCAAATGTATATGTATTCCTAACGTGGAAAATTTGACTATTATTATTATAAACATGGAGGAATTGGGAAGATGGAGTAAAGAAAGGGTTTCAATTAATGAGAAGTAATTGTTTAAATACAAATCTGGGTTCTATTGAGGCTCTCCTCTCTAGTATGTTAAGTTTGTTGACCATAAAATAACAGAGCGATGGCATAAAAATTACCTAACTAAAAATTCTGGGTCAAAACTGGCTATTTTACAGAATTTGCTCCTTTATGAGATTTATTTTAGAAGTATGTTTTGCCAAGTACTCTGACATCCCCAAGTTTATTCACATAGCAATGATTCTTAATGGGTTGGAAGCAAACGCAAACCTAAACTTCATTTTATTTTCAAGATCACTGTCACCTGTTGGAGATTGGGGATGATCTGGAGAAGAAAATAAAAAATATAAAGAAAAAAATAGCCCATGGTACTCCACTCCCACCCTCGAAGTTCTGTGAATTCCATGGAAAGTCAGGCCAGTTTGAGCCATAAGGGGGAAATAGATTTATAAAATATGGGGCGCCTGGGTGGCTCAGTCGTTAAGCGGCTGCCTTCGGCTCAGGTCATGATCCCAGAGTCCTGGGATCGAGTCCCACATCGGGCTCCCTGCTCAGCGGGAAGCCTGCTTCTCCCTCTCCCACTCCCCCTGCTTGTGTTCCTGCTCTCGCTGTCTCTGTCTCTGTCAAATAAATAAATAAAATCTTAAAAAAAAAAAAAATCTAAAAAAAAAGATTTATAAAATATGTGTACAACTTACTACATGCATGTTTTCTAAAGCTCTGTCTTCTGATCATAGTTATGATCTTTAACACTACAACTACCATCTTCAAATACTTCCAGCACTTCTTGCATTTCTGTGCTTGATATTTCCCCCTTGGTTAGCTGTCTTGTTTCACTTGCCCTCTTGTTCAAGTATAGAGTGCCTACTTCTGTATCTTTCTGAAAAATTCTTAGTTTTGATAGTATCACTGTAGCTAAATTAGGGCCAACAGCAAATCAAAGGTCTTCGCTGTCTTCTAACATTCAGGTTATTCTGGGATGGAGCAGTGGACCCTGGCCTCCAGGAATAATACAGAAAAGGATCCATTAATACAAATAACCAACAAACACATCTAAAAATGTTCATCTTCATCAATAAAATAAAAAGTAAAAATATATTAACAATGCTCTTTTTAATGACAAGAATGGAGAAGGTAAAAAGTCATCACAAAATCTCTGCATAGCAGTTTCCTGCTTTATCATTTTTCCTACTTTTCAAGATTTCCAAAAACAACCTATGGTATTTTAATAACCACAAAAACAGTAAGTTATTAAATAAATGTATATAATAGTAAATAAAATAAAGTATCCCATAGTCTTATTTACTACTCAAAGGGCAGTCACTGATCAATTTTCATACTTCCTTCTGATCATTTTTCTATTCATAATCATAATTAAAAAAACATTTTTGGGTTTACATTATAAGCTCAATGTTATATCTTTTTTTCCCTAATTTAATATGAATATCTTGCTGATATTCTTTCTTTCCAAAGTAGGTATTTCAAGTATTTAGATTGAACCACATGAAATAGCCATTTTTGTAGACTAAAATGGTCATATATCAGCAATTTCTTATGGTTCAAATGAGTAGTTATACTCTAAATCATAGTTGTAATGAGTGACAAAACAAAAGCAATAGCTTTTTTAATGCCAATATATATTTCCTTTTTAAATGTTTACCTAGGGGAACATTACACAAGATGTTTAAAATATGAAAATGTGTATAAAACAAATAGATGCTTAAGTTGTATGAGTAAATAAAATATTGAATTGTCTGGTCCATTCATTTCCAGAGAATTGCTGCCCTAGAGGAAACCGTGAAAGGTCAGTCACACCAGAGTTGATGGGCTTTGTTCTATGACCATCACAGCCTGGTTCCATGCCAAAATTGAAGTTCAGATGCAGGTCAGGTATATGGCAAAGATCCATGCTATACTAAGGATGTAACTTTCAGTCATTGCTATGACTCAGTGATTGGGTTCAACCACAAATCGTCTGCACTCTGTAAATAAACTGAATTGCACTAATAGCCAGAGCAACCAGAAACACGGTACTCAGTAGTTTATCTCCTCAGCATCATTTGAGGGGTGCCAAAGAGGCTCAGTACTCAAAATAGCTTTCCCATGATTGCCTGAATTTGCCATTATTATTGACTCATTTCTTTTTGTTAAGGTTTGTACTCATAATCTGTGATACTTTTAAATATAAATATCACTGAGTGTAACACATTAAGATACAGCCAAGTGTTACCCCTTTTCTTTAAAAGAGGAAAACAAGAACATGACTCTTCAGAAAAAAAAAAAAAAAAATAGGCACAGAAAACTTCATAAAGGGAAGATAGACCACTAATGATAAATTTGTTTCCTTCACAATTTTCCCTATGACTGACTGCTTAGATTTCATCCAATGATAAACCATTCAATATTAACTTAAATCCAGCAACATCCAGATAATAACTGGATTATATCCCCAGAAAATTCTTTGAATGGAACTCACAGTGTATTTTACAGAAATCTTGAATTATTCCAATATTGAAATATTGGAAACCCTTGTGGCAGATACTTTTAAGGGTACTTGCCCAGCTCACAGCTTTCCCTATTTTAGAATTGCCCCATATATGCAGTTGGATTCTAGCAGTTGTTTTCACTCCACAGTCTGCACACCACTTCACAGCCAATTGAACCAATGGTAGATAATCAATAAGCCTAAAAAGAATCAATTAGGATCTTCTAGGAACATGAAAATGGGACTGAATGGAGCTTGTCAGTTTCTTACAGGTAGGCCAATTAATGTAAATTCAGGAAGTGTGTCCTGACCATGATTCACCATGCTTTGGAAGAAATAAAGATAGTCAACAAAGAGAGGCATTCAGAGAAAAATAGAATTAAGAACCTCTGTGGTTTCCGTGAATGATTAAGACAGAGGCCACTTTGGTAGATTTCCAGCCCTGATTTTAGTATTTTATCAATGGTCATGACTATACTCTGATATTGTGGGTTCCTTGGGTACCACTGATCTTTTACAATATAGTACCCTGTAATTATTAAGCTAATTTGAAGATGGTGATTACTAACTGAAGCTGCAACAACAAAATCAGCAAAACAATACTAGTGAACATCATGAAGTATCTTAAATGCCAGGTGGTCTTTAAATCTTTGTAAGATTTTCTGTTTTATCTGCACAATGACCTTATGTGATAGGCCAGGATCACCTCGAAGCTCATGTCTGGCAGAACCAGAGTGTGAAACCAAGCAGCACAATGACTACCTAGTGTTTAACTACAGAATGTATACAGAGTACCATAATATGGTGTCAGCCATCTGCATCAGATTCACCAGGAGTCACTGAAAAAAAAAAAAAAAAAGAAAAGAAAAAAAATCAGCATCTAGGTCGACATGACCACAGAATCACAGTTTCTAGAGGATAGAAATTTTCCAGTTACTCCAAATAATTCTCATGCACACTTTGAGAACCACTACCCAATCAAGATCTAAGCCCAAGATATGGGTTGAGGACTGCTGCTGGGGTTGTGGTGTCAATATCAATATGTGTGTTGGGGGAGAGAGGTGGTCTAAGGAATGGCAAAAATGCAAAGTGGAAGAAGGATTTCACTTCCATTGTTGTCTCCTGTATCCCTCAGCACCTTTTGTCCTGCCACCACAGAGCCTAATTTTGGGGGAATTCAAATCTGGAAAAGAAGTGGTGAATCCATCAATGGAATGATTTTAGACTAGCCTGGTTGGTTGTATCAATTTGGTTACATAGATTGGTTATTATAGATTTCTAATCCCAATCAGAATCATGAAAATTCAGTTTTGAGAAATTCTAACCCAGAAAACAAGGGACTTTGGAATAATGATTTCCTAAATCATAACATTCTATTTTGCATGTGGACATCATGCACATTTTCTTTCTTGAGTAGAAATATATAACTGTATTTTTCTTCTTTTTCACCACCACAGGGATTTTCTGACAGGCTATGATTTGTGCTGATGAAACTATTCCATTCCTAAAGAGTGGGAAGTCTTCCCTGTCATATTTTATTGATTCTTCTGGTCATTAAATTTGACAGACTATAAATCCCCTATTTACTATTAAACAGACTATGAATGACAAGATAGTTAATATTAAGCATTTCTGGTATGCAGATTGTAGTTGGGCAATCAATAACACCATCATTCTAGGAAATTATTGCCATAATGGAAAGGGGTATGATGATCGTCAAAAAGAACTGTATGTTTTCTTTATATGTGGACTTAGCAAAAACAAAAACAAAAACCTAAAAATAAAAACTAGTTGCAAACACTTTGATTAATAATAATGACAAGGGAGGGCGGGAAATAAATGGTTGGGATTGAGACAGAATATGTGGACTTTCTTTTGGATAGTATTTTCTCAACAGTATGAGGCACGGGAAATAAGAGAGACCTGCACCTAAATATAACAGCACTAACCCAATCTCACGGCCAAATGCACAAATCACCCACTAATTTTTTAAAATGTATATGTTGTAGTGTTTCTCTATTAATGAGTTGATTATATTTTTAGAAATCATGGAAAATATGTAGACGCTGATGTCACTGTACTTTGGCTTTGTTAATGATGTCTATTGTGAACAAAGTTGTTTCCTCCTTTGGCTCTAGGCACCAGACTGTTGCTCCCTCCTTCCCCACCCACCTACTCACTGCCTCCACTGCACCCAAACACTCTAGATCATAAGGAAAATATGTTTCTAAAGATTTAAATCTGCTATTTCCACTGCTGACTAAATTAAGTTCCTCACCATGTAGTTTCAAAGTCCTCTGTGTTTTTCCTACATGGCTCCTCTTATGAATGCAATAAAAAAGTTATTTATATTATTGACTTCCTGTTTGTGTTCTCTGTTTGACATAAACTCCATGAGGATGAGAACCCTGTTTTTTTGTTTTGCTTGGTTTTGTTTTCCTCTACCTCAGCACCTATAAATCCTAGCCCCATGAAGAATGCCAGGCATTTGTGAATTGTTAAATATGCATGTGTATGTTATATGTGTTGTGTGTGGGTGTGTATTTTAATGTTGAATGCCTATCTACCAATTAACCTTTTACTCATTGTCAATGGATGCTTTTGATTGAAAGAATATATGGTAACCTATTATTACTTCACCAATTCAGCGTAAGTTAAAAGATCTATGGAAGCAAGAGAACTTCTACTTTCTCTCCAATATATAAAAATACACAGATTTAACCCCACCCAAAACAAGTCCATGTTAAGCTTGTTAGGACACAGTGATCTAACTCAGTCTTCATCTTCCATATTTCAGTAATCCCAAGCCATCCCAAAATCTTTGTGTGTTTTTTGTTTGTTTCTTTGCTTGTTTGCTTGTTGTAAATTGCTCTTTTCTTTTGACTCAGCTACATTTCTTTCCTTAATGCCAATGCCCCAATTTTTCCAGCAAAGCTCCTAGGCCTCTATTTTCCTACAGAATCGCAACATCTCAAGGATGGAGACTTTACCAGGTATATCAGAGAACACTCACACACACTATTAGGGCCATCACTGAATAGTTAAGGCACAGTGTATGGAATGGGGACTATACTTTCAATTCTAAATAGTATTTCCAATACTGATATTGTATTGTGTTGTCAGTGGCAAAGCAGTCCTTTCTATTTCTCTTACTCAGAAGCTTTGATTTTTGTTAATCCATATGTAGCTCCATTAAGCCATTATAACCAGCACACAGAGTACACCCTGAGATGTTCTTCAGTTGAGTGCCAACTTGTGAATCAAAGGGCTGGACACTTGGTTTAAATTAAAAGGCATATTCAGACATTTCAGTGGAATTATACCATGGAAGAGGAAGACAGTCAGAAATGATATATCTTTCTTTGGTAACCATCGAAAATTTCTTAGCATTCTACCCAGTATCTACTAAAAAATTTATCAAGAATATAATGAAGTTAATAATTCCATAGGCATTTTTCTTTAACTTGTGGTATGGGTTCTATTAGAAAAAAAAAAAAAACCTTAAAATAATTTTATCACTTCCTGTCAAAAACATCAAAATCATTATCTTCCAGTAACTTAGAAAATAAGAATAAGGGAGAAAGATAAATGTGAAAAGCATTTTGAAAATGGTAAGGGATAAAGGCTAGAGAAGTGAGATACCAATGAGGCAAACTACTGAATAAAAAACATACTATACTGTATGACTGACAGAAAACATAGAGAAACAGAAAGAATAATCCAAATTTTATGAGAAAAATAAATCTCCACAAAACTTTGGCATAAGATTAAAGTCATGGAGTATTTTAATTAAAAACTCTATAAACACAGATTAGGGGCATATTTCACCTTGAAGATCCACGGGCAAGTAGTAACTGATTTCTCTGCTTCATGGGGTTTTCAAGCCAGAAGGTGATGATTCCAAGATTTATAAAGTTTTGCAATAAACACAGGAGAGAGAAAAGATAAAATCTTACCTTTCTTCTCTGATGAGGTTTATGGATTCTCACTGTCCAAAGATGGAAGCCTACCCCGTCTTCTTGGGACTGGCACAGAATATACTATGCAGGCACACACACACACACCCATACAAAAGATTCATAGTAATAAACTGTTATTTTCTAGTTGATTCTACTTGTAGAAAGATTTTTAGTTCTTTAAGGGCAAGGCAAAGTCTCTTCTTCCTCTGTGCCCCAGAGAATTTGAGAGAGAGATGGTAATTAGCACGCACTAATTAGGTAGAACTATATAATCAAATTTAAATCAAATGAATTCCTTTCTCTATGATTTCACATAATTCCCTCAGAATTTCAGAAATCTGAGGTAATCCATTTTCCAGCAACCAACCTCCAACTTAGTTGCCCTAGAAACATATCTGTCTATACTACTCCCTTTAGAACACAAAAATCAAGACAATATCTATGGTTAAATATCCAGATTCCATTTTGATAGTCAAGATTGTTTCAATTTTGGATAATAAATGCCAGTGGATTTGAGTTCTAAGCAAACCCATAAACATCTTGTGAGCTGATATTACCTTATATTTCACAGTATTTGGATAATGAGGCTGTTATTTTGTACCCATCATTTCCAGAGAGCCCAATGATGCACCTTTAATATACTTTATCTTCGTTAATGTTAATAAACACCTTGAAAAGTCTGTATTTTTTATCCTTAGTTTTCTGATAAACTGAAACTTGGTGTTTTCAAGTTAGGTAGAGTCTGCCAGTAACATCTCCAGTAACTATGCTTTTCTTCTTTCTTATTTAACAGAATACTGATTTTGTTGGTTTTGGCAAAGTTTCCACCTACAAAGCATTTCTCAGACTCCTGTGCTGACATAGGTAGCCATATAGTGATATTTATAGACGAAAAGATGTAAGTGAATTTATTGGGAAGAATTTCTAGAAAAGCACTGTACATAGGGAATGGACTTATATGATACCACATGTATCCACTTTGCTCTTCGCACATGTCCCCTCTTCCTCCCTGCCAATGTATAGGCCAGAGCTCCAGCAGCTATCTTGAGCAGAGAAAAGATAAAAAAATCAACCCTGACATCCCTGAGACATCAGGCTGCCTACATCTGAATTTCTTGCTTTTGAGGGAGTAACACAATAGCCAGGTTGCTTAAACCACTGTTCCTAAAATTATTTGTTACATGCAGCTGAACACCTGTCCTTAAGTTTGACACCCAGTGACTAGCCCAATGTCTCATAGCTATCAAGTAATGTAATTTCTTCTGATTCCATATTCGATAAGAAGCATAAGAAAAGAAATCCTCAGTGTTAAATCAGCTTGCCAAAATAATATTTAAGGGCTTACCCTGCAGGGCTAGAATTATCCCTTAGATTCAACTATGTCCTGAGATGTAAAAATAGGTTCTTTACTGCCTCCTTCATTGTTTGTATTTATGCATTTGTCAAGTATTATTTAAAAGTTTACCATCAACAGATAATGTGTTGTCTAGAGACCAAGGACTGAAAATTTGACTGCTACCAAGAAGCTTATAGTCTAATTGGGTGGCTATGGCAAATAAATAATTAAGGAAAGAATTACTGTTATTGTGATAAATGTTACCAAAGTAATGTATTATTATGACAGCATGTAACAGGGGAGTCTATTCCTGCCTGCAGGGTCAGAAAAGGCTTTGGAGATATTAAAAAGTAAACTGAAGCACATTAAAAATTTTCAAGAGATGGGCGCCTGGGTGGCTCAGTTGGTTAAGTGACTGCCTTCGGCTCAGGTCATGATCCTGGAGTCCCGGGATCGAGTCCCGCATTGGGCTCCCTGCTCGGCAGGGAGTCTGCTTCATCCTCTGACCCTATCCCCTCTCATGTGTTCTCTCTCTCTCATTCTCTCTCTCTCAAATAAATAAATAAAATCTTAAAAAAAAATTTTTTTCAAGAGTTTATTTGAGCAAACTCCAAATAATTGCAATTGGGCAGTACCAAACTGAAAGTGGTCAGAAACACTCTGCCAATAGGAGCTAGGGGAAAGGTTTTTATAGAGAAGATGTAGAAACAAAGTAAGGACATCATTTGATTGGTTACAGCTTAGAAGGCCGATTTACTTGGGAAAGCCTATTTTGCGGTTTGTGATTGGTTGTTCTTAGATTTAGATTTCTTAACCTTGAAACATTTGAAGGAATTTACTCTGGCTTAGGTTCGGTTTGCTTACTTAGGTGTCAAGGCATTAGTGCCACGTTAGTCTAATGGCCTCCTTGTTTAATTGCTTTAACAGTGAGAATGTAACATTTGTGTTGACTTCTGAAAGGTTAAGTGTGAATTAGCTGGACAACTGAAAGGAGTGAGGATTCAGGCATAAGAAATAATATGTGTAAAGGTTCTGAGTTTAGTAAGAGTGGGAGAAGTGGTTCACAATTAAACTGGAAAAGTAGGCTTAATAGGCAGGTCCTTTTAAGGCTGTTCTGAGATTTTAGATCTTATCACAAAAGCGTTGGAAACCATGGAAGACTTGCAAATGGGAGAAGCACGTAACCAAATGGATTTGGGGATTAAGAAGAAAAACAGTATAACTGAAATATTTTTTTAAAAAATGTTTTGGAGTAAGACGAGAGAAAGCAGAACTATTAAGATATTACTATTGTTGTAGTTCAGGTAAAAGATGTTGGTGAGTTAAATTCAGTGATATTAGAAGAGTTAGAAAGAAGTAGGTAGATTTGGTAAGTATTTAGGAGGTAATTGCCTCTGGATATAATGGCTGATGGAATAAGAGAGGGGTAAGAATGAAGATAAGAGACTTCCTTGCTTCCTCCCTGAACTACTGAGTAGGTACTGTCATAAAACAACAAGATAGAGAATACAGGAGAAGAAAAGATTTTTAAGGGTAAAGCATTGCTCCAGTTTGTTGAGTTTGAGGGATGTATACCACATTCAAATGAAGATACTCAGTAGGCAGTTGAGTACAAAGGATGTAGCTCAAGAGAAGTCTGGGATGGTATTCTAATTCTGGATGTGGCCCAAATACAAGGGATAACTTTATATATTTTATTGCCATACTCCAACCTCTTGTTTCTAGATTAGAAGCTCTTTGTACTACCATACCAGTAAGTAGTTTTATACTGAGAATTTGGTAGATCATTCTATCTTTATCCATCCTACTTGCCTTGCTTAATTTCCTCTCTTGACCATTCCAAATGAATTAGTCAACAAACTTTCTCAGAAGGCAACTTCATCACTGAGCATTGCATCTGCCTCCTATAAACTATTAAAATAATAGCTAGAAGAAAAACACCAATGATTCACCAAGCACATAAATGTCCCAGACACTGTGGCTTTCTTTGTATATATGATTTCTAATCATCTTAACAACTCTATAAAGAAGTATTTCAACACCATTTTATAAATGAATGAACTGAGATTCAGATGCCAAACTGATCACAGTATTCCTATGGTGACTGGGAGGCTTCCCTTCAATCCTGAATCTCTCAGACTCCCACACTATCTCTCAGTGTTCTCATTGAGGGGCTGATAAAAAATGTTTCATGGTAGTGATGGAAACAAGTACCAGCTCTTCCTAAATTAGCCCTAAATACTACATGCAAATATTCCAGGAGTGTTTGAAAGAGTGGTTGAGCTCCTTTCTTGAGGAAAGCTATATTTAGAGATGAGATATGGGTGATGTTCAGAATATAGCTGCAAAAGCAGATTTTATATCTACTCCCTTTGTTTACTTTTATAAGGGAGATGAACAATAGAAGCTTACATTTCATCACTTTATAAACTAATATGTCAAAATTGGCCTTAAAAGTCCATTTCTTTTAATAAAGATCTCAGAGGATGTCAATTTAGAGTACTTGTGATGAATGCTAACTTAATTTCTATAGAAACAGCAGAATGCTCCCTCCATAGTGGGATAGCCAGGCTCCCTTCAGTACTCACTGCTTCCAAGAATTTGGCACATTAATGAGACAGGTGGATGAGGTGGGAGAAGCATCCTTTAGATTTCATCCTGACCTTACTTTGTCTTTATCCCAATCATTTCACCTTTTGTTTTGGGAAAATCTCACTCCAGATTTTGCTCATTTTTCACAAATGAGGGTCAAGATGGATGTAATCTTTTCTTAGTAGATTCTTTCTTCAAGCACAGAGTACCAATTAATGATGTAAATTATATATTTTAAAAAGCATTCTAAATAGTGTGGAGTAGAAATAGAAATATCCTCATCTGCCTTCAACATACCCATTTTTATTTTACCCATCTGCCTTAAACATACCCATTTTTATTTTCAAATTATTTTATCTGGTAAAAATAGGTTTTCAAAATGATATCTTGAATAGAATTTTCTTATAGATATTTATTTTAAAATAAAATTTCTTTAAAAACAAAATATACTAGTTTTCCCAGTATAAAAATAAATTCAAAAATTATATAGACATAAAAAATTTAAATTTGCTATATTTATTTCCAGCTCTTTTCCTCTCATGACTATGATAAAATATACACAATTTGTGTTTTGACAGCCTAGTTTGATAGCCAAGTTTGAGTGATTTTTTGCTTGTGAAAAGTACCATATCATATTATGAATTAGCTTTGGAGACTTTTATCAGTTCAACTAGCTTCATAGCAAATTCACAATATATGAAATTAAAATTAAACAAACTTGATCAGTGCCTACCACACTGAAGCAGTGATTCTCAAAGATCCCCTGAAAGTGTTGCAAATCTTAAGTCCATTGTCCTCCCAAGAGTTTACCATATTGCCTCCGGAATTATGGCTTTTCCTTCCCTTCCGCCTCAACTGAGTGTCTCTTACTGGCAGACTCTTCCCTGGACTTATTCAGAGAAGGTGATTCTGAGAAATGCAGTTTCTGTGAGGGTGTGGTATGATGCCAAACAGCAAACCATCTAGCACATTATCTTATTGAGAAGTTGAAAAGACTGAAGACCACTAAAGTTTCCTGATTTAATGATACTCATTAAAATACCGTTATTACTTCTTCTGCCTACTGGTACTCCAGGTGCTTTAAAGTTCAAAAAGAAAGGAAACTTACCTTTAGATATTCCTAAAAGCATTGATTACGGTCAAGGCCAAATACAGTCTAGTCCTAGACCTCTTTTTTTGCTACCCACCTAACCCTAGGTGTCACGTTGCAGATTTGTGACTTAAATTACCATCTATTCACTGGAAACATCCAAATCTATATTTCTAGCCTAAACTTTTCCCCTCTCACCATTAAAATATTCCCAGAATCCAGTTGACCCTAACGTCCATGCCTACCACCTTAAGCCAAGCTAAACATAACCAATTGCCTGCTTCTTAATTAGATTTCTACCTTTGGCCTTTAGTGTCTTAGTCTCAAGAAAGAAGACAGAGTATGTAGGTGATTCTTTTAAAATGATGTATTATGTCACTCCTCTGCCCAAAACCCTTTAGTGGCTTTCCCTGTCTCTCAAAGTAAATACCCAATTCATTGCAGTGTCCTACAAACAAGACCCTTGGATATCTGGCCATCATTATCTCCCTAACTTCTTTTCTTTTCTTTTTTTTTTAAGATTTTATGTATTTATTTATTTTGAGAGGGACAGGTAGGGAAGAGGCAGAGGGAGAGCGAGAGAATCTCAACAGACTCTGCACTGAATGTGGGGCTCAATCTCACAACCCTGAGATCATGACCCTGAGATCATGACCTGAGCTGAAACCAAGGCTCTTAACTGACTAGGCCACCCAGGCATGACCTCCCTGACTTCTTTTTCTATTACTCTTGCCTGACACTCGCTTTACTCCAGCCCCACCAGCTTCTGTTTCTCTACTACACCAACCATCTTCTTACATCAGGGGTTTTGAACTTGCTTTTCCTTCTACTTTGACTTCTTAACTCAGGATTCTGACCAAATGCCACCTTCATAATGAAGCCTTCTTTGACACCTGTACATAAAATAATATCTTAAAAAAAAAAAGTAATATCTCATTCAACCAACTGTTCCATCCCCTCCTTTTAAATGCTTAAATTATTCCTTGGCAAGTGTGTATATATGCATATAAATATGTATGATATATTTATTTGTTTTTGTCTCTTGTCTCCACTAGATTTTAAGCTCCATGAGGTTGAGAACTTTGTTTTATTCACTGCTGTATCTACACAGCAAAGAATAGAGCCCAGCATTTCATAAACACTGGGTAAGTAATTGGTGAATGAGTAAATGAATAAAATCTGAGTAGTTCAGAGAAATGACAGACAAGTGTGACCATCAAGCAAGCATCTGAGTTTAACGGTAATAAATATATTAGGCTATCCAAGAAAGATGTCTACTGCATAGCAAAGATCATTTATCTAAACTGAATATCAACAACTCTTATTCAATTTGGTATATAGTCAGTAGTTTCTATTTTATTTGGCTCTATATTAATATAATATGTTATCAGGCTGTGGACTAGCCCTTCCTCATAAAAATAGCACAGTTAACTCCAGGCTCTACTGAAAAGTGAGATTATGCTATTTCTTTGACTTTCAAAATAAGCATTATCAAAACAAAAGAAAAAAAATACTTCTTTTGTGATATCTGGAGAACTTTGAGCTAATATTTTACTGGCTCTTCAGTCACATGTCCATATTTTCCACCGACAATTTCTGAGTTTCTTCCTTTCTTCTTCCTCCTTAACTTTGTGCATTGTTTTCCTTATGTCTGAATGCTCTTCCAGCATTGATTTACTTATATTTTCTCTGCTTCTGAGACTTATGTCAAGTGCCAATTCCCTGAACCAACCTTTCCCTGGTTCTCACATAGGCAGATCAAGTTGTTCTTGAAGGAAGTAACTATATATATCATACAAATATCACCAGTGCCTTTCACAAAGCCTTACCTAGAGTAGGTACTTATTAAATATTAGGTACTAAATTATTTTCTGAATGCATATAAGGAAAACAAACTAGTATTCAAAGATGAATAGGCATTCCTGAATTCCAACATTTAGCATTGAAATCAGACTGTTTTATATTCCAGAGGCAAAGTTCTTCACTGAGGAAAAAAAAAATCATTTTTTTGTAATGTCACATACCTTGAACTCTTGAGGGTCAGAAAATACTTAATTTTGTAATATGAAAATATGGTTTAGAGAAATTAAACTAGCAAATTCCTCACTTGGGTAATATGCTTTATTTTTACCCAATAAATATTTTTATAATATATTTTAATGTGTATAGATTTCCCCTTTGTGAAAACCGATGGATTTAGTAAAGTTTAGTCACTAATTTATGTATACACACAACTTTTTTTAACATAATATTTTGATTCCTACAGCTAGAAAAATTATGAAATTAACTCTCATTCCTAACTCTATCTACCCCTAGAAGCCACGCTCAATCCACAATCTCATTGGCAGGTGAACTTGACTTCTCTGTCAAGTGAGTCACTTGAAATGGGAACATTACTTTAATAGAACCTATTTGAGTCAAGTTAATCTAAAGAAAATACAAGGAAGAAAGAAAAAAGTTGCCATGTCATATGAATATGCAGAAAAGCATAACTTAAAATGAGTAGTTAGGGAACAAAATCTCTAAATAATATATTTTTTGCTGGACCTCAACCTTACTAATTTTAGAAATTAAAATATACTGCTAAAATGGCTGCATCTCTAATACCAATATGAAATCCAAGGAGCCAAAAAGCTAAATACAAGTTTGGTGGTTTTTAAAGGATGTCTAAAAATTCTTTGATACCCCTTCCCTTGAGAATAGGAGCTTAGTTCCCCCCTCTTTTAGTGTGGGATAAGCTTGGCTATTCACTTCCAGCAAAAAAGAACTCTAGAAGGATGGGGATCACTTCCAAGATCAGGTTATAAAAAGATTTCAGCTTCTATCTTGTGTATAGTCAATCTCTGTCTCCCCATCTCTGTCTTTATCTCTCTCTGTGTGTGTCTCTCTATGACTCTGTCTCTGTCTCTTTCTGTGTCTCTGTCTCCCTATCTTTCTCTGTCTTTCTCTGTGTGTCTATCTCTCCATGTCTCTGTCTCTGTCTCTATGTCTGCTTATCTGTCTGTCCCTCTCTGCCTCTGTCTCATCACCCACTCTCAAAGAAACCAGCTGCAGCAGATGAGGCAGTTCTGGGAAGGTGGAAGCTAGTTCTCAGGTCCTAAGGACACTCAGGCAGCCCAATGGAGAGGTTTACACGGCAGAGGACTGAGGCCTTCTGCCACCAGCCATGCCAGTGGGCCATTTTGAAAGAGACTTCATCAACCTCACTCAAGACTTCAGATGTCTTTGGGGAGGGGGGTGGGAGGATGGGTTAGCCTGGTGGTGGGTATTGAGGAGGGCACATTCTGCATGGAGCACTGGGTGTTATGCACGAACAATGAATCATGGAACACTTCATCTAACACTAATGATGTAATGTATGGGGATTAACATAAGAATAAAAAAAAATCTTAAAAAAAAAAAAAAAAGACTTCAGATGTCTTCATCCCCAACTGATGTTTTCCTACAACTTCAACTAAAACACTATATTAGTTTTCTCTTGCTATGTACCAAATTACCACACACTTAGTGCCTTAAAACAATGTACGTTCATTATCTCACAGTTTCTATGGATGCAGCCCAGCTAGATCCAATCTACGGATCCAAGCCCAGGCACAGCTTAGGAGGGTCTCCTGCTAAGGGTTTCACAAAGATGAAACAAGGCTAAACTGAATTTCTTTCTAGAGCTCAGGATACTCTTCCAAGCTGCTGGTTGGCAGAACTAATTTCCTTGCAGCTATAAAATTCTTAGTGACTTGCTTCTTCAAGCCCAGAAAAAAAGCCTCTCTGACCTCTAGATCCTCTTTTAAAGGGTTCACCTGAAAAGTTATGCCCATCTAGGATAATCTCCACCTGAAGAACTTAAAGTCAACACACTAGAAACTTTAATTACATCTTCAAATTCCCTTCACTTTTTCCATATTCTGTTGAGTCAAAGGTGATTGTATACAGGTGTGAATACCAGGCGGCAGGAATCATGAGGGCCATCTTAGAATTCTACCTACCACAGATCCCAAATCAGAACCATTCATCGAAGCTGCTCCCAATTTCCTGACTTACGTGAGATAAGACATGTTTTTTGCATTCAGTTGTTAAGTACTCAAGGAAAAGAGTATCACTTTTATTGATATTTTGTTATACAGCAATTGATAACTAATACAGTGAGGCTATACTTGTGTGAATTATACTCAGGGAAGAGGGATTCAATATCATCCCTCTTCTCATCTTGGTTTGGAAAGCCCAGTTCTGATGAAAGGGTATGTTGAAAGAGTAATATATATCAAGTAAGGTTATAATCTTTGGGTTTCACATGAAGACCTTTCAGAAAAAAATAGCACAAAGTATTAGAAATTGCAGAATATAATCCTAATACTCAAAAATTAACTTAAGAAATTGATATAGAATTGGCACTAATTCTTACATCAGAGCTGACCCCTTAAGAAGCTATAGTATAATACATTTTGATGTCAGAATAGAATAGAAATTTAGGACAGAATCATCTTATAGCCAAATCAGATCAACAAGAACAAATATGTTCTTCCTAACACATCAGTAATTAAAATTTTTCATATTAAAAGTCATGAAATATTTTTTCATTGAAAATTAATACCCGTTACATGAAATTCTGCTCTGTAACAAATGAGGTTAAAAACAGATTCTGGGTCACCTGGGTGGCTCAATCAGTTGAGTTTCCTACCCCTGGTTTCGGCTCAGGTCATGATCTCATGGGTCATGGGACTGAGCCCCACCACATCAGGCTCCCATGCTAGGCAAGGAGTCTGCTTGAGGATTTCTCTCCATCTGCCGCACCCCCCACTCACACACACACTCTCTAAAATGAATGAATAAATCTTATTTAAAAAAACAGTTTCCATACAGATGCATTATATAACCTTTCCTTATTACTTAGTAGTAATAGCAATGAAAAGTAGTGGCATGGATATGTGTTTAAGTAAAAAGATTACTTCATTATACATAAAACTGAAAGTTAATGAAAATAACTCTAACTTTTAATTCTCAGAGGATTTCTGTATAACCTCTGTTTTTTAATATATAACTGATCTTCTTAAGATCAGTTAATAAAAAAAAAAGTTTTTGTTGTGTGTGAGTGAATTATGGATTACTCAAAAATCATGAATTATCTGTAGATCATCTCGTTTTCAAATATTAGTTACTTATACTGCTACTTATATAACTTGTTCAGTGTAATAGAACATTTATTTTAATAAAATAATCAATTCAAAAGATAACATTAAAAAACAGTTATTACATGGGCGCCTGGGTGGCTCAGATGGTTAAGTGTCTGCCTTCGGCTCAGGTCATGATCCCAGGGTCCTGGGATCGAGTCCCCCATCGGGCCCCTGCTCCTTGGGAGCCTGCTTCTCCCTCTGCCTCTCTCTCTCTCTCTCTCTCTCTATCTCTCATGAATAAATAAATAAAATCTTTAAAAAAAAAAACAAACAGTTATTACCTCTGTGTTGGGGGAAAAAAACCCAAAAAGCTAAAGAAGACAACTCTACCTTGGTGAGATTATTTGTATCAGTCAAATAGACGACAGAAATTATTTATTGTTTCAATAGTGGGGACAGACGAGAAACTAAGAATTATAGCAATAGGAATGTGGATTGTAAATTCATTATGATTTGTCTTTATTGTTTTAGTGAATTCCCAGTATAGAAGTGATATCTTCATTCACGTACAAGTATGAATGAAGTTTTAAAGGCAAACATAATATGATTTTAGACTCTTTGCCTTACTGCTTATTGTATGTTACCATTTTTGCAACATCGGGAAAAGGCAACTCTACATCTTATCTTCATGGCCAGCAGCATTGCTGCAAAGCAGAAACTATGAAAACAAGAGAGAAGGAGGAAATAGTAAGCAATCAGAATTCTTTTCCTAAGGAGAAAGAGGCCCCTGGTATCTAACTAGTCATAAGGCAATTTATGAATACGAGGATTCCAGAAAGCAGTTTTGTAATATTGCCTTTAAAAATAATAAAACTTTAGAAACAGAGGATTTAGGGCAATGTTGCATGGTGGAATGAGCTTTAGAAAAGCACTTCTATACCCATTATTTCATTTCACCTTCCCAAGTTCCCTGTGAGTGAATAAGGCAAGAGATATCTCTGACTTTTGCAGATGAAAAATTGAGTCTCAGAAACATTGTTATTGGTCCAAGGTTGTATAGGTATTAAATGATAGACCTAGGAATAAAACTCAAGTTTTATGACTAGTTTTCTGAAGTTTTTTCTACTAGGAAATGTCACTTTGACTCACCCACAGAAGATAACTTTAAAATTGGATCTCCATGAACTAATAAGAGCCAAAGAGTCTTAATTTTAAAATGAGAAAGGTAGGATTTTATAACTCTCAGATTCAGCCTCCCGGAGAGTTAAAGTGACTTAGGCCTGGTCTTACAGTCAGCCTTGTGAAAGAGTTTATATGGTAGGTTTAGCACTTCACTGATCAGAAATAGTGTTATTGTGGAAGATTCAATAGCTAATAAGCACTGGAACCACAAGTCTCCTCCACCTCACAGAGATTCTGGAGTATAGTGCAACTCAGGGATTTCAGGCAAATTATTCTCTAAATTGGGGTGTTCATAGCCCAGAGCCACTGTCTAAGAGAGTGTATGGAACTGCAGGGCAAACTGGACACATCTTTCCAGAGTGTCTATTTTACTCGGTACTGACCACTGTGGCACAGTTTTCTTACACTAAGACAATGAGAAATATATCATAAACTGCAAAAATCAAATGAATTATTAAAATGAAAGAGAAGACTTCAAAGATATTTCTCACATTGGTGGTTTCTTGGATTCTGCCCCCAAGCTCCATGGGTGTTTATTTACTTTCCTCTGAAGCTAGAGTACGGTTTGTAAAAAAAAAAAAGTTACGCAAGCAGTGCTTTAGGATACAAAGCCCCTTCCTCTCTATTCACCTCTCTCCATGATACGATCCTCTAGAGCAAACCCACCCTTTTCTTAAAATCCCAAGTCATAAAATTGTCATCAATTAGTCTACAACTTATGATTTCTTTATGTATCTTTATACATATATTCTTAGCCCTCTGACTGGACTAAAAGATATCTCATCTTGATAAAGGAATGCTGTGTATTTTTCAAATCCGACATTTCTAAATAATTATAATATTGCCAGTTTCACACTGACTTCTCATTATTGGCTTGACCGATGCTTCCTGCTGCATTTGGCATGCCTATCTTAGAACTTCCGTTCTTATATTCCACTTAACCAATAGTTCTTTTCTTTCCCTGCCACCTACCCCAACTCCTGTAAGCTAAAGCTCTTTTTGTCCCTACACCAGATCTATAACACTTTCCAATCAAATCGAGGATGATATTTTACCTAAAAATTGAAATAGAAACTGAATGTAAAAACTAAATTGAATTTACAAGAATGCCTATACTTAGACTTGTACAGTATGTAGCCTTTCCAGACTGGTTTCTTTCACTAAGCAATATGCATGTAAGGTTCCTACATATATTTTGTGGCGTGATAGAGTATTTCTTTTTATCACTGAATAAAATTTCATTGTATAGATGTATCACAGTTTGTTTATCCATTCACCTTTTGAAGGACATTTTGGTCACTTCTAGTGTGGTACAATTATGAATAAAGCTGCTATAAACATTTAGTGCAAACCGTTGGGTGTAACTAGATTTTCAATTTATTTAGGTAAACACCTAGGAATGTGATTCCTAGACCATATGGTAAGATGACTTTAACTATGTAAGAAACACAAACTATTCTTCAAAATGGCTGTACCATTTTGCATCCCCACCAGCAATGAATGAGTTTCCATTGCTCCACATTCTTACCAGAATTTGGTATTGTGAGGGTTTTGTTTGTTTTTTTGGGGGGGTGTGGGGAGGTTGTGTTTTTTTTTTGTTTTGTTTTGTTTTTGCATTTTAGCCATTTTAATAGGTGTAAAATGCTTTTTAAACTTGTTTTGTATTATTTGTTTCTCTTCAAGATTTACAGCCTATTAAAATGCTAAGCTGTATTCCTGCTAAAATAAAAATCAAACTTAAGCTCTGCATGTGTCTAATTTTTTTAAAAGATAAAGTATGTATAAATCTAGAAATACCCCAATAAACAGTGATAAATTGAATGAGATAGGAATGGAATACAGCAAAACTCCTCCTAATCCACAATATTATGCAACCTGAGCTTAGAAAAGACAGTTAATAAATACCACCATTTTAAAAAGAGATGTTTATATTACCTCTATTATGAAGAACCAGCCAATTCCAGCCTGAGCATAAGACATGAAAGGAATAAATGCACATAATTTGAACTTCTTAGAATCAATTTCAAAGCCACTGAAGTTATTTTTCCTGAGATGTAAGCAAGGAGCATCTGACTTATTTGCAGTAAGAAAAAGGTGATAGGTAGCCCTTTTACGAAGATGGCGCCGAAGGCTAAGAAGGAAGCCCCTGGCCCACCCAAAGCCAAAGCCAAAGCAAAGGCTTTGAAGGCCAAGAAAGCGGTGCTGAAAGGTGTCCACAGTCACAAAAAAAAAGAAGATCCGCACGTCACCTACATTCCGACGACCCAAGACACTGCGTCTGCAGAGGCAGCCCAAATATCCTCGAAAGAGCGCCCCCAGGAGAAACAAGCTTGATCACTATGCCATCATCAAGTTCCCCCTGACTACTGAGTCAGCCGTGAAGAAAACAGAAGACAACACACTTGTGTTCTTTGTTGATATCAAGGCCAATAAGCACCAGATCAAACAGACTGTGAAGAAGCTCTACGACATTGACGTGGCCAAGGTCAACACCTTGATCAGGCCTGATGGAGAGAAGAAGGCATATGTTTGACTGGCTACTGGCTATGATGCTTTGGATGTTGCCAACAAAATTGGAATCATCTAAACTGAGTCCAGTTGGCTAAATCTAAATATAAATTTTTTCACCAAAAAAAAAAAAAAAGATGATAGCTAACTTACTAATGATGTACATAGATTTCTTCATAAGGGAAGTCTTAGAGAAGACATAATCTCCATTATAATAATTCAGGCATTTTATGAATAAGAACTCACTATATGGTTTCACGTCACACTTTAGAGAAGGAAAGTTAGGAGCTTATTGAGGGTCCATACAAAGAATAACCAATAACTAGCATCTTCTTCTGAAGGGCTCAGGATGACATCCTGGGAATAGAGTGGACTTTACAGGCTGATGGGGTTGGGCTGAAAAAGATTTTCTGCCTAGCCTATAGTAGATGCTCAAGAGTTCTCTAGAGGCTTTGAGGTAGTTGCCATGTGTTACAGGTTGGGGTTTACAGGAAGCAGATTCTTAGAGATAGAGTGTAGCATGCAGGAAGTTTATTAGGAAGTACCCTTGAGATCCAGAGCCATGGAAGAACAGGGAAAGAAGCAGATTAAGTAAGGCTGCCAATAATACCAGATAAGCCCATACGGAGCTCGAAAGCTTAAGTGGCCCAAGAGAGTTGCCCCTAGTCCCTAAAAGGACTAGGACTTTCTACCCTTGCCTTGATCAGTCATTGGATGTAAACCACTCCTGGAAGGGCATGATCTTGGGAAAAGTGGATCCCTATAGCTTACAAGGCTCCAATCTGAGTTTTGTCTGCTGACAAAACTCCTACAGTTAGGAGGATCTGGCTGGGCCATGTCTGTGCTCATCACAGGTCACTCCTTGCATCCCTATGATCTATTCTTTCATAGACATTCAGAGAGCAGCTACTCCAGGATTCCAGTGAATCTCCTTTTCTGGAGAATACCTAAGAAGAGGAAGTCTACAGGGACCAAATTTAGTCCTGGCCACTGCAGCTGGTTTTTAGGCTGCAGCTAATAATCTACCTATCCCTATTTTTCCATCCATTCTGTGTTCCTTTTACCTTCAAATGCTGGTCTTAGTGGTTTATCAGGTGGTATCACCTAGATCCTTATCCCTTATGGGTAGGGACTCGTGGTTACCATGGCGTTTCTCAGACTAGGATGGTTACACTTGTCTATTTACCAGCACAACTGAGCAAGGAAATATCAAGAGATGCTCAAGTAAATCCAGATCTAAACACATTCTACCCTGCTCCCATTGAGTAATAGTGGTCCTACCTCCTCCTGATGATTGGGTTGATTACCCAGGCCAAGTTGCTTGCTGAGCCCTGTACATAAGAGGACTTTAGGCAGCTTTATAGTCAAATAAACCTATTAATGTGTCCACCAGTTGGATACGTCTCCTTTGGGGAACAGAACATTTTATCCCTGCAAAGACCAGACTTACAGAAATGAGACAACCAAGTTCTCAGACTGTGTCATTGTGAGTGAAAATAAAGTGAAGCCACTCCTGCGTATAGTCTTTGGCTTCCACACCATGTACTCTCTACTTGGGACATAGCACCATATACCAATGCAAACTAATTTTTGTGACACCATAGAGCAGTGGGGAAAATAAATTTTCTTTTTATTTGAGATATTTTTTAAAATTTTGGATTTTAGAAATTAAAAAATGTACGGACAGTAAATTCTACTCTTTGTGAATTAGACAGGGGTATAGAGTTGTATACATACCACCACAGCCATAAAACAGTTTCATCACCCCCAAATATTTCCCATATCCCCTGGTAACCACTGACATGTTTTTTATCCCTATAGTTTTGCCTTCATAATGTAAATGATAATGTATATGCCAGAATATCATATAAATAGAACCATACAGTATGTTGTCTTCTTTTGTGGTTGGCTTCTTTCTCTTAGCAAAATGGATTTGAGATTAATCCATGTTGCTGCATCTATCAATAATTCATTACCTTTTATTGATGAGTAGTTTTATATTGTAGGTATGTACCAGTCTTTTTTATTATCTCCTGAAAGACAATTGGGTTGTTTCCAGTTTTTGGAGATTATGAATAAAGCTTGTATAAACATTCACATGCATGGTTTTGCATGAACATAAGTTTTCATTTCTCTTGGAAAAAAACTACCTTTTTAATAAATGGTGTTGGATCAATTGGATCCACAAGAAAAAAAACAACACTAAATTTTCTTTTACCATACACAAAAATTAATTCCTAGTACAGTGTAGATTTGTAGTGAAATATTTCTTAAGCATGGTATAAAAATCATTAACCATAAAAGAATCAATAATAAAGGAAAATAAACTATATTAAAATGAAGGTATTTATTAAAGATGCAATTAGAATGAAAGAAAATAAGTCTCAGATAAAAGAAGAAATACGACTGAGAAAGGGCTCATTCCCAGTCTTTACATGTTCTTTGTATAATCAAGTAGAAAGTGCACACAGCTGGAGGTGGGTGAGATGGAAAAGACAGCTCAACCATCAACCTAGAAAAGATGATACCCAATGGAGAATAAACTTTCACAAATGTGCTTAACCATTTTAGTTACCAGGGCAATACAAATTAACCCCACAATTAAATACTACAATACCACTACACATACAATAGAATGGTTAAAAGACATAATACAAAATGTGGTGAGGATGTGAAACAACTTTGCACAACCACTATCACTGCTCATTTGAAATTTACAAAATAAAGTACACGTGTATGACCAGATGCGCATAAGAATGTACAAACAGCTCCAAGTTGGAAATTTCCCCAAAATACATCAACCACAGAATGAAATGACATAACTGTGGTATATCCATCCAGTGGAATACTATCCAGCATGAAAATGAAGGAATAGTAGAAACAACTATGACAAATACAGTATTGAGCAAAAATAGACCTAAAGGCAAAACCTTGATTAGAAGTCAGGATAGAAATACCCGGGGCATGAGTGCGGGCAGGAAGAGGGCTCTACATATATTATTTCTTGACCTTGGTGAGAGTTACAAGGTTGTTTTCCTCATGAAAATTTATTGAGCTGAATATTTATGTTCATGCACTTTTCTATATGGATGTCATACATTACTTTTTAAAACTTCAAAAAATAGCAGCGATACTAAAGGGTTTCCAATAATTCTGAGTTGAACTAAGTTAACGTAACTCTAGTCTAAATATTGTGCTTTAATTTTTTTACCCCATCCTGCCCCCACCCCTCCACCCCCGAGAAACACCAAAAAAAACAATGGCTATTAAGCTATCCAGCAGGCTGGTATAGGTTCAAGAAGGAAAAATTAAATTTATGAGAGTGACTTGGCACCTAATATTCTCTCCCTTATGGCTTATCTGACTTTTCTTTCATCATCCTAGATCAGCTCCTCAACAGAAACAGATTAGCTGGATATCCCCACATAGGTTCTTGGTTTTGCTTCTTGCAGTCTTCAGAGTGTGTTCATGGGTAGATGTGCCAGGGCATGTGTGAATGTAACTATTCCCTGCCTCAACCCAAGGTTTGTTGAGAAGAATATCCTAAAATCTTGCCGTCTTCTTGCTGTCCCTTCCCTCCCCTTGCTAGCCCACTCATTGAGGTAGAGGTAGTTTTCTGACTGGTAAGTCTGGAAGAAGACTGAATGAGGTATGCTTAACCCAGACCTTTCCCCTCTTCTCCTCTCTGCATTTCCCAACCAAGAGAGAAGCTGGCTCTTGCTTTTTTTCAGCTAGAATATAAGCTCAGCGCTAGAGGTGCTGTCCTTTCAATTGTGGCTGCCCTGCCCTATGCAGCACAACCGTGAGGAAGTGAGGTAAGTCTGTATTCTTGAGGGGTTAGGGAGCAAGCCCATTTGGCTATTACACTGAACTACATTTTGCAACTCAGTCTTTCTCAGTAACAATGGCAATCGTAACGGCCGTCATCTGTCTTGCTGGGTTTGGTTTCATTTTGTTTTCCAATTTCTCACTTTGTTCAGAGCCAGAATAAAAGAAGGTAGAGAAGAGAGGTGCTACTTTTTAAGCATTCTCAAGACCCACATAATATGCATAAACTCTAATATGGAATATGTTATAAAATTTTATATAGTCATTCTCTTAAATGTTGTTAATTACATATTCTAAATTTGATATTAGAAATATATTCACTTCTTACCTTCCCCATGTCAAAAACTTGTTCCCCATGAGTTTCTACTTCTCTGTACTTTCCTTAAAGTCTGAGACCTTTCATATTATTTAGTCTGAGACTTCAGGAAAGAAGAGAAAAAGAAACAGAGAAGGGAAAGAAGAGAAGAAAATATTAATAACGGTTTCCATTTATTCAATGTTCCATATGTGTCAGGCACTAAGTGATTTATATGTATTTTCTGATTTAATTCTCACAACAAACCCATTTTTGCAGATAAGAAAACTGAAGCTAGGAAAAAATAAACAAGTTGTGTAAGACCACAAAGCTTGATAAAAGTCACGTTTCTTTCAACTTCCACATCACTTTCTGACTATGTTTTATTCAGCATTTGCCTTTGTTTGCCATATGATACTATAATTATTTTATATATGTTTCCTGTCTCATGAAATCAATTATTAGCCTCTTTAAAGCACAGATTATTTCCCATTTCAATTTATATCCTTGGTTTGTAACACAATGCCCTGGACCCAGCAGGTGCTCAGTAAATGTTGGTGATGGCCAAGAGCTCATAACAAATGAGACCATAAGACAAACAATATTAAAATGTGACTGGATGTTAAATATGGAATTTGAAGCTGTGGTGCAAGTTCAGTGGATAAAACAGGGAATCTGGTCTCTGTTCTGCACAAGCGGTAAAATGATATGCTATCTATAAAATATGTACTGAAATTTTTAAGAACTTTGAAACCAGGGACCTGGTTCTACCACTTATTAGTTATGAGACCTTGAAAAAGTCCTCCACCTTTCAGTTTCTTTCCTTTTCTCAAAAAGAGTTACATCTTCCTGAAAGGGTTACAAAGAGGTAATAACAAACAGCTTGTGCAGATTGAAAACTGTACTAGTCTGATACTATCAATTTACATTTGTCTTTTGGTAACACTCTATGCTATAGATGATAGAATGATGTATGACACTGTACAATAGTAATATACATAATATCATGTCATATGCTTCACAGATATAATATTAGATCATGTTATACTGCCATTTTATAATATCTATTAATTTTTTGGTAATAGCCTAGGATGAGCTCTCAATACACATTAAGCCTTACTAGACAGAAAAAATGTGGTTACCGTCACTGATATGAAGCTGCTGTCTTTCCTGTCTTCTTCTTTATTTCCCCCTCCTGCCTGTCACTTCTGTCCCCAGGCATACATCCTGTCAGAACCATGAAATATTAATTAGCTCCTTCAGGGAAAGTTTTTGCTAGGGCTTTTCTTCCACCTAATTTTCCAAGCTCCTGTGAATCCCTCTTTCTTCTACCTTATCCTGTTCTTGCTGCAGACCTGGATTAAGAATACATGAGTTCATACTGGCAAATCGATAGATCAATAGAATCCATATTATGTCATCTTCAGGTCTCTCCAGCAGCAGAGAGCACTGGCTGTGCATTCAGCACATGCTTAAAAATGCCTAGTGGTTGGAATTTAACTTTATCATAAGACAAACTCACCAGTGTTGTGTTTTTCATGCCCTTTCAAGAAGCTCTTTATGTCCAGTATAATTGAGTCTTCCTGAAGACAAACTCCTAAAAGATAATAATCATTAATATTTTTTGAGAAACACAAATATCATTTTGTTAAAAATTTATTTAAAAAAAATGCATGTTTTTGAGTTTTAAAAATTCAAAGGAGAGAGGTAAACAGGAAATAAAAACAGAAAAGCCCCCATGATCCCATCTTTATCACTGCTAGAAATCATTATTAATTGATTATTGTCTATCTTTCCTGAAAATAGCTATACAAACACATATATGCCAGTCTTACACACCCTCATACTCCCTGTACACACACTTATTCATATACTAGAATTTGTACATATACTTATTCTTTTTTATTTTTTTTAAAGATTTTACTTATTTATTTTTCAGAGAGAGAGAGCACACAAGCAGGGGGAGCTTCAGGCAGAGGGAGAAGCAGGCTCCCCACTCTGAGCAAGGAGCCTGATGCGGGATTCGATCCCAGGACCCTCAGATAATGACCTGAGCCAAAGGCAGATGCTTAACCAACTGAGCCACCCAGATGTCCCATACTTATTCTTTTTTAAAATACATGTAGTATGTACTACTCATACTGTTCTACAATTTACTTAAATATCTAAAATACAATAATCATAATAGTTGTATACTGGACACAGAATCTACAATATACAACCAAATGTGTTCACAGTATTTCACTGAATAGACATTCCATAACATTGTACAATTCTTCTATTTATGAACACATCAATTTTTTCCCTTTTGGGGGGAGTAGTTTACAAACAGTGCTTCACTGAATATGGCTGTGACAATTATTGCAAACTTGAGTCAAGACTAACACATCCACCAGTTTGTGGTCTATATTTAAAATTCTGTTTTTTGATTGCCAAAGGGGAGGTGGGCGGGGAAAATGGGTGACATAAAGGGGATTAAGGGTATACTTATCTTTATGAGCACTGATAAATGTATGGAATTACTGGATCATTTTATTGTGTACCTGAAACTAATATAACACTGTATATTAATTATACTTGAATAAAAAATAAAAAACAAAAAACATTAACACATTTATAGGTGGCATAAAGAAAAGGAGCATAGTTTAAAGTACAAAAACTACTGTATTTTGTTTTTTGGGTTTTTTGTTTTGTCTTGTTTTTAAAGATTTTATTTATTTATTTGACACAGAAAGAGCACAAGCAGGGGGCAGGCAGAGGGAGAAGTAGGCCCCCTGCTGAGCAGGGAGCCCAATGCGGGGCTTGATCCCAGGACCCCGGGATCATGACCTGAGCGGAAGGCAGACGCTTAATGACTGAGCCACCCAGGAGCCCCAAATTATTGTATTTTAATAAGCATTCTTCCCCAAAAGTTAGACTACTTTATATTCCCACAGTGTATAAGAGTGCCAATCTTATAGTTGAAAAAAAAATGGCAGTCTATTGCATTGCTGTCTTACTTTGTATGTCTTTTATTATGAATGAAGTTGATCATTTTTCACTGTTTTTATATTATGTTAATGGCATATAAATGTAACTGTACTTTGCATTCCCATTTTTTCCATCCATAAAACATGCCCTCCAAGATGGTGACAGTCTTTTGCAAAAGGGTAAGCTTAACACATTGGCGTCTGAGTAGTACTTTTCTAACATTTTGTTTCAGGATCCTTTTTACACTCAAAAAATATTGAGATCCCAAAGTGTTTGTGTTTATGTGGGTTATATCTAATGATAGTTATTTATCACACTAAAAATTAATGCTACAAATTTGTTAATAATTATTTAATGTAATACTAACCCCATTACAAGTTAACATAAAGGATTTTAAGGAAAAGTAACCATATTTAAAAGAAAACAGTTAAATTCCAGTATCTGCTTCTGAATTTAATTTATTGTGATATCAAATATCCTGTACCCTCTGGAAAACTTTGTGAAATTCTTATAAGAAAATGAAGATGAAAGGACAAATGATGACTTAGAAGTATTATTAAAGAAATCTTTCACCTTGTGTACCTAAAGAGGTCTTGTGGATTCCCAAGGGTACTTGGACCACACTCGGAGAACGACTTTGCTAGAGCAAGACTGTCTGTCTATAGAAATAAGAATATCCTGTTTGCTTTTTATGTCTTTTGAGTTTGGGTGCTCAGGCTTCAGAAATCAATTAATCACCAGCAATGTTGTTAACAGAAAGCTGATGTAATGAGGAAGGAAACACCACCAACATATCAAGAATTGATTAATGAAAGTTTTTGTTTATTTTTTGTTTTTAGTTTTGGCTTCATAGTTGTGGACAAACAAATCCTCTGCTACAGGTAATTTATTTTGGAAAGTTTTGAGCCTTAGAAAGATTCAAAATTGAAGTTAACAGTATATATGTTTCATGATTTGATCTTTGTATCTTCAATTATGCCTAGTGATTAAATTTCATATTGACTGTGCTTGAGCTCAATTTATTATATTATTAATTCTTTTCCAATGACAAGAATGATGAATGTTAATTTCTGCATGAGAATATGAGCTGACAAGCTTTCTCTCAACCTTCTCCCGGGATTTCAGTTCTGTTTGTTTTCCTATTGAAATTCAGAGATCTGTGCTATTATTTTTCTTTTATTGCCTTAATTTATTGTATACACATATAAAATTTATATCCACTTATAAATGTGATTCAGTCATGTGTATTTCTCTCTCATTTGCCTCCTCCAACTTTCTATCCCCTTAATCTATTAATGTCATCCCTCTCCCCAACAACCTCAAGTAACCCATATATTCTTTATATTTATTTCCATACTCTCATAATAATGCACCCCCTAAACACAGACATAAATGCAAACATACATTTAAGGGTACAAATTTTGGGGCACCTGGGTGGCTCAGTTGGTTGAGTGACTCTTGATTTTGGCTCAGGTCATGATCTCAGGGTTGTGGGATGGAGCCCCATGTCAGGCTCAGTGCTGAGCCCTCCCCCTCTCTAAAAAAATAAAATAAATAAAATAATAAAATAAAATAAAGGTACAAGTATTTTTCAAAAAAATGTGATCATAGTATGTACATTTTTCTGGATCTTGCTTTTTCTCACTAAATAATTACCCATAGTGAATACCAACAAGGGAATTAGTATATATATATATATATATATTTAAAGATTTTAAGTTATCTCTACACCCAACATGGGGCTCAAACTCACCCCTGAGATCAAGAGTCACATGCTCTACTGACTGAACTGGCCAGATGTCCTGGAATTAGTATAGTCTTAATTCATTATTCTTAAGAGTTGAATAGTATTTTATTTATTTATTTATTATTGTGATTTCTTTTAATTTTTTAAATTCCAGTATAACATACAGTGTTCTATTAGTTTCAGGTATACAATGCACTTTAAATTTATTCAACCATTCATTCTTCTATTTTAATGGCCTTTCCATTGTTGCTAGTTAATTTTTTATTTATTATTGTTATTTTATATCCTCACCATCCTGAACAATGCTGGAATACACATCCTTGATGATATATACTTACACACTAGCAGTTTCATTTTTATAGGACAAAAAGAATGCCAAAGTAGAACTGCTAGGTCAATTGGGATATAAGTTTTTAAAACATTTTTTTAAAAGATTTTATTTATTTATTTGACAGAGACAGCGAGAGAGGGAACACAAGCTGGGGGGAATGGGAGACAGAGAAGCAGGCTTCCCTGCTGAGCAACGAGCCCCATGTGGGCTCAATCCCAGGACTCTGGGATCATGACCTGAGCCAAAGGCAGATGCTTAACAACTGAGCCCCCCAGGCACCCCAAAACATTTTTAATAAAAGTTGCAGATTGCTTTTCAGAAGGGATACAGAATTCACAATTCCATCAGCAAGGCATGAGGATATCCTTATAAGTGTTAATCACACCTGTTAAATCTTAAAAGTATGACTAGTATAAAATAACAACACATTATATTACTCATGAGTTTGAACATCTTTTCATACTTTGTTGAAATTTTGAATATGTTCTTCTGAAAATAATCTACTCCAATTTTTGCATACTGTTCACATGGGACTCTTCCTGCTTACAGTTTTGGCTGAGGCTGCCTCTCTGAGAACAGTCGGTGCTACCCTCACATTCTAAATCAAAATGCCAGTTTTTCTATGCAGGACTTAAAAAGGAGGTATCAAAAACTGGTTCAGTAAATATTAATCCATCATCTGCATCCACTATCTATAAGAAGGCTAAGAATGCAGTAAAAATTTAAAGAGACAATAATGGAGGACATTGCAAGTATTCCACTGGAGAGAAAAATGTGTTTTCCCCTCACTTAAAGCCAAATGAGGAAGCTGCCATTATGGCATGGGGAACTAGACATATCTATCTGCTAAAATCTGGGGGATACAGGAGTTAGGATATGACTCACACCTAAAAACTCTGAAGCAGAGAAACTTGCCCCTACTGTCAGAGCGAAGAGACAACAATAAGAATTGCTGCCCTTGACAGGACATGGACATATGTCCATATGTAGATATGGACATAGGTACATCTCCTAGAAGCTAAATGAATAGGGTCTCTGGTCAGAAAGACAAACTTGAGGTATTTTAAAAGGAGGAGTCAAGGGACTTGAACTGAGAATGGGCCATGAGGAGCCATGATCTGAGTTGGGGAAGCCTTGACTCCTTAAGATGGAAATCCCCAGGGATAGATCTAGAAATAACCTACACAGTGCCCTTCAAGAGAAAAAGCTACTCTTTGAACATCTGCCTTTCCCAGCGAAGCCAACACAAGATACAATTGTACAACTTGTCTTGCCCCTTAGTTCTACTCTTACCCTGTACTCCAATCCTGGAGGATTTTAAAGCAGCTTAGTGAATAGAGGAAGAGGAAATGATAAAAAGGGATTTCACAGGCAAGGTAGGGAAACAGAAAAACAAAAGATGGCCACACCCATATACTGGTTTCCTTGTAAGTATTTTGTTTATCTTTTCTGAATTCTTTGGGTGATTACTGAGATACTTCAGTTTCATTTTTCTTCCCTAATAATTAAGGCCATAAATGTTTCTGAGTACTGCTTTCACTATTTCTCATGGGCTTAAGTACTGTTTCTTACAGGGAGTTTGCAATTTTCCTTTGATCTCAGGGTTATCTGGGAGTGTGTTTCTTAACTAGCATTTATTGTTATTATATTTAGAAATGTATTCCTAATTTTATGAAACTATTAAGAGAGGCTATTGTTAGGGTTTATAAGTAATACTCCCTTCCTCTTCCTTCTCTTTCCAATGAGAATGAGTTGGGAGTTGTAACCAGGAGCCAAACATATGGAGATAAAAATGTCAGTTTTAACACAGAGTAAGTCTCAGTCCAAGGTATGAGCTTGCTAACCTTCACCTCTGATTTAACAAGGTTTACCTACACAGCCCTTCAAAATGGTAAATTACAACACTAGGGCAAGCTCACCCCTCTAAATTTACCACCCAGAGAAGTGGAGAATTTGTGTTTTCTTAGACCTGCTAGGGTTCAAGTCCTAGTGTTGATGTACTCTAAGTGAGCACACTGATGTCAGAGTAACTGTTCCCTGCAAGCATGGTCAAGCAACATTGTAGAAGTCAAGCTGCTATCTTCTAAGAGACCTCCCTCCTTCTAGCCTCTTTATATTAACTTAGACTCAGGACTAGGAAGACCTCAGCTTACCTGTTGATCAACTCTAAGCTAAGATCTTGAAAATCAAGGACAGGAGGCTTTGACATGTAAGACCAATGTAGAATTTGCTCCCAAGGGTCCATGAATTTCAATAGTGTGCTGGACTCTGTGGACTCTGCTGTCTGAGCTCTTCTATCAGCTCAGGGGAGAGCCCTACATCAGTTGTCTACTGGCCAAGATGCTAGATCAGAAAGCTACTGGCCAGGAGTTCACTTGTCTCTGGCTGGATGTTAGCCTTAGTAGATCCTAAGCTCAGGAGAGGTAGATAGACTGGGAGTGGGAGCAGAAGGGCAACAGGTGAAGTTCACATGGACCATTTTTCCGTTATCCTCTCTCATTGTCATTTTAAATAGTATACAATATTTATTTTTCTACATTCTCATGTAGAAAGTGAAATCTGAGGGGAAGTCACTTAAAGATAGCTTTTACTGATGTTTTAGAATCTTTAGTTGTTCTCTTGTATCTTTTAAGTCTTAGAAATAAGTTTTTTTTTTCTATTATATGCACTTTTTCAGTTTTATTAAGGTATAATTGACATATAAATTTGTAAGATATTTAAACTGTACATGTAGAATCTGATTTTGTATGTATATATTGTGAAATGATTCCTCCAGTTTAGTTAATTTACACATCCATCACTTTACATCTTTTTGGGGGAAGGGGTGAGAACATTTCATTTCTATTCTCTTAGCAAATTTCAATTACACAATACAGTGTTATCAATTATAGTCACCATGTTTTACATTAGATTCTCATCTAATTACTCATCTCATAGCTGAAACTTAATACCCTCTTACCAAACTCTATTTCCCCCACTCCCCAGTCCCTGAAAATAATTTTTCTACTCTCTGTTACTATGAGTTCAACCTTTATGTTTTTTTGTTTTTTTTTTTTTAGATTCTACATGTAAATGATACCATGCAGTATTTGTTTTTCTGTCTGGCTTATTTCACTTAGCAAAATGCCCTTAAAGTACATCCATGTCAGTGCAAATGTTAAGATTTTCTTCTTTCCTACAGCTGAATAATATTCATATATATATATAGAGAGAGAGAGAGAGAGATGAACACATAGGTTATTTCCATATCCTGGCCATTGTGATTAATGCTGTAAAGAACATAGATGTGCAGGTATCTCTTTGAGATCTTGTTTTCATTTCCTTTGGATATATACCCAGAAATGGCATTGCTGGATATATGGTAGTTCAATCTTCAATTTTTTGAGGAATCTCCATTCTGTTTTCCATAGGAGTTGCACCAATGTATATTAGTTCCAAATGGAACAAAAGAATAAAATCAAATCCTTATGTCACAACGCACACAGAAACCAACTCTATATAGATGAAGAACCTCAGCTTTACAATAAACTCTTATATTACATATGTGCACCAGGAAGTGTGTAGGAGAATTCACAGCTTCCTGGAAACCTTGTTCTTAACAGTAAAGAAAAATAAATGATAGCAATCCAATGTCCATCAACTAGAGAATGAGCAAATAAACTGCTCTTTTTCACACAGAAGAAAATATATAGTAGTAAAGGAGCTATAGCTACATACATTATTAATAATATAGTAATAATAATATAATGTTAAGTGAAAAGGCAAGTCCAAAGACTACATATGGTAAGGTACTGTACTGTTCTCATTCTTGGCTTGGGTAGCATTGTCATAGGTATTTATTATATTATATATCAGAAAATGTATTACTTAAGTGGTTAGGATGAAAGAAGGTCATATGTGGATTTAATGATGACAATACGTATAATCCAAGTCCAAAAAGAAAAATCTGTGTTTAATACACTAAATTTAAATCTTTACTGAGACGCCTCTCTGTTTAATTTTTCCTCTGTACTAGCACTTCATTCTTATGAAGGACTACTGTATCTCCTTTCAAATGCTTTACCACATGTTGAATATGTGCCAGACAAGTCCTCCATCATTATTCTTATTTAATAAGGCAGTCCTCACTTTTCTCAGTCCTGTGCTAACTATACAACATACATATCAGAACTGTGTCCTCTATTTGCACAATTTCTCAGTTACTATGAAACCATGCAAAGTGAGGGCATAGTTTTGACATATATGAGTTTTAGTTAATATTACACTACACAAAGTGGTGACTGTCTATATTTTTCAACATTTCATCCCAATATTTTGTTAGATAAATTTAGAAATGTGTCAAGCTAAAAAACAATTTTATTTTAAAATTCATAGATTAATTAGGGGCTAATAGCCATATCTACAATTTGCAACAAAACTATTGCAAAAATAAAAACATTAAGTTACCAGCTATAAAATAAAAATACGTAACAGAATATTTGAAGCTATGTCAGATATAAAATTCTATTAGATGGAATTGGAAGCTAAACCTCATTAACCCATGGAGCCTCTTTCTCTGCTCCTGAGCAGAGCCATCGTCTAACCATTCATAAGTTTATCAACCCACTTCTTAACCTTGGAATGTCCTAGGGCACAGAAATCGATTTCCCATAATAGATCTTGATTTGTGTGGGACATAGGACTCTATGGGAAAATATCCAAGTAAGAGTAAGTCTGATAGAGTGTACAAGAGATCAGTAGAACCTGAGCTTGCAATGAGCAATGTTTCCAGGGAGAGTATGAGACGAGGATTCACTATTCCCTTAACATTGCCCCTTGGAGGCCTATTAGCTCTAAGAAAGTGAATGATGTAGAATATAGAAAGAATCTACTGGGGCCCAACCTGCCTGCTATGAGAAAATATTTGAAAAGACTAGTCATATAAAGAAAAAAACCTTTTTCTTGTTTTGTTTTGTTTATGGCCAGAGGAAGAAAATATTGAAAACTGAGAATATCTGTGGCAACACTGACAATCACATGAGCAACAACCCCTAAGCAACAAAGGTCAGGAAGAATGAACACTGGAACAGAAAAATGCTGGAACTGCAAGAAGGAGATTTGTGTCTGTCAGAATTCTGCCTATCCAAGCACTCCTAGAAATTTCGGCTCCCCAAGAAATTACTCAGGAAATCTGCAAAAAGGAAATAAAAAGTTAGACTTCCTGTAAGTCAAGAGAGTATTAATTTAGAGATTTGAGGCTTGGGGTATTGCTATAGATAAAGGAGGCATCAGGAAACATATGGATGACCTACAAAAATCCACAGCTTTCCTAGATGGGACATGATAATATAATGCTAAATGGACCAAAGAGTTTTTATCCTGTTGCCTTCTTTAACTCCCATGGTTCTTACCAACTAGCAATTTTCTCTCAGAGAATATTTGGCGATGTCTGGAGACATTTTTGATTGTCACAATTCAGGGTGGGTGGTACTGGCATCTAGTGGGTAGAGGCCAGTGTTATTCTATACATTATACTATTCTATACACTATGATAAACATCCTAGAATACAGAGAACAACCCTTCACACAAAGAATTATCCATCCCCAAATGTCAATCGTACCAGGTTAAGAGGCCCTGGTTTAAGACACATCCCCATTATCCCAACCTCCTGAGTATGAGCTTAGCATTTGCATCAGTATGCCACTTTGAAGGGATGTTATGTAAGTCTCAAGCATGAAATAGACCTTTTGATTATTTCATTTCTTCCTATATATATATTTATATACACCTCTTCTCACCAGCATGTCTTCCTGCTTTAGAGTATATCTGTATCACTCTCCTGTGTTAATCCATGACAGATACATATTATCTTTAAAAATATGGCCATCTATCAGTTCTGAAAAAACAAAAACAAAAACCTCATCTGAAAAACAAATTGGTTGCAATTATAGCTTCATCTGGTCCCTTGGCATATATCTGTAATGCTGATTTAGTGCTTCTGATAAATGTTTCCCCAAATGCATCTCTTTAGCAGCATTAGAAATAATAGCTGAAAGAAATGAGTCTTTCCAGTTGCAGTAACTATAGTCAGAGAGGATATGAACTCAAATTTATTGCTAGGATATTTGTAATGTCCAAACAATTGATTTATATATTTCTCTGATAGGTATCATGATGAAAAGTAGTAACACAAAGGCATGCCATTATAAATAGGTTGTTGGTTTTAGGGTTTTGTGTGTGCATGGTTTCTTTGGTTTTTCTGAAGCTGCAATTAATGAAGAGATTTAATTAAACAGCTGTTAAAAGAGAAGCTGCCTGAGATAGTTGGTATATTTATCCAATGCTATAGAACCATTGCCCCACTGCAGAACTTTATCTATACATAGCTATTTGGGTTTAGGCTTTGTGAAAACAGCACGTTTTAATATCTCGATTGCTTTTTTGTTAAGAGAGGAAGCATCATAGTTTAATCTTAAGAGAAAAAAAAAAAAAAAAAACCTGGAGGGAGATCAAGAGTATGACCTTGAAGTGTTTTTGTTCATGCATCAAGTCTCCATTCATGCATAAGTATGCCAAGGGAGTAATCAAGGTAGCTGTTTCTGTCTTCCCTGACTGCTGGGTGTTATTACCCAAATCAAGTACATTAAACACATTGTGGAGAAGACAGGAAAGGAAATGAGCCTTTAACCAGATTTTTGAAGATATTTTTAACTTGGCAGTCTCTCTAATAGGGAATCATTTTTCTTTTGAAGAACAATGGATGGTCAGTATCAGTTATTTGTCAGAATCAAGTTGAAAAAACCCTATCTTATGATAGGGACTTGATTTTGAAAACAATTTTGTTTTTAAAAAATAAATCGTTCTACAGTAAAAACTTTTTATACCGTAGATAAGATTGCTCTATTCAGATACTACATGATGTCAAAGCATTCCAAAGACTACTGGAATCTAGGGCAGAAATGCAAAAGTTTTTGAGTGGGTAATAGGAGACTCTTGGCTTAAGTGTAGAAAATGAAATAAAAGGGAAAAATAACTCATGAGTTTGGCAAAATAAATGCCTTAATCTTATCTAGGTATTTAGAAATTATTTGGCACTATATCAAGTTAATTATTCTGTTTATAGGAAGATGATGCTTTAAGTACAAAGGATTTTTTTCCCTTCTTAATAAAATGCAAGATAAGAAAATGATCCTTCTTTTGTGTTACACTGGAATGATTGTAGTAAGGAAATGTGGATACCTGCTGAAAAAGAATCTCACTTTAATTTTCTGAAAATAAACAAAAATGGTGCCATTGGTGCTACCAAAGTTTCTCACAATGACTTGAAATTTCAATCTGTATCAGAAAACTTGACTGTGACCTAGAATTCTGGCTAACATTCAGATTCTTTCCTAGTGTTATGAAACCTCATGACAGAGTACAAACTAAGAGGAGTTTTAAATTTGTTCCCACTTTGCAATTATAAGACCATTAATTAATAGCTGATTTTGTAACCATTCATTGCCATTCACTGCTTTTCTCTATCATGGATTACTCAAAAACAATGTCAACACATACATACAAATATGAAATAACTTGTCTGTAACAGCAAGAACAATTTCTACCTAACAAAATCCTATTTCCATTTTCAAGAGACCTGTAAAAATATTGCTGACTACATGTAGAATAAACAAATTGTTAATAGGAATTTCATCTTCATATTACCTTGTAGACTTCATAAAATTATCAGAAATTGATTATTCACATTTACAACCTTTGCTTTAAGCAAGTTGAATATTAGGGCTATTTATGGATGAGGAAACTGAGGTTCAGAGCTGTTGCATGACAAGCTTAAGACCACAGAGTTAACAAGTGATATAGCCAATAATAAAACAAATGTCTTTGTACTAAATGAAGGAATCTGTCTCCAAAATGAAACAGCCAGTATTGTTAGAAGAGGATAATATCATCTAGATATTCTACAATTTTATATCCACAATTCTAATCTAGTAAGTCTAATAAAAAGTTCCATATCATGATTAAAAAAAAAAAAAAGAGGACTTATAAGAAATAAAGAAAACCACAGGAAAAGAAAGACACCAACAGATAATTTAGACAGTTTTTTAAATTACTGTAACAGGGGCACCTCAGTGGCTCAGTTGGTTGAGCATCCAACTCTTGATTTCAGCTCAGGTCATGGTCTTGGGGTCATGAGATCAAAACCCTGCATAGGGCTCTATGCTCAGGGGGGTGTCTGCTTTAAATTCTCTCTCCTTCTCCCTCTGCCCCTCCTTCTCACCCCACCCCACCCCACACACCCTCTATCTCTAAATAAATAAAATCTTTAAAAAAATAAAATTACTGTAACATATTCAATGAAATAAAGAAACATTAAGAATTTCAGCAGAGAACTGGAATCCATTTTTTAAAAATAAGGTCAATTCTAGAACTCTGCCGTCTAATATGTTAATTGTGAGCCAACTGTGGCTATTTAAACTTCAATTAACTGAAGTTAAATAAAGTTTAAAAGTCCATTCCTTTATAAGACAAAAAGAAAAGTCAATTCCTTTGTTACACTACACACACATTTCAAGAGCTCAATAGCCACATATGGTGGGAAGCTACCATAATAAAACAGTCCAGTCTACAGAGTATTTTCATCATCCCAGAAAGTTCTCCCGGGCATCACTGTTCTAGAAATAGAAATTACAATAACTGAAATTAAGAAATCAAAAGCAGGTTTAATATCAAACTAAATAAAGCAAAACAGCAGATTAGTAAACTGGAAAAGAAATAATTAGAAAACATCATAATTTGTAATACTGGGGAGCTTGACAGATCAATTTGCCCTATAGAACAATTGCCCTATAGAACAATTACTTAACTGGAGAGAATTATTTTTAAAAAAAACACACAAAAAAATGTAGTCTCTGGATATTGTCCCAATAGCACACAAAAAGTAGTGAAACATTCACTCAAGGAAATCTACTATATCTCAGTAAGAACAGTGAGAGTCTATGGCATTTAAGCCATTACTTGCTCCCTTTCCCCATAACCTATACCAGCTCAGATTTATGGAAACTTTACTCTTGACGCATGGAACTAAGAAGTCCAGGGTCTTCCCTCTCCCTCCAGCTCTAGGTCTAAGGCCATAACTTCACTGGTGTTTCTCAGTGTTTCTCAGGCCTCCTAACTCCAAAACTCTATTCAAGGTGGGAATAGCTAAGAAAACTAAAACTCTCTTTCCCCATCCACCCAGTCCCTACTTGTAGAAAAGAAGCTCTACTTTGGGGGAAAAAAAAAAGTTCAGGAAACTTGGAGCCCTGACCATGCCTACCCTAGCTCACCTGTAGAATAAAGGTTACATGACCAAAGGGAAAGCCAGGAAGACAGGAGCTAACCACCCTTCTAATATTCTTTTGTAGAACTAAAATATCATTCTGAGAGGGACTGGCCTCTGTTCTCATGCCCAGCCATTGTGCAAAGACACTGAGCTTCTACCCAATGGAAGAGAAAGACAATAAGGGGAATGACTATATTTAGAAGAGAGCATGGAGAACTTCATGCCTAAGGGTCATGCCCAAGGATGTGCCCCTCAAGAGTGATCAAAGAGGAAAGATCCAAGCTACCAGCCCCTGACTGAACATGTGGAAAAAACTGTAAACTCTCTAAGCTATGACAGTCTCCAGGCCAGGCATACAAATTCAACGGTATAGAAAAATATCTAACTGACTAAGATGACTAAAGTACAGCCTTTGACTAATAAATGACTTATGCTGATATAGGGATAGTAGTTGCTAAAAGACAAAAACAAGGAAAAAAAAAAGGAAAGAAAAAATATATATATGAGCAAAGATAGCAGAGGGTGTGTACTACAGAGGGAAATAGACTTCACAGAATTAATTCAGTCAATTCATTAAAAACATAAACAGGGGCGCCTGGGTGGCTCAGTCGTTAAGCGTCTGCCTTCGGCTCAGGTCATGATCCCGGGGTCCTGGGATCGAGCCCCACATCGGGCTCCCTGCTCTGCGGGAAGCCTGCTTCTCCCTTTCCTACTCCCCCTACTTGTGTTCCCTCTCTCGCTGTGTCTCTCTCTGTCAAATAAATAAATAAAATCTTTCAAAAAAATAAAAAATAAAAACATAAACAAATGACAAAGCAAAAACAACAGTAACATTATCCCAGAGGGACCAATAACCAGTGTTACTACAATATGTTATCTAAAATGTCCATTTTGCAACAAAAAATGACAAAACAAAGACAGAAAAAGTGCAACCCATATATAGTTTTAAAAAAACAAGCTTACAATAAAATTGCCTTTGAGGGACACAACTAGTAGATTAAACAAAGACTTCATTAACAACTGTAACTATGTTCAAAGAACTAAAGGAAACAATGTCTAAATAATTAAGCATTTATTTATTTAGTACAAAAGATAATTGTTTAAAGTAAAAATAGTAATCAGGCATTGTTAATAACATAGATAAATAAAATGAATGACCACAATGTCATACATGATGGCAGGAAAGAATTGGTAATACAGTATTATAAGATATTTGCATTAAATGTGAAACAGTATAGGGTTATTTGAAGGTAAATATTATTTGTGAATGTATATTACAAACTCTTGGGAAACCACTAAATATTTTTAAAGAAGCATAATTAATACAATAAGAGAAGAGATAAAACTTGATCATATAAAATGCTTAATTAAAATCTGAAAAGAAAGAAAAAGAAGTGTGGAGGGAAGGAAAAGCAAAGAAAAAATAATGAATATAAGACTGCTAACTTTGATCAAAAGAAAGCTGGAATAGTTATATTAATTTCATAAAGCTGATTTCAGGACAGGAAAATTTCCAAGGATAAAAAATAGTATTACGGAGAAGTCTAAGATGGCAGAGGAGTAGGAGACCTTAGTTCTGTCTGGTCCCAGGAATTCAGCTAGATAGCTATCAAATAATTGTGAACACCTGCAAACTTAACAGGAGATCTAAGAAAAGAATTGCTGCAATTCTACAAATAGAAAAGCAACCACTTTCTGCAAGAATGACAAGATAGAAAAACTCACCTCAAAAAAGAGAACAAGAGGCAGTACTGACTGCCAGCGACCTAACCAGTATGGATATAAGTAAGATGTCAGAACTACAGATCAGAATAACCATTATAAAAATACTAGCTGGGCTTCAAAAAAGCATAGAAGATACTAGAGAATCCCTTTCTGGAGAAATAAAAGAATTATAATCAAGTCAAAATCAAAGAGGCTATTAATGAGATGCAATAAAAAATGAAGTCTCTAATGGCTAGGATAAATGAAGCAGAAGAGAGAATTAATAATATAAAAAATAAAGTGATGGAGAATAAAAAAGCTGAGAAAAAGATAAACAACTACTGGATCACAAGAATTTGAGAGAAAATTGATACCATAAGCAAAACAATACTAGAATAACTGGGATCCCAGAAGAAAAGGAAAGAGAGGGGCAGAAGGTATACTGGAGCAAATTATAGCTGAGAATTTCCCTAATCTGGGGAAAGAACCAAGCATTCAAGTCCAGGAGGTACAGAGGACCCCCCTCAAAATCAATAAAAATAGGTCAACACCTCAACATGTAATAGTGAAGCTTACAAATCTCAGAGACAAAGAGAAAATCCTGAAAGCAGCTCAGGACAGGAGGTCTGTAACCTACAAGGGTAGAAACATTAGACAGGCAGCAGACCTATCCACAGAGACCTGGCAGGCCAGAAAAGACTGGCATGATATATTCAGGGTGCTAAATGAGAAAAATATGCAGCCAAGAATACTTCATCCAGCAAGGCCGTCATTCAAAATAGGAGAGATAAAAAGCTTCCAGGACAAACAGAAACTAAAAGAATTTGTGATCACTAAACCAGCACTGCAAGAAATATGAAAGGGGATCCTTGAAGCAAAGAGAGAGCCCAAAAATAACATAAACCAGAAAGGAACAGAGACATTATACAGAAACAGTGACTTCACAGGTAATACAATGGCAATAAATTCATATCTTTCAATAGTTACTCTGAATGTAAATGGGCTAAATCAAAAGACACAGGCTATCAGCTTGGGGTAAAACAAACAAACAAACAAACAAACAAACAAACAAAAAACAAGACCCATCAATATGCTGTCTGCAAGAGACTCATTTTAGATCCAAAGACCTCCAGATTGAAAGTGAGGGGGTAGAAAAACCATTTATCATGCTAATGGACTTCAAAATAAAGCTGGGGTAGCAATCCTTACATCAGAAAATTAGATTTTAAGCCAAATAAGAGCGAGGAAGGACACTATATCATAATTAAAGGGTCTATCCAACAAGAAGATCTAACAATTGTAAATTTTTATGCCCCTAATATGGGAGCAGACAATTATATAAACCAATTAATACAAAATTAAAGAAACACATTGACAATAATACAGTAATGGTAGGGGACTTTAATACCCTACTCACTGCAATGAACAGATCACCTAAGCAGAAAATCAAAAAGGAAACAAGGGCTTTGAATGACACACTGGCCCAGATGAACTTCACAGATATATTCAGAGCATTCCATCCTAAAACAACAGAATACACATTCTTCTTGAGTACACATGGAACATTCTCCAGAATAGATCACATTCTGGGTCACAAACCAGGTTTCAACTGGGACCAAAAGATTGAGAGCATTGTCTGCATATTTTCAGACCACAGTGCTTTGAAACTGAAATTCAATCAGAAAAGGAAATTTGGAAAGAACTCAAATACATGGATATTAAAGAGCATCCTACTAAAGAATGAATGGGTCAACCAGGAAATTTAAAAAGAATTAAAAAATTCATGGAATGAAATGAAAATGAAAACACAACTGTTCAAAACCTTCAGGATGCAGCAAAGGCGGTCCTAAGAGGGAAGTATATAGCAATGTAAGCCTTTCTCAAGAAACAAGAAAGGTCTCCAATACACAACCTAACCTTAACACCTAATGCAGCTGGATAAAGAACAGCAAATAAAGCCCAAACCCAGCAGGAGAAGAGAATTAACAAAGATTAGAGCAGAAATCAATGAAACAGAAACCAAAAGAACAGTAGAACAGATCAACGAAACTAGAAGCTGGTTCCTCAAAAGAATTAATAAGATCAATAAACCCCTGGCCAAACAACAAAAAGAAAAGAGAAAGCACCCAAATTAATAAACTCATGATTGAAAGAGGAGAGATCACAACCAACACCGAAGAAATACAAACAATTTTAAGAACATATTATGAGCAACTATATGCCAAAAAATTAGGCAATCTGAAAGAAATGGATGCATTCCTAAAGATGTATAGACTACCAAAACTGAAACAGAAAGAAACAGAAAACCTGAAAAGACCCCATAGCCAGCAAGGAAATTAAAGCAGTAATCAAAAATCTCCCACCAAACAACAGTCCAGGGCCAAATGGCTTCCCAGGGAAAGTCTACCAAACATTTAAAGAAGAATTAACACTTATTCTTCCAAAGCTGTTTCAAAAAATAGAAATGGAAGGAAAACTTCCAAACTCTTTCTATGATGCCAGCGTTACCCTGATCCCAAACCCAAACAAAGACCCCACCAAAAAGGGGAATATCCCTGATGAACATGAATGCAAAAATTCCTACCAAGATACTAGCCAATAGGATCCAACAGTACATTAAAAGGATTAGTCACCACAACCAAGTGGAATTTATTCCTGGTGTGCAAGGGTGGTTCAACATCTGCCAATCAGTGTGATACAAATATTAATAAAAGAAAGGACAAAAACTATATGATCCTCTCAATAGATGCAGAAAAAGCATTTGACAAAGTACAGCATCCTTTCTTGATTAAAATTCTTCAGTGTAGGGATGGAGGGAACATACCTCAATATCATAAAAGCCATATATGAAAAGCCCACACCAAATATCATTCTCAATGGAGAAAAACTGAGAGTCAGGAATTTCCCTAAGGTCAGGAATATGACAGGGATGTCCACTATCCTAAGGTCAGGAATATGACAGGGATGTCCACTATCACCACGGTTGTTCAACATAGTCTTAGAAGTCCTAGCCTCAGCAATCAGATAACAAAAAGAAATAAAAGGCATCCGAATTGGCAAAGAAAGTCAAACTCTCACTCTTTGCAGATGATATGATACTTTATGTGGAAAACCCAAAAGACTCCACCCCAAAACTGCTAGAACTCATACAGGAATTCAGCAATGTGGCAGGATATAAAATCAATGCACAGAAATCAGTTACACTTCTGTACACTAACAACAAGACAGAAGAAAGAGAAATTAAGGAGTTGATCCCATTTACAAGTGCACCCAAAACCATAAGATACCTAGGAATAAACCTAACCAAAGAGGCAAAGAATCTGTACTCAGAAAACTATAGAATACTCATGAAAGAAATTGAGGATGACACAAAGAAATGGAAAAACATTCCATGCTCATGGATTAGAAGAACAAATATTGTTAAAATGTCTATGCTACGTAGAGCAATCTATATATTCAATGCAATTCCTATCAAAATACCAACAACTTTTTTCATAGAGCTGGAACAAATAATCCTAAAATTTGTATGGAACCAGAAAAGACCCCGAATAGCCAGAGGAATGTTGAAAAAGAAAACCAAAGCTGGTGGCATCACAATTCTGGACTTCAAACTCTATCACAAAGCTGTAATCATCAAGACAGCATGGTACTGGCACAAAAACAGACACATAGATCAATGGAACAGAATAGAGAACTCAGAAATGGACCCTCAACTCAATGGTCAACTAATCTTTGACAAATCAGGAAAGAGTATCCAATGGAAAAAAGACAGTCTCTTCAACAAATGGTGACAGGAAAATTGGACAGCTCCAGGCAATAGAATGAAACTGGACCATTTCCTTACACCATACATAAAAATAGACTCAAAATGGATGAAAGACTTAAATGTGAGACAGGAATCCATCAAAATCCTTGAGGAGAACACAGGCAGCAAGCTCTTTGACCTTGGCCACAGAAACATTCTTGCTAGACACATCTCCAAAGGCAAGGGAAACAAAGGCAAAAATGAACTATTGGGACTTCATCAAGATAGAAAGCTTCTGCACAGCAAAGGAAACAGTCAACAAAACTAAAAGACAACCGACAGAATGGGGGAAGATATATGCAAATGACATCTCAGATAAAGGGCTAGTATCCAAGATCTATAAAGAACTTTTCAAACTCAACACCCCTTGGGGACAAATAATCCAGTCAAGAAATGGGCAGAAGACATGAACAGACATTTCTCCAAAGAAGACATACAAATGGCCAACAGACACATGAAAAAGTGCTCCATATCACTTGGCATCAGGGAAATACAAATCAAAACCACAATGAGATAGCACCTCACACCGGTCAGAATGGCTAAAATTAACAAGTGAGGAAACGACAGATGTTGGTGAGGATATGGAGAAAGGGGAACCCTCTTACACTGTTGGTGGGAATGCAAGCTGGTGCAGCCACTCTGGGAAACAGTATGGTTTTTTTGTTCCTCAAAAAGTTAAAAATAGAGCTACCCTACGACCCATCAATTGCACTACAAGGTATAATATACCCCAAAGATACAAATATAGTGATCTGAAGGGGCACCTGCACCCCAATGTTCATAGCAGCAATGTCCACAATAGCCAAACTATGGAAAGAGCCCAGATGTCCAGCGACAGATGAATGGATTAAGAAGATGTGGTATATATATACAATAGAATACTACTCAGCCATCAAAAAAATGAAATCTTTCCATTTGCAATGACATGGATGGAACTAGGGAGTATTATGCTTAGCAAAATAAGTCAATCAGAGAAGGACAATTTATGATCTCACTCATATGTGGAATTTAAGAAACAAAACAAAGGATCATAGGGGAAGGGAGGGGAAAAATAAAACAAAACGAAATAGGAGAGGGAGACAAACCATAAGAGACTTTTAATCATAGGAAACAAATTGAGAGTTGTTGGAGGGGAGAGGGATGGGGAGATGCGGTAACTGGGTGATGCACATTAAGGAGGGCAGGTGATGTAATAAGCACTGGTATTATATAAGACTGATCAATCACTGAACTCTACCTCTGAAACTATATGTTAATATACACTATACACTATATGTTATACACTATATGTTAATTAACTGAATTTAAATTAAAAAATTAATACACTATATGTTAATTAACTGAATTTAAATTAAAAAATTAAGATAAAAAAGAAACAAAAAAAACCCAAAAAGATAAATAACATAAAATCCACTTTAAACCAAAAAAAGAAGTATTCTATAATGACAAAGGAGCCAATTATCCAAGACATAATAATCATAAATATAAAAATAATGTTGAAAAGGAAGAACAAAGTTGGAGGAACCACGTTTCCCAATTTCAAAACTTACTATAAAGCTACATTAATCAAAAAAGTGTGGTAGTGGTATAAGAATAGACAGATTGTTGGGCGCCTGGGTGGCTCAGATGGTTAAGCGTCTGCCTTCGGCTCAGGTCATGATCTCAGGGTCCTGGGATCGAGTCCCGCATCGGGCTCCCTGCTCCTTGGGAGCCTGCTTCTCTCTCTGCCTCTCTCTCTCTCTCTCTCTCTGTCTGTCATGAATAAATAAAATCTTAAAAAAAAAAAAAGAATAGACAGATTGTTCAACAGAATAGAACTGAGATTCAGAAATAAACCCATATGTTTATGGTCTAATGATATTTTACAAGGAAGCCAGGACAATTCAATGGGGAAAAGAAGAGTCTTTTCATCCAATAGTTCAGGGACAACTGGATACCCATACGTAAAACAGTGGAACTGGTTCTCTACATTTTGCTATAATCAAAAATTAACTCAAAATTGATCATAGACCAAAATGGAAGGCTAAAACTAAAACTCTTAGAGGAAAACACAGGAATAAATCTTCATAACTTTAGATTATGCAATGGTTTATTAAATGCCACCAAACGCAAAAGGTATACAAGAAAAAAAAATAGGCTAATTGGACTCCATCAAAATTAAAAAAAAAAACCTTTTTAGTTTCAAAAGACATTATCAAAAAATGGTAGAAAGAATAGTAGAAAATATTTGCAAATCTTATATCTGATAGAGACTACTCAGAATATAAAGAATGCTTAGAAATCAACAACAAAAAACAAATAACCCAATTTTAAAGTGGGTAAAGTGTTTGGATAGACATTTGTACTACACATGGTATGGTTTCATTTATGGACTGAAATGTCCAAAAAATAAATCTATAGATAAAAAAAAAAACCTGATTAAGAGTTGTCTAGGGCTTGGGAATGGGAGGGCATGGAGAAAGACTGTAAAGGGTATTCTTTATGGGGTGATGGAAATCTTTTAAACTTAGACTGCAGTAGTGGTTGCACAACTCTGTAAATATACTGAAAGTAATTAATTGTAAGTTAAGTAGGTGAATTTTATAGAACGTCAATTATAACATCTTAGTAACGATGTTTTTTTAAATGACTGTATTAAAATTATCCCACAAAGAGTACAAAAAGATAGGAAAAGCCTCTATAAGTATGACCACCTTACTTAATTTGTACTTTCTTGTGTCCTCATTTTTTACTTCCTTTTTACCCCAATAGTTACTCAGAGAAAACTTTGTTAAAAAACTTCACTATTAATTTGATTTTAATAGGTGAAAATGTTTCTTGTAGTATTTATGATATGGATATACTATGGGAAATGTGATTTTGGTTAAGAATACAATAATATATTTATGTTCTCTGTATGTTTAAAATGAAAACATTCTCTGCACAATACAAAGAATTAAATGTATTAAATCACAGTATGACATTATTTAAGTCCATATTTAAAAATCATTTGTTCCTATAACCTGGAAAAGACTGAGAAAGATACAAACTTTATATACAACCTAAATGGATTCTGTTTAAATACATCCCTAACTTTTATGTTATCTAATGTTTTAGTTTTATCTTGTTTATTTTTAGCTCACATATTAGACATGATTTATTTTATCTAATATAGTCCATTTTTGCTTAGGTTTACTCACATCTTTACTAATTTCTTTGCTCAATTATTTCTTTTTGAATCTCTTTTTATTTTCTGGGTCACTTTCTTTTCATTGAAATACCACTTCAGTACTTCTTTTATTGAAGGTCTGTTCATGGCAATTTTTCTCCATTTATTAATCTAAATACATGTATTTCACCTTCATGCTTAAAAGAGTCATTAGATACAAAAATTAGGCTGACAGTTATTTTACTGCAGGGCTTTGAATCCACCACATTCCATTGTTCCTGTTAAGAAGTCTGCTTTCATATTGATTTTTGTTCATTTGTACATAATCTTGTCTTTCTTCTTTACTCGTATTAAAATATTTTCTTTATTTCTGGTGTTCTGTAGTTTCACCTTGAAGTACCTACATATGCATTTATTTTATATACATGGCTTAGGATACAATATGTTCTCTAAATCTTCATCAATTTGGAGACACCTTAGTCACTATGACTATTTATATGGATATTACACAATGGGGAAAAGGGAATTCTTACACTGTTCAAGGACTATTAATTCTGTGTTTGGAGTTGACATTGAAATCTGGAGACCGGAAGCATAGCTCACATACCATTGTGAGCATGGAGGTATGTGAGGGGCAGTAGTAAATGGAGTCCTGGTCAAAATCTGACTGACACTGAGTCTACTGGGTCTGCTGACCATACCCAGTGTTCACTTCTGCTATTCCTTAATGTAATATTGGTATCGATACATTTGGAAGTTAACCCCTACATTGGATTTAACACACATTGGCCGGCAGGGTAAAATCTAACAGGGAGAGAAGCCAGATGGAAGCCTCTAAAACTACATCACTACCTTAGCCAGTGAATTAATAGTGAATTAAAAATAACCACACCTCAAAAGATGGTAGATATTATATTCCTTACAGAAACTAGATGGACCCTGGAGAATGATTTTAGACCACATCAAGCTGAACTTGATCAGTAGTAACCTTAATCATACCATATGAAGCATGGAATTTTTATTATAACAGGAAAATAGGACTTCAGATACATGGTCTTATGGGCTAAATGGTGTCCCCATAAATTCATATGTTAAAGTCCTAACCTCCAGAGCCTCTGAGACTATATTTGGAGATAGGGTCTTTAAAGAGGTAATTAAGTTAAATGAGATCATAAGAGTGGGCCCTAATCCAACTGATGAATGTCCTTATAAGAAGAGGAGATTAGGACACAGACATGCGCATTCACAGAGAAAAGATCATGTGAGGACACAGCAAGATGTAGCCATCTGCAAACCAAGGAGAGAGATCTCAAAAAGAAACTAAACTTGCTACCACATTGATCTTGGAATTCTACTTCAAGAACTGTGAGAAAATAAATTTCTGTTGCCTAACTCACCCAGTCCATCATTATTTGTTATAGCAGCCCTAGCTAACTAATATATACGATATGTGGCCATTAAGTCAATGGTGACTGTGTTCTACTCTATCTCAATTAAAAAAGAGTATCATAAACAGTTTGCATTCAAATGTAATGGACAACAATAACCATTCATAATTTTGCTCCAGGGATATGTTAATTCTCCTGGTCTTTGTTATAACATAGTCCATAGATATTTGGACATCCCATAGAATTTCACATTTATCCATTATAGAAATAACATCATATTTATTGGGCATTACTAAGTTCTAGCATGCAGAGAATTTGGAAAGACACATGCTCTCCAGATAATGGAAGATAAATTTCTACAGAGATGCAGAGAGGCCTGTGATTTCAGCAAAGCATTTAGACATATAGAGGTCAGATGTGTGTCAGGACAACTCCTCTTGAGTAAAAGACAAATTACTGCATCTTGCATCTTCTATTGAAAAGAAGTGAGCCTGATGCCTGGTAAGTCTTTTTGGGTTCTGAAGAAGATATATTACACATTTCAGAATGCTCCTCCAGCTCATAAGATGGGTGACATGAAAGACTACTGATTTTGAGTGGGATCTTGAGTACAAAAGGGCTCTGCAGCAGGTCTAGGATATGATGCAATCAATTACATGCTGGGCCATGACAACCCAAAGACCCTACAGTGCTAAGGTTGTCAGTGGTGGAAAAAGATGCAGTGCAGAGTTTATCCCAAGCCACAATGGGAAAATCATTATGCAGACCCTGAGGTTATAAAGCAAGGCCATTGTATGTGCAACAGAGAATTAATACACCTTCTTAAAACAGCTGTTAGTAAGCTACTGGGCCCTGGTGGAGAAAAACCCTTGACTATAGCATTCTAAGTGACCATGCATCTGGAACTGCCATCACGAGCCTGTTTCTATTCAACCTACCAAGTCATTAAGTTGAGAAAGCCAAGCAGCATCCATTATAAGGTATAAATAGTACAATCAGGATAAAATATGAACAGTACCAGGATGCATGAGCATGTTTCATGAGCAGATAACCCAAGCCCCCATATGACCTATTATGATTGCCCTAGCACTCCTTCCTCAGGTCCCACCTATGGCAGTAGAAAGATATGACTCTCTGAAAGAAGAGGATAGGTAGGCTCAGTATGTGGTTGAAATCCATTGGTGGCCTTGAAAGACAGTGGCAAAATAATATCTTCTTAGCAGACAGAGCTGTACATTGGTACACCAAGTCATCCTCTTTGTATATGACGAGAAATGATCTGAGGTGGAAATATATATAGACTGAAGAACAGTATGACCTGATTAATGACCTGACTGACTAGTCAGGATCCTGTAAGAAAAAAGAATAGATGATTGAAGAAAAGCACTTTTAGGAGATAGTTTGTGGATGATAGATTAACATATGGAAGGAGACACAACTAACGTTCATCAGAAATCAATGACAAAATAACTTGGTCAGTTGACAGAGTCTTTGTCACTGACCACTCCAGATCTGAAATAGTGGCAGAGATAGAGGCTGTGCATGGGTCCAACAACATGTACTCATACTTACTAAGGCCAAATAGCAATGGCTGCCTTTGAATGTCCAACTTTTCAACAACAGAGACCAATGCTGAGTCCCTGATAAGGTATTATTCCTCCAGGGGACCATTTGGTAACAAATTAATTATATTGGACCCTGTATCTTGGAAGGACCAGTGACTTATTCTGAGTATGTGTTTGTCTTTCCTGCTCACAGAGCCTCAGCCAGCACTATCTTTGGGTCTTATAGAGTTCCTGTTCTTACAGAAGTGGAATATGACACATATATGGGACCCACTTGACAGCAAAGAAGATAAAGGAGTGGGACCATAACAATGGCATACACTGTCTGCATTTCACCCCCTACCATCTGGAAGTTGCCATCCTGATAAAGTATTACCTGAATGGGCAATACTCTGCAAGGATGGGAAACTACCTTCCAGCATGCTGTATGCACACTGAATCAGCGAACTCTATGTGATGTCATTGCTCTAATAGAAAGAATACATCAGCTAGGTACCAAAGTCTGGAAAAAAAAGATGATGCCACTTACCATTATTCCCAATGGCATACCAAACGATTCTGCACTTACTGTCCCTGCAGGATTAGAGGTCCTGATTCTAAAGGGGGTAACCTCTCCAGGAGAAAAAATAAAGATCCCATTGGAACTACTATTTATGGCTGACACCTGAACACTTAGGACTCCTTTTGTACAGAGACCAGCAGGCGAGAAGTGGAGTCACCATATACACAGTGGTAACTGACCTTAATCAGAAGGACAAGATGGGGTTTGGAGACATATATGTGGACTCAAGTGATCAACTTGGACGTTTTTTGATACTCCCTTGCTTACTTGTGACTGCACAAATGCAGCAATCCCACCTAAGAACAGTATAGTTACCAGGAACTAAGGCTCGGAAACGCAGGTTTGGTACTACTAGATAAGCCACCAAGATTGGCAGAGGTGCTAGCTGAGGACAAAAGGAATCTAGAATAAATAGTGTTAGTTAATTTCACTAACCTGTCTCTTCCACATTCTCCCCCCAAAAGAGAGTCCCCCTAGAACCCTTGATGAGATCTCCTCCCTAAATGTGTATGAAGAAGTGTATTAATATGGCCCAAGAGGTGGACTAGAGCAGCTGTCTAGTTGCACCTGTCAGTTCTTACAAAAAAGAATTACTGTTCTGCTACAAGGAATGCAGTTAGGAGGACAGTGTCAGCCTCAATGCCTTTAGGATCTGCCTCAGCTTTCAAGTTAAAGCTATGATTTTCCCAAGCCATTGCTGTCCAAGACTAAGCACAGAAGGGATACTAGGTTTAATCATTTCTGCCCAACAAAGGATTCCTCAAGCAAGACTCCTATTTGTTCCAAAGTCCCCATTGGTTTGGCTAAGACTTATTCCTCTCTGTCATGGTCTGAGGCTCTTTCTGACTCTTTTACTTCCTCCCCACTTTCTCTCAAAGCATCAGATCTAAAGACATTCCACCCATTTTCCTTCCTTATCGTTTTTATCTTTCACAGAAGATAGACTCCAGTTAATCACTTGTTTCAATATCTGTTTCCTATAGGTTCTAATTAACACAGAACTAAAAAATGTGGTAGAAGTATATTTTTTAAAGTTTATTTACCATCAAGGTAAATTTCAGCTAAAGGGCTTTGAACAATATCTAGTTTGCTGTGTGCCCAAAGTGGAAGTCAATTATCTTTGCATTTTCTTGCTTTTCTCAATCCTATGCTCCATATTATCAATATGGACTTCATTTCTTCAATGGCTTATTTTTCTCCTCCCTTTTTGACATACTCCAATTTTATCTTCTCTTATCAGTTTTTTTTCTCTGAGATCTTACTTTTGCTTTGAGGTTTTCTGAATAAGGATATATTACTTCATTAACTTACTAGACTTCATGGTGATACTGCTGGTGACCAATTTTATCTGTTGAATATCACTATTTTTCTGGTGATTTTTCTCCAGTAAAGGGTTTCCTCTTCCTTCTATCCTTTTTATAATATTGTTACATAGAACCTATTTCTTTGTTTAATTATTATTCATCTTTCAGTGAAGAGTCAGAGAAAAGTTGAGTTATGTTCCAAGCAAGGAAGAACTTTTCCTGGTTCATTTGGAGTTCCTCATTGCAAAAAGTTTACATGGGCGGGTGACTTGGTTTCTTCTTGGCTAAAAGTGAGCACTAGTCACTTCTGTTGACCAGCCTCCATTTACTTCCCGAACATAGGTATGTCTTGTACATCTGCACTGGACAGCTCTTCCCTGATTTCTTGAACCTCAACTAAGTAGAGGGGAGGTTCCTACCTATCCACACCCTGTTTCCACTGTTAAATTAAAAAAAGGACCAGCTGGTTTTCTCCTCTTGGAGGTCTCTTCTACTCAGCACTACCATGTTCTGCCAGCCTGTCCTGAAATCTGCACCTCTGACTGACAGTATTGTACTTTGTGTTAATATGCTTTCTAATTTTATCAGAGATGAAGACTGCCTTTCTTGTTTTTCTTTCTTTTTATTATTCTATGGTAATTCCCAAGAAGAGAATGGCTTTCATAAAGGTCTTACGAGATAAAAGATTCCATATTTATGCTCTCTTGTAAAAGAAAATAAACTAATAAATAATAAAAATCTTCCTTAAGATATGCCAAACAAAATTTGTGGCTCTGACTGTAGTATTTCCTTTGCATTATAGTTTACAGAGTATAAAACACATGGCATAATATATGGTAGTTACAGTACCTTTATATAGAAAGAAGTGAGAGGGAGAGAGAATGGCAGGATTGTTCGTTGTGAGTATCTGGGTGCTCTGCCTTGTGACCAAAATATGGAGGAAAGTTGCAATCAGTGATAGAAACATCAAGATAGATTTTTGTGTCTATGTAGCTATTCCCTGCATAGGAATATGCAAGGCCTATCTCAGGAAAATTGCAATCTCCTTGAAGAGCCCCATGATTAACCTGGCACTGTAGCAATGAGGAGAAACTCCAACAGCAAATTAAAATGGCTAAGAAGCTGGCATGTGGGTCTAAGATAGGATGCCTAGTTCTCTATAATTAGTGGAACAATAAGGAAATCCAGAAGTTTCCAGAAGCCCAGTATATAAGAGTGGAGACAATGGTGTACAGAAGCCTGGGCTTGGGAAAAAGAAGTCTCATAGTGTGATGACCTTGAGATCAGAGACTATAGCAAGTCAGAAGTATTTCAGGAATATTTGCCATTATAACAAATTCTAAATTCTCAAAGGCTATAAACATAAACATATAAATAATGCAGATTACTGGGTTAAGACAAATCTACCAAACTGCAGCTGAGACCAGCAGAGAAATATAGATAGCAGGTGGATCAAAGTTCCTTCTCTCTGAGACCAGAGCATATTTAAGCCTTCATTTGTATCCAGGCACCACTGAGGAAGAACCAGGGAAAGAGAGCCTGTTAGGGAACTTTAAGTTCCCTTTAGCCTTGCTAAAGGGAATGAGAAAGGCTTGATCAGTAGTGAGAGCTCTAAAATGACTTAAAGAAGCTTTTAACCTCTTAAGTCTTAAGAAACTGAATTATGTTTAATTGGCAAGTTTGTATTTCCCTTAAGATCAGGAACATGTCAAGGATGCCCACTCTCGCCACTATTGTTCAACATAGTACTAGAAGTCCTAGCAACAGCAATCAGACAACAAAAAGAAATAAAAGGTATTCAAATTGGCAAAGAAGAAGTCAAACTCTCTCTTTTCGCAGATGACATGATACTTTATGTGGAAAATCCAAAAGACTCCACCCCCAAATTACTAGAACTCATCCAGCAATTCAGTAATGTGTCAGGATACAAAATCAATGCACAGAAATCAGTTGCTTTCTTATACACTAACAATGCAACTGTAGCAAGAGAAATTAGAGAATTGATTCCATTTGCAATAGCACCAAAGACCATAAGATACCTCGGAATAAACCTAACCAAAGAGGTAAAGGATCTATACTCTAGGAACTACAGACACTCATGAAAGAAATTGAAGAAGACACAAAAAGATGGAAAAACATTCCATGCTCATGGATCGGAAGAATAAACATTGTTAAAATGTCTATGCTATCCAGAGCAATCTATACCTTCAATGCCATCCCGATCAAAATTCCAATGACATTTTTCAAAGTGCTGGAACAAACAATCCCAAAATTTGTATGGAATCAGAAAAGACCCCAAATCGCCAAGGAAATGTTGAACAAGAAAAACAAAGCTGGGGGCATCATGTTGCCTGATTTCAAGCTATATTACAAAGCTGTGATCACCAAGACAGCATGGTACTGGCACAAAAACAGACATATAGACCAATGGAACAGAATAGAGAACCGAGATATGGACCCTCAACTCTGTGGTCAAACAATCTTTGACAAAGCAGGAAAAAACATGCAATGGAAAAAAGACAGTCTCTTCAATAAATGGTGCTGGGAAAATTGGACAGCCACATGCAGAAGAATGAAATTCGACCATTCTCTAACACCATACACAAAGATAAACTCAAAGTGGATGAAAGACCTCAATGTGAGACAGGAATCCATCAAAATCCTAAAAGACAACATAGGCAGTAACCTCTTTGACATTGGCCACAGCACCTTCTTTCAAGATACATCTCCAAAAGCTAGTGAAACAAAAGCAAAAATGAACTTTTGGGACTTCATCAAGATAAAAAGCTCTGCACAGCAAAGGAAACAGTCAACAAAACAAAGAGGCAACCCACAGAATGGGAGAAGATATTTGCAAATGACACTACAGAGAAAGGGCTGGTATCCAAGATCTATAAAGAACTTCTCAAACTCAACACCCAAAAAACAAATAATCAAGTCAAAAAGTGGGCGGAAGAGATGAAAAGACACTTCTCTGAAGAAGACATACAAATGGCTAACAGACACATGAAAAAATGTTCATCATCATTAGCCATCAGGGAAATTCAAATCAAAACCACATTGAGATACCACCTTACACCAGTTAGAATGGCAAAAATGGAGAGGGAAAGAAACAACACATGTTGGAGAGGTTGTGGAGAAAGGGGAACCCTCTTCCACTGTTGGTGGGAATGCAAGTTGGTACAACCACTCTGGAAAACAGTGTGGAGGTGCCTCAAAAATTTAAAAATAGAGCTACCCTATGACCCAGCAATTGCACTACTGGGTATTTAACCCCAAAGACACAGATGTAGTGAAAAGAAGGGCCATATGCACCCCAATGTTCATAGCGGCAATGTCCGCAATAGCCTAACTGTGGAAAGAGCCAAGATGCCCTTCAACTGATGAATGGATAAAGATGTGGTCCATATATACAATGGAATATTACTCAGCCATCAAAAAGGATGAATACCCAACTTTTACATCAACATGGAGGGGACTGGAGGAGATTATGGTAAGTGAAATAAGTCAAGCAGAGAAAGTCAATTATCATGTGGCTTCACTTATTTGTGAAACATAAGGAATAGCATGGAGAACATTAGGAGAAGGAAGGGAAAAATTAAGGTGGGGGGGAAATCGGAGGGAGAGATGAACCATGAGAGACTATGGACTCTGAGAAACAAACAGGGTTTTAGAGGGGAGGGGGGAGGGGGGACTGGTTAGCCAGGTGATGGGTATTAAGGAGGGCACGTACTGCATGGAGCACTGGGTGTTATACGAAAACAATGGATTGTGGATCACCACATCAAAAACTAATGATGTATTGTATGGTGACTAACATAACATAATAAAATTTAAAAAAAAAAAATTGGCACGGTTGTAATTTTTCTGCCATAATAGAGTCCCAGGAACATGATATCAGTTATAGAAAAATTAATGTTTTGATTTGTTTCTGCATGTTATGCTACACAAACAAAACTGAAGTTATATTTTATATGTAAAATTTGACCCTGTTTTTTCATGTTATAAAAATCATTTTCCATTTTATTAAAACTATTTGTAAATATCCATCTTAACAGATGCCTTTCGCATCTTGCCAAGGCAGTTTCTTCTGCCTCTCTCTAGTCTGAATTTTTACATTAAAATCTTTAATCTACAGTCAGTTTTTTTGTCTTGAGAAGATGTAACATTTTCCCAAAATCCTAACAAATTATGCCATCTCTTTCTACTGAATAATTCATCCTTGTCTGATCAATGTTTCCAGTTTATTATTATATTAAATTATATAACAGAATTTATTTTTACTTAGAATAATTATGCACATTTTCTCTACTGATTTAATAATTATAGTTTCAGAATATGTTTTAGTATCTGGGAGACCTAATCCTGTTCAACATTTTTCTTTTTCATTTTTCTTAGATCTTTTCTACTTTTTATTATGATGAATTTTGAAATCATCTTGTCAAGATTTAAAAGGAAAATGTCATTGATATTTTAACTGGGATTGCATTAGATATGTGCATTAATTGTTTTTCCTCCATCTGGAGTGTGGCATATCTCTACATTTATGTATTTTATTTTGCATATATCTTAGTTTTTGTTGGTTGTTTGGTTTGCTTTGGTTTTCACCTACAGGTTGCACATGCTTCTTTTTAAGGTAATAGTTACAACATATTACCTCTCATTCATTTTATAATGTAGTTGTACTAGTATATAGGAACTATATTAATTTGTTATATATTTTTATATGCATGGTCATTTGGAGAACTTTTACTAGTTCTAACAATTTTACAAGTAGATTGTTACTGGCGTTTTAGTTGGTTCTTATATTTTATTTAAGACCACTTCCTGGTTTACCCTAGACTTGACCTGTTTCCTTTTTGTCCCTGGGCACACAGATCAATGCTTTTGCTTCTGCCTGCCTTAATGACATGGTGCATTTTTAGCTTGCAGTCATAATGCTTTCTTCTACATGGGCCTAAGAATGACAGTGTGCCCTGGAACAAAACAAACAATGCCATAAATATGCATTACTTATAGTGTATTGATTAACAGTATCTGTGCTCACAAAAATCCATTAAACAAGATTATATATTGTAGCAGTTTCCAAACAGCGCCCTGAAGCTATAAACTATAATTTGTGGTGCACAGCACAAGTAACAAAATGCACAAACACTGTGGCCCTGGTGAAAGATTCTTGCTTCTAGCAGGTCATTTGCTTTAGGTCAGACCGAAAATGCTGTCTCCCTTCAAGAGAGTTAACCCAGGCCCAGGCGACTGGTCAGCCTTTAATATCTGGAAGGATCCAACGAATAATTTCTTAATTTCATCTACCTGAGTCAGAATAAGTGTTCTGGGAAAACTTAATGCTTTTAAAGAAAAAAGTATTCTCTTGACTTCATAATGACCAAACATATTTTTAACTAGATACAAATTTCGTCTGCTGGAACGCTTGAATGTAGGGGAAAGACCACTCAGAAACAAAATAAGAGATTTGGTATCAGTTTTCCCATAGGGGTTCCTTGGAATCAGACACAGAGGTTCTATTCTATTTAGGTTAGCCCTGTCTCCATTCTAGAAGAGTCAGGAGCGTGGGCCTTCAGGGGCTGCCATCTCTAGAACTTGCATTGTTAGCAGAGTCCCCCACAGTCTTGTCAGTTGCACTTCCTTTGTTCCTGCCTTTTATCTCAGCCACTGACCTGATGCTGCTTTAGCTGAGATAAAATAAAGATATCTATAGATATTCACAGGGGTCTGAGTAGGAGGTTTAACATCACAGTAACTCAGAAAAAGATGAAAAAGTAGAACTAGCAAACAGCAGTACACACAAGCTACAACTTTATTTGGAATTGCTATAGTTGAACAACAAAGGGAACAGGTTGACTCATTTAGTTTCTATTGTACTGGAATGATGGGGTTATTTTAATATGTGTCCTAGCTATTCCTTTTAGAGCATCAAATAGAAACGGATTGGGTCCAAGCCCCAGTGAATACATTTGGCTCATAATATAGTTTGCATTTAAATCAAATTTATAGTTGCCTAAAATAGACCCTCCAACTGTGCAGAAGTCATATAAGTAGCAGTCAGAATGGTAAGAGTGTTTTCCATTCATTCAAAAGCACATAAGTTGCTAAAGATTCACTTTTCAATTGTTATCTGTCCCACTGAGTTTGCAAGGGTTCAGTTTCTCCTCAATTACACTGAAATGATGTACTTTTGTCTGCTGCTGTTTTAAATCTCTATTATCTCTAAGTGTGTTTCCCTGTAATAATAAAAGGTGTCAAGTAAAGCACCAGGAGGCTCCAAAGATTGTTGTTCTTTCTTTCTCCTTCTTTCAGTTTTTCTTTTCCCTTTTCCTTCTTTTTATGAGGATTCACAGGTATAGTCTTGCTTTATTCTTCTATAGGATGGTTCTCAGCTGGGGACATTTAGCTCTCCAGGGGACATCTGGCAATGTTTAGAGGTATTCTGGATTGTCACAACTGTGCAAGCATTGCTACTTGCTGGTGGACAGAGGCTAGAGATGCTGTTAAACATCCCACATTGCACAGGATAGCTCCCACAACAAAGATTTATCTAGTCAATAGTGTCAATACTGAAAAACCCTGTCAGGAGAAACAAACAAGATTGATCAGGCTTATCTTTTATGTGATTTTTAAAGAAGGTAAATTGACATGTTTTCACTCTATTTTTGAATTTAGATATGGGGGTTAGTGTCATGTATGGTTTTTATAAATGTAACTTTCCATGAAGTCACCAATGAATCACTAAAATTCTTATTTTTAAAAAATCATTTATGAGATTTAAGCCATTTATCTCAAGGTCTGATGTCACTTTTCTGTTTCATATTCCCCTTATATATTGCTGATGTATCTACCTGAAATGATTTTCCTGTGATAGAAAAATACCACTGAAGTTCTTTGCTGTTTCACTGTCCTGGCAAAGGTGATAGTTTAAAACAATTTTAAGTTTTTGAATCTTTCTGAGAAGGACAAATGTTCAGGTTATACTGTGATCTTATCAAGGTAAAGTGAAGAGACTATAGTGAAACCTAATTATCTCATTTCATATATTTATATTTTCCCAGTTATACTTGAGTTTGATTCTTTTAATATTTTTACTTTTTATTCTTGTTTTTTATAAAGATTCAGACAGAAAATATCAGTCTTTCAACTTTTTCCTATAATGAAATTCTCCTACTGCTATGGACTGAATGTTTGTGTCCCCATAAAAATCACATGTTGAAACACTAATCCCCAATGTGGCGGTATTTAGAGATGGAGTCTTTGGGAGGCAAGTAGGCCATGTGGGTGGAGCCCTCATGATAGGATTAGTGCCCTTAAAGGAAGAGAAAGAAGAAGCAGGAGTTTACTTGTGTGTTCTCTCTGTCCCCCTCTCCACTTCCCCAACTCTCTGCCATGTGAGGACATAACCAGGAAGGGGCTCTCACCAGAAACCAAACCCGCCTGCATCTTGATCTTGAATTCCCAGCCTTTAGAACTGTGAAAAATAAATTTCTATTGTTTAAGCCACCCAGTCTATGGTAGTTTTCTTATGGAAGAACAAACTGAATAAAACATCCATAAACTATGGAAAAGTAGTATGCATATTGACAGTTCAGAAAAAACACTCAGTCCCAGGCACAACATGATCAAGTCCAAATGATAATATCTTCATATGTGGAATGATTGGGGCCAATCATTACACAAATAAGGAAGATATTAAAAGAAATATGTCTTATGACATATTCATATCTGGTATGAAGTGTTGGATAAATAAATCCTATATCTACACCTAGACCCTTTTCTCTGGTCTCTAGGATTAGATTTACACATTAAAAGAAAATTGTTAAGTCTTTTCAAAAACAACTCAAAGACAGGAAAACATGTGTTTCTTTCAGAGACCCCCACTAGACATCAAATGTTCAATCTGTTTTATACCCAAATGTACCAACAGAAAGAAATAACGTCGATATTTAAAGCAGTGCTTCTCAACTGGAGATGATGTTTATAACTGGAGATATTTTTTGTTATCACAGTTGGGGCAAAGAGGGCTTGCTACTGGCATCTAGTGGGTAGAGGCCAGGGATGCTGCTAAATTTTCAAAAATGCACAGAACAATGCCCCCCACTGAGAATTATGCAGCTCCAAGTATCAATAATATCAGGGTTGAAAAACTGTGATATAAAGTATAAACCAAAGATGAGTGCTTCCAAATAGTCCACTCATTTTAATGCTGTCACCTTCAGAACAAGAAACCCGATTAGAAGATATGTTTCTAGATTAATAATGATTGTTTTTTAACTGTAAGGGAAAGAGATTTGGGATTTAGTGTTCATGATAATGAGAGCATATGTTTAGCAACATAGTAAGCATGTAAACACATAAAGCAAATAAAAGGCTGCACTGCGGTTTTTATTCTCATTTTTCTTCATATTATTAGGCACCATTCCACAGTATACAGGCTCAGAAGGCAAAGTGGTCTTTCAGGTACTTTAGAGTACAGAATACTCCAGAAGCAAATCCTAAACAAATATGATTCATAGTTACTCCAAAAAGATTCTCCTGAGACTGACTCATTCTTGGATTATACCCACAGTATGCTCTAAGGCCCTTCAACTGATGCGTCACTTTATAGTAACAAAATACCTGATCAGTATTCCTATTGGGTGCTCAAACCACAAAGCCTGCCTGTGTAAGACATTGTTAGAAAGTGTTGGAGGGTCAGTAATGTGTCCTCCAGACTCAGAAGGCACTCTAATACTGAAAAACAAAGTAAGCCACTCCACACCATTTATACAGTCTTATTCAGGATAACTTACTAGCAGGAGCAACTGGGCAGGTGGGTGCATGGAGGGACAATCCAGGATATTACAGAGCTATTGTTGGCTGCTATTCTCTGTCCCATATTCTCTGTCCTCATCCAGACCTTAATCCCCATGGGACTGGAGTGAGGGGCATGATGGTGAGGTCACAAGGTAGTTATCTAAATTGGCGTCATTTGTGTGCCAGAGGGTAGAACAAGATGGAGGGCCAAAGATGAAGTCCATGTTTCAGCACTCCTACAGATATAGTTAAAATAAATACAAATAATTAATTTCTAATTTATCACGTAAGGAATTCATAGAATTTGTAACCTCCTAAGAAGTAGTAAAAAGTAAAAATATGAATAGCTTCAAATAAGGTTTGCCACAATTAGTCAGTATATAAAGAAAATCAGAGAAAGAAGTAGATTACGATTATGAATAAAGGATTATTAAGGGAAAGAAGATATTCAGGCCACATTCTTGGCCTTTGATGTCAACAGCAAGGATCATGATAAGGACTCTGGGGTGCCTGGGTGGCTCAGTTGGTTGAGCGACTGCCTTCGGCTCAGGTCGTGAGCCTGGAGTCCCGGGATCGAGTCCCGCATCGGGCTCCCTGCTCGGCACGGAGTCTGCTTCTCTCTCTGATCCTCCCCCTTCTCGTGCTCTATCTCATTCTCTCTCTCAAATAAATAAATAAAATCTTAAATAAAAAAAAATAAGCACTTTGACATTGTTGTTTGTCCCATCGTGGTACCAGGTCAGGAACCTTGCTATACTGAAGGGATCATGGGTCCGAATGGTGTAGTAAGTTTTATTTCAATTTTAATATACCTGGATTGTGAGGGTTTTTTAAAAAATGCTTTAAATCATATAAACAAGTCACTTTCATTGTGCTTAGCTCACAACAGGTGCACACTAAGTACTTGCCGAGTATAAAAAATATTAGTACAGGAAATACAGCTTATTCCAAATAAAACACTTAAAACTGACATTTTATGATTGAAATTAAAGCACAGAGAGTTTAAGTAATTTTACCACAGGCACACAGAGTGAAAGAGACAGAATCAAAGCATTTTTATGCTAATCAAATAGAAAAACAGAATCAACAATAAATCCATCATCTAGTACTTTTTGCATCTTAGTATATATGTCAGCTCAGATCTTCATAAGTCCATATAATTTGTTAAGTAAGTCATACTATTCATACTGGCTTGGAATCTTCTTTTTGCACTGAACAATGCATCATAGATATTATTTCAAATCACCAATCAACATTTCCCACATGAGTATCTGATTAGTAATCTGTGGAACCCTAATCCAAAATATGTTAAGAGTGGTGCCACCAAAACAAAAAGAAAAACAAAGACAAAAAAACTGTCTCTAAACAAATAAGTTTGGAAAATGCTTTGTAAACACAGTAAAATGAAAAATGTATTTACTGAAGGACATTTCAGGACATTTAGTATGCCTATGCACATTGTAATTATCCAATGAAACACACAGATTGTTTCATTACCCAAAATTAATTGATGAGTAAATACTTTGTTTTAACTACAGAAGAGCCACCCAACATAAATAGGTAAAGCAATATAATACAGTAGTCTGCTTTTTGAGTGCATACTCCATGAGGGAACACTACTTGAGCAAAAACCAACCATATATGTATAATCATTTATTTACAGATTATATGCATATTCTACTGTACCAATGGATTGTATTATATAATACAAAAAATAGAAAAAATATGAATAAAATGAGTTAATGTATTTTAAAGGCCCTGCTAATATTAATAGCTATTATTGTTTTGCTAATATTAGCAATTATTTCAAAGCACTTAGGGTAAACTTCATCTTTATGGTAGTTGGTGTAAATATAGATTTTTGTTTTGTTTTGCTTTTTTTTAAAATTGATGTATGATTAACAAACAGTGTTAAATTAGTTTCAGGTGTACAATATAATAATTCAAAAACTTTATACTCAGTGCTCATCACAATAAGTGTCTTCTTAATCCCCTTTATCTATGTCGGGAGAGAGTGAGTGAGAGAGACAGAAGGAGCAGTGGGGGGCAGAAGAAGAAGGAGAAGCAGACCCCACTGAGCAGGGAGCCTGATGCGGGGCTCAATCCCTGGACTCTGGGATCATGACTTCAGCCGAAAGCAGACACTTAACCGACTGAGCCACCCAGGTGCCCCATGAATATAGATTTTAAATAGATATTGATGATTTTAATTTTTTTAGCATATTTCTCATAGGGGCCTGTTAGATTATTACTGTATTTAACTACTAATATGCCAGATTAAGAGCTCATACAAGGATTAAGAGTGTCATCATTGTAACTGAAAATTACAACACACAGCAGTTACATAGAAACATCTCCATAGTGGCTGTCACTCTTCCCTCCCAGATCCATCATTTGACTTAACATGTGAACAAGTAAGGTTCCAATGTTAATGAGGACATAAATATTAATAAAAATGTAATTAAAATTCATAGCATTTTCTTTCCATATCATAGAAAGTCATATCGAGAATTAAAGACTTATGAAGGATACTTTTTTGTGAGGTGTGATAGGCAGACGAGATATTACCTTGGGTTGAAAAGAGCAGGAGCAAAGGAAAGAGAAACATTCCAGGTAGACTAGTATTTCAAGTGACCTGGCCAAGAAAGGGAGGAAGAAATCTTACCTAAAAAGGCACAAATGTCAAGGTACTTTATTTACTTTTGTTTGTTCTTAAAATGGATACGTCTTAAGTATATCTAAATATCAAATATTTGCTGGTGAGAAAAGAGCCAATGGAGAGAGAGAAGAAAGAATAAAAGAGAGGAAGATGATGGATGAAGAAAAATCATAGGACCAGAGCCTGAGCTACCGCAACATACAAATGAGAGCTTTATTTCCCAATTAGGAGAGCAGGAGTAATACATGGAAACACCCCATCTAGAAAGAAACAGTCTGTGCTTGCTCGGCAGCACATATGCTAAACTGGAATGTTACACAGAAGATTAGCATGGCCCTTGGGCAAGGATGACACTCAAATTCGTGAAGAGTTCCATTAAAAAAAAAAAAAGAAAAGAAAGATGTGGCCTGACTCATATTGTGACAGGGACTAGAAATGAAAGCAAAAATAGATGAGTGGACAACAAAGAACCAGTATGATAATGCAGAGCCAGCGCCACAGAAGAGATGCTGACCCTAAGGTGAATAGCACCCTTATTCCTTTAATCATTCCAGAACCATTTTACATGAAGAGACTGAGTGAGGAAGAATTGGTAGTTAAACCAGAACCATTTCATATATTGATAATGTATTACCAATTAATTTTCAAATTTACAAATATCTACTTCCTGTTTACCATGTTCCAAAAAATAGGCTGGATGCTGAAGGTCCAGAATGGACAGAGACATATGCCTCTTGCCCCCACAGTTTACATTTGTCTTTTAGTTTTAGTTGCTGTGCATATGAATTATGAAAATTTTAAGAAAATACATACAGATTATCTCTTAGTGTGAGATGTCATTCTCAATTAAATCTTGTATGTCTTGAGTAGAAAAGAAAAAACAGAAACAAAACAAAAAACCCTTAGTTTTGAGTAGGAAGAAAAGTGAACAGTATGGACCTTACTGATTTTTTTTTTTTTTTTTGTAGTCATTATTAGATGCCCTCAGTGGGCAAAATTGCTCAGAAGAGTTCCTAAAACTCTATCATCTCACTGATATTGGAATATACCAATAGCTGTAAGGACACAAATACAGCTTCTTGCATTTTGAACGTCCTTTTTGTTTCTCCAGTATCCCAATCATTATAAAAAGAAAACAGCGGGGTAACAGAAAGAGAAATACATATAATCATGCTCTGTATATAAAAGAAAGAGAGAATACATGAACATAGCTAAGTTATTGATAGTATTATTAAAACATGGTTTTAAATTTTTCCCTTCCTTTCAAGACTGAGTTTTAATGTTTAACATTTGTGGTTTGAGTACCAGACAATTTCATAGATACTGCAGTCCCAACTTAACATGCTATGTTGAAATGAAGATTTGAGGTGCATTAAGGTTTCAAATAAATACCAAGGAGATAACAATACCTTCCCTGAGTCAATAGATCAATGTCAGCTAAGGAGCACTAAGGAAAACAAAACAAAACAAAAGCTGGGAAAGACAAAGATAAAAGAAGCAGGCAGAGGCTAGACTACTACCAAAAGAAGACTTTCCCTTTCCAACCTTAACAGTCTTCCCAACTGTAGCAAGAACAGGATGTCTTGGATCCTGGATCACATTAAATCTACTGTACTTTGCATAATTATTCCCTATTTCAGGAAGTGCTTTAATGTAAAAGAAATATGAATTAAGCTATGAAACATGAACATTTTTTTTTTGAAGATTTTATTTATTTATTTGAGAGAGAGAATGAGATAGAGAGCACATGAGAGGGGGTAGGGTCAGAGGGAGAAGCAGACTCCCTGCTGAGCAGGGAGCCTGATGCGGGACTCGATCCAGGGACTCCAGGATCATGACCTGAGCCGAAGGCAGTCGCTTAACCAACTGAGCCACCCAGGCGCCCAACATGAACATTTTTAAAATCATCAGCAGCCTTTGCTAGAAGTTATCACTGATTATATATGACCAGAGGAAGGGAACATAGCAAAGGATCAATAATTTGTAATTAATAATAACAAGTGAATAATAAAATAGTAATTCTTGATTTTTCTTTCAATACTTGAGGAATACTTGGGACAGGAGAGAAGAGAGAACAAGTCATTACACATTCAGGGAAATTACTTTGATAATTCTTTTTCTTATGATAATATTGGCAGCCATAATCATGCAAGCTCTGAAAATGAGAGCATTCAGTTCAGCAGAATTATACTGATTAAGATGGATATATAAGAAATGTTGAACTACATTTTGTATAAAGTGTCCCTTTTTATGTGTAGGAATTATGTAGCAGTTTATATACAGTAGACAGCGCATAAGGTGTGTCTAAGATGTTCACAGCTCTACTGTTGCAGTGCTACCTTACACAGAAGCTCAGCCCAGAGTGCTGCGTCCTCTTAATGACCTACACTCCTCAGAATGTAGCTGCCAAGACAAATGAAAGCACAGGATTTGGATAAAAACCCACATTCTCTTTCCAGCTGTGCCTCCCTAATGCATCTGGAAAATAAGAAAACTGTCCTTCTTTATAAAGCACTTTGCAGCCTGATCCTTCTCTTTTCTATCTCACCATCAGGATATCAATACATGTACACATTGATGGATTACAATGCCTTTAAGAAGTAAACTACAACCAGTGAGCCCAGAAATAATTAAGATGGTGGAAAAGTTTGAAGCAAATGAGTTTGGTTTCCTAAAATCACACACAAAAATAACTTCCACTACTACCTGCATGAGCTTCAGATTTTTTTGTCTGACCTCCTGTTGCTGACTTCTTTTCCTAGGAATGTGGGGAGCCTGGGCTTAGCAGTTCCAGGAGTTGAGAGCGAGTGTGAGAATGGGGGAGGGGAATAAGCTTTTGGCTGAAGAACAAAGGGGGATTGATGCTTGGGTCCCAGATGAGGGTGTGGGAAGCAAGTAAAGTTGAAACATTAGGTCTAAATGGAGGGTGGAGTCCAGAGACCAGACATCAAGAAAAGCCTCAGGAATGAACAAGTAAGGCAGTCAAGGCAGGTTTGGAAGGCAAAACACAAGACAGATTCTGGACATAATGGAATCCATGGCACTGGAATTCTTTGTACTGTGCCACAGTTGACCCCATGGGTGGGGTAGGAATCATGAAGCTGACCTGTTCTTAGAGCTCTAAATATTCGATAGCCTCCTTTGATATGAACGTTTTAGAAATACAAGGTAGGAATAAAACAATAGTTTTACAGAAAACAGTACTATGAAAAGAAATCTAATTTTCAAAGAAAAACCAAGAATTTGTATCTCTAGATGCTAAAATTAAGTCTCTGAATTTGTCCATGTTTAATAAATCAAAATGTTGTCTTGCTTTTAAAAAATATCGTTCCTTATTTTAAAAAAAATCATTCCTTCCACAGTTTATGGACATTAAAATGGATTTATCATCTTGTTACATTCTAGGGAATCTTGAGCCTCTTCTGCCAGAGGAGATAATGCTTGTTATTGCTAGACGCTGCTCATAACATAATGGTTTTATTAATCAGGATAATAGGCTATACCTCAGTAACAAATTAACCCTGAAATACCAGTTTCTAACACAGCAAAAGTTTATTTCTTCCTCACACTACATGTCCAATGTGAGTCAACAAAACAGTAGTTGTTTCATATAATCATGTAGGGAGAGGCTGACAGAATCCTCTGCCCAGAGTATAGCTGGTAGTCATGACAGGAGACAAGACAGATTAGAGAAATTGAGGTTTTTCATTGTCTCAGCTTAATGTTCACACGTCACACCCATGCACATTTCACTGGCCGGAGCCAGTCTACTGTTCTCACCTAACTAAAGGAGCCTGGAAAATATAATCTTTCCTAAACAGGAATGGAAAGGAGAATTGGGTATTTGTGAATACTAGTAATTGTTTACCACATTTAATATTTTAAAAATAATATTAAGACCCTGGAAAACCACCTTTTGGAGAAAAGAGAAGGACATAAGAAGAAACACACACACACACACAACACAACACAAAACATGCACATAATCTAGAACAACCAAAGGCTCTTAACACTAATTTGAAATTAGGGTGTTTCAAGTAGTCCATAAATGTAGATGTTTCCCTTAGATACAAAAAGAAAAAAAAAGTAACTGAGTCTATCAAAGGTAGGATTTAAAAAAACCAACAAGGTAGGATGGGATTATGCCTTTTGGAAACTAGTGAGACCAGAGATAACGTACAGAGGCTAACCTCTGGATGGAGAACACTAATGAGGTCTCAATAGAGAATTAAGCCTACGCATATATTCAGAGCATCATTAAGAAGCTGAAAGGGGGCGCCTGGGTGGCTCAGATGGTTGAGCGTCTGCCTTCGGCTCAGGTCATGATCTCGAGGTCCTGGGATCGAGCCCCACATCGGGCTCCCTGCTCCTTGGGAGCCTGCTTCTCCCACTGCCTCTCTCTCTCTGTCTCTCATGAATAAATAGATAAAATTTTAAAAAAAAAAAAAAAAGCTGAAATAATGAGCCTCAATGATTCCTAGTAAATTGATTCCAAATAAATACTGATAGAGAAGGCAGGAACTCCAAAGGGCAAAAAAGGTATTTTTTAGGTCAGTAGAGGACTTCTTAAAGTTTAGAGAAGGAGTCCATAATGGTCCTTCTCTTTCAAGTCGCAAGGAAGAAGGAAAGGACCAGGGGAGCCAAGAATAATTGTGATGAAGGATAACAGGCTTGAGACTCAGAGAAAAAGAGAAGATAAACAGAGAAGACTAGGAAGCCTAATCTGAAAAGAATTAGCAATCCCACTGGGCTAATGGGAATCTGCTGAACTTGGATTCAGAGCTTGGTCTAGACTCTGGATTCAGACAGAGTGAATGACTCAGGAAAGGGACTCTTTGACCTTGTTTCATTTACATTTTAATGTAGACCAGAAAAACCTATGATGAGTATTACTTTTAAGAGCTTTTCTAGCTTTTAATAATCTGTATTATTTGGAATTTTAAAAATCCCTTATATTTCCTTGTATGTTTGCAGTTAAAGCCTTAATAATCCCTGTGTACCAGAAAGAGCAGCTGTGAGGGTCCAGGCTGAGTTGCAAGCAATGGCAACCAGGAATGAGAATAAACAATCAGGATGCTTTAGTCCCATGGAAGCAAAGAGAAGACGAAGGGATCAGTCTAGGACATAGGTAGAAACTAATAGGAGAACTTGGCCTGCCTTAAAACAAATTGAGTGTAGGTGACAAAGGTAAGTACTGTTGGGATATCCATTTCTTTATATAGAAAATCACCCACAGCTTCTCCAAGCTATAGCAAGATTATAAGGTAGAAAGCAGTTTAGGAACTGGGTCTATTCCAATCATGAACATTAGTGTCCATCACAGACATTCTAAGCATATTTTTATTCCAGTATCCAAGCCACTGATTAAAATGTTAACTGGCCCACAAAGTAACCTCTATGGAATGCCATTTGTTGTGTCTCCCCAGGCTGACACTGAACCATTGATAATATTTGTCAAAATGAGACACTCCAACCAGCTGTCTCTTCTCACAGCACATTCATGCACAGTTGTTGGTGAGGAATTAAGACTGTAACAGCAGGGACATTAAGGATTAGGTTTGACAGTTCAGGAAGAGGAATGCATAGTTTAGCTGTGTCCAAGTCAGGATGCCTTCCTATTTTAGAAAGAGGATGATTTCAGTTAATGAAATTTAATTTGAAAAGAGCTGAGGATAAAGAAATGTGGACAGCCTTTTGAATGACAAGACAGGAGTGCATTCATGATTGTTGATCATTGCTTTTCAATCAAAAAGTATATACAAGAAATAAAGTTTTCAGTAGAAAAAATTATGTTTATAAATTAAAAAAATCTTTTTGCCGGCTAAAAGAGTGTCTTGCAAGACACAATGGCTTCACTATATTAACTGTATTCCCAGAAAAAAAGGAATTTTAAGAAGGAAGATACTTTTATAATCACAGTGAAATCATGCTTAAAATGACTGTCGAGATATTCTACAATAGAATGTTTTGTTTTTCCAGCTTCCTAGAAATATGGTCCTATGATTGGAACAGATGTGCTGTTTAGCTTTCTCCTTGACCTTTCCAGAAGTCCCGTAATTCAGATCAGGTAGTGAACAGCTGTTAAAATAAATCTGTTCTTGAGCTTGGGGGAGGAAGATGAGGCCTCAGACACTGTAGCTTCTGACTTCATTCCTGGCATCATGGTTTAGGTCAGAGATTATAAACTCAATAACCCAGAGAATATGACAAACACTGATAATGCTGAGAAAAGCCTTCAAACACCCTTCTTCCCAGAGGGGTGGTAGAAATGGGGGGTTAGGACTTCAACACATGGATGGAGGAGGGGAGTTGACAAACATTCAGACATAACACACATTTATTTATTTATTTTTTATAGATAGGGGAGCATACAATCAAAAAATGTTGAAGACCACTGTTCCAGATTATTCCCCTCCCCTAGCCAAATGAGGGCAAGGATGCAGAGAAAGGTGAGCCCTCCTACACTGTTGGTGGGAATGCAAGCTGGTGCAGCCACTCTGGGAAACAGTACGGAGGTTCCTCAAAAAGCTGAAAACAGAGCTACCCTATGACCCAGCAATTGCACTACTGGGTATTTACCCCAAAGATACAAATGTAGTGATCTGAAGAGGCACCAGCACCCGAATGTTTATAGCAGCAATGTCCACAAAAGCCAAACTATGGAAAAAGCCCAGATGTCCATCCACAGATGAATGGATAAAGAAGATGTGGTGTATATAGATACAATGGAATATTACACAGCCATCAAAAAATGAAACCCTGCCATTTGCAATGATGTGGATGGAACTAGAGGGTATTATGCTAAGCAAAATAAGTCAATCAGAGAAGACAATTATCATATGATCTCACTTATATGTGGAATTTAAGAAACAAGGCAGAGTATCATAGGGGAAGAGAGGAAAAAATGAAACAAAACAAAACCAGAGAGGGAGACAAACCATAAGAGACTCTTAATCATACGAAACAAACTGAGGGTTGCTGGAGGGGAGGGGAGGGGAGTGGAGAGATGGGGTAACTGGGTGATGGACATTGGGGAGGGTATGTGTTGTCATGAGCACTGGTTATTATACAAGACTGATGAATCACAGACCCGTGCCCCTGAAACATGTTTATGTGTTAATTTAAAAAAAAAAAGAAGAAAACAAGGTTCATTGGGAAGGCATTGCTCTTACCATAACTCTATAAAAGTCATTCAGATTAAACCCTTTGACTCAAAATAGAGATCAGATTAATGTCACCATTGAACAGAAGGAAGAAAAAAGGAGGGAGGGGAGAAATGGGAAATGAAAGTCTCTTTCCTCAGGTGACATCTTTCTTCCATAATAAATCTCTAAACAAAAGACCCAGACTGCTCACCTTCTTCATCCTCACCTCCATGGCATACCGTGCTTACTTTGGTGTGAGCCATGTAACTCTCCAGTGAATAATCTGTTAAAGCCAAAGAACAGAATCCAGAGCAAAAAGTACCATTTGGGGAAGGGTGTGTCTTAGCGAATGGAGGATACAGACGGAGTACAGAGAGTCAGGAAAATGCAACTGCAGAGTATGGTCATCAAGTACTTTGTCAGCAAGGTGTCAGATAGTGAGCAGAGGACAAGGACACGATCTTACAATGGAAACCAAGACATCAAGTTCAAGATAATAGGTTGTAAACAGGTGGCCCCCTGGTCAGGTCTAGCCTACAGATATGATTTGTTCGGCCATAAGTCATTTGTAAAATTCTGAAGCTGTAAATATTTAAAACTTGGGAGATTTCACACACACACACACACACACACACACACACACACACACACACAGAGTCCACATTTCTAACTTCTCTTGATAAATGAGAGATCTAACAGCACTGGATCAGTATTCCCAAATAGCCACCATGGGCTGGCGATGAACTGTGTTCCACTGGAAGAGAGGGCAGAGCCTCTCACTTTCATATTATACCCACACAGACTGTTTCACACATCTACATTGTTTCTACTGTTCTGGGTTCAGAGATGTAGGAAGGACCCAGAATTCTGAGAGAAGCCAAGGAGACAAACAAGAAACCCTGAATCATAGACCCATTGTCATGTCTCCTGCTCCTGCTCCCATTTCCTACCATGGGCAAGGTCCTTGTCCTACGGATCAGTGATGGGAAGAATTAAAGCAAACCAAACAGATGAGGTACATGTTCCCAATGAACTTACACTCTAGTTGAGAAAATTGGATAACATATTAGTAAATACAGTTCTCAGTGATAATATCTAAAATATTTTGAATGCTATCGTGTGCCAGTCACTGTTCTTTCTCTCATGTGGTTTGTATTCTTTTACACATATGAATTCCCACAGAAACCCTATGAAAAGTAAATAATTACATCCCATTTTTCAAATAGGAAATTGAGTCATGGAAATAAGCAACTTGTATAAAGTCCCACGGCTAGTAAGTAGAGAAGTAATAATGAGCTCCAGCAGTCTGACTTCAGAGGCAAGGCATTTAACCCCATTAAGTACTAAGCAGTGAGTTAAAACAGGCTGATGTGACAGAGGCACTGAGCAGCTACTTTAGATTTGGAAGTCAAGAAAAGACTTTCTGGAAGTGACATTTAAGCTGAGATCTGAAGAATACAACTATGCAAAAACTAGAATAGCAGGCAAAGGGAGCAACTCATGTGAAGGACTAAATTTGGAAAGAGCTTGTTTACTAAAAACCCCAAATGAGTTGACCAGTGAGATTGTAGCTTGATGGGAGAGTGAAAAAGAGAGAGGGGGAGAACTGGAGAGGGGAGATTGAAGACAAAGCACAGGCCATACTCCAGGGTATAGAGTTTCCATTTCACAACAGCTGGGAGCCAGTGGACCATGAGAGCCTGAGAGGGGGACATAATTAGTGTGAGTTTCAAAAAACATGGTAATGTTCACATTTACCAGGGCTCTTTATAGACCTTAATATATGTTTCTACCTTCCTCTCCTATTTTTTCTCCTTCATAAATCCTGTGCTCTAACCTAAATTCTAGTAGCTACCGTTGTGCTAGAAAATCAGTTCTGTGGAAATAAAGCCCTGATTTGTAGCATTTGCCTATTTCTATGGTATAAATACATCCACAGTAGTTGATCTTATGCTATCAACAGTTTAACAATCAGCTTGCAAAATTCCTGAATATTTAAGAATCAGTGCTTGAGAGCCAGTTCCATACCTATACTCCAAATATTTTTGCCTTTTGAAACTCAGCAGATCCTTACATGGTATGACTTTCCTACATTGTGTTCCCCCGTCTGTAAAACTTAACCATTGTAGGGCTGTGGTTAAGAGCAAAACCTGTGGCTTCAGATGGACTTGGATTGAAAACTCAGCTTTGTAAACCAACCACGTGATCTTAGGAAAAAATCTTAACTTCTCTAAACCTCTGTTATTTATAACATGGGCGTGAAAACAGTCCCTACTTCAGGGTACTGTTATAAGAGTCAAATGAAACAATGTAACAAAAAGCACTTAGCAGAGTACCAGGAATGTTATGTACTTCTTTAGAAAATTAATTTTATTCATCTACTTAGCTACCATGGGTCCTAGCTAGAAGCTGGGGAAAGCTACAAAGTCTGTCAAGTCTGTCTTTCAATAGCTTGTCTTTTGAATTAGGTCTCCTGCCTAGTTTTCCCCACCTCTAAGATGCTTTCCAGGATACACATAAGAAACTTTTTCTCTCACAGCCTAAAGGAACTACTTAGTGATACATATCTTATATACATATGAGAACAAGTAGTGGCTTAAAGTAACAGTATCTATTTTGTAACAGAGTTTCTTGATAACAGGACAAACTTCAAGACTGATGGCAGAAGTTTCTGAGTCATTAAGCATCTGCCTTTTGCTGGGGTCGTGGTCCCAGGGTCCTGGGATCAAGTCCCACATCACGGTCCCTGCTCAGCGGGAAGCCTGCTTTTCCCTCTCCCACTCCCCCTGCTTGTGTTCCCTCTCTCACTGTGTCTCTCTCTGTCAAATAAATAAATAAAATCTTTAAAAAAAAAAAAAAGTTTCTTGCCACAATATTTTATTGATATTAGAGATTTTGTAAATTTTCTGTACAGGCAGCAACTTGAGGTAGCTAAGTCTTAGCCTCCACCTGTCAGGGTTTTTTTTTTGTTTTTTGTTTTTTTTTAAGATTTTATTTATTTATTTGAGAGAGAGAATGAGACAGAAAGAGAGAGCATGAGAGGGGGGAGGATCAGAGGGAGAAGCAGACTCCCTGCTGAGCAGGGAGCCCGATGCGGGACTCGATCCCGGGACTCCAGGATCATGACCTGAGCCGAAGGCAGTCGCTTAACCAACTGAGCCACCCAGGCGCCCCTCCACCTGTCAGTTTTTATTCACAGGAATTCTGTGGACACTCATCTTCATGTTTAGTTGTATCAACACTAAGAACAGCTTTATTCATTGCCTATTAAAGATGTAGGTTCTAGTGACAGTTCCATTTTACCTCTGTGACCTTAAGTCCCAAACTCTCGAGATTTACCACATTAGAATGAATTCAGAGTCTACACCTGCTCTAAAATTCAATGATTCTACTCATTTAAATATTTATAAATTCCAAAAGCACCTCCAAAGCTAACAGAAAAAATACATTTGACACCATTCTTGTGAGATTAACATAAATAAACTTAGACCTCTATAGAAAATCAAAGCAGAATATTGAGTCAATTGTATGAATAATTCAGAAACAAAATAAAGTAAAGCAAAACAAGAACTTATGGTTCTAAAGCTTTCAGAATACACAATTTACAGTCTTATTCAGAAATCTCTGGAACTGCAGTGCATTCTGATTTATATTTAAGAAATCATCAAAGCTGCATTTTCCTTTAAATTCAGGTTTTTCAGATATCCCATATAAAAATCCTGCTTAAAGGAATGTTCTAGGCCAATTTCATGTCAAATATGTGTAAAAGCAACCTGGGGGGAACTGCTAGTGTCCTAGTCAAATTTGAAAAGGTATTTTTAAATCACTAAGAATAAAGAATTCATTCATCAGATTAGATGACTCTATTTTATCATTTCTTTCAATGTATTATGCCCTAATCAATATATTCATGAGCCTGTATCTTAGAAGAATACCTACCCCAATTACTTCAGCTCAGAGATAGTGAATTATTTTGATATGTTGCCAATACATTTAAGGCAATTATTTATTAGTTCCTGAAAGCTAACATGCAGACTATAATGTACCCTGAGCAGGATAACCAATGAGACCACTATTGGTACTGCTAACTTAGTTGTGTATCACTTGTGTATCACTCCTCAGCAATGTGGGGCCTGAACCCCGAAGAGATTTTGGCTTACCAGTAAACATTTTATATCAGCTAGTGAATAGTCACCATAAATATCAGAGAAATTTTTGTCTCTAATACATATTTCACATAGCAGTATATAATAAACTATCAACGTTGCTTGGTATCTCCAATTCCTAACTTAGAGATAAATTATAAAATATCTTCTCTGGCATGTTTTACAGTTCTGATGATAGCAAATTTGCATTATGAAACATGTGCAATTTAAATTATCAGTTACATTTTTCTTGATTGGACTTTGCACATCTATAGTCAGTTTGGGAATAAGTTACCAAAATTAAAAGGGTGAAGGAAGCCAATTTGAAAAGGCTACATACGGTACGATTCCCACTACATGACATTCTAGTAAAGGCAAAACTATGGAGACCATAAAAAGATCAATGGTTGCCAGGGGTTAGGAGGGAGGGAGGGATGAATAAGCAGAACACAGAGGATTTTTAGGGCAATGAAAATATTCTGTGTGATACTATAATGATGGGTACATGTCATTATACCTTTGTCCAAACCCATAGAATATACAGCACTGAGAGTGAACCCTATGCAAACTGTGGACTTTGGGTGATTATGATGTACCATGTCAATTCCTGGTGAAGAATGTTCATAGTGGGGGAGGCTATGCATGCATGGGAACAGGAGTTACATGGCAAATTTCTGAGTTTTCCTCTTAATTTTGATGTGTACCTAAAACTTACATATTTTTAATTGATAGGGAATATTTAAAAACTTAAGAATGCATGTTGAAAAATACGTGCCCATAAAACGGGACAAATGATTTAATAAATCACTCAACCATATTCTTTCCTTTGCATTATTTCCTTGGTCCCATAAATTCTAGAAAGCAAAGGTTATCTTTCAGGTTCTCTGAAACTTCCTGTATTTCCTAGGCTAGTATCTTCACGGTCTCAACTGACTCTGATATGATGATTTTAGAGACAGTTCATTCATAAATTAAGCACTAGTCTTATCTTAAATGTGCAGTAATTAGTCACTGACTCTTCTGTATAAATCCAAATGCATAAGTGCATCTGTAACATACTCCCATCTGGATTTGGAAAAAGGAAGATCTTACTAAAAAACAAACAAAAAAAAAGGTTCTTTTTCACAGTGACACCTTGTTGCTCCACTGAACAGCTAAGGTAGTTAATGGACTCAGGTTGCTAGACAAAACTCTGCTAAATATGGCTGGTTACTTTTGTATCCAGAGAAGTTCACCAGAGCCCATTATTTATATATATCCAGGCACTTTTCCACAAGAGGCTCAGAAAAACCCATTCATCCCATAGAAACACTCAACCTGGCCCTGGAGTGGCACTGAACCCCAGTAGGATTTAACACTGAGACCGTAATATCTACCACAAGCCTTTGAAGAGGCCCCAGCTGTGCCTATTGCCATGAGTGAAGCGGAAAGCCCACATTACTGAGGACTTCCGGCGGTTGGACATTCTCTCCTCAGGCATTACTGGAGAGGTAGCCACAGTGTGACTCAGATGTGAGCCATGGCCGGGCCTTCCTCAGTCCTAGGGGAAGAATCAAGGGGAGAGAACTGAATGTTTGCTAATACAACTGCCATCTGCCACCGTTAAGTCTGATGGTGACAGAGTGTGCGTTAATGCCAGATAGACAGAGAACACTCACCATCTGTTCATTGCCCTGAAATAAAATTAACTAGGTCATCTGGGTTTGGAAGCCTATCTGGAATTGTTGACATCTATCCCCAACCTTAAGGATGGAAATTTTCTCCCATCTTAAGTCATTCAAATTACGCAGAGAAATATTTTCACTGTAATCCTTCTAGTGGAGAAAGTACAGTTAATAGATAATACATTAGTAACAGTTTATGTGTTAACAATGGATACAGGATTTTGTAGCCCTTACATTATTATATTTATATGCGATAATATCACAATTGTTATCCAACCAAAACCTTCTGAAGGGAAAAATGTCTAATACATTTAATTTCAAGAAAAATGTGCAAAATCTATGTGGACTTCAGTCTTTGTTGATCAGCTAATGAGATGCAAATTTCTTGATTTCTAGGCACTCAAACTAGAAAGGGGAAATAAAGAGCTATAAGATATTTTACTCCTGCTACTTACTTAAAAGATATCTGCATCATAGCAACTGAATCTAGGATATGACTGAAGAGGTGGTGAAATAATGTGTGTGCGCGCACGCGCACGTGTGTGTGTGTGTGTGTGTGTGTTCCCCCAAGAGAAGGGCAGGAAAAAGCTTTAATTCAATTTCTAAACAAGAAAACTCATCCCTGATCTCCCTACCCATAATCTCTCACCTTCTAATCACCTCTTCTTACCAGTCTGTTCTTATCTCTCTCAGTCTAGCATTGGTCTGGGCTAGTATTGGTTTAGTAGTGAATCTCAGCTGGACCCATGACACAGGACAGAAGGAAAGAAAACAGAATAAATAATTGTTTTCAATTCTTTATACCAGCCCTGCCTTGCAATATGGTTCTCTGAAAGAAAACTCTTTAAAAAAATTCTACTTCCAAGAGCCAATTTACATTAACTTAAAGGAAAAGTTACTGCTTTTAAGTTTATAGACATCAATAACTGGAAATAATCCAGTTCATTTAGACAATCTATAATGTGCTGACTTGAAATAAATCCAGTGGAGCTATCCTTAGGTCCCAAAGGATCCGGTTTTAAAATGACATTTTGTGAACTGGATTTTTTGCGTGTGAATTGGATTATTCACCAACTTTGATTATTAGCAAAGTCTCTGAGCAGAAATTTCTCTAGCCTCTTATTTGTGCCTTAAGTTTTAAAGAATTTAAACAGAATACATTTCCAAACAATTACTAAAGATATAATGAGTGATCTCCATATATTCAGCACTGAATTTAGAGCTCTGGAAAGGGCAAAGAAAGTATACAATGTTATCTCTTATGTTCATAGAGATTAGATAAACCAGATATAGACTATGCATAAAAATATAATAAAAATAACTTGTATGAAATATGAAATACGCCAAAGAAAAGGCACCTTGACCCTCCAATCTAAAGGAGACCCCACTATTCTCTCACATAATGCCTTATACTTTTTCTTTATAGTTTCAGTCACTGTCTATATGTATTTATTTATAGATTCCTTTAATAGCTGTGTCTCTACCCCAACCCCATGCCTATGAGCTCCATGAGGACAGGAGCTACATATGATTTTACTCACAGCTTTATCCACAATGCCTGAAACACTGTGAAATATAGTAGGTGGTCACTAAATATTTGTTAAATTAATTTTTGAAATATACCGTTTTCACTGTCTAGTGGAAAATACTGAAAAATAAACAGATCATAGTTACATTATTTCCTTCACTGATTAATTTATTCAACAGGTGTTTATTGAGCACCAACTATGTCAACACTGTCCTTAGAGATATGGATAGAGAAGTAAAATGCACATGATTACTGACCACATGGAGCTCACAGTGCAAAAAATCACTATTAGACAAACTGTAAAAAAATATAATTACAGGTAAATATATAATTATAAAATGTAAGATCATTATGAAGTAAAAGTAATAACAGATTTGATTTATTCTTAGCAGTTAGGGAATGAAGAAGGAATGCAGGCATGTAAAGGAGCAGGGGAATTATGATTTTAGAAATAAGAGAGATCACTGAAACCAGCTAGGAATAAACAAAATTAATTTCACAGAAGTTTCATGGAAAAGTAGAGCTAGTGCCAGATATTATTTCCTCCTATCCTTCAAGGCATAATTATGTGTACAGAGACAGCTGATAGTGCTTACACTTAATATGTAAACTATAGTAGAATGACATACTTCTCGTAGCACCTAGGTGGTGCAGTCAGTTAAGTGTCCAACTCTTGGTTTCAGTTCAGGTTGTGATCTTGGGGTTGTGAGATCAGGCCCACATCGGGCTCCACCCTCAGCACAGAGTCTGCTTGGGATTCTCTCTCCCTCTCTTTCTGCCCCTCTCCCCATGCCTGCTCTCTCTCTCTCAAATAAATAAATAAATGTTTTTTAAAAAAGAATGATGTACTTCTCAAGATATTTTTTCAAATAATTTGGGCATTAAGTCTTTCAGTTTTGTCATTTTGTCTTTATCTGTTGCTTTTCAAATTAAATATATTCACATTGTGCCATCTTTATTTTTGCAACTATTCAATATATCACAAAGTATTGTACTTAAAGAAGCATCAAGAATCAAAATTTCTTTTTTCAAGAAATTAACGTTACATCGCTTAATAAAATGCTAAGTGATAACAAAATAGACTAGGGGAAATAAGTACAGTTATTTGAACCAATTTTTTTTCCAAATGAACTATTTTTATGTTTTCCAGAAGAGAACACCACTCTTTAAAAAGAATTACCATGTAGATACAGCTGATGGCAGAGACATTATTTCATAAGTGATTTTTTTTTAATTACAAATTCATTACATATTTGGGGGAGGGGGTTAATTTGGAAAATATTCCCATACAAGAGCTACTAATTTATAGAGTTGTTATTATAATTTTAAAAGACAACTTGCCATAAATTACCAATACAGCAAAAAAACTGGTATGTTTATTTTGAAGCCAGGCCTACACCCTATCAAAGCCAAAATAATTGGGCAATAATCATGAACTCAGTTTCAAAGCTGAGACACTGAGTCCTTGGGTTGTGTCAGTTATTATTTCCTGAATACGACTTTATACCGGATCCAGAATTCACACTGTCTGACTCTCAGCCAAGAAAGGAAGTAGCGTGGGTGACCAAGTTTAACACTCGCTCTGGGGATTTCTCTCTAGCCAAAGCTAAAAGGAGACTATAATTGGGTAGCCAGGCCTGTCCTTAGCACATTCTGTATTTAGACGGCTTACCGAAGCCCATTAGACAGCAAAATTACTCTGCCCTATGCCCCTACAGAATCTGAAAGAAAAACCACTGGGGGCTGGGTGTTGGCAGTAGAGCCAAGAGAAAGGGCAATGAGGAGGGGAAGAGAGGAGGAAGGAAGGGGGCACTCTCTGCATCTGTGGTCTTGGGAGTCAGATTAGAGCTACAACTCCACTTGCACTGCCTTATAGTTGGTTACCTTTAATTAAATTATATCCCTAATCTGAAGCTCAGGTCCTTTAGTTGCAGATTGTGTATAGAGTAGTAACTACTTCACAGAGTGGTTTTCAGTGGCTGGCAGATAAGAAACACTCAATAAATGTTACTTTTGTTGCTGGTGCTATTATGACTTTTGTTATGCCATCTATGAAAGAGGAAAGACAGATAAAATGGTGCATTTTCTATGAGGCTCTACAGATGCCCTGTTTCTTTCTGTCATCTCTAAACCACCTCACGTTACCTCACTTAACCCTCTTTAATTTGGATTTTTCAGGTTAAGAAGCAAAGGAGCTATTAGGCACAGGAAAGGTTGAGCAACTTGCCCCAGGACTAATCTTCCCAACAGGCACTCCCAAAGAAGTATTTCCAATCAGATAGTTGCCAGGCATGCCCAGAACTTTTTTTTTTTTTTTTTTTAAGCAATTTGAGTAGGTCACTTGGGGGAGGCAAATTAAAAGAACCTTTCTAACTCAGTGAAACCTTCCTCTCTAACTAATTTTAATACATCTTTATAAAGTGCCCTTGAAAGCTCCAACCAGGTAAACAAAAAATATATAAGTATACCAAAATGCTTCATAACAAAAACATAAAAGAAAGTAAAAGAAAAAGAAGTATAAAAAAAAAAAGAGAGAGAGAGAGAAAGTTCTCAACAGTGCAGCTTGAAAACTGCAGCACTACATAGGAAATAAAAATAAACTGGATACATAATTTCCTTCAAAATAAAATACTGGATATTGGACACAAAGTCATATGCTTCTAAGAAATGGGGGAGTTTTATTATTTCCTATGAAAGTGACAAGACTCATAAAGATACTTGGTTTTGGTATCAGTATGCTAAGCTTCCAGGGAAATTTTCTAAAAAGATATTTTAAAACTAAAAACCATACTTACTTTTTGAAAAAAAAAAATGCTTTTTCTCTGGCAAGTGAGAGTAAAAATAATGTTCTTCCAAAATACCCAAGAAAAAAGGAAAATAACTTTTAACAGAAATGAAATTCACAATGAGGAGAGATGGGGCAAGAGTTTTAAGTCTTCAAGTCATTTTGAATTTGTCAGACAAAGGAGGAGTTTAAATCTTCAAGTCATTTTAAATTTGTCAGACAAAGAAGGAAAAAACAATGTTAACTTCTTAACATCAACTTCCCTGCTTTTCTTATAACTTTTTGAAAAGACCTGTTTCATAGAAGAATGTCTACTATTCTTGATTAAGGATTTGTACTGAGAAATTCCTTTTGAGATTCAGATGACTACCCACGCCAGCCAGTATCCTTCACAAGGTCTTAGGTATTGACAAAAGGAGACTAGATGCCTTCTATAATCCTGCTTTACTTGTAATTTTAATTTAATTTAATTTAATTTTAATGCCATTTTATCCTATAGCCTTCCCTTCTCCATAATACTGTGTCCAAATGTGGAACAAACACTATCCTTAAGTTACTCTTATACTTCATGCTTATATTAATTTATTCAATCAGTCTTATTGAGCAACTGCTATGTTCTAGTTGCTGCACACAGTAAGTAGATGATGCTTGTCGCTATAGAAATAGTGAGAAAACCGTGTACTTATCATGATATATTTTTATTGTAGTACTAGCAGGACCTGAAAATGGATTTTATAAAGTGACTAAGGAAAAAGAGAGTCATCAAGGATAACTTCTAGACATTCTGCATGAGGGTTAGATGATGGTCTCTTAAATCAAGTGAAAAATGACAGAAAGGAGAGGATTTGGAAATCAAAAGTTCTGTTCTGGACCTGCTAAACTTAGCCTGTGATGTTTGTTGAGTGGGCAGTCAGAGAGATGACTAAGGAGCTCATAGAACAATTAGGGTTAGAAAAATAAACTTGGGAGTCAGTTGCCTGTAGAGAACATTAAAAGCCACAGGATGGCAAGTAGAGAATGTAGAGAGGGAAGAGATGAGGATCCAAAACTGAGCCCTGGGACACTCCACAGTAAGAGAAAAAGGAGGCAACAAAGGACAATAAGAGAAGGTCATGAAATAAGAAGATAATCGAGAAAGCAGTGGCCCAAAAATCAGATGAACAAAGTGTATCAAGAAGGTTAACTGTGTCCAACTGTATAAGGTGGACTAATAAGAGGGACCATTGGGTGCTACTCGACTTAGCAGAATGGAAATTGCTAGGGGGCCTGAGGAAGTGTTTTCAGTAAAATGGTGCACACCTTTTAATTAAAATGCTTCATTATAGGGGCGCCTGGGTGGCTCAGTCGTTAAATGTCTGCCTTCGGCTCGGGTCATGATCCCAGGGTCCTGGGATCGAGCCCCGCATCGGGCTCCCTCCTCGGCAGGAGGCCTGCTTCTCCCTCTCCCTCTCCCACTCCCCCTGCTTGTGTTCCTGCTCTCGCTGTCTCTCTCTGTCAAATAAATAAATAAAATCTTAAAAAAAAAAAAATGCTTCATTATAGTCATCATACAGATTAGATCATAGGTGCACAGAATGTAGAACGTGTCTTGTTCATCTCTGTATTCCTTGTGCTTAGAACAGTGTCTGACACCTAACAGCTCCTCAAAAGATACTGCTGAATGTTGGCTATTGGCCTTTGATCAGTGCTTTATTATGTGTTGTCTGCCACAGATGGTGTAACTCTAAATAACAGAAATGGCACCTATGCATTTATCTTTGAACCATGTCTTACACATTCCAAAACATTTACATTTGCAGTTAGATGCTTAATAAAATATTTGTAATGGAAATGAAGAAATATGGTGATTGTTAATTGTGAACTAGAGAAAGATTTAGTAGTGATTCCATGAAGAACAGGCAGGTGCACAGACTGATGGAAACTGTGGAGGTTTTAACAAATGGTCTCAAATCCTCTGACACTCCTCTCTTAAGAGATGAAGTCTAGTTCCCCTCCCTTTGAATATGGGTTGACCTTATTTATTTGCTTCTAACAAATATGTTGCTGAGGAAGTGTTACTGCTTGACTTCCAAGACAAGGTCATGATAGAAGGTAACAGAGCTGGTGTCTGGATCTCTCTCTCTCAGGACTCACACCTTTGAGCACTGACTCGCCATGACTACCCTACAACTGCCAGGACGGAGAGACTTCATGAAGAGCACCTAGAGAGAGAGAGAGAGATGCCCAAGGAACTCCAACTGTTCTCAGCCCAAGTACTAGACATTCAAGAGGATGCCCTCAAAATGAGTCCAGCCCCAGTCACCATCTGATTACAACTGTATGGGAAACTCTGAGGGAGAACCACCAGCTGAGCCTAGTCAACCCCTAGAACTATACGTGATGGTAATAACTGTTGTTTAATGCCATTAAGATTAGGTTGCTTTGCTACATGGCAATGAAAAAAGAAACAGGTTCAAATAACAAAACAGCAGAAGGTTCTTTCTGATTGGCCTCAAAATGTTCATGGAAGAGGTAAGTTTAGAAGAGCTGCTTGAATGACCCCAATTACTTTAGACTGAGAAAACAAATTCCCAACTTGACCAGGAGACCCAATAATATTTTGAGATAAACCAGACCTCAACGGCCATTTCCAGGTTTCAGAACTGGCATGAATGAATGAATGAATGAATGAATGAATGAATGAATGAATGAATAGAAAAGGGAAGCGAAGAGAAGGGAAGAAGGAAGGAAGGAAAGAAAAAATATTTCTTTAGTCTGAGGTGTTATTCATGCTTATAGATAGCATTAAAGGATCCTCTGGTTTGAGATCCTGTTCATGCATCTCCAACTAGAAGAATAGTTCTTTGATCTCATGTTACTACAGTGATAGCAAACAAGTAACACAAAAGGTATCTGTGGATCCAGGAAAAGGATGGTTTGGAAGTGTGGTTTCTCATGCCTCCCTCTCTTCTCCTGGTGGTATACTTTAAAGTCATGAGTTTAAGCAGCCTTCACATAGTAAGCAACATGATAGGCCCCAGAACTGTGGGCTTACTGCTTTTTATTCCCCTTAAATCTGGGCAACAGTCAGTGGGGGAAATGTCAACATTTGAGCATCTTCATCATTATCATAATAAAGTTTCACTTAAGCTATGTCACCTGGAACCAAGACTGGATTCCAGATTTATGATTTCTTGTTTTGCCACAGTTACATAACCCCATTGTGTAACACTTATAAAACACCTTTTAAAAATCTACTTCTGAGCTTTTCCTTCCCTCCTCATTGTGCCATTGGGCTAATGAGACAAAGGCTTCAGTGAAGCCACCCTGTCCACAAACTATCATATTTTAATCTAATAGTTGCCATGTTCATACTAGGTAAGACTCCAGCACTTTTATCTACTGTAAAGTAATCCCCCTTTTTAAAAGCCATTTATCCCATGTGTCCTTTTGAGCCAGAAAGACCTCTCTTCCTCACAGTCTCTCATAGACCTTTCCATATAAATGGAATTCAAATAGTTATCTCCTCAGATGACTTGCACCTTCATACCTAAATTTTATTGTCCCATACTTTCTAAATGCCTTAAATACACTGAGCAATGCCTTAATGTGGCATTCTGTTTCGCCAATTTTCTGTTATCTTATACCTTTTTAAATTACAATCTTCCTGATGGCAAGGTCAAGTTCTGTTGAATTTGTTCTTAAAATAGAACAATACAACACCATATTAAAATGTAATTAAATAATAATTACTTAGGAATAATAATGCTTATCTGTCCTTTTTAATTTAGAAAATTAGACCACTGTATCGAAGCCTCCTTCCACATACTGTTTTGCAAACCTCCTTCTCTTCAATATTTAAATTTTACCAATTAATTTTTAGTGCTATAACTCTAGGTCTACTTCTAAAGAGAGAATCTTCTTTACATAAAATAAGAGTATACCTCTGTTAAACTGTTCCTCCTTTGCCTTTTTTTGTAAAATGAATGCAGCAATATAAGAAGAAATAAAACTCTCTGGAGAACGAAGGAAAGAAACTAATCATCCATACTTAATGATTTAAAAGAAGGGACAAGAAACTCAGGGATAAAACAAGTTCAAGTTGCCCTGCAGGCGCACAGACATCCTACAGCATACTAGTTATTGGAAAATGTTACCTCTTAGGTTAAAAAATAGTAATATGGAGAATCCATTTTATGCTTTGTGTTGTTATTAAGTCCACTACTGTTCCTCATCCACAGGATTCAGCTGCTGAGCCCACTGGCCTTTACCAAAGGGACATGGCAGCTTTGGACAGAGCTCCGGGCATACTTGTATCCTAACGGCTGGCCATTAGACTGCATGGTGAACTGTGGTGAGCATACAGAATTTTTTTCCACCAATTCTGTTTTCAGCAAAGAATCCCTTTTAATTCCCCTGTCCTGTATGTTGCCAAAATTCTTAAAATACTGTTCATGGAGATTTTTTTGTTACCCGCCTTGGAGCCCAGATGTAGGAACCAAGCCAGTGCAGCTGGTGTAACTTGGCTGAGGCTCATAGATAATTCAGTGTTTGAACAGTCTTCCTTTTTTTTTTAATGTTGTTATTATTTTGGAAAATTTTGGAGTGAATGTTTGTGGATGTAAAGGTTGAGGGACTAGCAGAACTACAGGCTAAAGGTCTCATCACTCTTTCATGAAGGGACTTCATCAAACTGGGGGGAGGGGGGTGTGGAAATCAGCTATTTCCTCAAACCCTGTGCCAGTTTTGCACCTGAACTGAAGAGACAGACTTGTCACGGGAGGGTAGAAAGGGGGATGATATTCCTTTTGCTTCATCATTTTTGCAAAGAGACTTCATGTTATGAGTTTAAACATATTATACCCAACACCGACATTTAAAAAGCAAGAGAATTCTAGGAGTGAAAAATACTCATTCAGACCAACACAAACCCAGTGATGCTTAGGGCAATGAAAGTGATTTTACACTAGACTTTACTTCTGCTAAATTCTGGCACCACATTTACTACTTAAAAAGCAATTGCATTTTACAGCTGACACTGTATTATACTGATATTGCATGAACATCATATTAATCTCTCCGACCTACATTCCAATTTGCATCCTTCCATGGAATATGATGATGATAATAATAATAGCGAGTATTGGTTGAAGGCTTACTGAACTGTGCTATGTGTGTTACATGGATTAACTCATTTAATGCTCTTGATAAACATATGAGGAAGGTGCAATTACTATGCCATCTAATTCCAAAGCCTGGATCAGAAACACCACATTCTGTCACCTTTTTGAGGAAGGGATGGAATCGCTGCTAATACGCAGGGAAATGCACACAACTGTGGTTGTGGATACACAACAGTACTTTGCTTTTGGACATTATCCATCACGTATGTCACAGTGGAAAGAGCTTAAGAACTGACTACTCAGATGTGCTGTGAATTCCTTTCCTCCTCAAGGAACACTGTCTATTTGTTTTGCCCTTTCTCTGCAGACTGACTAGCTAATCTAATAAATAAAAGAAAGTGATATTAATGACTCATAATTACTTGATACATATCCCTTCCCTGATTCATGTATGTTTTATCAGAAGTCATCAGTGCCTTAATCTCAGGAGCTGAGTAATGTGAGAAACCACATCAGAATACACTGCAGGTTTAAATCTCGTCGGGAGGTGTTTCACTGCCCTTTAAACATACACTTCTCCATGTTACAACCTCCCACTTACACAAACCGTTAGCTCATCTTTGAGGCAAATCACCCAAACTTCCTTGCAACTGTTGGTATTAGAATTCTCCATTTTTTTTCTTTTTCTTTTTATGTGTAATAACTCAATCACAGTATTAAATATAAAATGAGGTAGAGTACCCTTCTCCATTTGTTTCTAAAGTGATGTAACACTTCTGCCTAATGCTCCTGAATAACACTACGCTCTTTGTACAAATGAAACTGCTTTTAAAACTTAAAAACCTATAAGCTCCATGTAGAAAAAAAGGGCAGCATTTTAATAGCAGTGTATGTTCGTACTAGCTAGAAGTCTAGCACTGCACCAAATTTTCGAGGCCATATGGAAGTGAAAAGAAAGGCATCTGAGATAATATTGCCAATGTGAAATAACTTTCATGATTGGAAAATATAATAATGAACTCAATCCTGAGGGTCTTAAAGGTACTTAAAAATAGCATCGGGTGCCTGGGTGGCTCAGTCGTTAAGCGTCTGCCTTGGGCTCAGGTCATGATCCCCGGGTCCTGGGATCGAGCCCCGCATCGGGCTCCCTGCTCAGCGGGAAGCCTGCTTCTCCCTCTCCCACTCCCCCTGCTTGTGTTCCCTCTCTCACTGTGTCTCTGCCAAATAAATAAATCAAATCTTTAAATAAATAAATAAATAAATAAATAAATAAATAATAAAAATAGCATCAACAGGTCTCTCCCTTAAATGAATTAGGTGTGATCCTATCAGGAGGCAAGCTGTCTTTGAAGCTTATACCTTGTGCAAACACAACATAAAAACAAAGGAGGGAGAAGGGGAAAATCAGAAATTTTAGATAGAAAAAAATGTAGAATTATGTTGCAAATATGTAGCCTCCTCCAATATGGACTATTTTGCACATGCTATTATTGCAAAAGTCATTAATGTTATGGTATGTCTTGGAATTTAAGTGTCAGATAATAAACACTCAAGTTGGAGCTGGAAATAATGACCTAACACAATGAAATCATCATGATATGACACTAAGACATTTGTGAGTACATCATGAAATAATCATGATTTGCAACTGAATCTTTCTCTCATTTTTACAAAGGAGTTGGCCAAACATGGCTCTGATAGCAGTATTTTTCAGGGAGAACTTGGGAAAACAACTGGAGTAAGCAATGGAGAAAGGGTTACCGCATTCATTTAAATGCATGTGGAGTGTCTCTGGATCATAATTAGAATCTCACATTGTTCTGGCTTTCAGTCAGTAACTTTGTGCTCATCTAATATAAAACATAAGTGGAAAATTTTCACCCATGTTCATAAAAAGCAAATATCTTGACGTACTTGAAGAACTCAAGCTCTGTATATGAGTACAGGCATGTTTCAAAAATAACCACTGAAGTAATCCCATTACTGGGAGGACTGCTGCACTCTATAATTATGTTTGACAGGTTTTTCAGATCTTTCCTCCTCCAAATTATCTGAATTTGAGTGAAAGCCAGAGGGCTATCTTGAAAATTGATGAAAAAAAATATGAATGTGCTTTTCTAAGGTATCAAACCTGATGTGTCATAAACATAGGACTCTGTTAGACATAAAAATTCATGTTAAAAGAAAGATTTCTTGAAAGATACGACTTTAAACATACGTGCTATCATATAAGAATAACATCTAATGAATAAATAGCCATTAGCAAATAAGAAAAAGCCTTCCTGCTAACACTGATTTTCTCAAGTTGAAGTTATTTATTTAACCAATGCCTAGTATCTCCAGCAAATATTCATTCAACAAACATTGGGGAAATTGTCATGTGGCAGGCACTATGCAAGGCACTGGGAATGCAAAAGAGCAAAAGATAGAGCCCTTTGTCCTTGAGATGGCCCAACAATTGGAGATACTCATATATACAACTTAATAGGATATAGTGTCACATCGTTCATCAATATTTTTTAGACTGGTGAAATCATAAATCATAATTGCTTAATTTTCTCCAAATAAGTGTTATATATATTCTATATATGCTCTTCTTGTATCCCATGAGTTTGTAATGAGTTAAATTTTAATAACCTTTAGTTTAAGAACATCAATCCCTATTCACCAGCTGACATTTGATAAATTTTTTTCTGCTTCACATATGTCCTTGGCTCTTAGAGACTACTATCTCTTTTATAGAAACAAAAATTTAAAATACTTTAGAATACCATTCCCATTATCATGTATTCCTTACCCACAGACAGAGACAGTAAGAAATAGAAGTATTAACATGATATATAGGAAGCAGAGAGTAGTGAGAAGGTAATATACAAGAATGTCACAAATTAATAAACATGCAATTCATCTTCTAGGCTATATGTTAGGAATTAAATAGAGACATTCACAACATCAAGCAGTATCATATTTATGAATGAAATCTATATATTACAAATGAAACTACTACGTATCAAGGTTGGTATTTCAGATCAGATTATAATTTCTCTGTCTAGATACTTCACTGGAGTTTAAAAATAAGTTCTTTTAATTGCATTTATCCTTTCTTCGTATGTCTACAATTTATTATTCTAGCCATAACATTGCAAAGACTTCTAAATCCTATATTACATGTATTTTGGGTATGTTGGAGTAGATTTATTTCCTACAGTTTAATTTTCCTCAATTCTTTTTTTTTTTCCTATCTATATTTTTTTAACATTTAGTTTTGAATTTTATTTAGGGGTGCCTGGGTGGCTCAGTCGTTAAGCGTCTGCCTTCGGCTCAGGTCATGATCCCCGCGTCCTGGGATTGAGCCCCACATCGGGCTCCCTGCTCAGTGGGGGAGTCTGCTTCTCCCTCTCCCACTCCCCCTGCTTGTGTTCCCTCTCTCACTGTGTCTCTCTCTGCCAAATAAATAAATAAAATCTTAAATAAAAAAAAAAATCATTATATTCACATTAGAAAAACAAAGATGGGAGATCAAATAATTCCCACACATTTTCTGTTTTGGGCCAAGTAAAGAAAGTACATTCTTGTCCATTCATAATGATAAACAGTTATTTATTGAGTGCTTACTCCGCAGTGCTCCTTCCCACGTCTGAGGTTTCCTTCCTGTGAAGGTAGCTGAATGAATGTGACTTTGTGTCTCTCTCTGTGTGTCCTTCTTGCTCTATCCTTGGGCAGGGGGAGTCACTTTTGAGACTATAAATTGGAGAGTATGAACATACCCAGTTCCACATTCTTTCTCTGGGGTGTGAGCTGCAGGCAGAGAGCACATGACCACCCTGCTGAGAGCATGGGACTGCCATGGGGGCTGCCTGAGGCTGGATGGGTAAATCTGCCTCATTCTGGAGTTTGGTTAGAAAGTTTATTTGGCTTCCACATATGCCTTCCAGCCTGGCCTCTATAATTAACATAGATGCTATTTTGACCTCTATCTTTATTCCTTTTTTATTTACTTGAGTTTCTCAGCCAAGACATCAAATGTGAGGTTCCTGAGTCTCCTGCTAAATAATAGCCCTCTCTCTTCCCTGGTCGGGTTCAAGGCAGGTTGAGAACCCTATGCCAGACACTGAGTCGAGGGTCTTATATGTGATCCCCATGTATTCCTCAACCGCACTGGAAGGGAGGTGTAATAATGACTCCCATTTGGGAGAGGAAGAAACTCAGGTTTAGACACGTTAACACACTTGCCTGAGGATGCAGTGACAGAGTTGGGATTTAGACCCAGACCCAATTCTGGAGCCGTAAGTCTTAACCACTGTGCTATACAACTATACTGAAATCCCCACTAGAATAACATTAGCTGAAGCAGAACCAAGGAATGAATACATACATACATAGCGTTGATCCTGAGCCAGGCTTCACAAAATAATAGGTGACATTATTAAAGAGGCCCCCCATCACAAGGAAGCAGGGACTTCAAGGAAAATGACTGACAACTCTTTGATTATAGTGGTTAACAATTTGTCCTGCCTCTGGGTCAAAAATCAGAAGTCCAGCTGCTTTCTCTAGATTTAAAATCAGCAAGTTCAAAATGTCACCTATTTTGTAAGCCCTAAAGCACAGCTGAGGCAGAAGGCAGAAATAAAATGACCTACAACGCATTTCAGCCAGGTGAGTGACAGTACTTGAATCTGTACATCGTTTCAACTGGGAGTTCTTTTGTCTATTTATCTTTTACTAATTTTCTTCTAATCAAATAAGGAGATCCAACCTCAAGCCAGGGTGACCTACAACCCTCGCTAGTATGTTCTCTGCCAATGGTAAAACCCTAGCTTAGCTGCTCGAAAGCCCTGTGAAAAACTAAACTAAAAATAAAGCAAAACATGTTTGGCAAAAAAATAATGAATTTGAATTACTTAAGTTCTCAAAATAGATTGATGCCATTTTACTTCTTTTTTTGCCTTTCCCCCTGCTAAATTTATCTCCAATACTCTAGAATGGTCTTCTCCAAATTAACTATTCATTAGAAAAAAACAAGGACCTCATCCCTCTCTCACAACCTCTTTTCTTGGTCATTTCTCAATAATTCTATAGTCATCAAATAGGAACAGAGATAGATGAGAATAAAGTCCCTCTGATCCTGATAGCGTCTCAGTTTACCCAAAATCACTCTTCAAGTTGTTGAGGTTTTTTTTGCAGGGGCAGATTTGTTATAGCTAACCACACTAATTTTGTAAGTCTTAGAAGTAAGGAGGAGCTGAACTGGCAAAGATGAAAAAGAATCTATAAGCGTATGTGATTTGCCATAGGAAATGATGTATGGTTAAGGATGATTAAAATAGTCACAAGGAAACTGGCACAGCATTAGATAATACTATTAAAATAACTACATAGTAATATGTAGCTCTTGTCGAGAGCTAAAAATATTTCTGGGATTTTTTTTTCATTCAGTGTGCTTAGTCATCCTTTATAAACTCTTTATAAACATAGTGGGATATTTTTTTTGTTTGTTTAAAATGGGCCAAGTGCATTACCAATTGCTTTTTTAGTATCTCATATAGATTAAATAATGTTTCTAGTCTGGGAGCTTTTTAAAAGTCTATTTCACTGAGAAAAGTAACTAGAATAAAAGAGCTTTTCTTTTGAGAAGGTATTAATCATTACTCTAAATAACTTCTTATAAAATACAAAGAGAACTGGAGAAATGTGGGAAAGGGGAGGAAAACAACTCTATAATGCCTGAAAATGTCTAGTATTTATTAATACAGGTTATAAAATTGAGTTTTCCACAAAACTGTGAAGTCAAACATTGGGCCAATCAGTTTTCACATTTTTATTTCACATTAATTGTGCATCACTTTATTTCCTAAGTGATGACTTAGCTTGGCTTCCCTGGGAGACTGATGCTGAGACTGATACAGGCATGTACATGTGGGAGCTCACTATCAAGGACTCAGGAACAACACTAGTGAGAGAGTAAGGTGCGCAGGATTAGGCAGAAGGAGAAGCTGACGTGCCACACACTTACCACAGAGACCTTAGCCAATCTCCGTGAGAGCCTTGGACAAGGATGACCAAGAGAGGTTTCCAAAGAAGACAAGGGAACTGAGTCTTTGTAGTCACCTCTCCTATTTCTACACTTTATGGTAATTGGATGCAGATGTCTCCTAGGTGTGGATGCCACCTTTTGTGAGGCAGTTCCTTCCGCTGACGGAAGTTCCTAGAAGCTCTTAGCCATGAGCTTTAGGTATCCAGCATTCCAGATTGCTGAGAGAATGAATGCCTCACCACTGAAAGGGGATCCAGGCAGAGCTCTATACTCTTTACACCAGCCACTCTAGTGAAAGAGAATGACTAGATAAAAGAGGTGGGATACCTGGCTTCATTTTATAAATGCCACACTTGCAACCAAATCTTCACTCTAATGTGGAAGGTAGCATCATACTAATTTTCAAGTGGGTGTCCCATTATCTACTTAAAAAGTAACATAATGGGTTGATATTTCTTATGGTTTTGGTCTAAAATAATGCTCAATGTCTTCAGTAGGGGAATTACTTATAGCATAAGGACCAGAGCATTGCTTTGTGCTGCTATTTTATATTTAAAGCATTGCCCATTCACCATACCAATATATTTCAAAGATTCCTATTACTTTTACTGAGCACTTACTATATATCAGAAACCGTGCTGGAAATAAGAGTCGGAGAGATGAAAGAAAGTCCTGTTTCCTGGCACTCATTGGCTAGTGAAATAGGATACAACTGAACAGATGATCACAAGCCAGTGTGACAAGTGCTTTGATAGAGGTGTCATAAGGTGCAATATATCTAAACCAGACCAGGCCTGTATTTTAACCATAAAACGTTGGGTGAGGTATGGTGAGGCCAGATGCAGACCCAGAAAGAGAACAGAAAAGACTTTTACAGTTTTTTAATACTCACAGTTCCCTGGGGAGAACACAGCATTCTACACAGGACCACTCAAGGGAAGAACCTGGGTTAGTCATAAGGCAGAAGGTGAGAGGGAAGAAAGGGAGATGCAGCTGGGAGCCAGTTTAGGATTAGCAAATTTGCCTAACTTCAGAGAGCTCTGGGACATTGGAGCTGTTCTTGATTGTCTTACCCAGTCCTGGGACAATTAGGGTGGGTGTTTCGAGGCTCAGAGTGGTTGGGGTGTGGATTTAAATCAGCTGCTCAAGAAGGGAAACTAACTTCTAGCCAGGACCTCAAAGTGTGTCAAGGCAGTATTTTTAAAAAACTGTATTACAACATGATTTGAGGTGAAGGATCTCAGGGATAATAATTTCCCAAAAATATTGAAGTAGAGCTCTGAAGGAATATTAACGTGCATTCTCTTTGTGTGGGATAGGTTTACAATGTTTATCACCTACTGAGAGATATAATGATGACTGCAGAAATTAGAGTTAATATTTATTATCCTTTTGATTACAAAGAAGGATACAAATGTAAGACATCAGTATTATTTTGGGGACAAAATACTTGTTCTTTTTGCCCTTGAAACACTTTTGCAAATTTCCTACAAAATTAATTGATATCATCAGCTGTATATTGCACAAAAATGATTACAAGAGAACAACTACAATGTATTGGTAAGTATTTGGTTTCTGCACCGCCTATTTACCTAAGCAAAGAATACCACAACACCACCAATATGAAATCTAAATTAAAATGAAAGGTTTTTTGTTGTTATAAGAATGATGACTACTACTGATAAAACTGTCAAAAATTGGGGCACCTAGGTGGCTCAGCCAGTTAAATGTCTAACTCTTGATTTTTTACTCAGGGTCCTGAGATCGAACCCCACATCAGGCACTGCATTGAGTGTGGAGCTTGCTTAAGATTCTCTCCCACTGCCCCTTCCCCCTCTCTCCTTCTCTGTTTAAAAAAAAAAAAAAGGAACTAAAAAAAAATTAAAAATTAACAGGGTCACCATCTCTTTCTGCCCCAAATATAGCAAAACCCTAGTTCTAATCTTGTATTTCCTATTTCCACTGATGGCATTATTTTCTTACAAAATGTTTGTCTCTCTTTCTCTGGCTCTCTGTCTTTTTCTTACTAGTCCTCCCTACTCATTTTACTCCTATTGTCATGTAATTGTTGATTCAATTTCCATAATGCCTATCAAATTATGACCTTTATTCTGGCTTTGTTTCTCAATCTTTCTAGACTATGCTACCTTATAAGCCTCCTAATCAATTCCCTGCCTTATTCTGTCTTCTCTAAAATCCATCCCAAAGTGGCCTTCATAAATACATGTTCACTACCATATTGCCCCATCCTTAACTCTCTAAAGCATTAAACTAATCATACCACTCCCCAACTCAGAAAACTTAAGATGGCTCTCAGGCTTTTATTGGCAGTGTCTCCAACAGAAGAGAGTACACAAGACAATTCACTGGGGATTCAGAAAGAAATTACTATGATATCTGTTCATCTAAAAGCATTTAGAAATAATATTACTCATATTAAATTCTATTATTCACAATATCCCAATGCCATCCTGAGAGACCATGTGTTAGAGTCCTATGACACCCTCACACCTTAATTTACTTGAGCACATGGCAAAGTATATGAGTTTATATACCAAGTAGTCATTTTTTTCCAATGACCTACAACAGAATCTTTAAAACATTTTGTAAAGAGATGCAAAGGGCTGAGCAAACTAATACACAATACAAAGGTTTGTTGGTTATTTCATGGAAGAGCATTTAAAAGAGGTATGGGGCACCTGGGTGGCTCAGTCAGTTAAGCTTCCGATTCTTGGTTTCGGCTTAGGTCATGATCTCAGAGTCCAGAGATTGAGCCCCATGTCAGGCTCCATGTTCAGCGTAGAGTCTGCTTGAGATTATCTCTCTCCCTCTGCCCCTCCTCACCTCAAAATAATAATAATAGTAAAATAAAAAATAAAAGAGGTACAAAATTTTAAGAAGATATATACATTTTTCTTTCATAAAGACTAGTAGTTTCCAATTGTACTAGTCCCTTCTATAATGATGAGCGGTTTTCAGAAGTATATTGCCCAACAGATGCTGAAAGATTAAATACTTAATCTCTCCCCCCAAGGTAAAGATTATAAATTAACAATGAGTGAGAAAATAACTGCTGTTCAAAAGAACTCATGCTATGTAGAAGGCATTTAGAAAATGGGTATTTGGAAATATATCTGCCCTATGTGATTTTGTTCCTGAAAAAAAAAAACCCTCGATTTTGCAAACTTTAAAAAGTAGAAAAAGGATATTGTAATGTGTTAAAAGATTTCCCAAATTCAAAAATTTATTAGGCTCAAAACTACTTGTTAACAGAACAAGAATACAACATAAATTTCTGATAGACTGAGAAGAATAGATGATTGGTATTTAAAAAGATGGAAATTTACTGCTTAATTCAACAAAAGTCTCTACAAAATTGATGGATAGGATTTAAAAACAAATGTGATTTAATAAGCCAGGAAAATGGTACTTTTTCCCATTTGTAGCTACATTATTTTGTGAGGTGTTATTTTTAGCTTTAGTCGTGGTTAAAACCAAATAAAAGCAAATTTAACAGAGAACCAGATTTTTGGTTGCTGTATCACATAGAATTAAACCAAGATTTTATAAGCAATGAAGAGAATCTACTCATATTGTTCTCACACAAATTAATATAGTTAATATTTAATGATGTGATAAAATGTTAATAGTATTTTGGGAAGAGAAAAAATGGGTCATATGTGACTAATAAATAAAACTAAGTAATACATAAAGATACTAAAAATATTTAAAATATCTTTATGTAGTGATATATGGGTATACATGCATCCATATATGTATATATAGTTGCACACTCAATATATTTTTGTTTCCTAATGAGGTGCAAAATATAACAAATTAGGGTCTCATTTGAGTTGTTCAACCTTGACATTATTGACATTTGGAGGCCCAATAAGTCTTTATTGTGAGGAGGGGACTATCCTGTGCTTAGTAGGATGCTTAGCAGCATCCCTGGCTTCTACCCACTAGATACCAGTAGCATCCACCCATAAGTTACAATGTAAAATGTTTTCATATATTATAAAATATGTTCTGGAGAGAAAAGGCATCCCCCATTGAAAACCATCTGTCTATAGAGTAAATTTCAAACTCCTCAACCTGACATCAGAGTCTTGCACAATCTGAACCCAGCCTAAATTTATAATCTTATCTTCTATTAATCTAATTTCCAACATTATCTTCTCTAATTTTGCTCACTAATTACCCTCCATTGCCACCCTTTCTGCACATACACCTTATTACATTGTTACATTAAATCTGCCCTTCATCATTTACCCCTATGTTTTTACTAATGGCTGGAAAGATAATCTCATTTCTTTATGACAATATCTTACTCAATCCTCAAAATCTATTATAAATTATGCCCCTTAAGGCTTCCTTTAGATTTCCTTTTTAGAAGCAACCTGCCCTCCACGTATAAAATTAACCTCTCTTTTAGTTTTTAGGGCAATTTCTCTTAGGTTTCTCTATTTTCAGTTTTTTCTTCCTTCTCAAACCCACACTAGCTCTCTCGTAAAAACTGTGTACAAATTTAAATTATTGCTAATGCTATTGTTAATGTGATCATTTGCTAATGAGGGACAATGGCATACAACTCAGTCTTTAAGAAGAAAATGATAAATTTGTATATATTTAAATAAGATGTTCAACATATATTACTAACTGAAGAGTCTGAAAAATGTAACTTATGAAATACTACATATATTATATCTTTGAGGAAAAGATAAACATTATCCTTATGTACGCAGAAAAAAATTATAAAAAGACAGACAAGTAACTGTAGCAGTGGTTATTTTTTGGGATGTGAGAAAGGAATAATAAATTATGGAATAAAACTTGTAAAATTTAGTGTATTTTTCATGGTTTATCTGCATTTTCTTGTTAGAAATCTGTTCCTTCTAGCCTTAGCCTGTACATGGAAATGGTAGCCATTTTTACACTGATCTTTTAACACTGCTTTTCTCTCTGTCTGTCATCCTGAGTCCTGTGAGAGTTTGATAGAAGCTGTTTCTAAATCATTACTAGTTAGTAGTCATTTCTCTGTAGATATCCAGAAAGGTAAACTGAAATTCCTATCAGGAGAGGCAAGAATATTTCTTGGAAGAAAGGGTTAAAGTTTAATATTTGAATTAAGGTCAGTATGTCTTCTGGTTTTACTCTTAAGAAGAGAAGAATTTAGTCAACAAGACAGCTTGGCTTTTCTAAGATCTTCCTTGCTACCTCAACCAGACACCTCAACCAGACCTGCTAGGTTGGTTGGGCATTTAGATTCCTCTGCTTTCACCTTTCTAAAATAAAAAGTAACAACTCATAAATGTCTGCTGCAAGGATGAAGCTAGTCCCCAACTCTTATTTTTCCACGTAATGGCTAATTCAGTCAGTCAATGGTTTATAGTCTCGGTCACAAACTGCCAAACTGTCCGCTTCCTGTACTGGGAGCAAAGGAAGATACTGAGCTGCCTTTGAGAATTCGTAATGGAAATGTTGAGTCCCATGACCCAGACGAGTCTTAAATGAAAATTTCAAGGCATATAGGAAAAAATTTAGAAGAACTTTCTTTGCAAGGCACACAGTATGAAAAGCCACTCAAAGTTCCCATTTTGGGAGCAAGAACATTTTTGCTGATTTTTACTGCAAATTGCCACAGATAACATGGTAATTATGTATGTTGAAAATAGTCTAATTCTGAGTCATTCAGTAAAAATTAAAGAAAAATGATGGCAAAAAAATCTATTTGAAAAACTCATAGAGAAGCCCTTTCAAAATAGCATCCAACTTTTCCTAGGAGAGCACCCCCCTTTGGTCAGGGTCATTTGATTGAAAAGCTGATTTCTCTGAGCATCTGTTTTATCTCTTAGAGGAATCATAAATTTTTAACTCATTAAAAGACCACAAGCCTAATACAAATAATGTAGGATACAAGATAAATTATTAAAGGAGTAGAACCATTCAGAGGACGTTTTTCTACTTTTATAAAAAATAAATAAAACTGTGAGTAAGAACATATGAACACAGAAATAAGTGGAAGAATAATCAGAATGTGGAAGACAGAGGCAAGGCAATAGTTACTGGGAGCCATCAGGAATCTTACAAGTACAGAATTAAGAGAACATCTTCTTAGGGGTGAAAGGACCTAATTCAAAAATCTTTCTTTTGTCCTCAGTACCAAGGCAAAAAGAAAATTTAAGACCTGAGTCCTGAAGTCCACATTCTTACTGAGATTTATGAGCACCATAGTACGTTTAGTACTTGTGGAATATTCAGCGCCTATTGCATTTCAGCAATATGGGCCGACAGCAGCAATGCCCTACTGTTGTTAGAGCAGCCTGGTGGTATCCCAGGGATTTCCTGGTCCAGGAGCAGAGGTCTTCCATCTCTTTTGACTCCCTCTTATGGAAGAAACATAACACTTCTTCCACCGGGGAAGTGGAAAAAAGGAAAGTGCCTTTTCTTATCAGCTTCCCATCAGGAAAGAAGATGTAAGAAAAAAAAAGAAAAAGAAGAAGGAAAAAAAGAAAGAAAAAAGGCCCTTTGAGTGTTCAGCTATGAATTCTAAGACAGGAGAATGTTGTACTTAGCACGACATCTTGGCTCTCTCTGACTACTCTTAAAATAATTAGGAAAACACCTGCCTGTTTATTCTGTATCTGCACTGTTATAAGCATGGGGGAGGGGGCCAGAATCTCTGCCTGTGTGTTCACTATAGTGGTTTCATAGTTTTAGAATACAGGAAATAAACACTTATTTGTGAAATGAGTGGATAAGGACTCACATTGCAACAATTATAGCAACTCCTGGAATGTTGGCACCTACCTAGAAAGTAAAGTTGTTACCTTCAAAGATAAAACACTGAGTCATATTCGAAACAAATATAATCCTCATGTAGATTTTGATGAAAGAAGTAAGTGTGAGATGCCCAAAAGTCTAATCTTTTTGGCATGGTAAGTTTTTATAAAATCATTCAGAGTTAGTGAGGTTTGTTGACTGTAACTTCAATATGTAGTACCAAATAATACCCAAATCCTCAGATTTATTTTGGATCAACAAAAACATTAATTGAGGACATAGAATATGCAGGTTACCTATGTGTATCCAACATGATTCAAACTGAGAAACAGATCCAGTGGTCAACATATATTAAGAGATTTATTGCAAGGAAATGACTTACGTGATTGTGTAGGCTGGCAAAGCAAGTCTGGAATCTGAAAAGCAGGATGGACTCCTTCAGCAAGTGGTAAAGCTGACACCCAAAAGCAGAATTTCTTTGGGGCAGCCTCAGTTCTTTACTGAGGCTGTTAAGGCCTGTCAATGGATTCAGTCAGGACCACTCACATTATTTAGGATGATCTTCCTTTCTTACCTCCAGTCAACTGATTATGGACTTTAATCACATCTACAAAACACTTTCACAGAATTATTAGATTAGTGTTTGATCAGAAACTGTGGACTATAGCCTAGCCAAGTTGAAACATAACACTGTCCATCACACTGTTTGATTAGGGGAAGACGAAGATGATAAAATATGCCTCCTTTTTTCAAGCGCATTAAAGAAATAGTAAGACATCTCCATGAACACAAGGCAGGAAGAAATTGCTTCCTCTAGACAATTTTAACTGAAGTGCTATGGAGAAACATAGAAAGGAAAAATGACTTCTGACTCAAAGGATAAAAGATCTCAAGACTGAGATGGCATTTAGGCAACAGGATCTAGACCACAGTGTACCTTCACCAATAACAATGTAACTTCGAAAAACTCATCTAACCTCAATGAATCTCAGAATGATTCTTAAATGGGGGTCATAAACTTGCCCTGCTTAACTTGCATTTTTTGAAAATAAAATGTGAAAATGTAACTGAAAACATTAACTAAATGACAAAATATTTTTTTTCTAAATTTTGATATTATGGTGGGTTGAATAATAAGTCCCAAAGATGCCCATGTCCTAATCCCTAGAACTTGTGAATATGTTGTTACTTTAAATGGCAAAAGGGATTTTACAGATGTGATTAAAATTAAGAATCTTGAGATGGGGAGATTATCATGGATTATATCTTTGTGGGCAAGGGAGTCAGTAAAGTCAGAGACAGAAAGGAAGCCATGTGATGACAGATGCAGAGCTCAGGATGATGTGATTGCTAGCTGGAAGGGTACTATGGGCCAAGGAATATGGGTGGCCTCCAGAAGCTAGAAAAGGCAAAGACACTCTTATCTAAAGCCTCTGGAGGGAACATGGCCCTGCTAACACTTTGATTTCAACTCAGTTAAATCCATTTTGGACTGCTGGCCTCCAGAACTGTATGATAATAAATTTGTGTTGTTTTGAGCCACAAATTTTGTGGTAATTTGTTATAGCAGCAGTAGGAAACTAGTGCATACATACGGCCTTGAAGGGTATTTATTGTGTCAAAAGCGGCTATTTGTCCCCAGTGTCCATCCTCCTTTGTCCATCTTTAGCTGAAGGCATTTAGAATAAAGACTAATCTTCCTTTGCAACCAGGATGACAGATAACTTAAGTTTTTGCCTGGGCAAGGTAAGGGGAAGAGAGGTGTGCAGCTTCTGAGAAGTGTCCTTGAAGGATATAAGCTTCTCCTTTATCTCTCCTCTCTCTTTCATGCTGGCTGTAATTAGGATGTTATGAATGAAGCTAGACCAGGCAACTTTGTGAGATGGAAACGCATGTTGAGGACAGCAGAGCAAAAATAGACAGAAGAGCAAAAATAGACAGAAGGAGCCAGGGTCCTTGATTGTAGAGTCACTATATTAATTCTTAACCAAGTATCCAGACTTTTATATGAAAGACAAATAAATTTTTGGCTTGTTCAAACATGATTATTTTGAATTTTCACCCACTCACAGCAAAACTTAATTTTACCTAGTATATTTCTACTTCTCAATTAAATAGACATTTTTTTGCATACATGATAAAAAATGAGTATTAGGTAAAACTCCTACCCATTAAGGCAAAATAAAATTTTATTAAATGAAGATATTAAAAAATATGATGTTAACAGAAGGAATACCATAGGGGCGCCTGGATGGCTCAGTCAGTTAAGCATCTGACTTCAGCTCAGGTCATGATCTCAGGGTCTTGGGATTGAGTCCATGTCTGACTCCTCACTCAGCAGGGAATCTGTTTCTCCCTCTTCCTCTGCCCCTCCCCTTGCTTGTACTCACTCTCTCTCTCCCTCTGTCTCTCAAATAAATAAAATCTTTTAAAAAAGAAGGAATACCATAAGTAAAAATATAGAATCCAAATCTCTATACTTTTTTCAAATGTAAATAAGCTGGTGTATTCTAAATAAAAGACAAATGTTCTGATCCTAACTATTCACCATGCCCACATTCATATCCCTATTATTAATTCTCTAAACAACTACCATCCATCATCAACACTGGACTTAAAACTACAAACACATTCAGCCTTCTGAGTGTTTTAAGAAGTAGTCTGTCTGGTCAGAATCATTTGGAAGTCAAAAAGTCTTCATGCAGACATGCTGATAGAGAATATGTGACTATTATTACTATTGGTAAAGAAACATTAAAAAGCATTCCTTTTAGTATGCAGAAAAGACCACAACACTACTATTGTTCAAAATAGTAATGAGGTCTTAGTCAATGCTATGACATGAGGTAAAATAAGAGTGATCAGGATGGAGAAAAAGATGAAACTGTTATTATTGGCAGATATTATACTTATTACCCATGTAGGAAACTCAAAATTATCAACCATGATTACAACTAAACAAAGTATGACATGTTGCAAGATGCAAAATTAATTTTAGGCTTGTCTACAAGGAATAATCTAATATTATATCTTATATTACAATAAAATAAGGTCCCACTAAAAATAATAACTCTAAAGATTTTAAGAATTTAACACATCAAAAATGTATAAGACTTTGACTTATAAGACTTGGTTATAATTTTAAACCTCTTTTAAAAGATATAACCACTAAAGAAATTGAAATGTTAACCACCGGCCTCTCTAGTCCCAAACAGCCTTTATAGTTGTGTCCTATGAAATAAGCAATAAATAGAAAAATTTCTATCTGCTCCGGGTCAAGTTCCCCAGGAAGCAGACTCTGAGATGGACTTTACCATGTGGTAGTTTATAAAGGAGTTGACTGGGGATTAAAATCTGTGGGGAGAGGGAGGAGGCAAAATTGAGCAAAGAAGAAACTGGGCTGTGATCCAGTCACAATCAACTCCCCCAGGGAATTCTGAAGCTGGGGACAAGGGTCATCAATCAGTTATTGATGCAGGCAATCTCAATGGATGCACATCACAGACCTGAGCAAGGGAGCATGATGTTGAGAAAGATGGCTCTCTTCAGTCAAGGACCATCTCCAGAAACTGCTGAAATGAAGGCTGTTGGCCAGCAATACTCTCAGCAAGAGAGGAAATAGATCTTTCGATCCTCAAAGAGGGAGCTGGGTGGCAGAGCATAGTGTCCTCTATAGGCTAGTCTGTGTGCTGCTCAGATCCACTCTTCTGTTTAATTTCTGGGAGCGGCTCCTACAGGATTCTGGGGGACTCCCTCACAGGGGAAACTTAGAAAAGGAAGTCCTTCTCCTTGCAGCTGGTACTAATCTTCCCTGTTATCCATTTGAGATTCCATTTGAGCTAGCAATTCTGCTGGTTTCTAAGGAGACCGAGCCCCTGATCATCATACCCTTCTCAGGTTGTGGCCATTGCCACAATTTACCATAAAACCTGGGCAAGAAAATGCCAAGAAATGCACTTTGGGTGACCTGAGTGCCACCTATACGTCCCCCTGTCCACACTGTGTAGCAGCAGCTTTCTATCTGCTAGTTATCAGGGTCAGTCCCCCCACCAGAATGTTATTCCTTTTTCTTTGGATTTCCCTAACCAAGATGTTCAAGGTGCCTAGGCAGGAGGAATCCATCTTGCTTTGGGAACCTATACGTTCAAACCTGCAAAACCCACATTTGTGGGATGGGAAGCACAAGTTCTCTGAACTGGGTCACTGGGACTGATGTTACATGAGGCCATTCTGAATCCCATCCCTTGTTTCCCAAATCCATGCAGCACATGTTGGGAACACAGCATTGTGTTCATTGTGTGCAGTGTGTGCCGCATGTACCCCCCAGCATAACATCCCGTCTTTACTAGGTACTTTTTACTGAGCTAGCACTTCAGCTGTGCTTTCAAAAGACCTTATCATTCTAACGGTTTGGCCATTTCTGAATGATGCAGTATATGATAGCACCAGTGACAAAATTCAGACACAATAGGACATATAAGTAAATAAAAGAGAAAAAAATAAGCCCTGCTCTTACACAGCATATATTCTAGTTGTAGAGGATAAAAGATTTTACCAGAAGCTATAAGCAGTAAACTTGTATCTTCTTGGCAATGTAGCTATATATACATTTTGACAGAGCTACAAAGAGAAATGGTCAAGTTTACCATCATAGTGAGAGACTTCAGTATACCTCCCTGAGTAATAGACAGACCTAACAATAACAACAAAAAGAATATAAAATATGTAATAGCATAAAAACAGCCTGCCATTATAAAGAACATAACTGCAAACAACTGTAGAATATACAATATTTTCCTGCAAACTTGGAACATTTCCAGCTATTATCTACATTCCGGCCCATAAAACTTATCTTAGTAAATGTCAAAAGATAGGAATCAAAAAAACCATTTCCTCTGTCTGCAATGCAATTATGTTAGAAATAAATGTTCAAAGGCTGATTAGAAAAATCCAATGTGTTTGGAAATTAAGAAACTTCTAAATAACTCATGGGTCAAAGAACTCAGTGAAAATTAGAAAATACATAGAATTGATCATGAAAAAATACATATCAAAATCATAGCCTATAGCTAAAGCAGTTCTTAAAGGAAATTATACAGCTTTAAAATGACCATATTAGAAGAGAAGAAAAAAATCAAAATTAATTAGCTAAGCTTCTAATTTCCGAAGTAATAGAAATATAAAACATAGCCAAAAAGAATTTGAAGAAAATAAGGAATATATATAATAGCCAAAATAGTGAAACAAAAAACAAAAATAAAATAAAGAAGTAGGAATGCCAAAAATTAAGGCTAATAAAATTAACAATACTCTAGTGAGACTAATCAAGAAAAAAATGAAAAAAGGCTCAAATAAATATGAAAAAAGGAGTAATATTTGAAAAATTATATGTAGTAGGCAATTTCTGAGGAAAACATCACACACCACAACGAAATTAAGAAAAAACCCTGAAAACCTGGTTTCTTCTATCCATTAAATAAATCTTTACTAAAATTAAAAAAAAAAATAGGTGTGTACTTGTTTATGGCAGCTTCTTTAAATATTAAGGGAGCAAACAGTCAAAATTTCCAAGAAATGAGAGAGAAAAGAAACAACCTTCAACTCAATATATGAAGCTAGAAAAGTAAACTATGACAAGAATATTATTTAAAAATAAATTATGGGACAATCTCAGGAACATAGATTCAAAAGTCCTAAATACAACAGAATTAAATCCAGCAATGTATATAAAAACTTATACAGGGGGTGCTGTGAGGGCACCTGGGTGGCTCAGTCGTTAAGCGTCTGCCTTCGGCTCAGGTCATGATCCCAGAGTCCTGGGATCGAGTCCCGCATCGGGCTCCCTGCTTGGCACAAAGCCTGCTTCTCCCTCTCCCACTCCCCCTGCTTGTGTTCCTGCTCTCGCTATCTCTCTGTTAAATAAATAAATAAAATCTTTAAATAAAAATTAAAAAAATAATAATAATTAAAAAAAAAAAAAAGAAGGTGCTGTGAATTGTGTAAGACTGTTGAATCACAGACCTGTACCTCTGGTCAAATAATACATTATATGTTAAAAAAAAAAAAAAAGAAGAAGAAGATATCAGGAAGGGAAAAATGAAGGGGGGAAATTGGAGGAGGAGATGAACCATGAGAGACTATGGACTCTGAGAAACAAACTGAGGGTTCTAGAGGGGAGGGGGGCGGGGGAATGGGTTAGCCTGGTGATGGGTATTAAAGAGGGCACGTTATGCAGGGAGCACTGAGTGTTATACGCAAACAATGAATCATGGAACACTATATCAAAAACTAATGATGTAATGTATGGTGATTAACATAACATAATAAAAGAAAAAAGAAAAAAAAAACTTATACAGAAGGACTACATTTGGTTTAGCCTAGGAATGCAAAGACTTTAATATTAGAAAATAAATTTAATTAATTTGCCACATTAATTTAAAGACTAAAAAATATAGGATCTTGATAGTAGATAAAATTCAACATCTCTTCATAGTTAAGAGATAAAAGACTTAGAAAATTAGAAATAGAAACAGAAACTGTTTATACCGATTAATGGCACTCCTTGCCCCACCCTTGAAAACAACAGTTGAATGCATTTTTATGATTATTTCAAGAAAAGATTGCTCCCCATCGTCACTTCTATTCAACATTGTACTAGAAGTCCTTTTTTTTAAATTTAAATTGAATTAGCCAACATACAGTACATCATTAGTTAGAGGTAGAGTTCAGTAATTGATCAGTTATGTGCAAGACTCAGTATTCATCACATCATGTGCCCTACTTTTTTAAAAGATTTTTATTTATTTATTTGAGAGAGAGAGAGAGAGAGTGCGAGCACAAAGTGGGGGAGGGGCAGCGGGAGAGGGACAAGCAGGCTTCTTACTGAGCAGGGAGCCAGACGCAGGCTTGATCCCAGAACCCTGGGATCATGACCTGAGCTGAAGGCAGCCACTTAACCAAATGAGCCACCCAGGTGCCCCACATTACCTGCCCTCCTTAATGCCCACACCCAGTTACCCCATCCCCCACCCAACTCCCCTCCGGCAACCCTAAGTTTGTTTCCTATAGTTAAGTCTCTCCTGGTTTATCTCCCTCTCTGACTCTTCCCATTCTGTTTTCCCCTCCCTTTTCCTATGACCCTCTGGGCTGTTTCTTATATTCCTCATGTGAGTGAAACCATATGATAATTGTCTTCTCTGATTGACATTTCACTCAGCATAATACCTTCCAATTCCATCCATGTTGATGTAAATGGTAAGATTTCATTCTTTCTGATGGCTGAGTAATATTCCATTGTGTATGTATACCTACACACACACACCATATCTTCTTTAGCCATTCATCCGTCGATGGACACCTCGGCTTTTTCCAAAGTTTGGCTATTGTGGACATTGCTGCTATAAACACTGGGGTGCAGGGGCCCCTTCGGATCACTACATTTGTATCTTTGGGGTAAATACCTAGTAGTGCAACTGATGGGTCATAGGGTAGCTCTATTTTTAACTTTGTGAGGAACCTCCATACTGTTTTCCAGAGTGGCTGTACCAGCTTGCATTCCCACCAACAGTGTAATAGGGTTCCTCTTTCTCCATATCCTCACCAACATCTGTTGCTTCCTGTCTTGTTAATTTTAGCCGTTCTGACTAGTGTGAGATGGTATCTCACTGTGATTTTGATGCTGAGTGATGTTGAGCACTTTTTCATATGTCTGTTGGCCATTTATATGTCTTCTTTGGAGAAATGTCTGTTCATGTCTTCTGCCCATTTCTTGACTTGATTATTTGTTCTTTGGATGTTGAGTTTGGTAAGTTCTTTACAGATTTTGGATACTAGCCCTTTAGCTGATAAAACATTAGCAAATATCTTCTCCCATTCTGTCAGTTTGGGTTTTGTCGACTTTTCCTTTGCTGTGCAAAAGCTTTCTATCTTGATGAAGTCCCAGTAGTTCATTTTTGCCTTTGTTTCCCTTGTGTTTGGAGACATGTCTAGCAAGAATGTTGCTGCAGTCAAGGTCAAAGAGCTTGCTGCCTATGTTCTCCTCTAGGATTTTGATGGATTCCTGTCTCATATTTAGGTCTTTCATCTGTTTTGAGTCTATTTTTGTGTGTGTGGTGTAAGAAAATACTCCAGTTTCGGGCGCCTGGGTGGCTCAGTTGGTTAAGCGACTGCCTTCGGCTCAGGTCATGATCCTGGAGTCCCGGGATCGAGTCCCGCATCGGGCTCCCTGCTCAGCAGGGAGTCTGCTTCTCCCTCTGACCCTCCCCCCTCTCATGTGCTCTCTCTCATTCTCTCTCTCACAAATAAATAAATAAAATCTTTAAAAAAAAAAAAAGAAAGAAAATAGTCCAGTTTCATTCTTCTACATGTTGCCGTCCCATTTTCCTGACACCATTTGTTGAAGAGGCTGTCTTTTTTCTATTGGATATTCTTTCCTGTTTCATCGAAGATTAGTTGACCAAAGAGTTGAGGGTCTATTTCTGGGTTCTCTATTCTGTTCCACTGATCTATGTGTGTCCTAATCAGCACAATAAGGCATCAAAAGTAAATTAAATGTGAAATAATTAGAAATAAGGAAATAAAGCTATATTCAAAAAGGAAATAAATGTACAGTTAAATGATAAGAATGGAGAGTTCAGCAAGTGTTCTACAGAAATTAAATGCAATTTTATACACTATCAACAAATATTTATCAAAGGTTAAAAAGATATTTGCAACAGCACAACAAAGAAAGTACCTAGGAATGTATAAAATTTTTATAAGGAAAATATATAAAATTTTGTTGGAAATATGAAACTACCTAAGTAAATATTGAAACGAGTCATGCTTGTGGAGTAAGGACTCAATACCATGAAGATCCCTGGGGAATGACAGAAAATACAAACACTATCTGGTAGCAAAGTGGTGCTATCACATCATCTTCAAAAATCAACTCCTGGGGAGGCCTGGGTGGCTCAGTCAGTTAAGCGTCTGCCTTTAGTTCAGGTCATGATCCCAATGTCCTGGGATGGAGTCCCGCCTCGGTCTCCCGGCTTAGTGGGGAGCCTGCTTCTCCCTCTCCCTCTGCCTGCTGCTCCCCCCTGCTTGTGCTCTCTCTCTCTCTCTCTGACAAATAAATAAAAATCTTTTAAAAAATCAACTCCTGGGGCGCCTGGGTGGCTCAGTCGTTAAGCGTCTGCCTTTGGCTCAGGTCATGATCCCAGGGTCCTGGGATCGAGCCCCGCCTCGGGCTCCCTGCTCAGTGGGTAGCCTGCTTCTCCCTCTCCCACTCCCCCTGCTTGTGTTCCCTCTCTCACTGTGTCTCTCTCTGTCAAATAAATAAATAAATAAATAAATAGAAATCTTTAAAAAATCAACTCCTAGTGAATAAAGATTTCACTGTGAAATGCAAAACTATAAAATTTTAGGAGATAAATAAAAGAATATCTTACTGACATCAAGGAATGGAAAGATATCTTTAAAAATATACCAAAAAAAAAAAGGGAAGCCACAAAAAATGAGTGATAAACTATGAATTCTGGTTCATTAAACTATAATATAAAGAAAGTTAAGGGCGCCTGGGTGGCTCAGTTGGTTAAGCGACTGCCTTCGGCTCAGGTCATGATCCTGGAGTCCCGGGATCGAGTCCCGCATCAGGCTCCCTGCTCGGCAGGGAGTCTGCTTCTCCCTCTGACCCTCCTCCCTCTCATGCTCTCTGTCTCTCATTCTCTCTCTCACAAATAAATAAATAAAATCTTTAAAAAAAAAAGACAATTTGGATGAAAGCATTAAAAATGACAATGCCAGTGAAATGAATTAATTAAAAATATATGAAACAACATGAATATTGGGAGAAAAAGCAAGTCACATAAAATTATTCAGTATTATTCTATTTATATAAAACATACAATATTAAAAATTTATCTTCAGGAGTGATTGATTACAACAAAGGACAAAAATTCTTCCCATCTCTAGTTGCACATCCTTTTGCATATGTGTAATAAAATTAGAAAATCAGTGTTGAAAAATACCTTAGAGTTTACCTGACACACCAGGGAAATTCTAGTGATTGATAGGTTTTTTCTCCTCCATATAAAATCACCTATTCCACTCAGTTACATCAATGTGTTCTTATTCTTACCTCTCTAAGCAAACCATGTCCTCAGCCCTGTCTTCTTCAAATCAATCTTTGGATTAAGTACCATTACCAGAGCACTCATTATTTGCTCAAGGTATTTGTAATCTGAGAAACTGATCCATAAGCAAATAATTGAAATTGTAAAGAACAGGACAATAATTTCTATATACACGACTGAACAAATTACCACAGGCATACCAAAGAACAGTTTTGTCCAGAGGAAACAGGAAAATGCTTTCCAGAGGAGGTGACATGTGGGACTATGAAATTCTTCATAAAAACTTTGTCCATATTATTTTAATGCACATAATTTGGGTATAGTCCTTGATTTATAGTATTCACACATTCACCATCTCAGTGTCACCAAAATGTAATTACAATCCTATGTGAATTTTCAGAAATAAAAATATATTCCTCTTCATCCTTTCCCTAGACCATGTCAGTTCCTTCTGTGTTAAAAAAAATTTTGAAGTGGTTTGTATGGAGCTGTGATTTTTTTTTTTTTTTTGGAACTGTGATATTTCTTAAAAGCTGTAAGTTTGCTAAAATCCATTGCTCTTTTTAATAACAAATGTGTCCTTTCTTCAGCAAAAGATAACTATGGGAAGTTCTAAACAAATTTCTAAAGAATCTATGGGTAGTTTCCCACTTCTCCAGAAAGAAATATGGAAGAGCTCAAAATAGCAGCAATTTAATTCATCTAGATACTGATTACCAAACCTAGGTTACATAAGTCTTGTTTTAAATATTGATTACAGGCATGTTTGATTTAAGGATCTAGATATTAACCTTTTTCCTAGCATTTCTACACACAAAGCCAAATACATTTAGTTCAACAACTGTTGACTCATCACTCATTGTAATCAAGGTACCATAAGAGATAGATTGACAAGTGTGATTAATTCTTGAAATGTATACAAGGCCTATAATAAAGCAAAAATGTGAATGTACTAATAAAATTATCAAAATATGTGTGCAAAGAAGATAAGAAGACCTTATGTCCAACATGGAAAATAGAAAGGCCTCATAAGAGAGCAGATGTCAGTGTCGAGTCCAGCAGAGAGAGCGGAGTAGTGTCTACCAGTTAGAAACCATCACAGAAGCAAAGGCCTTGAGTTAAGAACAGAATGCGGTCAGGAAACACTGAAAAATTCAATTTGATCAGATTATATGTCTGAGTTAGAAAAATGTCCATCTCCTATAACCAATTTGTAGTACATGTATGAAGTTATAAAAGATTATATAACTATATCCAGGCTCAGTAGGAAAAACTGCCACAAGCAATTAGCCAAAATTGCTATGAGTGAAGAAGGTTGGAATGGCAGCCCACAGTCCATGTATTTGCTAATTAGGGAATAAGACATCTGAGGCACTGGGAGAGGTTAGAATAAATAGTTAAAATAAGTCAGGCTCAGAATCTGAACGGCTTTAAATTCCAAACTGAGGGGTTTGTGTTTCATGCATCTTTTAAACTTTAATTACAGAAATAATACAAAGTTTGTTGTAAAAGATTTTTAAAAACCCAAAAAGTATGTAAAGTAAAAACCTCTTCCCTAATACCACTCTAAAGAAGCAATAAGTCAGTATATAATCTTCCAACTTTTATACATACATACAATACAGATATAGAACACTATAAATTATTTCAATGTAAAAATAGGTTGCCATTATACATATAATTTTACAATTCTGTTTTTTGAAGACATCTTTTCATGAAAGTACAGAGATCTATCTCATCTTTCTTTTCTCTTCTTTTTTTTTTTTTAAACAAAGGGAGATAGAGAGGAGGGGAAGAGGAAGAGGGAGAGAGAGAAAATCTTAAGCAGGCTCCACGTTCAGCGCAGAGCTGGACGTGGGGCTTCATCTCACAACTCTGAGATCACGACCTGAGCCGAAACCAAGAGTCAGATGCTTAACTGACTGAGCCACCCAGGCACCCTCTATTTCATCTTTTTTTAATTGTAACATAATGCTTCATTGTGTGTATGTTACTGACCTATTTTTATGATTATAAAAACTTTTTTAAATCTGAAAAAAGTTGAGTTGAAACATTTTCAGAAGAGAAATAGGAGGTAAAGAAAACACTTAGGAGATTACTACAATATTCTAAGTAAATTCTAATAATGACAGCTTGAATTGAGACTCTAAGAGATATGTCAGCTAATGTAATTATAAAAAAAAAAAAATCAGTTTGTAATTATCTTGTTTACCAGGTGGGAACAAGAAAGAACTATGAGAGGAAAGGCCCCATGTGGATGACTAGGGAGATCAGGAAGCTGCCTCTAGAGAAAGTGAACAGAAGGAAGCAAAAAATAGTTTATTGAGGAACTTTCTTATCTCCCACTCGTTTTCTAGTTCCCCATCTTCTTACCAGTTGCCATGTTATATGAACCTGATGGCAAATATTTCCCGAACCCACCCAGTTTTATCTATTCCTGCCATCACTATCCCAATTAATGCCCCATTATCCCCCTCTTGCACTGCTCTCCTTAGACTTCATCCAACACTACTGTCAAAGTCAAGATGGTTCACGTGGCCAATGCTCACTAGTATACACTCTACATCTGCTATGCGTCAGCTGCTGGGTTTGCCTTAAACATATGTTGTTATATCAATGAATCTTGACAAAAAGCCACTTTTTGTTTTTGTCACTTTGGTGAAATTATTCAACTTTGCCCTATAAGTCAGTTTCCTCTCCTGTAAAATGGGGATATTAGCATCTGCTTCATGCATCTGTTGTGTGGAAAGTATTAACGAATGTTAATCCTTAGCGTGATGGTGTCATATAGTAAGCACAAGAAAGACAGCATTAATTCGCATGAGTGCTCAACCATACCCACAACTACCTCTGCAGCCTGCCCAACATCACAACTTTCTTGCCTATTATATATTTCTGTACTCCTGTTTTCATATCTCACTGCTTTAACCCATAATGCTCTAACTACAAAGCCTTCCCTGATATGTCTATCTCCATACATGTAAATTCTCCTCACATTTATAGGTCCCACTCACATGAAAATATTGCTATTTTTCCTATCTAGTAGCAATCTCTCACCTGCCTCAATTGCCACAGCATTTTATATGTAGCTACCATTTAACACCTTTCTCTTGAATTTTATTTTTATACATGTTTGTTTACATGCCTTATACACATGGCTTATATACTTATAGGTATATACATCTTCACTTCTAGGCTCTGAGCTTTTGTAGAAGTTGTGAGCAGGACCAATTCTTTATCTTTTATAAAATCTAAAATTATTTTTTTTAATGTATAATAGACACAGCAAAAACATTTGTTGAGGTCTCTGCTAGATACTTTCCATTTGTCCGTCCAAATTCCATCCTGCTATCTGTGCCGACAGCAGACAATGGAGAGGTACAGGCAAAAGATCAGAGGAAGGAAGGAGAGAGAAGTCAGGCTCTGGCTCTCTCATCTGAAGAGTCACATTGAGCTGGCTTCATCCCTTGAGTGAAGGTCACTGCTCCACTCAAGGTGGCCACATGTATAGGACCCTCTCTTTTCAAAACTCAGTAACTGCTCTATCCATTTGTCCATCTGGGCCTAAGGGTTCCTAGCCCTAAGGAACTACACAGCCCCCACATTTGTAAAGAGTCTCTTTATTAACCCTCCCCCTAGAATTATCCATCCTACTGCTTCCCCACCTTGCTGGGACCATCTGCTAAAAGTTCACAGAGAATTTTTAGATAAAGAGGATAGGATTGGAAAGTAACTCCTTAAGGTCTGTCTTATCAACCAAGTGAGAAGAAAAGTCTTCACTTAGACTGAAGAAGACAATAGTGTGGTTGGAGGCTAGAGGAAATTTAAAAAGGATTAGAATAACTGCTGAAGAAAATGCTTTAGGAAGTTAGTTAATGGTGAATAAAGGGTAGCATAACAGCATGGAGGGCTTAATCGCACAGAACTCAATTGGCAAGTTCTCCTGAATTTCTCCAGCAGTGCTTAGCAGAACAAGATCAAGAGGGTTGTTAAAAGAAAAAAAAGCAAAGCAAAACAAAACAAAAGTGATAGGGTTTAACCAAATTGTAAATTATGGATCATTAAAGAATCATGGGATCCAAAGGTACTAGAAGGGTCATAGCCAGAACCCAGGTAAAGGTTCAAAGGGAGGCAAGTAAAGCCAAGAAGAGGTTAGTGGGTAATCTTTCACTTTTAGTCCATTTGGAAGAAACATCAATTAGACTAATCGTGTAACATTACTGATAACAAAAGCACAGTGACTGCATTTTTTAATCTTTTTTTTTTTAAGATTTTATTTATTTATTTGAGAGAGAGAGAATGAGAGAGAGCACATGAGAGGGGGGAGGGTCAGAGGGAGAAGCAGACTCCCTGCCGAGCAGGGAGCCCGATGCGGGACTCGATCCCGGGACTCCAGGATCACGACCTGAGCCGAAGGCAGTCGCTTAACCAACTGAGCCACCCAGGTGCCCGTGCATTTTTTAATCTTATAACCAGACATGACTCTGCTTACTTGCAGTTTAGTTTATGTGCCAAAAGTTAGGCTGCCTATACTTTAAACTACCTTTTTAGATAATAGGATTTGGATAACATTCTTGTTATTATTCAGAAATTCCTCTTTGGGCTCCCTCTGAAAATTTGATTTTGAAAACACACATTTCACTTTCTAGAATTTAAATATTTATAACGTCCTTTTCATTTTGCTTCAGTTCTTACTTTGCTTTCAAGAATTTGCACTTCTGACAAATTAAGAACAACAACCAGATTTTAGACCTTGATGTAAAATAAGCACAAGGGAAAGGAAAAAAAAGAGAAAAAATGCAAAATAATCACATGAACAAAACAATCCAGTTCTTGATTGCAATATGAAAACAGGAGAAACTGCTGTCCATGCTACACAAAGGTTGCCAAGGGAACAATACTTGTACATTTCCTGGTTCTCAAAAAATATACCAATGTAATATTTGTGTCTGTCTCTTTTCTTTTCCTTTTGGAAATCTCAACCAAAAATCTACTCTCAACTTGTGAGTTCTTTGTGATTCACTTCGTAAATTCATTCTTTACTGCTCATATCACAGAATTTACCAAGCAGGCAACATATAAAAAGGCACTGATTTTTTTTTTTTCTCCAAAAGTTATGACTGCAAGATACAATGAAAATTTCTGCTCTCCCTGCAGCCTCTAAAAATAGTAAAATATAAAGTGGTTCTGCCTCCAAGTATCTTTCATTTTTGTTAACTCTCTTTCTACTTTCAGATTATAAGCTCCTCCAGGGCAAGTACTAGATCTACAATTTTTTTATGTAATTCCCCACAGAAATTACAACAGGTCTAAACCCAGAGAGAGAAATAAATCTTTTCAGCTATTAAGTATGTATAAGATTAAAGAGCCGTTTTGGAAATTGTGAATTGTTTTTTTTCTTTTCAATTTTTGCAACAAACTCAGGTCTTACAAGTTTACCATCAGTAAATAACCACAGCTAAGAAAAAAGCTGCAGAGGTAAAAGTGTTTTTATTCCATCCGAGGTACTATGTGATGCTCCCCCATCCAGGTTTGAAACATGTAAGCGCAGACGGAAAGGGATTGGCCACTTACTCCTTTAGTGTCTATTCTAGCCATTCCCTCCAGCTGGTGGATGTTGCCGTTCATTTGTGCGACAAATTGAACCATATGGATTAGTCATGAATAATTTTAAGACTATAATTAGGGATTTACTAAAACCAATATTAAATCATTAAGCCTATCCGCTCAAGACATATACTGTTTTTGAAAAGAAAATTATTAGTAATAAGACAAATATAAATTAATTTATCTGTCAAATATAGACACACGGATTTGCTAAATATTTATTAAACATTGATATAAATGTACCATATTTAGTGGGTGTACAGTTTAAAAAGAAGACATCTTTACTTTCAAGAAGCTTAAAACCTACTAATACGTTTTCTTGGGAAAAAAATATTTACTCTCACTCTATTATCCTCATCTCAGTGTATAAGAATTTCAATTTTAGATACTGTTAAAGACAAGAGGCCCAATGCTAAGGCCCACATCACCAAATCGAGACTTAATTTTAGTTTCTGTTCTCCCAGAAATGGAACCTTAAACCAGTCAATCAAGAATCACCTAATCAAGGGCACCTGGGTGGCGCAGTCGTTAAGCCTCTGCCTTCGGCTCGGGTCATGGTCCCAGGGTCCTGGGGTCGAGTCCCGCATCGGGCTCCCTGCTCGGCGGGAAGCCTGCTTCTCCCTCTCCCACTCCCGCTGCTTGTGTTCCCTCTCTCGCTGTATCTCTCTCTGTCAAATAAATAAAATCTTAAAAAAAAAAAAATCACCTAATGAGTACTAGTGAGGTAATCTGCCCCAAAAGCCCCACACATTCCCTAAAGTAAGTAAATTTGTAATGACCAACTGGAAATTTTGGCCTAGTCTTCCTGCTTCCTTCTGCCTCTAAAAGTCTTTCATTTTTACAACGCCTCAAAACTCCTTTCTATCTGCTAGACCGGATGCTGCCCGATTCAAATCCATTTTTACTCAAATAAGAAATCTATTTTGAAGATTTATTTATTTACCTTTAGAGAATGAGAGGGAGGGAGAGAGCGAGTGGGGGAGGGGCAGGGGGCGAGGGAGAATCTTAAACCGACTCCACACTGAGCCGGAGCCCTGGGGCTCAATCCGTGACCCTGAGATCACCACCTAAGCTGAAGCCGAGAGTCTGAGCTTAACCGACTGTGCCACCCGGGTGCCCCAGACCCTTAACGTTTTTAACGTTCCTCGGTTTACCTTTTAACAGTTCTGGCGTAAGAAGCTGGAAACCCAGACGCCCAGAGGCGCGCCGGAGGAAGCAAACGTGGGTACCCGTTGAGCCCCTGCAGCCCGCCGCGTTGCCGCCGCCTGGGGACGCCGTGGGGAAGTCCGTCTCGAATCCTCCACAGCTTTTGCATTAGGAGCTTCTAGACTCGGATCGGAGCGTTTCTTTCCCTGGACTGGGTGCGGAAGCTGGCACAGTCGGACTGCGTCGACTTGGAAACCAGACTCGGTCCAGGGCCGGAACGGGTCCGACTTGGAAAGCAGATCAGTTCCGGGGTCAGACTGGGTCCTACTTAGAAACCAGACCCGCTCCAGGTCAGACCCTGTAGGAGTTAAGCTGGACTGGGGGGCCTATGTGAGGCCTCAGGTGAATAAAGTACTGTCTTAAGGCTGAACAAGCAGGTTAACCTTGCCAAAAATAATCTTGAATTACAGTGGCCGCGGTGGAGGACTTTTAACCTAGATAAACCCAACCATTTACGAGGTGCCCTAGAGAAAAAGGGATCTCAGCCAAGGACTCACTATAAAGGGTCGAGGGAAAACTGTTTTTCCTCCTCTACAGTTTCTGGTGACCAGGATGAGACCCACTGAAACACAAGAGTCAGTCCAGAGCCCACAGAATCCTGGGAAATGGCAGAAGCCAGCAAAAGGTAAGGATTTTTGTCAAAGTCAGCTCTCCCAGATCTCTGTCTGTGGTAACTGGTCCAGAGAGGAAGGTAGAATTTCATGTTGCCCCTTCCTTTCAGATTGGCAGACAAAAAACCCTGAAAATTCAATATTTGAATTGTGACTTGTGAATTTGCTTTCCGGTGCCCGCTGGTTGCCGATCCTTTCTCTCCCAGGGACAGCTATTGCCTTCTTGTTGTCTCATTTTGTGTCCTGAGAACTTGACTTGGTTTTCTGCCTGACTGGGACGTCCAGGTTCATGTGTGTGCAGGCAGCTCAAGCGTCACATTAGGGACCCCAAAATACTGCTAGACGGAAATACGGGTTGCACTCCATTTGCAGCCGGGGTCTTAAAGACCGTAGCCGCTTTGGGGGGAATACTCTAAATCTTTCTTTCGGTTGTCTTTGGAAGTGGCTCTGGATCTTAGGAGAGTAGTGTCTTTTGCACCTTCTTTGCTTCCGTAGGGTTCTTGAATACTGTCAGGAATATTTACTGTTTGTTTCTGCTGAAACCTGACAAGATATTCCGAAGAATTTTTTTTAAGAGAAAACATGTTGATCAATTTACTTTAACTCCTTAATATAGGCAAATCAATATAACTGGCTTGACCCACCCTTGGCTGGTAGTTGGAGAGACAGGCCAAAGTCCAAGTCATTGTCTTTGGACTTATTCCCATGGTGGGGTGGCTGGTTAGAGCTAAGATAGAAACAAAAATTCATCAGTATTCTCAATACCTGATTTTGGACCACTCCCACCCCCCAATTTTAATATCTATACCAATTAAAGCATATAATCACTTATCATCATATATATCTGACTTTACAAAGGACCAAATCGCACTTTTTAGTTAGTGTAGGAAAGATCATAAACTTTGGGATAAGTCAGGGGATTCAGTTTCCAGGTAAGTGAGTGAGAGCAAGTTACTCTTTGAGAACCAGTTTTATCACCTGCAAAATGGGGAATAATCTCAACCTTGCATGATTATTGTGAGGTTTAAAGGCAATAAACTCTTCCATGGTAAGCACTCGGTGACGGAGAGAGATTAGTTCTGACATCTTTTTTGTTTTAATTGACGTATAATTGACATACCATTACATTATCTTCAGGTGCACACCATGCTGATGCGATATTTGTATACATTGGGAAGTATCACCACAGTAAGTCTAGATAGCATCTATCTCCACACATAGTTATAATTTTTTTTCTTGTGATGAGGACTTTTATGCAATATAGTATTTTTAACTATAGTCACCATGCTGAACATTACATATACCTGACTTATTTTATAACTGGAAGTTTGTACCTTTTGACCCCCTTCACCCATTTCACCCAACCTCCCCCCCAACCCATACTCCTACCAACCACCAATGTATGTTCTCTGTATCTGTGAGCTAATTTTTATTTTAGATTCCACATATTAGTGAAATCATATGGTATTTGTCTTTCTCTGACTTACTTCACTTCGCATATTGGCCTAAAAATTCATCCCTGCTATCACAAACGGCAAGATTTCATTCTTTTTTATGGATGAATAATATTCCATTACACACACACACACACACACACACCATCATCATCTTTATCCATTTATCCATCAGTGGTCACAGGTTTTTTCCATATCTTGGCTATTATAAATAATGCTGTAATGAACATGGGATTGCAGATAGCTTTCTGAGTTAGTGTTTACATTTTCTTCATATGGATACCCAGAAATGGAATTGCTGGATCATATATTTAATTTTTTGAGGAACCCCCATACTGTTTTCCATATTGGTTGTACCAATTTACATTCCTACCAACGGTGCACAAGGATTCCTTTTTCTCCCCATACTCACTAACACTTGCTATTTCTGTTGTTTTTGATAATAGCCACTCTAACAAGTGTATGGTGATATCTTATTGTGGTTTTAATTTGCATTTCCCAGATAATTAGAAAAAGATTTTTTTTTAAGTAACTCTATGGTCAGAAATTGGCTACATTGTAAATAAACTGGTATTTACAGCCTGATAGGAACTTGTTTTTAGGCCTTCTTCCCAAAACTAAAATAAAACTATGTACCTAGAATGGAGAAAAAGATTTCGAAGGCTTTGTGGAAGGATTTACTAAGACATTCCAAAAATACACACTTCTAAATCTAGAACATAGGAATCTTTTTATTGTCATTTTATTGAAGATCTCCCTGATATAAACAAGCAAATTGAGGATAATATAGTTGGACAGGTGGGGCAGCCTCTTAAGATCATTCAGGTTGCAACCCAATTCTTTGAGGAATTAAAAACTATGGTACTTGTCTTACAAATCTAGTTTTTACAAGAACAGACACATGGCTGTAGGAATCTTTTTCACTAATCCTGAAACCTCTCCTGTTCATCTCAGAAGGCTTGCAGGTATTGTAAAATATCAGGATTTAAGGAACAAAAGTCTTTCTTGTTGGAGCTTACATTCTTTCTGCCTTCACATACATTCTTCCTTTTCAGATGTAACTGGTCTTCTCCAGAAATTAAGGTAATTTTTATCAGAAAGGGGAAAAAGGAAAGCCTATTTTGAAAACTAGGCCTATGAAAAATTTTAAACGTCTCTTCCACAAATATTAGTAAGAAGCTAAAATTTTAATACAGAAGCTGTAAGATCTGTCTTGGCATCTGTCTGTATGTGTATGTATGTCTGTGCATGTATATTACAAATGTGTGATTTTTTTTCCCATGGCTGGATGGCATTGCCAAAATTAATTTGTAAAGAGCTCTATTTAATTGGCTTAAAGACAAACAAGTGTTGTTGCAAACCAAGTATACTCTGAGAAATATAGAAAGTTAATCCAAGTGCATCTCAAGTTCGTGTGATCTAGGTAGGGTAATCTTCAGTAAATAAAAATTAGTTTAAGTTTGTCGGTTTAATTAAAACAGGCATGTCTTTAGAGTTATCAGCATTAATTATAATATTTTTATTCTATCTAGGTTTACTAAAAGTCGAATATGTTATCTCTATTGTAGAATATGGTAAGAAAGGTAACTTAAGGTGATGGTTAGCTGTTTAACATCTCATGAAAATTTCACTAAGCATAATTGTCAAGAACTAGAAAATTATTGCAACAGAGGAGAGAAATCAGGCTTAACTCCAAATATAGCAAAGACAGCTGGGGATTTATAGCCAACAAGCAGAATGAAGGGGTTAGTGTATGGAAAATTACTAAGAGAAATCAAGGGCAGGGGGGAGTCTTGCTAACCTGACTTAACAGAATTCTTACTGAAGGGAAGCCGGGATTATCAGATATCAAAAGTACAGGATAAGGAATTTGATCAGATATCGAGGGTAGAAGGATTCTCCCTAACCTGATTTAAGCAGGTATTTTGCTACAACTGGATGAAGCCTAGCCAAAAAGAGGGTTCAGAGGGGCCTGTTTAGTTTGGTCAAAAAGAGAGTCTTTATCTATTGATGCTACTTTGCTAAATTATTGAGTCAGAGGTTCAGGGGGGTTTAGGGGGGGTTCAGAGACGTTCAGAGCAGCCTGTCTAAAGTTTGGTCAAAAAGAGAGTCTCTGTCTATTGATGCTACTTTGCTAAATTATTGAGTGTCAGAATATCTTGAACTTAACTCATTTGATTATGAAGGCAATCATGCGCAGTGTACCCAACCCACCCATTCTTGGGCGGCTTGGGTAAGGCACTTCTCTGCTTAGGGCAACTTTACTCATCTGCAAAGTAGGGACGGACTATACCTGCCTTACTGGACTCTTTGTAGCACATGAGAAAGTAGATTGAAAATGCCTTGAAAACTCTAATTTGCTATGCATGTACGAGGTGCTTTTATTGCCGAGGATGCCTGTCTCTTCCTTATTTCAATGAACTCAAAGCATGAGTAGCTTGCTGCCTTCTGGACCACAGACAGAAAAGGCCATTACCTCCTATAACTCCCTGTGTATTTTGTTAACACCTCTATTGCAGCCTTTATGGTTTTGTGTTGCAATTATCTAGTTACACAGCTTTTCGTTCCACCACTCTTTTCTCAAGACAGGCAGCTTACGTCAATTTTCTTTGTGTTCCCAGTGCCTGTGGCACATATTTGGGCTTCAATAAGTATGTGCTGAAAAGACAAATAGTTATTTCTTGGTTCCAAGAACATCTACTAAGAGTTCTTTGTTTCTCTAGTTTTCCTGAAGCGGCATCCCCCAGAAACCAAAGAAAGTCTTTTCCTGGCTCTCCTTTTAGTCTATTAGTAAATTAAGTCACATAGCACATGGAATTTATGTTCTAGAAGAGCATGTGAAAAAAAATTACATATAGTCAAAACTGTGTTTTGTAAAGGCTTTCAGTGGCCTTTTATCTCTCTTTTGCAACCTTTCTTTCACTGGGTCAGTGAAAACGAACAAACAAAAATGAAAAAAAAAATTCCCATAAGCAATCTTTTAGATAAGCAAAGCAACTTATTTCTGTAAATTAAATGGGTGTATGCTGGTATTCCTTTGTATTGTTGGGTCCTACCTAATTCCCATCCTCTGATTCTCTTCTTTCCCCTCAGCTAGAACCTTGCCACTCTTGTTATAGGTTTAGACCTACATTAGTTTCTATCAAAGGCAGTGCAAGGCAGGAGGACTCAAATTAAGGTTTACCACATAAGCAACTAACAGCAAGTTTTTGGCCGCAACTAATTTGGTCTCATCCCTAATTCTGGGTTCCAGTTATATTAGGGGATTTCTACTTTCTTCCCAAGATCACATTCTCTGCCTCATGGTTCATGAGTTAATCCTATCCCTGCCTTTCCCCTGATGCATCAGTCTCTGAGGAGTCTGCCTGGTCCTGTTCTTCTAGGAGGTGCAAGGGGACTTCTAACTGCTAATCAGCTTCTCCTCAGACATATGGGAGTTCTAGTTTCTTTCTCTTGCTCTCACACTCTACCTATACTCTTGCTCTATTTTCAGATAGTTTTTCCTATCAAGACATTTAAACCCATCAAATACCATTTTCTACTGCTAGTGGGCCTCTCTGCCCCCAGCCTGACAGCCGGTTCTGGGTCCTCACTATTCTGTCTCACTACTGTGAACCCCACCATCGTATCATCACATCATCGTATTTGACTCAGTTGAGGCAACTCAGGCAAATAACTGACTTTTTAGAGAGACCAGACTGATATTGCAGCCACAAATAATGTAATTTGGAAACCGTCAAACCATTTAACACAACACTCACGTATTAAGCATTAGTAGATTCCCTCATACATCATTTATCTCATAGATTTTCTGTTTTACAAGGAAAGGACTATCCAAAAATTGGTTTCCAAAATGTTTGTTTTTGAGTTATGAAGAGATAATTTCATTAAGGAACAAGATCCAACATTGGATTTAACTCATAACCTTGAAATATACAAAGATACAGGGTCAGGTGTTCTTCAGTTTGGAAATTTTGCATAATATATCTCTGATTATAGAAAAATCTTATTGTGAAAACAATGGGATTCATCAAACAGTTTAATTTTCTGTTTTCTTGGAGAGTATTCAGCAGTGTGTGACTTCAAAAAATTTATATACAATACATAAAATTATATATTTATATGTATATAGTTACACACACACACACACACACACACACCCTGTTCTGTGGTTTGAATTATATTTAGAAGGTGTTGGAAGTGGGTATAAAATCAGATCCAGGAATGAGGTGATGGTGAAGATTTAGACTTTCCTTATAAGACACACCAAGATGAGAATTGGCTCATCTGTGTAGCTTAAGTCTTCAAATACCTAGCTGAGCTGTGATAAGAAATATGCCTTATTTCTTATAGTGATATGTTTTGAATTAATTTCCTACTGCTGTTTCTCCTGCATGCAATTACAATGCCTTTGACCCAACTGCACAAACATAGCAAACTCAGGGGCTTTTTATAGGCTCTTGGTTATGTAAAGAAATACAATAAAAAAAAAGAATAAAAATCAAAGTGAATGTTAGAAGTATCATGTGAAAAGCTGGCCACATGTTGAAAGCCACTTGCTTTTTGCAATTCAAAACCCTCTATTTTAAGGGAAAAAATTTTGAGACTCAGAAAACATGATTGGATTTCCACTTATGTCTCATTATTAGTAGGAGTCCTGCGTGGTTCTAACATTTACTGCTTTGTAATATGAGTACATGGAACAATATAAACACTCTGACCCTTAACTCAGGCTCTCATCAACTGTACTCCATGCCTTTCTAGTTTGGTCTGTTACTTGCATAAAAAATGAAAAACACAGGATTCAGCAATCATCAATTAATTTATCAGTTAGGTTCAAAGCAAGCATAGTTAGAGATATTAAGTAGTTGGGTTTTTCTGTGCATTTTATAGAAACAGGAAAACTAACATTGTGCAGAAGACATAAAGGTAGACAATGTATGTGCTGGGGTCAATGGTTCAAATGGGCCTGGCTCAGAGAAGGGGTAAAAAAAAAAAGGTTATTTACATCATGATTTTTCCTTGAAGCCCTTTTCAACTTCTTACAAAGCATGACAATACTTTGCTAATCTGCTTTCCTGTGATCTTAGCTTTTAAGTCATACTCTTTAAAAAAAATTCTCTGTACTGTTCTGAGTCTTGATAAAAACTCTGTTGCAAGTTTACTGAAGGAATTTGACATTTTGATGGAAATCAGGATGAAAAAAGAAAAAAGACTGCACATATATTCCCCACGAAAGACCAGTGTGAGAACACGGCATGTACAAACACATATTAAGAAACGATTATCAACAATCTGGAGAAAACTGGGTTTTCACGGACATCAAAACAGGAAGACAAAGGTATAAAAATAAACTAACAGCCAATCAGGTTTACTGAAGAAAATGCCTTCCATTGTTACCATTATCAGCCCACTCGAATTAAAAAAAAAAAGTTTTTGCTGAGAATGCTGTTGACAAGGAAAGAAAGATTTTTCAATTTGTCTAAGATAAGCTTTTCCTTTTTGTTCTAATTGCCTGGGAATCAACTATCATTTCATTTCTGGATTTATTCCATTAATTTATAGCCTAGCAGCACACACAGGGACTTAATTCATGGAGAACTAAGCTAACCTCCTATTTGAGCTCTCAGCCTCATGATTCAAATTCCCCCAGTGATGGGGAGAACTAAAAGGACAATTATTTTCTCTTCATTTCCATAATTTCATGCCTATTAATCCTTTTCATATTTCTTACATGATTTCCTAAATTGTGTATAACTTCTAAATTGGTTTATAATTTACCTCATTCTTGCAAATAAAGCCATTTGCTTAAAGTCTCTGAAAATGATGTATGTTGGACCAGTTGTAAAAAAAATTTGAGAAAGGTGGGGCAGTATTGCAGTTGTTTTAAATCACCTGTGCCTTGGCAAGAAAGATAGAAAAAATAAAAAATAATGTAAAACACTAAGAAAGATAGACAAAGAAGAGAGGACAAGTGAGAGAGCTTAAGAATTATTTTTCTTTTTTTCCCAATAATTTTGTTATTATTTTACACACATGCACACCCTATAAAAACTTATCCAGATTACTCACAACTCTTTGAATCCCAGATCCCCACTCCAACTCCATAACCCCTGTGGTAACCATTGTTATCTCTGAGGGATATCCTGGATTTGAAAAATGTGAGTACTTAACATTCCTCTTATAATTCTCGAGAAATTTTCTAGTTCAGTCCTACTTCCTTTAAAAGCATATCAGCAATTCCAGGATATGACTATCTACAAATGACCCCAAATCAGTCTTTGATTATTAGTAATAATATTTCTGGATAACAGATCATATTTTCTAGTTCCCTTTTCTGTAGTCTTTCCTAACCAACCTGGATTTTCTGATGCTCTGTTTTAAAAGCAGTAGGATTATTAGATAGTACGTATGTTTAAAATTTAAAAATGACAGTTTTATATCATAAATTTAACCAGGTTCTATAAATTGAATACATTAGTAACTGCTATGAATATTGCCAAGACCCCACTGTTCAGCTGACATATGGCTCCCACTGATTATAGCTTATATTGTCAATAAAGAATGAAATTCACTTAATAGGAAATCTTGGCAATTTATGTCTGTAGTAAGAGAGTTTTAATTTTAGCATAGTCAATATAATCTGGAGTAAATGAATAAAAAAGTGATTTGAGCTTCCTTTCTGGAGCATAATTTTACCCTTTCATACATAGGGAGGTGAGTTCAATGGTTAATATATATAAAAAAATTTCATGTTCATTTAAGCCTGTCCATATAGCTCATTGTCTTTACAAGGATACACAGCCCACTAATTTATTTCAAAACTATCACAGACAAAATTACTTGCAAGCAAGTCTACTCACTAACCAAAGTTAGTACTATATCACCCAATTATTAAAATGATAGATAAATTGAGGCTTTGGTAAAATAAATTTAGGTATTTTGATAGGGTATAATCCAAACAATAAATCCTCTGGCTTCGAAGACCTAGGTATAAATCCTAGCTTGTGTGTTTGGGACAACTTTTCTTTTAATCCTTTGCTTTTCATATTTTCCATCTGTCATAGTAATTCATAATCAGTAAACTGTCAGCATGAACAACGTAGTAGTGTTTTGCAAGTAGTTGTGAAAACTTTGGTCAACATTATTTTGCAAATTTGAATTCAGACACCTTACAATCCATCTCAGGATCTTTAAGGGAGAAGTGGCATTTAAGATGATGTATTAGATATGAGCTTTGCCTCTGGGACCCAGAAGACCTGAGGTTGTATGACAGACACTGTGGACTGGATTTTTCAAAATTCACTTATGCTTTTCATTTGCCTTCTTGTACTGCAGAAACTAGAAAGCTAAAAAATTTCCTCATTCCCTTGTAGCCAGCACTCCAAGTGGGATTTAGCTTCTTAGATTCAGATGTACTGGTGCAAGATTTGAATTGAATTCAGAACTGGGTTATTTAGGGGGAAAAGGTAAGGCATCCATTTTTCACATGCAGATCAAAGCAGAGGTAGCATATCCTAGGGACATGACCAGTGGCTACCAGATTTGGCAGAGGAGGCTCCCTGACCTCAACAATGGCACTCAGGCTCTTGAGCTGACACATGTAGAAGTGGCTTCTTAATTTCACAAGCAGCATCCTGCCGTGGCCGAGTTGCAGTTCCCTTACTGGTCCAGTTCCATAGTTTATCTTCCTTCCCAGAACACAAAAGTTTAGAGAGTCTTCGTCCATCCAACATACACCTGGAAAATCTGGACAGGAGTTGCAGAATGACACGGGAGCTACAGCCCTGTCAATGTAGCACATTAGAACAGGTGAGGAAACTAAGCCCAGAGAGGTTAAGGAACTGTCCCGGGATCACACTGGAAGAAGCTGGCCATGAGAGAAATTCCAATCAGTATGACTTGGGCTGCTATGCAAGCCAGAGGCACCAGTACATCAATACTAGTTGTTAAAATATCGAAATGTTCTGTAATGGTTGGTAAATAGCTGCTGTCCTGAGTCCCCTCTGTGCCCTTGGCCCTTATGTTAGGACCTGGTGGGCTTTCTTGCCTGCTAGGAACAGGTAATAGCTGGTACAGCAATGGGACATCAGCATTTTAGCCATTTCCTTTCTGATTGTATGATTTGTGCCATCTAATTAAGTGTTTTTCTTTGCATCCCTGGGTGGGCCTCTGCAGGCAGGTGCCTTCTATCACACCAGGTTACTTCTTTGCTTAACATGTTATTGAATTCAACAGAATACTTAAGATTTCAAACTTCAGTAACACAATGTTAATCTCTCCTTAGAACAATAATACCATTAGTGTTTGTGGAGGAGGGAGGCGATGCTAGAAACTTGGCAATCCTCTGTCATGAGAGGGAGCTCATCCAAAGATGTCAATTTATAAAACTATATTTTTGACAGGTGGGTAGCCGCCTTATAGCACTGGTGAAATGCTTAACAAACTGAAAAATGAATCTGAGAAGATGAAAGGCATCTATTTTCAGTGCTAATAACATATACAGAGCATAGTCTTGAATACGTACGATTTTATAATTTTCACATGTATAATTTATAACAGAACTTACCCTTCAGTAAGGAGCCAAGAGAAAATAAGCCAAAGGACCATTAAGCTACACAACACTGTGTAACTGAGTTATTTTACTTCCGGAAACACTAGGTGTTATGACAAAATTCTTCACATTTACACTTCTTGGCATCTGGGTTTGACAGCTGCATTGAGCAACAAACATGCAGAATAACTCTCTTCCTATTATTGTTTATCACAAATTACTCCCAAATTCTCAAAATGCAAAATCCCCCAGACTTTCTAGACCCTTGATCAATAACGAGTGAGTCATTACATAAATACTGCTCGGATGATCAGCCTTTATCCGAGAAATGGAAGATAGATTTTCTTATCTTCCTGGCACCTAATTCTGCTGTAAAACAAATGTGTCATAATTTATTTAAAGTTCAGGGAAAAGAGAAAACCCCAGAGTTCCTGAAGTCTAGTGTACTTACCTCATGGAAAAATTGTAAAGGGTCAGACAGCTGCTGCTATTGAATTTAAAAAATAATTTTAAACATAATAGCATAATGGGTGGGCATAGAAGGTGGAGCCACAAGATTCTCACAACGAAATCCAACTGTTCCATCTCCAGGCCTCACAATTTTACTGGGAGAATTTAAAAACATCTTTTTTAATATTAGAATAGTTGAAAAATAATGCTAGACATTCAGGTAAGCCTAGTAAGATGAAACACATTGATTCTACTCTGTCCTAAAATGCCATGAATTTAAGAGTATAAGTAAATAGAGATAAAATACTTTTAAAAGGTGGACTACTTCCCATATAATCAGAAAGAATGGGAATGGAGAAAATAGCAAAAGAAAGTTGGTAATAAAAATGTAAGAGAGGAGACTAGGAACTGACTTAGCAGAGTGACAACAGCTGCAACTGAGTACTTGCGTTTATCATTTACCAAATACGTACTGAGCACCTACTGTGTGCCGGGCCCTGTTCTAGAGAGATGCAATAGAGCAGGGAATAAAAAAGGCAAAAGCTTTGCCTTCATGAAACTCAAACAGAAGACACCACTGAGAAGAAAGTTGATTTGTGGGCGCCTGGGTGGCTCAGTTGGTTAAGCGACTGCCTTCGGCTGAGGTCATGATCCTGGAGTCCCGGGATCGAGTCCCGCATCGGGCTCCCTGCTCGGCAGGGAGTCTGCTTCTCCCTCTGACCCTCCCCTCTCTCATGTGCTCTCTCTCATTCTCTCTCTCACAAATAAATAAATAAAATCTTTAAAAAAAAAAAAGAAGAAAGTTGACTTGTGCCACAGAACCACAGAGAGGCTGAAAAATTAAGGGCACAAGGTAACTCTGTAGCTCTGAAAAGTGCTAAAAATAAATGGAAATGGTAAAAATCTTCTTTTTTAAAAAAAAATTTTAATTATTGGGCACCTGGGTGGCTCAGTTGGTTAAGCGACTGCCTTATGCTCACTCAGGTCACGATCCTGGAGTCCCAGGATCGAGTCCCACATGGGGCTCCCTGCTCAGCGGGGAGTCTGCTTCTCCCTCTGACCCTCCCCCTTCTCATGCTCTCTCTCTCTCTCTCTCTCTCTCATTCTTAAAATTTTTTAAAAAAATTATTTATTTGAGAGAGAGAGTGTGCACAGGAGCAGGGAGCGGGGAGCAGAGGGAGAAGCAGACTCCCCGCTGAGCAGGGAGCCCAACGCGGGTCTCAATCCCAAGACCCCTAGGACCCCCAGAACCCCGGGATCAAGACCTGAGCCAAAGGCAAACACTTAACTGACTGAGCCGCCCAGGCGCCTTTTAAGGGACAATTAGATATTAGATGCCTTCTCTAACTCAGCGCAGCTGGTGTCTTACACCAACCTTCCAAGAATAAGGAAAAGGGCTGCTGCTTCCCTTCCATCTTCCAAACCTTGATCAAAATGATTGGCAGGGGCGCTAACCTGGAACCATTATCAGGAGGGGCATTCTGGGAAATGCAATTCCAGTTTGTCTAAGTTGGCACAATACAAACCCACAAAGAGAAAGATTTGGGATTCAGAAGATAGTGGACCCAAGAAAGGAGTGAGGTAAGAGTACTCTGGATAATAAAGAGAAGTTCATGGAAAAAACAACTGAGCAAAATGCCTAAAAAGAAAGAAATCCAGGGCGCCTGGGTGGCTCAAATGGTTAAGCGTCTGCCTTCGGCTCAGGTTATGATCCCAGGGTCCTGGGATCGAGTCCCGCATCGGGCTCTCTGCTCCTTGGGAGCCTGCTTCTCCCTCTGCCTCTCTCTCTCTCTCTCTCTCTCTCTCTCTCTCTGTCTCTCATGAATAAATAAATAAAATCTTAAAAAAAAAAAAAAAGAAAGAAAGAAAGAAAGAAATCCAGATCGGAACAAAAGGACAGAGGGCTCCAAGAAGTTTGGATTCAAGAAAAATATGAACTGATAAACTGAGATGTTTGATTACAATAAGAGGTATTTTTCAGTTCTTGTCAGTGAGCAATTAAAACTACAGGGAAAAAAATGAATAGATGCACAGGAAACAAAGTGCAATCATAATATTCTACATGGCTCAGTCATCAACGATATTTACATCATTATAATCATCTCTACATTGAGCAGCAATTCAACAAAAATTAAGAAGAAATACATGGAGAAAAGAGGAAAGGTAGTGTTAGAAAACGAAAACAACCTTATTCCTAGTAGGGAGTCAGAATATAATGTGTAAGTGTTTTTTAATTAATAGACTTTGTTTTTTAGAAGTTTTATATTGACAGAAAAATGGAACTTTACAGTAAGAATTCTCAAGTGACCTCTCCTGCTCACATACAGTCTCCCCCGTTGTTCATATCTTGCTTTAGTATAGTACATTCATTATAATTAATGGACCAATATTGATTTATCACTATTAGCTAAAATTTATCACTGTAAACTATAATTTAGATGAAGGCTTATATTCCATGTTATACAGCTCCATTGGTGAAGGAAGAAACTAAAATGCATCCTGCCCTGTATCTACCATTACAATATCATACAGAATAGTTTCCCTACCCTAAAATTCCCCCGCATTTCACTTATTGATCTCTCCATTCTCCAAACCTCTGGCAACCACTTCTGTTTATGCCGTCTCTATAATTTGTCTTTTCTTTTCAGAAAGTCAGAGTTGGAATACCATGGGTAGTCTTTTCAGAACAACTTCTTTTACTTAGCAATATGCATTTTAATTTCCTCTGTGCCTTTTCAGGGTTTAGGAGCTCATTTCTTTTTATTGCTGAAGAATCTTTCATTGTATGCTTTACCACAGTTGGTTCCTCTACTTACCTAAATTGAATGACATCTTGGTTGCTTCCAGGTTTGGATAAGTATGAACAAAGCTGTTATAAAATTTATGTGCAGATTCTTATGTAGACATAAGCTTTTCACTCATTTAGAGAAATAAGTACGTGAAATATCGCTGTATCCTATGATAAGATTATCTTCCGCTTTGGAAGAAACTGCAGAACTGTCTTCCCAAGTGGCTGGACCGTTTGCATTTTCACCAACAATGAATGAGCCCTCTTGTTAACTCTGTGTGCTTACCAGCATTTGCTGTTGCCATATTTTGGATTTTAACCACTTTAATAATGAGTAGTCATACCTAATTGCCATTTTTATTTTCAACTCCCTGATATTTGATGTTGAGCATCTTTTCATATGCTTAGTTGCTATTTGTGTATCTTTGTTGGTGAGGTGACTCCTAGGATCTTTTCCCTATTCTTAAGTTGAATTGTTTCCTTATTGTTGAGTTTTATGAGATCTTTGTGTATTTTAGATGCAAGTCCTTTATCCGATATGTGTTTTACAAATATTTTCTCTCAGCCTGTTGCTTGTATCTTAATTTTCTTAACAGTGTCTTTTATGGGGCACAAGTTTTTAATTTTAATAAAGTCCAACCTAACCATTTTTCTCTCATGAAATTTGCTTTATGGTATTGTATCTAAAAATCCAAGGTCACCTAGATTTTCTTCAGTTATATTCTGGCATTTCATAGTTTGTGTTTTCCATTTAGGTCTATGATCTATTTTGATTTAGTTTGGGGGAAAGATGTCACGTCTATGTCTAGAATTTTTTTTTTTTATGTGGATATCCAGTATTTCTAGCACCATTTGCTGGAAAAGATTATCTTTTCGTCATTGAATTGCCTTTGTTCCTTTGTCAAAGATCAATTGACTCAATTTGTGTGAGTCTATTTCTAGGCTCTCTATTCTCTGTTCTTTTCTGTTGATATATTTGTCCATTTCTTCTCCAATACAATGTCGTCTTGATTACTGTAGCTTTATAGTAACTCTTCAAATTTGGTGGTATCATTCCTCCAGTTTTGTTCTTTTTTAGTATTGTATGGATTATCCTAGGTCTTTTGCCTTTTCAAACAATGTTATAATCAGTTTGTTGATACACTCAAAATAACATGCTGTCATTTTGATTGGGATTGCACTGAATGTATAGATCAAGTTGAAAATGACATCTTAAAATATTGAGTCATCTTATCCAGGAACATGCAATATCTCTCCATGTATTTTGATCTTCTTTAATCTTTTTTTTTTTAAGATTTTATTTATTTGAGAGAGAGAGAGAATGAGTGAGAGAGAGCACGCACATGAGAGAGGGGAGGGTCAGAGGGAGAAGCAGACTCCCTGCTCAGCAGGGAGCCTGATGCGGGACTCGATCCCAGGACCCCAGGATCATGACCTGAGCCGAAGGCAGTCGCTTAACCAACTGAGCCACCCAGGCGTCCCTTCTTTAATCCTTTTTATCAGAGTTTTTAGTTTTCCTCATATAGATCTTGTATAATTTTTTTTAGATTTATGCCTAAATATTTCATTTCTGAGCATTAATGCACATGGCTTTGTGATTCCAATTGTTCATTGTGGTTATACAGGAAATGTTAACCTTATATCCTACAATCTTGCTATAATATCTTAATAGTTGCCAGGATTTTTTTTTTTTTGGTCAAATCTGGGATTTTCTACATATATAATCACATCATCATCAAACAAATGCAGTTTTATTTCTGCCTCCCCAATCTATATACTTTTTATTTCCTTGTGTTATTACATCCCAGTGCAATGCTGAATAGAAGTAGTAAGAAGGGGCATCTTTGCTTTGTTTCCGATTTTAAGAGAAAGCAACCTTCTTCATCGAAGGAAGTCAGAATATAATGTGTAAATTTTTAAAGACAATAAAAATATATCATTAAATAGCAAATATAAATGGTAAAAAGGATTAAAGAGTTTTCCTTTGGAGTGTGGAATGTAGAGAACAAGGAGGAGTGACAGAGAGTCCTGCTATTCATCACTATATCTTTTCATACTGTTTGACTTGTAAAACATATGCTACTGTGAATAATATCTTAATAATTTTCTTCATAGTGATATCATGAGTAATGTTAATGAGGTCTATTTTTGTGACTAACTGGGGACAACTTATATAAATCAGCACAGTTTCTGATACACGGAAAGTAACCTTTGGATGTAATTAAGGCAGACTAAACACTCCAAAAGACATTCCTTCTACTAGACAACTAGGTCCTTGATGAAACAAAAACTTTAATGGACTTTGAGGTATACTCAAAGCAACATGCAGTTTCTGTGGATCAGTAGTCTTGGTTTAGCTGGGTCCTAGAAGCTTGACTGGAGAAAGTCGGTTTTCAAGTTCATTAACCTTGTTATAAAAATTTATTTCCTTGCAGTTTTAAGACTCATAGCAGCTCCCTTCTTCAAAGACAGCAAGAAGGGCAAGATTTTAAAGCAAGCCAGCTAGGATGATGGAGTCTTATACAATGTAACATAATGATAGAAATAGCATCCAATCACCTTTGCCATATTCTTTTGGTTAGAAGCAAGTTATAGGCCCTGCCCACACTGAAGGAGAGGGAATTATACAGGAACATGTACATGGTGGCCATCTTAAGGTCTGTCCATCATAAGATTGATAATGATCAGGATTCTAAGGGCAATGGGGAGGAAGATGGTGGAAGTTGAGATTTCTTCATTTAGGCAATACCTCAAAGGGGCATAAAAAGGATCACCCACTATCCATAACACCATTTGGCTTCTCACAAAAAAACAAGGAAGGAATGAAGGAAGTCTTTCAGCTGTTTAACTACATAAAGAGTATCAGGTTGTTTCCAAAGTGCTTATATCAATGTATATTTCAAAATTAACTCTGGATGATATGACATTCTCAACTTAGGTTTCTAGACCCCTACATAATAAAAATCAGTAAAATTTATGTTTATTTTTAAAAGTGCAGACATAAAATGAGAGTGAAAAAACAACAAAGGATAGTTATGATTCCACAGCATTTAGATACTTAAATAATCAGAAATGGCTTATAAACTGGGAATTAAATATTGCAAAAATGAAAAAGATTTATTTTAAAGACAAGCAAAATGACATACTATAAAATAACCATATTTTTAAAATAATTGAATAAGTGTTTCAAAATAAAAAGATTGTTGATATCAGAGAATTGCTGAAAGATTTAAAAAGATTAGATATTGCTGTAGACAGTAAAATTGGAAGATAAATAAAAAGAAGATGCACAGACTCCTGCATGCAGGGGGGAAAAAAGGTCAAAAATATGAAAGAATGGCTTGAATGATGGAGAAAACAGAAAGATAATTTAACATATATTTTACCAGAGTCCCAGGAAGAGAGGATAGACAGATGAAGGATAAGCTATATTTGAAGAGATAATGGATGCAATTTTTTTCAGATCTAATGGGGAAAAAAACAATCTACAAATTCAGGAGACAAAATTAATCCCAAATAGATACATAAAAAGAAATTCACACCTAGATCCATTGTACTTAAACTTCAGAATACCAAGCTGATTTTAAAATTTATTTGGAAGATCAAAGGCCTGTGAGTAGCCAAGACATTACTCAAGCTGAAGAATAAAGAGGGGCTGTTTGCTGTACCAGATATCAAGATATCATGCTATTATAATTAAGTCAGTGTTATAGTAGTGCAGGAATAGATAAGGTGACCTGTGGAACAAGAATAAGACAAGAGAGGGGCGCCTGGGTGGCTCACTTGTTTAAGCGCCAGACTCTTGATTTGGGCTCAGGTCATGTTCCCAGGGTCCTGGGATCAAGCCTCTGTGTTCAGCTCCGTACTCAGCAGGGAGTCAGCTTGAAGATTCTGTCCCTCTCCTTTTCCCTCTGCCCTCCCCCACACTCGTGCGGCCTCTCTCTCTTTCTCTCTAAAATAAATAAATCTTGGGGGAAAAAAAAGAATAAAACAAGAGAAAGAGAGCCTCCAAATAAAGCCACACATATAACGCAAACTCAGGGGCACCTTGGTGGCTCAGTTGGTTAAGTGTCATGATCTCAGGGTCCTGAGGTTGAGCCTCGTGTCAGGCTCCAAGCTCAGCATGGAGTCTCCTTGTCCCTCTCCCTCTGCTCCTCCCCCCCAGCTCAAATAAATAAATAAAATCTTTAAAAAAAATAATGCAAACTGAGGGTACGACAGAAATAGCCTATGAGGAAAAGAAGGGACAATTTAATAAGTGATGTATTTATCCATATGGATATAATTAAGTTGGATTGTTACCATACACCATACACACAATATATGCCAGATGACTATGTCCTTAAACGTAAGAGGCAAAACTTTAAAATTTTGTTAGAAATTATATGAGAACAATTTTTAAATTTGGGTTAGGGGATGATTTAAAATACTAAAATAAGATATAAGATTGATAAATTAAACTATGTTAAATTTAAGAAATTCTATTTATAAAAAGGCATCATGAAGAAAGTGAAAATCCAACATTATAAATAGTATTTATGACACATATAACCAATAATAGAATAATAGCCAAAGAATAAACAACACCTACAACTCAGTAAGAAAAATAAAATAACCCAGGGAAAAATGGCAAATAAAAACAAGAGTAGGCATATCACGAAAGAGAAAGCGTGAAGAGTAATACACATATAAAATTATATTCATTTTTATGATTATGGAAATTCAAATTAAGATCACATTGAATTATGTATTTGTATCAACTAATTTGATCACAAATTAAGAAGTCTTCCAAGGCCCAGGATCAGCTGGTTGAATTATAAATTGATACAAGTACATTGGAAACAATTTGGTCCTATCCTGAATGGTTGAACACTGGGAAGTCCCCACAATCTGGCCACTTTCTTTAAGGTATCAATTTGGACAATTCTTACATGAGTACACCAACAGGTGTGTATAAGAATGGTCATAATGGCATTATTAATAATAGAAAGGGATACATAAATGGAAATAACACAATAAGAAAATGAATAAATAATAGCATATTCACTCAATGTAAAATTATGCTACAGTATATAGATGACACTCAGAAATTAAATATAAGGTTAAGTTAAAATATCAGCCACCTTAGAGGATAGAGACATCATGATTCCATTTTGTAAAGCTCAAAACCAATCCAAGACAAACAATATTATTTGGTAATTGATATGTGTGTGTGACTAAAAGCAATAGTAATGATTAGCAATTAAGACTGGCATAGTGCTTACCATTTGAAAGTCCTCTTCAGTGTGCTACAAATGTATTAGCCAATATAATTCTTATATGAGGTAGATATTATAGCTATCCCTAAAAATAACAGTTTCGAAACTGAGGCAGACAGGGGTTAAGTAACTTGCCCAATGCAATGAGTCTGGCTCAGAGTGTGAATTCTTAACGTCTATGCTATATTACATATAAATGATATTTGGGAGGTTTGTGTAAAGCAGGGAAATAGAATGGGGAGGAGCACGCAGGTTTATGCAAAGGAATTGGTAACATTCAAATTTTAGGTCCAATGGTGAACGATAAGTATGCATTTTAATATTTTCTACTTTAACTTTTATGTATATGTTATGCTTATTATTTAGTAGCTTTCAAAATGTATGTAAATATTTTTTGAAAAAATAGAGCTACCCTATGACCCAGCAATTGCACTCCTGGGTATTTAACCCCAAACACACAGATGTAGTGAAAAGAAGGGCCGTATGCACCCCAATGTTCATAGCAGAAATGTCCACAATAGCCAAACTGTGGAAAGAGCCGAGATGCCCTTCAACAGATGAATGGATAAAGAAGATGTGGTCCATATATACAATGGAATATTACTCAGCCATCAGAAAGGATGAATACCCAACTTTTACATCAACATGGATGGGACTGGAGGAGATTAGGCTAAGTGAAATAAGTCAAGCAGAGAAAGTCAATTATCATGTGGTTTCACTTATTTGTGAAACATAAGGAATAGCATGGAGGACATTAGGAGAAGGAAGGGAAAAATGAAGGCAGGGGGGAAATCGGAGGGAGAGATGAACCATGAGAGACTATGGACTCTGAGAAACAAACAGGGTTTTAGAGTGGAGGGGGGAGGGGGGACTGGTTAGCCCAGTGATGGATATTAAGGAGAGCATGTATGGCATGGAGCACTGGGTGTTATACGAAAACAATGGATCGTGGATCACCACATCAAAAACCAATGATGTATTGTATGGTGACTAACATAACATAATAAAATTAAAAAAAAAAAAAGCACAGAATCTGATGATAATTAGGCTGTCACCTGAACGTCTGCTTCCAACAGCAAGGTCAGATCTGCTTTTTCCTACAATTCTATCTAATGGTAGCTCTCCCATCAGCATCACTAGTTAGGTATTTTCCTATATACCAGGCATTGTTCTAATTATTTAATATGCTTTCATTCTCATATTATTCACAATAATCTTGTGATTTAGGTATTTTTATTATCCCTATTTTGTAGTTAGGGAAAAGGGAGGAAGGGGACATAGAGAAAGAAGCTAAGTAACTTGCTCAAGGCTGCATAGCTAGACAGTACCGAAACCAGATTTCCAACAGTTCTTCCAATACTGCCTCTCTTTATGGAGCACAAGTTAATCTCATCCACTCAAAGCAAAAGAAGATGGTAAATTAATTCTAAAATAGACCCTCCCAAAGTTATATGTATGATTTTTTTTATTAGCTGTAGTCACCTAAGCCAGTGGTTTCTAAGCATTATTTTTTTTACCCTTTATTCAAAGTAAATTTATACAGAAGCCCAATATATAAAATTGATAAAAGCAAAACTACTCTGGTTTTGGAGCTGAGATGAAAATCCACCTATATATATATATATTTTTTTTTTTCCAGAGGTTCTACCACACATATTTGGAAATTCTACAACATTGTATGGATAATCAAGAAGTGTTGATGATAGATTGGATTACTGGCTCCATTTCTCTCTCCATGCATCCATGCCCAATTTAGCATAATTCTCTCTAGTAGGCAGAATATATTTCCCTCTCTATTGCTCTTGAGCTTGGCCCCGTGACTTGCTTTTGCCAATGAAATAGTAGCACATGTGGCATATAGAGACTTATTTAAAGACTACTATATAATTTGGCTTGCATTCTTGTGCTCCTGCCATTGCAATGAGAAGATCATGCTCTGAGTAGCTACCTGTCCTATGATAGGATATATGGAATACACCCTAACCTGACCTGCAGATGAACCCAGCTAAACTAAATCAAGCTCAGCCAAGACCAGCCAAACTTCAGCTGACCCACAGACATGCACAGAGAGCATTATGGCAGTAAAAGCTGTCTAATATAGTGGTTGCATTATAATTCACAAAATAGTATTAAAAGAACAAAATAGAAGTCCAAAATATACCACATTCCTCAGAGTTTAAAACGCTTCCGTGAGAAGCAGTACCACATTGTAAAGGAGGTGACCTCCAGTGTCTGGCAGACGTGGTTATAGACAGAAATTACTAAGTCTCTGGACCTCGGTAATCACATCTAACAAATGCACAAATGGTTTGGCTGGATTAGAAATTATATATATAAAGAGTTTCGAGCATATAGACATTTAAATGGTAGTATTGTCAAAAACAAATAAATTAAAAAGTGGTAGTATTGTTATATCACATCATACAATATATTAATCAAGTTAATGAATACATAGGAACTTCTCAAAAAACACTTTGAGAACAGAGATACCTTATATTTACCTCTATTTTATCCTCACAGACTCATTTTATATATATATATAACTAGGTGTTGGGACAAACCCAGAATATGCCCCAATGACTCAAGAGCCTTGTCACCTTCCGTATTTTTCTCGAAGTAATACTGGCCGAGGAAAGGGTTTGGTTTATTAGATGGTGATCCCACAGTTGCTATTTGACAACAAACATTTAACTTTCCATTTCCTTATTGTTTAAGATTCTGAAGATGCCTGACATTTCTTGTCAAAAATTTACTCATCTATTATGTGCCACTAAATCTGTGTGGTGTCCTACATTTGAACTCATCTTCTACAACACACAGAATCTGTTGACAAATGTCTTTTTTTTCCACAGCCTTTATGATATGATGACTCATTCCCTCGTGGGTGGTAGGTAACTGCCCTTGGTCACTAAGTGAATGATTTGGAAAGCCTCTGTGGCTGAACATATTTGAGCTAAATGACGCAGTGGGAAAGATGGGGTCACGGGAAGAGCATAGTGCTGCAGATTGTCAAATGGTGCGTGGCAGGCATCAGGAATGTGGTGCAGATGGAGAGGCAGTGAATACGTTACAGGTACTTACTGCAGCAATTAGAACAAGCAGAAATCCACACAGGTTCCCCTTGGATATTGGGATATGGTGTTGGTGTTCTCAAAAATACAGATGGTGTTTCAATACACATAATAGCCTTAACTCTCACCATCTGGACCCAAAAGAGACTGCTTGCTTGGATTCCCTAATCGGTGACCATGTTTTATTGCATGGGTAGCAATTAGAAGTGAAATTTCTCCACTTCTGTTTGTTTTGTTTTGTTTTTTACTGATAATCTTAACATTGCTATTTTCTTTCTCTGAATTGCTCCCTCTAACCTTGTCACTTATAGCCTCTCTGCTCTGAGCTGATTAGGACACCTGATTCCAAGCAATTCTACTTTGCCCCTCATTCATCACATGTGAGCAAGTATGTAGTTGGGGAGTTTGAGTAGCACCCATTCATGCTGATAAATAATTTGGTTCTATCAATGAGCAAAAGAAGAAACATCTGGCATGAGCTTTTATGTTGTCTGTGGTGTATGACTTGAGAGGGAGGCACCTTTTCTGTGAGCTACAGTAAAGATGATACAAAGCAATCACTCAAAATATAATCCCATAGGAGTGGCAGGATAATTCTTTGAGATATTGATTTGTGTTTTGCCCTCCTGTCCATTTTAAGAGAGAAGCCAGGCCCCTATGCACATCCTTGCTTCAAGGGAGCTTCGTGTTAGCACGCTGATAGCAGAGGTTGCCTAGAAAAGACACCCTTTTTTCCCTACAGTTGGGTTTCTGGAAAAATTACTAGTGGACAATTTAAAGAGCAACAGGAAATAAAAGTTTTGGTTGAATTGTGTCCCCCAAAAAGATATACTGAAGTTCAAATCTGCAGTCCCTGTGAATGTGACCTAACTTGGAAATAGGATCTTTGTAGTAATCGAGTTAAGATGAGGTCATACCGGATTAGGATGAGCCTTAAATGCAGTGACTCACTAGCCACTTAGAAAACAGCCATGTGAAGGCACAGAGACACACAGGGTGAATACCACAGGAAAAAAAGAGGCAAAACTTAAAATGATGCAGCTGTGAGTTGAGGGTTTGCCAGCAACCACCAGGAGAAGCTGGGGAAAAGGTGTGAAACAGATCCTCCCTGAGAGCGTCCAGAAGGAACCAACCTTCGCTGACACCTTGATTACATACCGCTAGCCTCCAGAATTGTGAGAGAATAATTTGTTGTTGTTTTAAGCCACCCCATTTATGGCATCCCTAGAAAACATAAAAATAAAGTCCCTGTGGGATAAAAAGAGAATCTCCTGAGGCTGACCTGAGGTCATGATTGAAATGAGAAAAAATCAAGAGGAAGAACTCTGGTAGCTCCACCACCTAGTTAATTCTATGATAATGGGCAATTTACATAATGTCTCTAAGGTTCTTTTTCCTCCTCTACGAAGGAGAAAAGTTAATTTATTTGAACAACAATGCTCAATATACAATAGCTCTTATTCTTACAATCAGTGTCAACATCATCATCACTCCCACTTCGTGAAGTCATGGGAAGAGGGAACTGGCATCACGGCCGGGGCCCCAGCTGACCATGATACTGACCAAGCTGTGCTGTGCCTGAAATGGTGGACAGCTTTAACCCAGCTAAGCCATGGACCCACCTTAGAAAAACATGTGGTCCCAAGTCAGCTGAAATGTGCTTCCCTATGAGGGAAGAGAATATTCCTCAGGATGTGTGGTTGCTTCCCATCTAACCCTGTGGAGGTAAGAAGTCAAAGTGGCTGTAGGAGTCGAGACTGGAAAGATTTATTATAGCATATCGTTCTCATGATTGACTTCATTTTGCCCTAGATAGAGCAGCAAGGATTCACAAAGACAAGCAAAAATGAAAAGATACCTCATATTTTCAGCTCTGCATTTTTCTAGCATATTTGTTGTATTAATTCATACAGTTGTCCTGTATGAGTCTCTACGGGATCACAATTGATTAGGGAATGGTTTGAGATTTGATCTCTGAGTGGGCTCCTTATCTTAATGGAGAGGAGGCAGATCCACAGCTCATGACTGGGCCATACCCCTCTCAAGTCAGCTGTCTCATAAACATGAGCCCCTGCAGGAAGTCTAAGGCCATTCCACCATCTTTGTAAAACTGTTCCATAAATCAGTGCATATTTTTATTGCCTTTGTAACACAGATTAATGATCATCTAATACCATAATAGATGGTAAAGACATGACTGGCCTCATTTTGACCTCTACAGAGAAACAAGGATGCACAGACAAGAAGATACCTCATATCTTCATGCAGAGTTAATCACTACTTGTTCCTATCTCTGTTTTTGTTATTCTTTGATTATTTTTTAACCAGCACATTTATTTTTTTTTCAAGTTTTTATTTAAATTCTAGTTAGTTGACATATAGTGTAATATTGGTTTCAGGAGTAGAATTTAGTGATTCATCACTCACACACAACACCCATTGCTCATCACAACAAGTGCCCTCCTCAATGCCCAACACCCATTTAGCCCATCCCCTGCCCACCTCCCATCCGGCAACCCTCAGTTTCTTCGCTATAGTTAAGAGTCTCTTATGGTTTGCCTCCCTCTCTTTCCCTCCTCCCCCTACATTCATCTGTTTTGTCTCTTAAATTCTACATATGAGTGAAATCATATTTAACCAACACATTTAAAAGGGCAGAGGGTCTGTGGTTCCTTGGTTCTGGTTCTCAGACCTGAGACACAACCCTGCTAAGCATCATCTTACAAGTTCACTTTTTTCTTGGCCTATCTGTACTTCCAGAATGACTTGCAGTTAGATTGTCTAGCATGATCTGCATTTGGTTTTGACAGATGAACTCCATGGCCCAAGACCAAAATGTAATCATTCCACTGAGGGGAGGTAGGAATCTAACAAGACTGGGAGAAATATGGCTAATCTAATCACTGGCTGTTAAGGTTGGCAGGAAGTGGCATAGAAAGGTCATTTGCATGTGGTCAGGGATAATGGGGATTAGAAGAGGCATTGGGTTCCACAGTTACTGCACAAATGCCAAAATATTACAGGTTGATAACCCCTGGCCAGGACGAGTCTTAGAGGCCACATGTGGATTGAGGGATATACAATTATTATTGAATCCCAGTATTCTACCTAGTCTCACTTCTGCATCATGCCATTGTGCCTATTATGTGCGGAATCTATGATTTGGAGTGCAGCAGCCCATTAAGAAGAACCAAGCTATGTCCATCGACAGATGAATGGATAAAGAAGATGTGGTATATATATACAATGGAATATTATGCAGCCATCAAAAAAATATGAAATCTTGCCATTTGCAACGACGTGGATGGAACTGGAGGGTATTATGTTGAGTGAAATAAGTCAAAAAGAGAAAGACTTGTATCATATGACCTCACTGATACGAGGAATTCTTAATCTCAGGAAACAAACTGAGGGTTGCTGGAGTGGCGGGTGTGGGAGGGATGGGGTGGCTGGGTGATAGACATTGGGAAGGGTATATGCTATGGTGAGCACTGTGAATTGTTTAAGACTGATGAATCACAGACCTGTACCTCTGACAAAAATAATACATTATATGTTAAAAAAAAAAAAAGAAGAAGAAGAAGAAGAAGAAGATAGTAGGAAGGGAAAAATGAAGAGGGGGAAATTGGAGGGGGAGATGAGCCATGAGAAACTATGGACTCTGAGAAACAAACAGAGGGTTCTAGAGGGGAGGGGGGTGGGGAGATGGGTTAGCCTGGTGATGGGTATTAAAGAGGGCACGTATTGAATGGAGCACTGGGTGTTATACACAAAAAATGAATCATGGAACACTACCTCAAAAACTAATGATATAATGTATGGCAATTAACATAACATAATAAAATAAAATTTAAAAAAAGAAGAAGAACCAAGCTAGCTTAATAAATAATATTTTGGAAGGTATGTCATTCAATTATATAAAAGGGCTTTTCATGTCACCTAAAGTTACCTTCTTGAACCTTTGCAGGTGCAAATGATATTAGATTATACAGTGAGCACTCATTATTGACATAGATGGCTTATTTTTAGCAAAGTAGCTCCTAGAATACTTTACAGCACCTACACATAGAAAGAAGTCTACATCTTAAAAAATACACTGTCAATTTGAACATGCAATTGGGTAATGAACTCTATTAAGAACTTACTGCAGAAAGCAGGACTGTACACTAAGAACTTTCCCTTAATGCTTTTATGTAGACCATTCTAACAAATGAATTCTCCCCAAAGATGTCTGTATTAATATTTAGAGCATGAAATATTTCAAATCATTTACCTGTTATGCTTGGCTAATGGCTTTTGGGAAATCCGATGCTTAGACCTTTTTTTTTCCATGGGAGGAGGAGACTGCACTCTTAGAAATATTTAGAATGTGATGCTTTATACCCTGACCTCTGTATACAATATCATAATATATAAAGATCTAGTCAGGAAAAGCTAAACACAAATAGCTAACAATATCACAAAGCAAAATCAACTGATTTTATTTAAAGTCATATTGGTTTTCTCCTCTTAAGATTTCTTAGATCCAGTTGATCACTTTCAAAATGTTGCAAGTACATGGGAAATGAGATCCCAGAAGACAATGATTCTATGTATTTTTTAGCATTATTTTCAGTAATCCACACCCTGTAATAAACCTCCTCCTCATAAACAATGACACATAGCAAATATTAGGTCTTCTGGACTGCAGTTGTATAGCTTAGGCAAAAACACATTTCAAAAATACATATGGATTTAGTCTGTTCCCTTTGTCTGCCTTGGAACATTCTATAAAGACTAAATTCTAAAGACGTCTGTCCCATCCTTCTCTGAAATGAAAATCGAGCTCGTAAAAGAGAATCCAACTTAATTTGCCATTCTTCCATTTTCACGAAACACATGTTGAGTTTTACTGTAGACACTTCTTATAGCTCCTCTTGACATTTCTAGACACTCTGGGCCTTAGACATTCAGGAATGAAGTCAGATTCTCCTGGTTCTAATCCTCAGTGTTTGGCATCTTAAGACTTCAGTTCATTTCCATTTCTTTCAAGATTTCTAATTGAAGTGAAGAACTTTGTAGTTAGAAAAAATGTTCCCATTTAATTTTCACTCTATATGTTGTTAGGATAAAATCTAAGCTGCTGTAACAAAAACTTCTCAAAATATAGTAATAGTTTAGATACATAGATATTTATTTCTCCAGGTTGTAACAGTTCAAGGGGGTCGGCTGACTCTGTTCCATAAAGTAATTTGGGGACCCAGGCTGGTGCAGAAGTTCTTGTATTTCCATGAAATGGCCTGCAAGGTTGCCCTGTTCATGGTCCTTTCTACCATGAAGATTAATATGAATCCAGTCCTATCTGTCTAGTGCAAAGAGGGAAGGAGAGAGAGTCCAAGATTAGTAATTTTTTCTAAGGAATGAAGTTGAATTGGTATACATCACTTACATTCAGTTTTCACCGATGAAAAATTTATTCATGCACTTACACAACAGCTGCTTAGGAAGCAGTTAAATAGCTTTACAGGACAGCCATGTGGCCAAGGAGAGAAGAGATTGCTCAGAAACAACAAACAGTTGCACATCTAGAGGTTATGAATGATATGGTTCATTCTTAAACTTTTCTTTTCCAAAATTGCCCATCGCAGAGGCCAATTGTTAGTTTTTCTCATTGAGGGAGAGTGCTAGACAGTACCTACATTACATCTTGACTGAATATAAAAAGAAACCACAGCTCATAGGAAAGTAAACCATAAATCTTGATACTGTTTTTATTCCTTCCCCATTCTGCATATCCTAAACCAAACAGAAATATGTCTAGTAGGACACAATGTGTCAAGTGCTATAAAATTATTTGGCTGTAAAAATTGACAGAAATTTCTTCCTCAAAGGCCATATTCTCACCTTGTAGGACTCAGTGGGCTTGTTCTTATTACCTGCTGAGCCCTGAGAGTTCTCCTAGCCCAAATCAAAGAACTAAAGGAGGGTTAGTGCCTGTCTGGAGGACCTATGATATACATTAGAAGTGAAAAATTTCAGACATATCAAAATCAATATGGGACACAAACAAAACTATCGCACTAAGGTTAATAGGAGATAAAAATTTTAGTATTTCACAGGAATAAGAGATGCTGTCCTGGAGAGAAAAGAGAAAGTAATTTGGGCAGGTGGCTAAATATTTTTGGAGGGAATGAATATCAGTATGAGTTCAGTCCTGTTTGCCCTGGCTATCTCTATCAAGAATAGTACAAAAACTTGACAGGCATATTCTCAAGCCATCCAGCTAGAGACTCTTATTTATTCTACCTTCAAGTTTTAATTTCTAGCAGTATCCATTATCTCATAGTTGTCCTCTGTCAACCATGGCCCTGGACCTTTAAATGTGGCCTGTACATTTGGTAGTGGACCCAAAGTCCAACAATTGCATATATTTCATTTATTTGATACGGATCAACCTTAAGTTTAATTTCCAGATCAACTACTTCATGCTTGAATCTCTAGTCACTGGTGATGCTCTATAGCATCTTATTATCTGTCTCTGGCTCTTCTTCTTGGTTTGGCCATTGTAGACTTTTATCTCTGCATACCAGTGCATGTCTTCAGAAGGCCCAGACCTGAAGACATTTCATTTGCCAGACTACTCCCCATCAAAACATCTTTCTTCTTTCCTTCCCTTCAGGAAAATTGTATCCTGGCATTTTAGGTTATGCAAAGGCAAAACCAGGAGATGGAGATTCAGGAGGGATCCTGGAGATCTGATAGCAATTCACATTCAGTAAACAGTCATAGTGTACTTTCTGCAAGCATAGTACATTGTCATGCAGTACAAAGAAGTGGCATTCTTAGATGCTTGAGGAGCATATAGTCTAACTGGAGAGACAACAGAACTATTTAAAACACCTACAAAGTAAAATCAATGTTTACCTGGTACTCACAAGAACAATGGAAGTAAATTCACTGTAATTTAAAACAATAACTTCTTCCCACAACTGTGAATAACTAAGTCAGAATTATATTTCGGGACCTGAATGATTCATATAATGTTGTGAATATCTTACTTTGGATGCATGAATGTATATAGCTTTACAACAGAATTAAATTTTCTGTGAGATGCAGTTTTCCATGGACATCCTATGACCTTCAGACAGAATAGTATTTGCCTTACCCCTTTGTTGGCACTAAGTATTATAAACAAATATAACATGAAATAAAATGTTACATGTGCATAGCAGTTCACTACAGATGTTGGTTTCTGTTCAGTCTTTCTTGAACTTGTTAGTTTAAATAATAAGGGCAACATATTAAGCATGTGTTTAATTTTCATGAAGTTCAGCCTTTAAACCCTGATTTCACCTAAAATATCTATGTCCCAATCCCAGGAATTTATGAATATGTTAGATTACATGGTAAATTGTGACCTCAAAATAAGGAGACTATCCTGGACTATCTGATGGGCCCAATGTAATTGCAAAGGTCACTGACTAGAGAAGAGGGAAGCAGATGAGTCAGAATCACAGAGATAGCATTCTGAGAAAGGTGGTGCTATTGCAGGCTGTGAGGAAGGAAGAGGGCTATGAGCCCGGGTTACAAGAGCAGTCTCCTACAGACTCCGGAGAAAAACACATTCCTGCTGATTACCTCAGCTTTTCACTTTCTACTTAATCGATACATGCAATGTTTAAATTTTATAGTACACAAATTAAAAAAAAAAAAAAATCTCTGCTAACACCTTGATTTTAGCCCAGTGACCTATTTTGGAATTCTGACTTCCAAATTGTAAGATAATAAATTTGTGATTTTTTTCTTTTTTTTTTTTTTTTTTTAGAGAAAGATTGCATGAACAGGGAAGGGGTGGGCTAAGAAAAGGCAGAGGGAGAGGGAGAGAATCTTAAGCAGGCTCCACACCCAGCATGGAGCCCCACAATGGGGCTTGATCTCACAGCCTTAAGATCATGACCTGAGCCGAAATCAAAAGTCAGATGCTTAAGACTATGTCACCCAGGCACCCCTAATTTGTGATTTTTTTAAGCTATGAAGTTTGTGGTAATTTATTACAGCAGCAATATGAAACTAATGGGTAGTAGAGTACTAAGGAAATACCCTTTGAAGTTAAATTACCTAGATTTAAATACTGGGTCAGCCATTGTCTAGCTGTGTCACTTGGGAGTTACTCAGCTCTCCATGCTTCAGTTTTCTCATGTATAAAATAGGATAATAGTCCTTAAGTCATAGGACTTGTATAAGAATGAAACAAAGCACTTAAAACAGAGCCTGGCACAACCTGTTTTTAACAATGTTTGCTATTTTTAATTATTGTTTTGTAATTATTATAAGGTCATTTGTTAAGATCAGCTATTTTACTCTTCCCACCTCCTCTCCAGCTTCATCCACAAAGAATTTGAGAAGATGTTCAGAAAAGACAGATGAGGTCATTAACAGAAGACAAATCCTGACTGCAGGAACAAAACAGAAATCTTATACTGATTGACCCCACCCTATTGTTATGGTTGGGCTTGTATCTCATAGAGGGACATGGACGCGTGTAACCAGAATGCACGAAAAATGACATGAGTCATTTGGAACAGTGTACTAGAAGGAAGATGAGAACTATCAGCTAGATAGACGAGGAACAAATTTCAGGGAGGTAGAGGTGATTAGAGTGGGCCTTAGGAAATTATCAGGATTTAAATAAGTGGAGAATGGAAAAGAAGGATATTTATAACAAAGAATCGGGGATAAGCAATAGGCCCTTACTATAGAATCCGTCAACTGAGCACCTGCTTGACATAGAGCTCAGCAAGCTTTCCCTTTTCCAAACAAAACTGCCCACATCACACTCCAGCCCACCTCTCAGATATCTTCCCAAATGTATGCTTAGTCATTCAGACTGACTCTCATTTAAATTCCTGTTCACTCTCCCCAGCTGTATATAAATATTTCCTCAGCTACAAGGCTTCCTGTTGAGTCCTGCTCCTCCTAGGCATGCTTGCCTTGAAAGATTGAATACTTGTCCACCTAGAGAAATCAATCAACTTTGCTATATCCCTCAGCTCAGAAAAGTAGACTGCCTCAAACCTCGTAGTAAGTCCCTTCAGCCATAATTTTCCAACCCTTCAACTATAATTCTTACAAAAGAAGTGGCAACATCTTTCTAGACTTAGTAGTTGTGATAAAATATACCCCTCTCCAGATTGCTGGGATCTCCTTTTAAAATGTGAAAGAATGGCTTCTGAATGCAGAAACCTTGATCCTTTAAACTTTAAAAAAACTAACTATAATAAACTATGCCCAACACATGGAATATGGAATATAAATTATCTACCTTCCAAAATATTAGGCCTTCTTCTTGGTAGTTGGATTAAGTATAGCCTCGTTTTCAGGTAATTTCAGAGTGATCAGTCTGAGGTCTGTAATACATATAATAAGAAGATGTGAAATATTTAAACTTAGCCTCTAAATGAGCTAGCAGTGGTAGGTCTTAATGTTTATTTTACTCTTGCCAAGGAAAAAGGAACACACACACACAAAGGAGAGAGTAATTTCAGAAGGTCCTGCCTGAAGCTTCACAATCAATTTATTTATTCAACAAATATTCCTTGAGCACTTACTTCAGTAGAATTAGAATTACAAAAAGTAGAAAAGTGGAAAACCATTCATCCTTACATAACACACACACATGCACACACACACATCATCATCATCATCATGAACTCTCGATCTCATAGGGAGATAAAACTATAAACAGTGAGAGCAGACAGGTGCAAGATCAGAGCTAGGACAAGTAGGGACAAGTATGGACATTGGAGAAAGGTACCTTTGAGGTACTAGGGAACCGATTTTTTTTTTTCAGAAGACGTAATAATTCACTATTTTTGTGGAAGGGGGATTTTTGGCCCTTCATATTTTCCCCTCTGCCCATAAGGAGGAGGGAACTTTATGCCCAAACTTCTGTCTTTCTTTAGCCATGTCTTGTCAACTTTATAAGAAAGGAGCTATTAACTTTATTAGTCAAATCCCAAAATATTCACGGGAACCTACTTTCTAGTGGGGCAGTTCCTGGAGTTGTAAAAGGCCTAAGGCCACGCACTCATAGCCTATTCTTCCATTTCCTTCCTTTCACTTCCTGCTCCTATGAGGTAAGCATGGAGACATAGCCACTTTCATCCAAACAGCTACTCTGGTTCTTCAGATATTCTAGATTCCGGAAGTGGAGTGGGACACCCCTTTTATTCGAGACCTGAATCATATGCTATGTCACAGCTCACCAGAGATGATGGACAATGGGAACGATAGAGGGTACTTTCCTAGCAACCAAAATAATCATATTTCCCCATTTGCCTATAATTCCTTGTTCCCTCACTTTCTAATAGGGAACTTCAAGGAGGAGGATGAGTAGGTGTTTGGATTCAGAGACCAAAACCACCCAAAATCCCATTGTCAAAAACAGCTTGAGCTGAGTCTTAAATGATAAGTGGGATTTTCTAAGCAAGGGGTGGGAGGTGGGGGGTGGGAGGTAGCTGGAACAGGCAGCATAAGGAGAGCATTTGAGAGCAGAGCAAACAGCATCAGCAAAATTGTGCTACAACCATAGAGTACATGGAAGAGAATAAGAGATTATGAAGCTCAATAGGTCTGGTTGCAGGTCAAGAAAACCCTGATTGTCATGATAATATGTTTGGATTTTATTCTACAGGCTATAGGAAGCAACTGAAGGACTTTAAGCCAAAGAATAGCGTACTAAAGTGGTCTCTTGGAAAAGTGTCTTCGAGGGTAGTATGGATAATCAAGAGGAGAAAAATGAGAGCAGCTAGGAAATAATAGTGATAATCTAGGTAAAACATAGCAGTTGTGCTAGCTATAGCTGAATGTTTGTGTCCCCCCAAAAGTCATATGTTGGAGCCCCTAATGCCTGATGTGATGATATTTGGAGGTGAAGTCTTTACGAGGGAATTTAGTCATGAGGATGGAGTCTTCATGAATAGAATTAATGCCTTTATGAGAACAGACATGAAAGGGGCGCCTGAGTGGCTCAGTCTTAAGCGTCTGCCTTCGGCTCAGGTCATGATCCCAGGGTCCTGGGATCGAGCCCCGCGTCAGGCTCCCTGCTCAGCAGAAGCCTGCTTCTCCCTCTCCCTCTCCCCCTGCTTGTGTTCCCTCTCTCATTGTCTCTCTCTGTCAAATAAATAAATAAAATCTTCTGTGTGAGGATATAGCAAGAAAATAACTGTTTGCAAGCCAGAAGGAAAGTTCTCACCAGGAACTAAATCAGCCAGCATCTTGATCTTGGACTTGCCAGCCTCTAGAACTGTGAGATAAATTTCTGTTGTTCAAGCCACCCAGTTGCTGGTACTTGTTACAGCAGCCTGAGAAGACTAAGACAAGTGGCAAGGGAGGGAAGAATGTTTGAGTATCTGATATGTGATAGAGACCACTCACCTAGGTACTTCGTACCCATTCATTTTTTATCCCAGCCAATAACTGTGAGGATAGATTTATGATCTCATTTTGTTGTAAAATGAGAGATCCAGGATTAAAACCCAGGTCCGCCTCATTTCAACTCTTATTCTCTTTTCACACTGAACTGTCTTTCATGACAGAGGAAATGAGAAAATAATATAGACAAAAGAGAAACTAGGAAGTCAAATAATGGAAAAACTAATTAGAGGTGGTGGAGAGCAAAGGATAAGGGAGAAGCCATTTGATATGCAATTGAGACAATAAAGTGAATGCAGGTTCTCATGGAAAAATCAAGTGGAGATGCCCAGTGCAGTTGAATGTTCACATAAACACCAGCACAGAATGACATTGTCCAAGGAAAAGCAGACAGAATGAGATGAAAATAAAAACATATGCCTATTGGGGACCGCTCAGGAGACAGAAACCACAGCAGTTGTTTGTTTGTTTGTTTAACAGAGAAAGCTTAATATAAGGATTCTTAACTTAGTATTGAAGAACTAAAAATGTTGAAATGGTAATGGTAATATGAACGTAGCAACAGTGCAGACAGCTACTAGCCCTAGGGCTGGAGAACAGGAGAAGTGGAGATTATTAAAACTTAGAAGCTTCAAGAAGGGGTCCTGAGGAACTGCTTCTCAGACCCCTGAGGAAGGGTGTGTTGAGTGTCCCCAAGATTACCCTCACCCTCAATTCACTGGAAGGACTCACAGGCTCAGAAAAGCTGTTATACTCAGGGTTATGATTTATTAGAGCAAAATGATACAGATCAAAATCAGCAAAGGAAAAAGATGCATAGAGAGAAGTCCCCAAGAAACTGGGCATGTTTCCAGGTGTCCCCTCTGAGTGGAGTCCGACAGATGCACTCAATTCTCCCAGAAATATGTGACATTAAAAGCCATCTGTGAAGTGTTGACAACTGGAGAAACTCACCCCAGCCATGGGGTTTTGGGGTTATTGGTTATTGGGTTTTTATTGGGGGAGAGGTATCTTTGGTAGGTTGAATAATACCCCCTAAAGAGTTATGTCCAAGTCCTAATTATTGGTAGTTGTGAATGTGACCTTATTTGGAAATAGGGTCTTTGCAGACATTACTAAGTTGAGGCTCCCAAGATAATATCATATTGGAATTAGGATAGGTCTTACATTCAAGGACTGGTGTCATTCTAACAGAGGAGGAGGCACAGAGACCAAGGGAAGAAGGCCATGTGAAGACAGAGGCAGAGATTGGAGTTACACTGCCACAAACTAAGGAATGCCAGGAACCACCAGGAGTTGGAAGAGATGAGGAAGAAGTCTTCCCTAGAGCCTTTGGAGGGAGCATAGCCCTGTCAACACCTTGATTTCAGACTTTTGGCCTCCAGAACTGTGAGAGAGTCACTTTCTGTTGTTTTAAACCACCCGGTTTGTGGTAATTGTTTTCAACAGCCTCAGGAAACTAATATAGATTTTGGCACCAAGAAGTGGGGTGCTACTGTGCCAAATACCTAAGAATGTGGAAGTGGCTTTGGAGTATGGTAATGGATAAAGTCTGGAAGAATTTTGAGGTACATGATTTAAAGCAAACACTGCTTTGAAGAGAAAGTTGGTGGAAATAAGTATATTAAAGGTGATTCTATCGAGAATTCAGAAAGAAGTAAGGAGCATATAAAGCTTTTATCATGTTGAAAGAAAACATATGTGGTCATGAACATAATGTTGCTAGAAGTAGGAACATCAAAGTTGTTTCTGGTGAGATCTCAGTAGGAAAGGGGGAAACATGATATTGGAAAATGGAGGAAAGGTGATTCTTGTTTACAAAGTGGCAAAAATATAGCTGACTTGTGCTCTTTTGTTATGTGAAGGGGGGAACTGAGAAGCAAGGAACTTGGGTATTTAGCTGAGTAAATGTCCAACAAAGTATTGAAGACATAGCCTGATTCCTCCTTGCTACTTACAGTAGAATGCAAGATGAGAAAGATAAATTGAGGAAGGAACTGCTAAGCAAAAAGGAACCAGCGCTAGATTTGGAAAATTCTCATCCTGTCCAGATTGCACAAGATGCTAAAAAGTATGCTGGGAGACAGGACCAAGGGTGTGGCTGGACATACTTCTGCTTAAGAGATTAGATATGTGACTCATGGATCCAGTCAACCAACTGAACAGAAGCCAGGAATAGAGATGGGGTCATCTAGGAAAGATCTGTCTAATGTTGTGGATCCTCTGCTACACATGGGAGGATTTTGTGACAGGATTTTGAGAATCCCATATCACCCAAACACTTTCAGCTTGGAATGAAGGAAACAGAAATGAGATGAAAGGTTATCAGATTTCCAGAATTCTACAGGGGAAACAGGCTGATAAATCTGCTCAGTTGGAAACCTGTGCTATTCTTCAAGAAAATAATAGAATGAGTCGAAGGACAAGGCCACCCTTGGTGAGGGGTGCTGCCATAGGCCTGAGAGCAGAGTTACCCTTTCCTGCACAAGGGGACATTCTTTGGTTACTGCTGGTTGTCTTTAATTCAAAGAAGAGTTCCAGTTGATGTTAGAATCCCAAAGGGGCATATGTAGGCTATTGTGTTAGTTTCTATTACTGTGTAACAAATTTAGCAGCTTAGGGGCACCTGGGTGGCTCAGATGGTTAAGGGTCTGCCTTCGGCTCAGGTCATGATCTCCAGGTCCTGGGATCGAGCCCCACGATGGGCTCCCAGCTCAGCGAGGAGTCTGCTTCTCCCTCTCCCTCTGCCTCTGCCTCTCCCCCTGCTTGGACTCTCTGTCTCTCTCAAATAGATAATAAATAAATCTTAAAAAAACAACAACAAATTTAGCAGCTTAAATCAGCACCCATTTATTAGCTTACATTTCTGTAGGTCCAAAGTATCTGCTCAGAAAGCTGAAAATGAGATATTGGCCAGCACTGCTGTCCCATCTGAGGTTCGTTCAAGTTCACTGGTTGCTGACGGAAATCAGTTCCTTGCAGTCTGAGACTGGTGCCTGGCCCCTTGCTGGCTGTCATGTCAACTTGAAGCCATTCTTAGCTCCAATAGACTGCCCTTATTCTTTGTGATGTGTCCACTTTCATCTGCAAAATCATAACAAAGAATCATTGTTGCATTGAATCTTTCCTAGTTTCTAATCTCTTTTGTCCAGGAAAGACCACATCCTTCTTTTTCAGAGGCTTCCCTGATTAAGCCAGGCCCACCAAGGATAATTTCCCTATCTCAAGGGCAACTGATTGGGGATCTTAAATACATTTTTAAAAGCCCTTCACAGCAGCACCTAGATTATTGTTTACTTGAATAACTGGGAGAAAATGTGCGTACTTTAAGGGCCGGGAATTTAAGGGCCAACTTAAAATTCTGCCTCCCACATGAAAGTGTTAGAATAACTGCAAATGCTACTGTTTGAAGGATCCACCACTATTAAGTGAGGAAGATAGATTGCTGGGAGACCCTGAGAAGCACAAGAAAACAGGAAGCAAGTAGGCAGAGGAATCAAACAGAAAGAAGGAGGCTTCCAACCAGCCTGCCTCCAGCCTTCCAACCTCCCCAAATACCCTCTTTTGGCAAAGCCTACTGTGGATCCCCTGGCAAAGGGGCAAATAACTGTGGCTTGCAGTGTCCTGACCCCAGCAGGATAGAGTAGGGTAGGTTTGAGAGGCAAGAGTTTAATAGTTTAATAACTCCCAGATGGTACCCCAGGGAGCATCAGCATTATTGGTCAGGTTGGAGAAGCAATGCCAGACAGGAGGACAGGATGTGCATGGGCTGGGTGTGAAAGGAGTGTTCGTCACAGTGTCAAAGCAACATCTAGAGAGCTAGAGCAAGAACCAAGGTGATTGGGGGAATCACTGTTCTGCAAACATAATCGAGACCCAGATGTGTTATTTTAACTATTTTTCTATTTCTACAATGATCTGAAGTAACCCTAATTATCATATAAAAATGGAAATAATTTGGTATGCTTTCCTTAGGTTTCCCACACAACTTCATGGTAGAAGGATGATGTGTTAGTTGATGTTTCCATGTGAAACACTCAAATGAGACTGACATCCTCTGACTGATCTGTATAAAACTAAAGGGGAATATAAAAAGTTGACAAAGATTAAAAGTCACTAGAAGCAGAAAGAGACATTCATTCCCAAATTCATTAGAATGTAATGGAGCATACTTTTTTGGAGGATGACAAATTGCCTTTAATTTTTGTTATTTTATGTAACAATTTAAGGCAATAGTTTTTGAAGTACAGACAAATTGTAATTTACAGAGGTTAATATACTTCCAGAAAACAATCAAAGCAGACAGAGGAGATGTGAGAAAGAAATTGAGAGATCTGGGATTATATCTAGGGAAGAGTACCACCTTTTAACATTTCTACTTACTCAGTTTTTTAATTATATGCTTAAACAACCTATAATAAAAGAACAAAAGTAAGAAAAAGCTTTGCAGAGCTTACTTGTAATTCCAGAAATTAAATTTTAAAATGTGCATATCTTGATGGTGTTACATTTACTTGGAGCTTAATGAATTCCTATTCTCAGGAACTTTTGGACACATGCAAGTAGAAACTCAAATTTATATCCACTTAATTCTCTTCTAAATTGAAGAAGAGATAATTTTATTAGGTAGCAATGTGATCTGTAATTATTTAATCTGCCTTGTCAGGGTCAAGTGCTATGCGGGTTAAAACCCACCATTAGATAACTGATTAGGAAGACAACTGTTAGAAGCAAAGTCAACAATGAAATCAGCAACAGACTAATCAATAATGTGATTGACATCCTAGATTTCTAGGAGATTGTTAGAAAATAAGAAATTAAAAATCATCATACTGCATCTCTGATCTGACTGCCCCCATCAACTTGCTTCCCTTTCCAACAGGAATTAAGCCCAACCACAGTGGCATCCCTTCTCTTTCCAAATACACCGCAGGGCTTTTGCCTCTGCTGTTAAAATGCCTGGAACTCCCTTAATTCAGTGCTCTATGTAAATGTCACTTGTATGCATAGTGCTTGCTTGATAATCCTAGATAAAATAGTTGCCGCAGCCCCCGTGACTATGCCCACCATCATTCTTTATTGCTTCACCGGCTTTGTTTTTCTTCGCAGGGGTATTCACTCACCAACCCCACAGCATAGGTTTGTTTATTCATCTGTCTTTCTCTTCACTTTAAAATGAAAGGTCTGAGAGGGTAGAAATTTTTCATGTTTAGCTTACTGTTACATCCTTAGAATCTGAAACAATGACCCTGAGAAGCCTCTCAAAAACTATTTGTTGAAAATTGTCCTCCTAATCTCATCATTATTATTTTGGTCCATTTCAGTCTTTGTATTTCCCCAAGACAAATTTAACATCTTGATTATAATGAGGATAGCTCACACCCATTAAGGTCTTGCCATGGACAAAGCACTGGGTGAAGCACTTTGTAAATCTCACTCCCTGTGAAGTGTCTGTCTCCATTGTATAGATAAGAAAACACTGCTGGAGAGATAGATTCACTTGCCCAGCATAATTCCAGCTTGCAGAAGACCAAGCCAGGATGTCCTTCTAGTTGTGTCTGGTTATCACCACTTACTTTGGACATTCTTGTCACTGCATTGAATTCTAAAATAAACATGCACAAGTTCTGCCATTTTCATGTTACTTTAAGGCTGCATGCTACCCTATAGGTCTAAGTCTATGGCACCTTTCTGTAATTTGAAAGGAGTACCCTCTAGGCAGACCAATGAGGAAAAGATGCCTCCACTGGGCAGCCTAGCTCTAGAAGCGGAAAATACCTCCGTGCAAAGGAAAAGTTTCATGGATGAATTTAGAGGTTATGATGCTAAGTGAACTAAGGCAAACAAAGAAAGACAAATACCATATGATTTCACTTATACGTGGAATCTTAAAAAACAAAGCAAGTGAACAAACAAAAAAACGGATTCATAAATCCAGAGAACAAACTGGTGGTTGCCAGAGGAGTGGGGGGTTATGCGAAATATGTGAAGGGGATTTTTTTTTTTAAAGATTTTATTTATTTATTTGAGAGAGAGAGAGCATGAGCAGAGGAGCAGAGGAAGAGGGAGAAGCAGGCTCCCGCTGAGCAGGGACCTGGGATCATGACCTGAGCCAAAGGCAGAAGCTCAACCCACTGAGCCACCCAGGCGCCCCAGTGAAGGGGATTAAGAGGTACAATATGCCAGTATAAAATACATCAAGTCACAGGGATGAAAAGTACAGCATAGGGAATATAGTCAATAATCCTGTAATAATATTTTATGGTGGCAGACGGTTACTACACTTACTGCAGCAAGCATTGTGTAATGTGTAGAATTTGCCAAATCACTATATCCTACACTCTGCTGTCCTATATTTACCTTTCTGTTTTTGTTGTTGTTGTTGTTGTTGTTGTTGTTTTCCTTGACCATCCTAAGCATGCTCCCACCTCAGGGCCTGTGCATTTGCTGCTTCCCTTTGGTTGGGCAATTTCTTTCCACAGATATTCTTGTAACTCACTGGGCTCTGTACAAATGCTGCTTCTCAAAGAAAACTCTGACTGTCCTCTGTAAAAGTAATAAAACAATTATTTTTTGTCTTATGCTGCTACATTTTCCTTCATATCAATCACTACTATTGACTTGATATTACATATCAAGTATGTATTTATTTTATTCTTTTGTGAGAGCCATACCCAAATTGTTTTATATATGAGGACCCAGTTCCATAATTTGCATTCTGAACTGAAGTCATCTTATCTGTACGACTGGCTGTGAAGGGATTTGGCCTTCAATTACTGCCAGTACATCATCTGTGTTGTAAGTTGACCTCAATTCTTTACTCATTAACCTAGGACAGCTGAAATAAAACAAATAATGGCCTTGTGATCATAAATGTAATATGTTTGAATGTAAGATAGGTATGTATCTGTTGTAGAATATGCTTCTATTAAATTTTAATATCAGTATGGAAACAAATTTTAAGATGCTAATCAATAAGTTTTGAAAGCTCTACTCCTTCAGTCTCTCAACAAAAATGTAGAATGAAGAATGAGAAAACAAATGACTAGAACATAGTAAGTGAACAGTAAATGTGAATCCTTGTCTATAGACCCATATGCCCACCCACACATGTCATAATATATACTTACATTTCATTTATCATAGATTATATTTCAAGAAAGTTTGGCTCTTTTGCCTCAGTGATTACAAACTATGATTAAAATAAATGAATAAACACAGAAATATTGTCAGTAAGCTCATCTTTTTATTTCTTAGTATTTATACTAAAGTAATCAATTCTATAATTTTCAGTTAGTCAATTGCTAACATCTTTAATTTATTGCTTCTAAGTTTTTCGAGTGAGAACACAAAACTAGGTCATTTGGAATCTCATGAAATCCATTTTTTATTTCTTATAGTGGAAGGCATTTAAATTTCATTCAAAATAAATTAAAAGCTAGAAAATATCTGACAAATAATTTTCTGCATAGCATATATTTGTATACAGTGTACTTAAAAAGATAAAAACTCACATTTTTCACAATTTTATAACTGACAAAGGTAATCAGAATCTTTTTTTTCTTTTTTAGATATAATGTAGCCTTAGGGTTTCAAATTATAGAAAAAAATATGCAGAATTAAAAACATTTGAGAAAATTTCTGGAAAAATAGCAAGTATTCTTCAAGAGCTCAAAAATGTTTTGCAGCTGGTGATGGACATTTAAATGATATTATTTATCACATATTTCCTGTAATCAAAATTTCTTTGATTAGATGATTCTGAAATAAATGCCAATTAGTCAATACTTCCATGATCTTTTAATTATTAAGAGCTAAAATGAATTTATGACCTCTGGTGCATCTAGTATAAACTTTGTAATTTTCTGTACTTTTTCTGTAATTCTAATGCATTGCAGTTTACAAACATGAATTATAAAGAGGTAACTTGGGGGAAAAGAAAAGAGATAAAGGGAAAGAAGCAAGGTTCATGGTAGAATATAATTACCAAATCTTCATTTACTTCTTAGATTAAAATTTATTCTTCTACCTTCAGTTATTACACCAAATCTATATGAGAATTTTCCCTTTGCACATGAAGTAGATATCCATATTACAGTATTGCTCGTGTCATGAATAGTAAAGCCAAACTTAGAAATTCTGTCTTGGTAGACCAGAGTTGAAATCTATTATAGCAAATATTGTACAGGAGCTGAGACAAATACCTACAGATTAAAATAGAGGGTCTTGGACTCTGTACTGCAGACGTAAGTCAAACCAGATATTTATCTCTTATTTAGCAAGAATAATACAACCTTTTGTTTCTGAATGAAAAGGTAAATTAGAACTGCATTTCATTCCTCTAGGCAGCCAGTAAATAAACATCTTATTTTAATGATTGAGGATTATACGCGTGTTATATTTAATATATATTATATATCATATATATTACTTCTGTTACATATATTTTACATATATGCATTATATAGTTACTATATATTAAAATTCTATAATGTAAGATACTCAAAAACACAGTGGTTTAAATATGACAGGTATTGGGGCGCCTGGGTAGCTCAGTTGGTTAAGCGACTGCCTTCGGTTCAGGTCATGATCCTGGAGTCCCAGGATCGAGTCCCGCATCGGGCTCCCTGCTCGGCAGGGAGTCTGCTTCTCCCTCTGACCCTCCCCCCTCTCATGCTCTCTATCTCATTCTCTCTCTCAAATAAATAAATAAAATCTAAAATAAATAAATAAATAAATAAATAAATAAATAAATAAATAAGACAGGTATTTATTTCTCTCTCACATGGTAGTCCAGAGATGTGCAGAGCTGTCAGAGTAGCTTAGTTCCACAGGGTTATTCAGGAACACAGCCCCTCTATCTTGTGGCTCCACCATCATCATGGACATTGTCTTTACTTGCAAAGTGGAAACTGACCACCTCCACATTTCCATTCTACCCTATGGGAAAGGAGAAAAGAAGGTCAAGGAGAAAAGCTCCATCTCCTTTAAGCAGATTCACTAGGAGTTGTAGGCATCACTTACACATGCACATACTAAATGCTGTCACAAGGCTCACCTAGTTGCAAAGCAGACTAGGAAATGTCTGTAGCTGGGTGATCATGTGTCTGTTACAACTCAAACAATCCTATTATTAAATGGAGAATGCAGACTGTTGATCTATCTACAATATACAAAAGCATATAGTATATATAAACATGTACATATATGTACACATATATATTCTATACATGTATAATTCCATTAACATGAAATATATGAATGTATATATACAGAGAATATACATATGTGTATACATATACATATGTATATGTATGTGTATGTACAAGTATATGTGTACACGTATATGTATGTGTACATGTATATGTATACGTATACGTGTGTATGTATATACATACATATATCCCAAATCAAACTCAAGAATTAGCCAGTAAGATGCAATGAGAGCTTCAACTACTTAGAAAAATACAACCAGCTTTGATTAAAAAGCCATACATTCTATACTAAATGCAGAAAGTATGCATTTCATTCTAAAAACACGTCTTAAAGTCTTAAATTGCAAGTAAGAAAGGTTGAGAGCTAGGACATAAAATCCATGAGGGGCCAAACATGTTCTACACCATTCATGCGAGCTGCCTTTCATTGAGCTGCATGGTAGGGAGAAAGAGCTTTGAATTTTTTTCTTATTGAAGCATGTAACACCAACACTGGGATTTTGTGAGGGTTAATTAGAACTTATCTACAAAATACATGAATATATGTATAATGTGTATTATCTAACACAATGCCTGTCATATACCAGGTATCTTATAAATTATAAAGACTATCACATGTGTTACTTTAAACAAGCATTTAATTAAGAATTGCATTACCAGTCATTGGTATTTAGTGATAAAGCACAGACAAACTAAACATCTCAGTACTCAAGGAGAACTCAGATAATTTAGGGATACTACAACTTTAAGGATGAAGCTAATCAGGAAGACAAATAGTTTTAATAAAATGTAATAAAAATGGCAATAAATTTAAACTCATGATGCCATGTGGTCTCAAAGTTTCCCATTCATAAAAATTGTGTGTGTTTGTGTGTGGAGGGGGGCTGTGGGGGGATATGTTAATTCCACTGGCTCTGTCAGTACTATACTTTTAAAATACTTGAATTTTTTTTTATTTTTACATGTATAATGAGAAAGTAAAAGTACTAATATTAGTGGTAATAGAGTCAAAGATTAAAAGTATCAAGCAAATGATCAAGATCACTAAATTTAGCATTAATCAGATACTCATTGTGCCATATTAGTTCACTCTGTGCTAACTATAAAAGAAAATAACAAATTTAAAAATGCATATTAAGAGGCGCCTGGGTGGCTCAGTCAGTTAAGCGTCTGACTCTTGATTTCGGCTCAGGTCATAATCTCAGAGTTGTAAGATTAAGCCCCATGTCAGGCTCTGCGCTGGGCGTGGAGCCTGCTTAAGATTCTCTCCTTCTCCCTCCACCCCTCCCCTTATATTAATAATAATACATAAACTAATAATATACATATACTAATAATATATGTATTAAATGCTAGATATACAGCATCAAAAATAGTGGCTAAAACATGAGTTCTCACAATGAAGGACAAATAGATGTGGTCCCAAAATGGAAGGGTCCTATGGAGAAAATATAGAAAAAGTAAATTTATAGAAATCAGCATTAAAATATTCCTATTACACAAATTAAAAAGAAGTTCAGTTTCATAGAAATTTAATAGAAATGCAGCATATGACCAGTGCTCTATACGAAGAAGTAAAATTCAACATCTCCTGCCCAGATTTTCAGAAGTTAATAAACTGCTCTTGAATCAGCATCAAAATCACCTGCTCTATCTCCTGCAAAAGTTCCTTCTAAATTCCTTGCAAAATCATCATCAGCAAATCTTGCTGCCATACATTAAAATCAGTTTCTTCTGTCTACTAAGAAAGCTAACAGAAGTAAATTTAGCTCTAAGAAAGTTTTCAAGAAAGCTAAAAGAACTATACCTTGTGGTCTAAACCACAAGGTAAAAAGTTATTTTTGACAATAATTTTCATTGTGTATATTCAGCTCTTAGTCTAACTTATTATATTAAAATTATATAATACTCTGTACTTAACCAACCCTGATCACAGTAACTAGGTATTTTACTGTATATTTTAGCTATTGGGAAATGGAAGTGTTCTTACTTTTCAATTCTTGTATATTTTACTTTTATTGATACTTTTTACATTAAAGAAGTAAATATTTTTTATGAATGTACATAAGTATATCCATGTTTTCAATGAATAGTTATTGAGTTCTAGGTGAACCAGCATTAGATACTAACTAGCATTAGACCCGAGGGGTTGAGGGATGAATCTTACATAGTTCCAGGTTTCAAGGAATTAAGAATGGTGGTGTGAGATGATCACGAAACAATAAAACTTAGAATAAGGAGAACTGACATCTACATGGCTGAGGAGTCCAGCTACAGGCCAAAATCCTATGTGTCTCGGGGTAAGCTGCCCTCTGGACACCAGACTTGATACAGGGACCTTGCCTTGCAGTCTCTAGATGGGAGTTGTAGTCAAGGATTCAGGCTCTGTGGATAGCTGCATTCCTAGCCCAGGAGACTCCATTCTATGGCCTACTTAATTTGAGGCACTTACAGCCAACTCTTTAGATGTCTCTACTGGGACCACCTTATTTGGGGGCCTTCAAGACACTTTTCTTCACTGACTCAGTCTTGAGTACTTCCCTTCCCTCTTTCCATGCTCCCTCCTCAGTGAGATGACCCTCTCCTGCCTCTCTCTCTGTTCTGTTACTTCTGACCCTTACTCCGTCTGACACTGTTCTGTGTGAGAAAACAAAGGGGAACTGCCATTTTTAGTCTCTTGCTTGTACTATCACAATTCAGTGATTACAGTTTTGATTGTGACTTTCATTTTGGCTGTCTTAACAAACCACGTAAACACCTGGCAACTCAGCTCTCTTCAGCTCAGCTCTTGACAGCTTGATGCTTTGTTGGCTACAGACCCTTTACATGCGTTAAGGAATCTCATCTTTACAACCACAACAGAGAAGTAAATTAGGCACGGCAAGGTTAAGTGGCTCCCCGGAGATCATCCAGCCCAGCTGATGAGTCTGAGCCAGGGTAGAATTTCAAGCAGGTGGGCTCCAGGGCCAACACTCTAAATGGTTAAGCTCCACAATGTACAGCCATTCAAGAGAGTGATGGGGGCCATGAAGAAAATATAACAAGAAGCAAGCAACATTACAGAGTGGCCAAGGAAGGGTTCTCTGAGTATGTGACTTTTGACTAACACATGGATAACATGAATAAACTCAGGCTGAAAAGATGAGCAGTGGGTGTTATACGCAACTAATGAATCATTGAACACTACATCAAAAACTAATGACGTACTATACAGTGGCTAACTGAACATAAAAAAAAAAAAAAAAAAAAACTTGGGGAGAAGAATGTTCCAGGCTGAGGGAAGTACAAAAAGCCTTAAAGCCAGAAGAGTCCTGGTATGCTCCAGATTCTGAAGGGAGGCAGGTATGGCTGGAGCCTGGGTGCAGGCAGTTGGGGCTGGAGACACATTGGGAGGGATGGGAGCTCAGGGATAATAGAGGACCCTGATGGTCATGGTAGAGGCTTTGATTTTATTCTAAGTGTAGTGGGAAGCTGTCGGTGAGTTTAAACAAAGGATGCCATGAGATGATAGAATCTATTTTTTTTAAAAGATTGTACTGCCTGCTGTGAGGAAATAGATTGAATAGAGAAAAATTAGAAATAGGGACATCAATGCAATTAAGAAGAGGAGAAAGGAATCTATACATATAAGGCAGCAGAAATGCAGTGTACAAAGGCAAAAAGCTGAGAAAAAGTATGGTGAATTGAAGGGTGCACAAGTCCTAAGCAATGCTAAATTACTGAGTGCAAGTTGTTGAGTGACAAGTGGGCAGGCTGAGAAATTCATTAGCATCCATCTAAAACTTCCCCAGTCCTCTATAAAGAGCCTAGAATACAAACAGTGGAGGCCCACTGATACTTAAAAGAAAAGTAAAAGTTTCTCATTCACCAAATCAAATCTACCTCTAAGAAAGGGACAGAAAATGAGACTATACAGGCAAAGGGTAGATCATACCCCTTTGTCTCCAGAGCCATCCTGCAGGTAACTCCTTATAAATCAGACATCATCCCTTGCCCAGAACATCTGAAGGTACCCAAGACCATAAACTGGCAGGTCTCCTCCACCCAGGTAACCAACTAATCCTGACTTGGCCTGGCAGGATATTAAATGTAGGTGGAATGTGTCATGTACCCAGTTACCCTTAAACTGAGAGTCTGGCTTTCCTAAGGCATACTTTGCACCCTTGTGCCTATGAACTTTCACAAGTTCATTCCTAATCCCTACCGTGTTTGTATAGACCCTATGATAAGGTTTCTGTCTTGATTTCCCAATTACATTTGCTTCTTCTACCAGAAGAAGTCTTGTTGCAAACTCCAGATAGCAAGGAAAAATTCTGGTCCCTGACCTCCCTCTCAGGGGGGCTAAATTCTGCAGATAAATACCCCCATTTTGGGGATGCATGGTGGCTCAGTTGGTTAAGCGACTGCCTTCAGCTCAGGTCATGATCCTGGAGTCCCTAGATCGAGTCCCGCATCGGGCTCCCTGCTGAGCAGGGAGTCTGCTTCTCCCTCTGACCCTCCCCTCTCTCATGTGCACGCTCTCTCTCACTCATTCTCTCTCTCTCAAATAAATAAAATCTTAAAGAAAAAAAAAAATCCCCATTTTGTTGGAAGCCCTGATTTAAAAACCACTATGAAACCACAGTGCTATTCCTGATGGCAAGTGTTTATTCACTGTCTGGATGCTCTAGTTACTTTGTACTGTTCAGCCCCAGGTCAGTCTCTTTAAACAGTCTTATATACCTGTGAGCATCCCTACATTCCCTCTCTCCCCGTGACCTACCTGTGAGTGCCAGCATTTTAAACAGCCACTCTTCTCAAGCCATTACATTAACCTGATAGCTTTGAAAAACAAGGTTCTGAAGAAGGTCAAATCCCTTATCCTTTAACCAAGAACTCATTCCATTTCCTAGACAGTTTATGACTTTTAGATACCACAGACCTTATTACTGCTGACTAGTTTATGTTTACATACTTTAAAATGATATCTCCAACTAAATTTTTTAAAAAATCAGAAGAATTCCAGTTGAGGAACATTTTATAAAACACCTGACTGGTACTCTTCAAAAGTATCAAGATCATTAAAAATAAGGTAAATCTTAGAAACTGCTCACAACCAAGAGGATCCTAAGGAGTCATGACAACTAAATGTAATGTAGTATCCTGGATGGGATTCTGGAACAGAAAAATGACATTAGGGAAAAACTGAGGATATGTGAACAAAAGATGGACTTTAGTTAATAATAATTATCAATATTGGTTCATTAGGACACATGTACTATACTAATATCAAATAGTAATAGGAGAACTAGACACAGGTTTTATAGGAACTCTCTGTACTAGCTTTGCAATAATTCTGTAAATCTAAACCTGTTTTGAAATTAAAAGTTATTGAAAAATAAGCAACAGAATATGATATATTTGGCAAAATGTGTGTTGCTTTATTCCAGAAATTATGCTCCTTGCCATAACTTTTCAGGTCTCCTTTATTTTTTTAATTAAATTCAACTCCCTTATGTAAAGATATGTAAAGATCTTTCTTTTTTCCTGAGCATATTGATGAGGTTATTTAAGGTCAGGTTATCTATAAATATTAGGAATGGCTTCATTTGGAGTTGAAAGGAGAAGCTTCTTTTGGAGTTGAAAGAACACTTAAAATCATTTTTAGTTAATTATTTATTCCTGAAGTTTCTGATTCTTCCTTTTGTATATTGATTTGCATGAGCAGAAGCAAATCTTGAATGCTTCATAAAGGTTTCATTATGCTTCCTTTCTCTGTCTTCAAAATGTATCGTCTCAATTGACCCATTTTCCATCATCTAAACACTGATAGAAGATAATGCCCTCATATTCAGCCGTAATGATAATGGTGCACATGGCTGACTTAGGAAAAATAGAAGCTCCACCACTTAGCAGCTTTTTGACCTTGAATATGCTCTGCCACCTAGTTTCCTTCATCTTTAAAACACAAATAAGCTAATAAATATGGTAAGGATTAAATGAGATACTGCATTTAAAATTGCTTATCATAGGACCTACCATATAAAAGGTCTCAATAAATAGTAGCTATTGTTTTTAGGGCTGTGGTCTCCCATGAACCTGTGTGTGATTGAAAAGGCAAACCACCTGTGGTGAAACCGGAACCATAGGTCTGCCAAGGGCCAGGTCCTCCTAAGACTGGGAGAGCAGTGTGAAAAAACAGAGAAAAGGCTATATATTGATAAGGGAATGATGAAAAAGTGAAGGAAGTGGATGGAAGGGTAGAGCATCCTGGCTTTTCCTATGCTTTTATAATGTCTCTGCAATGCACAATGACTATGGCCAGGTCATTACCTCTTCCTATGTGCAAAAAGGTCACCAAAGTTGTGGTTTTGATTTTAGAGAATTTAATTATTGTTGAAGACCATCCCAATCTCTGGGGGAGACACGAAGGAAGGAGAAAGAAAATGTTACTATCTTACCCACACTTACCTCTGCAGATGACACAAAAAAAATAAGTATTATATAGTATTAGTAGATAAGTATTTGTTGAATAAATTTATCCTCATGAGGCAGCCAAGAGCTGGGCTTTTTTTCTTTTTTATTGAATAGTGTATATGTGACAAGCATTTTATATACCTTGTTTACTGTTCACTACAAACCAGTGAGATAGATTTGCATTCCCTCATTTTAGAGAGATTAAAAACAAGAAATTCTGTAGCATGCCCACTCACCTAGGAAACGTGATTGGATGCCAGGTCTGTAACTCCAGGTAAATATTGGGATATTTATTCCTTTTGCAGGCACAAGAGGCACAGTAGTGCAGAAGATACAACCCCTGACCTCAAGGAGCAGCCAGTGCAGTGGGGAATACAGACGGGCGCGAGCAGCGCGGGTTCTGTGGGATCACACAGGCAGAGGTTCTAACCCAGAGATAAATAGTATTCATGGCTCACATCACTTAGCCAAGCATTATTTCCCACTTGGTTCAGATATGTGAAATTCTTAACAGCGGTGATTGCATCTTATCCTCGAGTCATGCTGCAGTCCAGGTGGTGGTTTAGTACATCTGCCTTAGAGAGAGAGTATGTGGACTGTACCTAAGCAGTTCCTTAATGCCAGGTCAGATATGCTGTGATTTGGTTTTCTCATCTATTAAGGAGGGATGCTAATAATCACACTACCTCATAGGAAGGTATCTCTAGGAGGCTCTACTTGGAATAGTACCTGTCATTTAAGTACCCAAATATAAATGTGTTTGACTCCTTACTCCTCACAGTTAGCACCATGCTTTGCAATGGTAGGCACACAGTTATGTTTTTAAATTCAATGCAGAGGTTGTGGAAGCTTTTGATATATTTTAGACACTCTGTAAATAAATTCAGACCTAATAGGGTAAAAAGCCAATATGGCATAAAGTGATTCAAAACAGCAAATACATACATACATACATACATACTCTCTTCTACCAGAGCCAGCAGGTGGCTGTGAATATTTAGACAACTGTCAAAGGTATATACATGGCAGCATTTTATCATGATGCTGTCAGCCAGTCTTCTTTTGATTTCTTTATATTTCCATTCCTTCTGTTGCCTCTGCCAACACCATTTTACCTTCTCCTCAACTTGTAGAGTTATCTAGAAAATTATCTGTCTGCTGGGTAGGGAATGGAGTGAGTCATTGTTGTTGGTCTCCACTGAGCCAGATCATTATCTTTGGATGCATACAAAAAGTTCCAGACCCGCTAATTGTCTCTTAACTTCTCCATGAAATAGATCCTTTAATTCTGACTTTCCTGATATGCACTGCAATAGAAGGGATTAAGAGAAGTGAAGCATACTATGTGAAATAGTATTGAGATAAGACCCATCTGAATTTTGTAGTTTCATTAGAATAGCAAGTGACAGAGATTCTTAGCGATTACTTATTTACAAGGTTACTTATACTTACCAGATTAATTACAAATTACTTACAAAATTAATTTCCAAACCTCCTTATTCTAATACCTTCCCTGAGAAGAAACTAGAAAACATGTTCACACCATCACTGTGATAACAATTCAGAATTTTCTGAAATGAACCTAGATGTAATAACAATAGCAGAAATGAATAAATAATATTTTTAAAGAAAAAAAATGCTTTCTTTTTCTAGCAGGATCCAAACTCTAATTTCATGTCTGAAGCTCATAAAACTAATCATAATGAATTCATTTAGCATGATTATGGGGTACAGTACAGCTCTTCAGATGGAATTTTGTTCTATTGTAATTTTGTTCCAGAGCACTGTATCATTAAACTGAAATATTAATGATATTTTTATTATAACTGTCAAGAAAATTATGGACAGGATTCCAAAAACATGAAAGCTTGGAATTGTTTTAGAAACCTACATTTTTTTTAAATGTACTGTTCAAAGACATTCAACTTCTTAAGAAAATAATGTGTAACAACTCTCATTTATCATAGGTATTTATTATTCCAAAATTACATAAATACTCAGCTGAACCAAAGAGTAGCAGTAAAATAATTAAATGAAAGACTAATTAGAATAGAATATTTACCTTTAGAACAATTCTAAAGGAACTCAGTGTGTTGGTGTTCATTTTAGTTAGAATTTTCACTTCTTTAAAAAAAGCAATACTTTTTTCACAACTGTATCTGCCCTGAGAAAAAGACACTTTCAAATCACAGTTCTTTGGGGGATATTAAAGTAGTGTTTTTGCCTCCCAAAATGACTATGTGTAACCTAAACCACGAAAATGTGTCTTGTTTTAAATTCCCATGGACAAAATTAGTATGAGTCCTGAACCACTGTTTCCTGTGGAAAATACTAGCCCACTGCTGGGAATAAGTTTTCCCCTAAAAATTTGCTGTTATTATAGAACAGTTTTGACAACAGTACTGCTAGTAGTAAAGGATTTTGGGGTTTCATTTGCTTATTATTATGTACCACTACAAAGCTCTGTAAACTCTTATCATCTTAGATTTTGAATAAAACTTATTTAAGAATACATTTCAATAAGAACAGTCTAAGGAAAGTTTGTGGCAAATATTTCTATCTTTCTTTTTGTATTTCCTTTGTCTTTCTAACAGTAAAACTAATAGGTTAATGCAGTTAGGTAAATTCAGGAAGTAGGCCTTCATGATTAAAGAAGCTTCTCTGTGGGAAAGAAAGTAAATGTAGAACTTAGAAAAAAAACATACTTGTCAATAAAGTCAAACTTTGTTAACTTAAATATTCTTTACTTATCTTGGGTTCTTTTATTTGATAGAACAAAAGTCCAGAATATAATTGGAATCAGTGGGAGAAAAATTAAGTATATTAGTTGGCCAAAATTATTTAATTTCACATACTGCATTCAAAAGAGACTTTTTAGGACTTTGATCATAACATTCTTCACTCCATTTTCAAACACACATCAAATTGTCTTGGTTCCCATCTCCAAGCTATGGAGAAGCCAAAAGGTGGTTGGTGACAGCCTTCCTGTTGTCCAGGGTTGTAGAAAAGAGAAAAACTACAAAATAACAAATCCAAAACTTAAAAAAAAAAAAAAGACCAATGGAGGATCCAATTATTGTCAACCTGCTTATTTCACGAGAATATCAATCTTCTATTGAATTGTATAATATGATATCAGAATATTGTCAAAAGTTTTGCTCAGTATCTCAATTGAATAATACATGAGGTGATATCCTGAGATGGTTGAATAAGTTTCTATATTACTTGACCCTATTAAAGGTAACACTTCAAGTCCTAGACAAAAATAGTTTTTAAAATATGACCTAGAAGCACCATAGAGGGGTACAAAACAGGCAGACTCTGGAGGGAAATTGAAATTTGAAAGAATGGATCACAAGAAGTAAGTTACCTGTTTTCATGGTATTTATCATTTAAATACTGTTGGAAAACCTTGCAGTCTTTCTTGCCTGAAGGTTCAGAGGATAAAGTTTGTGGCAAAAAAGAAATCTTAGAAAGTGAGGAGGAAATCCCAAAAAGGAGAGCCTAGAGAGGTGGTTTCAAAATCTGTTTATAAATTTAACCAGTTACCTGACTGCCCAGTGAACTATGCATGCACAAGACAGATTGAAAGCAGTCTAACTAAAGTTTTGTTTTTAACGAACTGAGATTTGAGTTGTCATCTACAAAATAAAGTTTGTAGTTTGGGACCTAACAAGTTAAATGCCCACTGAGACAAAAACGTCAATACTGTGTAGATGAATATATAACAAAATCCAAAGTCCCCATAGAAGTCACAATGACTGGGCGCCTGGGTGGCTCAGATGGTTAAGCGTCTGCCTTCAGCTCAGGTCATGATCCCAGGGTCCTGGGATCAAGTCCCGCATCAGGCTCTCTGCTCAGCAGGAAGTCTGCCTCTGCCATTCCCTCTGCTTGTGCTCTTCTATCTCTCTGTCAAATAAATAAATAAATAAATAAATCTTAAAAAAAAAAAAAAAAAAAGAAGTCACAATGACTATGCATGATCTAAAATTAATTGACATCAGATTATGTAGGGAAGTATGATCCATTCTCAAAAAGAAAGATAACCCTGAGATGATCCACATTTTGGAATTATCAGGCAACATATTTCAGACAGCCTTATAACTATGTTCAATGAAGTAAAGAAAATATGCTTGTAATGAAGAAATCTCTGCAGAGAAAAAGAAAAAAATATTAAAAGTGGAAACTGTAGAACTGAAAAACAGTAACAAATAAAATATTAACTGGATTGAATTAATAACAGAATGAAGATGACAGAAGAAAGAGTTAGTGAATATGAAGATATGTTAATAGAAAATGTTCAACCCAAAGAGTATAGAGAGAAACATTTAAAAAAAGAAAATTAGAGAACCTCAGTGATTGTAAGATATTAACTGATGATCTAATATATGTGTAATTGGAGTCACAGAAGAAAAAGAATGTGACAGAACAAATATCTGGAGATAGAACAACTAAAATTTTTCCAAATTGGGGGAGAAACAGATTTACAGATTAAGAAATTCAACAAATCACAATCAGGAAAAATACAAAGAAAACTATGCCCCGGCATAAGATTATCAACCTGCTGAAAACTAGAGGCAAAGAGAACATCTTGAAAGTCACCAGAGAAAAATAACACCCTACATGCAGGGAAACAGCTATTTGAAAATTTCCTGACTTCTTATAAAAAACTGTGGAGGCCAGAAGAAAATGAAATAAACATCTTTAAAGTGATAAATAGGGAAAAAAATGGCAATCCAAAATTCTTTATTAAGTGATCATATTTTTTAAGAATGACGGTAAACAAAGGCATTTTCATATTAAAGTAAGCACACACACACACACACAAAGAGTGACAGTGACCAGCAAACTTGTGCTATAGAAAATGTTAAAAATTCCATGCTTAAAAGAGAATGATGGACATTTGGATCATCAGGAAGGAACGAAGAACATCAGAAGTGCTAAATGTCTGCAAAATAGAAAAGAATATTTTCCTTTTAACTTCTTTAACATATGTGGAGCTATTTAAAGTAAAATAATAAAAATTATTTTGTGTAATAAATAATGCATACAGGACAGCTATAACATAAACAGGGGTGGGAGAAAATCGTCCCTTAAGACTGCAACTTTTTGGGGCACCTGGGTGGCTCAGTTGGTTAAGTGTCTGCCTTCAGCTCAGGTCATGATCCCAGAGTCCTGGTATCGAGCCCCATGTCGGGATCCCCGCTCAGCAGGGAGTCTGCTTCTCCCTCTCCCTCTGCCCCTCCCCCTACTCGTGCTCTCTCTCTCTCAAATAAAATAAAAACTCTTTAAAAAAGACTGCAAATTTTCTACATTTCTTCCCAAAGCATTACAATTATTAACTCTAAGTAGATAATAAAAACTTTATATGTTTTAACCCTTAGAGCAACCACTAAAATAAATAACAAGTAGTTATAGCTAAACAAAATGATAAATATATTAAAATGGAATTCTTAAAAAAAATAACAAATAATTCAAAAGAAAGCAGCAAAGGTACAGATGGACTTTAAACAGACCTAAATCAAATTATATAAGCAATTGCATGAAATTGATTATGGAATAAGAACCCTAAATTTTGGGGGCACCTGGGTGGCTCAGTCAGGTAGGGATCTGCCTTCGGCTCAGGTCATGATCCCGGAGTCCTGAGATCGAGCCCCGCATCAGGCTTCCTGCTTAATGGGGAAGTCTGCCTCTCCCTCTCCATCTGCCTCTCTCCTCCGCTCATGTTCTCTCTCTCTCTCTCAAATAAGTAAATAAAATCTTTAAAAAAAAAAAAAAAGAACCCTAAATTTTTCAAAATAAATTTTGGAAAACAAAGAGGACATGAAATAAAATAATAGGTTTTTAAATATTTCAAATAAAAATAGAAAAAATATGTATTAATTTTGGCACTCAAAGAAGCCCTTTTATATCTCTAAGAATTTGAGAATATAGAATACTTCATTTTCCTTTATTGCTGAATAAATAAAGCTGTTCTTTATTTCACATAGAGAATCTTTTCAAGGAAATTTTTATTTTCTTACTTTCCCCTCACTGAAGCATTTTCTTAGATTTTATTCCAAAATGACTTTCAGTGCAAAATGGCATCTGTAATGTGATCTGTTGTCCTATGTGTATTAAAAACATTTTCTGAATATCTTTTTATATATCCATAGAGTTTGTAATGGTGTCCCACTTTTATAACTCATAATGGGGGACACCTGGGTCGCTCGGTTAAGCGTCTGCCTTCGGCTCAGGTCAAGTCACTCAATGGGCTCCTTGCTCGGTGGGGAGCCTGCTTCTCCCTCTGCTTTTGCCTGCCACTCCCCCTGCTTGTGCTCTCTCTCTCTCTCTCTGACAAAGAAATAAATAAAATCTTTTTTAAAAAAACTGATAATGGTTATTTGTGCCAATTCTTTTTTTTTAAGTCTTGCTTGGGTTTTAGCAATTTTATTAATCTTCTGAAAGAACCAAATACTTGCTTTTTTGTACTATAATGTACACTTGCTTTTTATATCATCCGTTTATACTTTTATCTTCATTATTTTCTGTCTTCTGGGTTTTTTTTTTGTTAGTTTGGTCTTTAGTTTTAATTTTTGTGAGGAGGGCAGTTGTTTTCTGTTCTTTTCCTGACTTCTTGGGATGGATGCTTAATTTATTTTGGTCTATCAGTTTTCCTCTAAGCTGCATCCTGCATGTCCTGATGTCATATTTTTATTTCATTCAGCTCAAAATATTTCACTGTGATTTTTTCTTTGCCCAGTGGATTATTTAAAAGTGCACTGCTTGATTTTCAAATCTTCCACTATTGTTAGAGTACATACTTTATTTTATTTTAGGGCTTCAAAAATTGTTGAAATTTACATTTTATTTTTCAGCCTTTTTTATATTAAATTCAACAAAGTCAAAAGTTAAATACTGTTTTAGTCCCTATGCCACAATATAAAGATCTTAGAAGAGTTTAAAGCTGATCAACTCCCTGTATATTTACATGATATTCTTTTCATTATTTTAGTTTTCTTTTTTACCCTACAAACTAGATATTATTCATGTTTTATATAGCAATGTTTGTTTGGGTTACATATATATTAGCCATTTTATTTGCTATTATTTATTCTTGCATTTCTGGCCATCATTCTGGGTGCTTTTTCCTTCTTTCTGAATTGATTTTCTCTAAAATTCCTTTAACTCAAGTAACTGGTAGTGAAGCCTCTCGGTTTCATTCATCTGAAGGTTTAATATCTGCACTGCTTTGGGGCAGACAAACATTTCTTACACAGAACAAAAGAGGTACTAACCATAAATGATAAGATTGATAAATCTGATATCAGTATAATTAGAAAGTTTCTATCAAAACTTTATCAAATAATACCACTGAATAAAAACATGGACAACAGAATGTGTGAGAAAACTTTGCAAAGGGTGTTCCTACTAGTGAAACCCAAACTAAAATGGTTACCTCTACGGGAAAGGGCGAGTAAAGTTGAGTAATCAGAATAGAAGGAAGACTTCTTTTAATATCCCTTGCTGTGTAATTCAGCTTCAGAATTGTAAGAATGTTGACATCTTCCAAAAATAATATAAATGAAAAAGAAAAAAAGCAAACCCTGAAAACTGAAGACAAATGGAAATAAATGAACTTAACCATCTATTACGTTGAAATCATAGCCACACAGATAATTATTTTATATGTCGTGGGAACGCAGTTTCTTAACTGCAGGTCCTTGAGAGAATCAATTCAATGGACAAATAAAACTATAAAGAAATATTAAACTTCACTAGTTTTGATAGAATTTTATATGTAGTAGGGTGAAATTAATAATTATGCTAATGTTAAGAATGTTGTTAAGAGCAAAGTTTTTCAGAATATTGGAAACAATCTAAATGTCCATCAGTAGATGGACAATTTATTTATAATTAGTAATAATAAACACAGTTTACTTATAACTAGTTAATTATAATCATACATGAAACATAGATGAACCTTAGAAATAATATATTGAATGAATAAAAGTCTCAAGTCTCAAAAGATATATACAATAAAATGCTATTTTTATGAAAGTTGAAAACAAACCCAAAACCATATAGTTAGGCTCTGAGATGGCCTCCAGTGATCTTCCACTCCTGGTATTCACGCCCCTGTAATCCTGTTCCCTGAGTGGGGGCTGAAGTTACTGACCTGCATCTAGTATATAGGATGCAACTGAGGTGCTAGGATTTCAGTCCTTGAGACTAAGTTACACAAAGACTGTGGCTTCTGTCTTAGATGCTCTCATTTTCTCACTGCTTGCTCTTATGGGTTGAATTGTGTTCCCTGCAAAAAATTTAAATCCCAACCTCCAGTGTCTCAGAATGTGACCTTATTTGGAAATAGGGTCATTGCAGATGTAACTGGTTAAGATGAAATCCCATTGAAGTAAGGCGGGCCCCTCATCCAATAGGGCTGGTGTCCTTATGAAAAGATGGTCATGTGAAGACAGAGCCACACAGGTAGAATGACATGCGAAGACGAAGGCAGAGACTAGGAGTGATGCCCCTGCAAGCCAAGGAACCCCAGAGATTGCCAGCAAGCACCAGAAGCCAGGAAAAAGGAAGAAAGGATTCTTCTTTAGGTTTTTGTTTTTGTTTTTTAAGATTTATTTACTTAGTTGGGAGAGAGAAGGAAAGAGAGACAGTGAGCATGGAGAGGGGAGGGGTGGAGGGAGAAGGAGAGAGAGAATCTTCAAGCGGACTCCCTGCTGAGTACGGAGCCCAATGTGGGGCTGGATCCCAGGACCCATGAGATCATGACCTAAGCCAAAACCAAGAGTCGGAAGCTTAACCAACTGAGCCACTCATGCAGTGCTTTTCTTTAGGTTTTAAATGAAGCATGGCCCTGCCGACACCTTGATCTTGGATGTCTAGCTTCCAGAACTATGAGAGAATAAATTTCTGTTGTTGTAAGCCACCCAGCTTGTAATATTTTGTTACAGCAGCCCTTGGAAACAAATACATTTGCTCTGATTCCTGACCCACAGATATGGAGATAATAGAGGATTGCTATTTTAAGACACTGAGTTCTAGAGTAATTAGTTATGCAGCAATAGATAACTAGTACACACGTTGCTTTGGACTATATAAATTTGTGACAATTCTCAGAAGATCAGACTTGGGAATAGGTGGGACCTGGGAGTTCTGGGAGACAAGTAGCAGAAAAACACACAAAACGTCACGTGGCAAGAATAGTCTGCCCACAGAGATGAGAATATGTTAACACATTTTTCAGGCCCCTGTATTCCTTGCTCTACATTCATTCACAGTCCTGGAAGAAAGCTCCAAGTCGGGCAAGGTTTGTTTTCCCATCATTGGTGTTATCGGGGAATTAGAGAAAAATCTTGGCCTTTGGATTTCCAAGGGCATGGGGTGAGGTGTGTCTAGATTTACTGTTCCACAAAAGCTATTCAGATGGAGGATGAGGGAGTTAACCCAAAGAAACTGAGGTATAACAAAAGATTCCAGGAACCCTCAATTCAACATTTACATGTCCTCTAAAAGTAAGTGTTTGAAGAAATAACAAAAATGGCATGATATCATGATAGATCAAGAAATCAAAACTGTCAAAATAAAACAAGGGAGTAGCTCTCTGTGAACTGACAACCTAGGTGAGATGGGCTGACATTGAATTTTTCCTCAAGTTCCTTTCATTGGAATTCTAGGTGTGGCATTCAGCAATTCAAGTCTAAGGGAAGAGGGATGGCAAAAGCACAGCTTACCTCAAGCCACCTTATGTACTCTTTTTTAAAAAAATTGTCTTAAAATGTTTTGCTTTGGTTACTAGAAAATTTTATTGAGCCCCACTTTTAGTCATACATATACACACGCACACACACACAGAGGCAGAACTGATTGCATGTACAGCACTAAGCAAAAAAGTAATCAGACGTAACACACCACTCCCATCTTCATAAACAGTGCACTCAAGCATCTAATAAATCACTTGTTTTCATTCTATTTTGCAGAGAAAAAACACACTTGAGGATTGTGCTCACCTCATTACAGGAGGGTGAATCTTTTCCTGTCTTTAATAATTATTGCTTTAAAGTTTGTGCTTTTTCCCAATTTTGTGTGTGTGTACATGCACCTGTATGCTTTTTATAAGAATTAAAGAGCTAAGTAATTAAGCAGCTAAATAATAGAGACAAGAGGAGTGGAGCAAGTAAGTAAAACTTAACTACAGTTACTTTTCTGAAGTGAAATCATATTAATCTGCCACAAGCCACATGCTTATACATTCCTGATGCATCACAGAAAATGGCATTCTAATGAAGCTTCACACACCCCACATTGGTATGTTCCAGAGGCAGCTGCTGGCTTGCAATTCCGTAACTGCCTGATGCGAATATCCTAAGCCAGTCTCTCAAGACTTCTTTGCTTGCCTGTCAGCTGCCCACCTCGGGGAATGGGCGGTGTCCAGCACCTGGGCTGCACAGGTGAATGTGTCAGCCCCAGCCGAGTGCCACATTCCAGCATCCTCTGCTGCAGTCTTCACACACACTGTTCTTTCTGAGCACACTGCTCCAGGTCTTCAATCCCCTAAAGGCTACCATGGTTTATCCGGTCATTACCAAAGTACTCAGGGAATGAACACAGCCTTCTGGAAAGGCAGATACCTAGCTGAATGAATACACCCCAGAGAACTGCTTATTGAAGTGATGTGAGCCAAGATCCAAAGCCTGCGTATTTAGCCGAAAAAGGGTATTAGTGCTGACCCTTTATTCGTTGGGACTCTCATGTTCATTCTGCACCATTAAAATATAAATGTTAAAAAATAATAAAGTGCTTACCACCTTCTTTATTTTAGGGGTTTGTCATCTATAAGACGTTTCAAGAAGAAATTCCCAAAACCCTATGGAGCAATCCAAAGCACCAAATGCATAGGAAAAATATGTTTAAGGAACAGACTTACTTCAGGGGGAGAAACCTCACTTCAGTCTTTCAAACCTTTAGAAATTGGGTCAATAACTACTCAGTTGAACACAGAACCTATTGTATCTTTGAAGCAGACAGAGTAATAACCGCTGTTTTTTTTTTTCTAGTCTCAAATATAACAATCTCTTTAAAATCAGCATAACACAAACAGGTAAGTATTTCTTTCTTGTTCCCCCAAACCTGTTGGTCCTAGTAACTTATGTCTCAGGTATAGAATGCCCATCCCTTCAGTCATCCCAAATGGGAAATTCCAAATCTAGAGAGTCAGGAAAAAAAAATATTCTCCATCTCTCTATCACAATGGTCATCAAGTTTTGTCAATTCTATCTTCTTTGGGTTCTTCCCTCTCTCTCCATCTGTCACTGTCAGGGCTTTAATTCAGTCCCTTCTCATGTTTCCTGAATTATAATAATACCCTCACTGCAAAAAAAAGGATCACCTTGCCACCAGTCTCTGCTCTCTATAATAATTCATCCTCCACACTGCTTTCAGTTACTTTTTCTAAAACACAGAAGCAAACCTTTCACCCCCAGCTTGATATTCTTTTATTTATTTATTTATTTAATTTAAATTCAACCAGCCAACATATAGTACATCATTAGTTTCAGATGTAGTGTTCAATAATTCCTCGGTTGCATATGACACCCAGTGCTCATCACATCACTTGCCCTCCTTAATGCCCATCACCCGGTTACCCCATACCCCACTCCCGTCCCCTCCAGCAACCCTCAGTTTATTTCCTATAGTTAGGAGGCTCTCATGGTTTGTCTCCCTCTCTGATTTCTTCCCATTCCATTTTCCCTTCCTTCTCCTATGATCCTTTGCGCTGTTTCTTATATTCCACATATGAGTGAAACCATATGATAATTGTCTTTCTCTGATTGACTTATTTCGCTCAGCATAAATCCCTCCACTTTCATCCATGTCGATGTAAATGGTTAAGTATTAATCCTTTCTGATGGGTGAGTAATATTCCATTATATTTATATATCATATCTTCTTTATCCATTCATCTGTCAATGGACATCTCAGCTCTTTCCATAGTTTGGCTATTGTGGACATTGCTGCTATAAACATTTGGGGGCAGGTGCCTCTCTGGATCACTACATTTGTATCTTTGTATCTACTAAATACCTAGTAGTGCAATTGCTGGGTCATAGGGTAGCTCTATTTTTAATTTCTTGAGGAACCTCCATACTGTTTTCCAGAGTAGCTGTACCAACTTGCATTCCCACCAACAGTGTAAGGGGGTTCCCCTTTCTCTGCATCCTCACCAACATTTGTTGTTTCCTGACTTGTTAATTTTAGCCATTCTGACTGGTGTGAGGTGGTATCTCATTGTGGTTTTGATTTGTATTTCCCTGATTCCAAGTGATGTGGAGCATTTTTTCATGTTTGTTGGCCATTTGTATGTCTTCTTTGGAGAAATGTCTGTTCATGTTTTCTGCCCATTTCTTCACAGGATTATTTGTTTTTTGGGTGTCGAGTTTGGTAAGTTCTTTTTTTTAAAGATTTTATTTAGTTATTTGACAGGACGAGAGAGCAGGAGAGCACAAGCAGTGGAAGCGGCAGAGGGAGAGGGAGAAGCAGGCCCCCCGCTGAGCAGGGAGCCCGATGCGGAGGCTCGATCCCAGAACGCTGGGATCATGACCTGAGCTGAAGGCAGCCGCTTAACGAACTGAGCCACCCAGTGCCCCTGATAAGTTCTTTATAGACCTTGGATACTAGCCCTTTATCTGATACATCATTTTCAAATATCTTCTCCCATTCCGTAGGTTGCTTTTTAGTTTTGTTGACTGTTTCCTTTGCTGTGCAGAAGCTAACAAACAGATCAGAATATACCCAGGACCAAGTGGATCACCCTGTTTTGTCCACCCAGCTTGATATTCTTACTATGGCATTGACACCTCTTCATCCTCTAGCCCAAGGCCCTGAGGCCAGTAACTTCTCCTGCTCTTCTACCCACCAACTGCACTTCACTAGGACTCGTCTATTCATTCTTTCCTGAATATGCTGCATGTTCTGAAGCCCCTCTGTTTTTACCTTGCATCAGGAAGGGTCCCATCAAGAAAGAGAAATTTGAACAGGGAGTTTGAAAGTTTAATATGAAGAATTATTAATAATAACAGGGGTTTGAAATGATGAAGGATTAGCTAGAAAGAAGTAAAGTGAATTCATATGAATATAGGAATAGCCGCATAAAGAGCAGTCATCCTCTCCAGGCCTGAGATAGAGCATACAAGTGAGATCCATCTCCTCCCAACTCTGAGATCCAGACCTCATTAGGGAGGACATGGCCATAGCTCACTGATGGCAGAGAAGACACCATAGTGCTACACTGGAACAATCCCACTTGGAATTTTTGAAAATTCACTCTCTGGAACTTACTAGGAAAGCTATTCATGGGGAGATGTCCCATCAGAGGCCCTTGGCCCTGCAGTGATCTCAGGGGTTCCCAGGGGCAGCCACTGGCCACTGAGTGGCGCTGCCTTCCGGGTGCTGCTGCTGCTGTGCACTGCAGGGGCCAAAAGCTGGGAAAGTCGATTGTGTCTCTTCAGAGAGCACCCTGGAACTAGGAAGCAAAACGCTTCTCTTGCAGTTTCTCTCCAGCACCCACAAATGACAAAGCTTAACATCCTTCTAGCTGACAAAGAAAAATTACAAAAGAGACCATCTTCATTGGTGTAGGTAATGAAGGGTGAGCAGGCAATGAAGGGTGAGTTTGGGTCCACGGGGTGTAACTTGATAAATGGCACATGCCCACACCTTTTTCTCAGCACAGGAAGCCTATCCCTTATGGTCTAGGTCAAATGTTGCCTCCTCTCTAAAGCTTTTTCCCACCATAGATCCTGAGCCCAAGCAAAACTAAACAATTCTTTGGAATGTTGTCCATATCATTATAAAAATATCTTTTTGTATAGTAAATTCATTGGTATGCCTCTCTTATGCCATTTATTTCTTCCTGTGATACCTTCTAGGAAAGAAGCCATGAATTATGCATGTTGGTGTCTCAACCCCTAAAACAAGACCTGAAATCAGGTCAAGCACTCAATTTCAGAGTACAAAAGAAAGTAGAGAAAATAGAAATGGCCAGAGAGTGAAAATGCTTTTGGTTGCTATCTATTATGTCTTTTGAGTTAGATGGACCCATAGATCTCACATACATTTGTCTTATCAGCTAAGGCCTGGAGACATCAAGTAACTTATGAGCATTATATAACCAGTCATTGGCAAAGCAAAGACTGCAACCCAGTTGACATGTATGACCTCAATTCCAGTGCTTTCTCCACACTTTCATACTGATTTCTGCTAGGAAATGTAAGTCACATGTTATTTTGCATTTAAATTTTTATTTTTCCATAATTGGTAGTTTAAGTCACCAGATTTCTATCAATAACTTATTCATCTTCCTGGTATTCAAAAATGGGATCAGTGCAATAGGAAAACATGTAGATCATCCGTTTTTCCTCTGTTTGTAATTTCCTTCCTCACTTTTTCATCTGTCTTCATTAAAGAAACACATTAACTCTAGCTCATTTTTTTTAAAAGATTTTTTTAATTTATTTGACAGAGAGAGAGTTAGCGAGAGCAGGAACACAAGGCTTCCTGCCAAGCAGGGAGCCCGATGTAGGGCTCAAACCCAGGACCCTGGGATCATGACCTGAACCGAAGGCAGACGCTTAACGCTGAGTGACCCAGGCACCCCTAACTTTAGCTTATTAAAGGGGATAAAGTAGGGACTCACCAGGCACTAGAAATGGAATCTGGAAAATCACACAGAACCATAGCAGTTAGTCTCTTCTTTTCATTTCTTTTTCTTTCAATCTTGCCTCTTACATAGTCTTTCCTCTTCTCTTTACACCTAGACCAGCCTTCCCTGTCTCTCTGTGAACACAGGAAAATAATATAGTCATCTTAAACTCTAGATTAACAGGTCCAGCATCTGCCACTAGCCACCAGGAAGTTTGAAGTCTCAACTACAAACCTCAGGAAGAGAGATTGACTGACTATCTTAGATTAGTATATCAATTCAAATCCAAGCAGCTATGGTTGGTGGGCTAAAGACTTTTGTTTTCTTTTGTTTTTCTCTAATAAGCATCTCACCTAACAGAATAGAGAGGAAATCAGTTTAACAGAAGGAGGCTATAACTGAAGACAGAAATTCAATGTTCACTACATTCTACTACTGGAAATCCTGGGTAGCTTTCAGGTCCAGTTTAAAGTTTCCCCCATTGGCCAATCTTGCCTGGATCTATAAAAAAATTAGTTACTCTTCCTGTATGTTGTGCCTCTGTCATACAACTCACTTCATTTTGCCAATTATTATAATCTTTGCTTACATATCTGTCTTTTCCAACCATGTGATTCATCTCTGTGTCTCCCATAACACTTAGAACAATACCATTAGATAGTTGTGTGGCATAGTATACATGATACACTAAAGGACTTAATAAGGAAAGTCATCTTTCTTACTTTGTCTTAATTTTCTTGGGTCTCTGAACATCTATGATGCACTCATTAATTACTTCAACAATTATTTTTTGAGAACATACTATGTTCTAGGCACTGTGGTAGACACAATATATGTAGTGATGAACAAAACAGACTGTCATTATAAAGCTCTCACTCTACTGTAGAATTTAAATAGTCAAGCAAGTAAACATAAAGTTCTAGATTATGGTTAATGCTATCAAGAAAATATAGGGTATAATGAGGGGACCTAATTTAGACTGGATGGTCAGAGGAGCCCTCCTTGAATAAGTGGTCTCTCATATGTAGTGTAGGAGATGACCAGAAATCTGCCAGGTGAATAGTTGGGGGGAGAGGCGGATATGGAGGAAAACAGAGAAATGTTGCCATAAAAAGGTCAATATGTGGGGCGCCTGGGTGGCTCAGTCCTTAAGCGTCTGCCCCAGGGTCCTGGGATTGAGCCCCACATCAGGCTCCCCGCTCCAAGGGAAGCCTGCTTCTCCCTCTCCCACTCCCCCTGCTTGTGTTCCTCTCTCGCTGTGTGTCTCTCTCTGTCAAATAAATAAATAAAATCTTTTTTAAAAAAAGAAGGTCAATATGTGTGAGGACCCCAAGGTGGGAAGGAATTTGATGTGTCCTAAGAGTGACAAAAACTCAGTTTGTCTTAAAAGGTGGTCAGCAATAAGGAAAAGGAGCAAAGTTTGGTTATAGAAGTATACCAAATTCTGCTTATGCAGGACAGGGCTTAGTCTTTGCTCCTGAGAGAGATGAGTGCCACTGAAGTGCTTTAAAAGGGGCAGTATCATAGTTCAAATTTGAATTCTTGAGAGAGCACTCTAAATTCATACTGGAAGATGGATTAGAAAGGGGACACTGCAAATATGGAAGCAGAATATAAGTTCTACAGAGAGATGGCATGTACGCTGAGACTCCGTAAAGAGATCTTTCTCTGCTCATACTGCTGAATTTCATATTCTACCTTTGTGGTGCGGATGATGATTCTGCAACATCCTTTCTACTTCCCAGTAGGCTGACCCATGGATTCCTCTTCTTGACGTTCATGTCTCTCCCATCTTCTCCTAAGCCAGTCCTCTATTCTCTTAAATGACAACTCCTATATTTCCTGTTGGTTTTGGAATTTCAGCCACCTCAATTTAGTCAAAAACTCTGTTAATGATTCACATACTTTTATGATTGTGACTGATCTCAAGCATGACTGGTCATTGGAATCACTTAAGATACTTTTTCAAAATACTTATTTCTTCACTCTACTTCCAGAAATTCCCAGTCAGCAGGCCCCTGGATAAAACTGGTGATCATCCATGTTGAGAACCTTTGTTAGTAGACTATTAGCAAATTCATGTCATAACAATTTGGTTCTAAACATTTTCTGACATCTCTTCAGTTTCCAGAGGCTACGTAAAAAGAACAGTGCAGACTCAGCTTTAGAAATCACAATCCAGGGGTGCCTGGCTGGCTCAGTCAGTAGAGCTTGTGACTCGTGATCTCAGGGTCATGAGTTCAAGCCCCATCTTGGGCATGGAGCCTCCTTAAAAAAAAAAAAAATTCTAGTAGAAGTCACAATCCAATCATTTGTCATGATTTGTCCAAGGCTGGCAACATCCTTTCCCATTGTGATGATTGCTTACCAGTTATATACCTGCCCTCAAAGAAAGAGATCTTTTCCTTCTAAAATTACATCATGGATTTTTCTAGATCCTGCAGCCACATATTAGTAACAATTTGATACCAACTGCACATAATCCTAATAGCAGCAATAAGCATTTTGATGCTGTGTCATATTAGGAAAAACTTTGCCTGATTTCTTATTACTCACTCATAAGGTTAAGATATGAGGTCATGTGAGACAAATGAAGGCTATGAGCTTATGTGATATACCTACAGGCAAAAAACAAGAGCAAATTCAAAAAGTCTGAGCTCCTAAATTTCCAGTCTTCTGTTTCTCGCCCAGAGCCATACTACCTCCCACACTTCACATGTTGTAAACTTTATGTAGCCCATCTGCTAAGAAGTTTGTTTTCCAAATTTTCAGGGGCTTGGCACTTCTGGACTGAGTACCAGAACTAAACGTGACACCGATTTTTACCTTTTTGCTAATTTTGAATTACAAGGGCACTGATGTTGGAAGAGGGCCGGGGAACAGAGGAAGTAACCTTTAGGTGCAGAAGCAGCACAGCAATGGTTAAACATCATGGCTTGGGCGAACATAGACTTCACACCCGCCATGATAGCAGTGAGAATGCTAAGGATATATTGAGTTTTCAGGTTCGATTGTGGGCTGAATGTGGGCACAGCTTGGCATTTGAAATTAGGCAGATTCAGACCATGATGTTTTCTCACAGTTAATGCAGAGACCATAGATAATAATTATGTTGCTGAGCCTACAGAGAATCTTTACGACTGATCCTCTATTAAACTGGCAAAACAAGAGGATAATGTCTCCAGCACTAACAAGTTGGCAGGAAAGTAGCTGGCAACTCCTCCCACTAATGTTCCATCTGTGCGAACCTTCAGTATGATCCAGGAGATTGTTTCCCCACACAGGTTGTGCCTGCAGTATAATCAAGAGAGAGCGAGACCGAGCAGAGATGTCTTTATTGTTTCTGAAAGGCACTGCCACAGGAGGGTGAGCAGTGCATGGGATTGAGCACTAAGGCTCTTACGTCATTCTAAGGAGAAGTACCCATGCAGTGATGTCGACAGGAAAATAACCATTTCTAAGTGCTGACTTGTCCAAGTGACATAAAAGTCACAGAACAAGAAGAACAGTTTCTACCAGGATTCATTTTAGAAAAGCCTTTTGTTTCTTTTCTTGGAAGCTGGGAAAACTTCTTTTGTTTAAAAATATCTTTTCTGTTGATTGCTAACACAGTCCATGATACTTTCCCAGCCTTGAGTCTCCTCCAGCATCCTGGGTCGGCTGGCTCAGATTTTGCTCTAAAAGCACTAGGGGGTGGGGTTGGGGGTGGGGGGAAGAAAGGCTTGTGAATGCAAAGGGAGTGCACAAACCAGCTGAGGCAAATCCTGAGTGAGATCCTTGAAGTGATGTCTACCATTATATGCTTTCAGTGCCACCCAGGAAGGATTCTCTGGATGTCCCCTGCCTCCTCTGAACTCTTGAGCATTCATTTGATAATTAAAATATAACTACCTTGTTTTGGTAATATTGGACTTCCAAGTCTTATTTTTCCTTTAATATGATCCACAGTGCCTCGAATGGGCCTAATTCAACAGACTTTGTATCATGACTAAATAAATGTATTCTAAGCCATCCCTATTGAAGGATAGACAGAGAAGCATCCTGATGTTACTCACAGAGGAAACATATCACCAGTGACTCACCTCATCCTTCATGGTAGGCACTCTACAGACTAACAGGTGATAACAGCTAATACTTTGATACTTTTGTGCACCAGACTGGGCTCTAAGCACTTTATATGTTTAACCCATTTAATTCTCACAACATGAAACAGCTAGTGTTATTATTCCCATTTTACAGACGAGAAGACTAAGGCCCAAAAGAGTTTAACTTCTTTAGGATCTTACAACTAGTAAGTGAGGGGGGCATTGTGATGTGAACTTGTGTGATCTGACTCAAAGCCCAAGTTCTTTTTTTTTTTTTTTTTTTTAGATTTTGTTTATCGGGGTGCCTGGATGGTTCAGTCGGTTAGGTGTCTGCCTTCGGCTCAAGTCATGTGGGCTTGAGCCCCACATCGGGCTCCCTGCTCAGCAGGGAGTCTGCTTCTTCCCTCTGCCTCTGCCCTGCTCATGCTCTCTCTTGCTCCCTCTCAAATAAATAAGTAAAATCTTAAAAAAAAAAAAGATATTATTTATGTATTTATTTGAGAAGGAGTGAGAGAGCGAGAGGAGAGTGCAAGCGAAGGAGGGGTAGAGGGAGAGGAAGAGAGAGAGAAAGTATCTCCAGCAGACTCCCTGCTGAGCTTGGAGCCCAAAGTGGGGCTCAAAGTGGGGCTCGATCCCACGACCCTGAGATCATGACCTGCGGTGAAATCAAGAGTTCGAAGCTAACCAGCCGAGCCACCCATGCACCCCTCAATGCTCAAGTTCTTAAGCACTACACCTACTGCCTCTAGATGGGAGTCCTCAATGTTGACAAGGGGCACAAATTTACCATATACCATTATACCATATCTGCAGTATCTTTAAGACTTTGCATATGATGGAAATACAGAGGTGGCACAGGTTTTAATTACCTACTTTCTTTTGTGTTCTCCTTCACGGCATTCACATTGAACACATATTAGGGGTTTGAAGAAGCCTAGGCAGTTACTTCCTTCTCTCTTCTCTTCATTAATTCATACACATACTCCTACTCTACATTTGTTCACTCCCTTCCTCCTCCTCCAAACAAGACAGAAGCAAAGACACATGAAATATTAATGCTGCAAGAGACATTAGCAAAGATCTACACAATTCTTTCCTGTATGGAAGTTTCTGTCATTACCTGATTCACCTAACAACATGGTTCAACATTTATCCAACCATGGTCTCAAGTGGAGTGTTCCCTTACCCGTGGGCAGCTGAGGTGTCTCCCAGTGCTTTGTTCATAACCACATCATAGTGATTATCATTTTAGAAGAATGTTATTTATTGGCATTTAGATCTCCCCTCCTAGGCAGTAAATTTCTTGAGAACAAAAACCAGATCTTATTTATTTGATATTCCTAGTTCTGTGCATTATTGTGGGCACTTTAAGTGGATGTTCTGAATGAATTAATCCAATGCAAAGCCTTCATTTTATAGCAGAGGTAGCTGCAGTGGAGGTGGAAATGCAAAGTGACTGCTCATGATCACATACCTAGTTTTAGAAAAGCTGACCTCGAGTCGGCTGCACTTTCCATTACGGATGCCAAGTTGTCCTCCCTAGCCTAAATAAAATCTGACCTCCTTAATACCTTAATACCTTACTTAATGCCTTTACATCTTATAATGCTTATAATCTGTAACACTCATTTAACTCTTGTGTTACTGCTCTGTATTTAACATAAGTGTGCATGTGTATATTTTATTTCTGCCTAGATAATTATTTTACAGTTAAGAATGCACCTATTTTTTCTTTTGCTTTCACAGTGCTTGGATTGAATGTTTGGGCTTGGAAAAGTTAGGGATTGGTCATCTTATCCACTGTAACTACTTCCATCATGAGCCATGATACTTGAAATATATTGACTTATCCTTCCTCCTTCTTGAACAATCCTTAATAGTAATGTAATAGATTGGGTTTGAATTTTAGCTCTGAGTAACCTTGAGTAAGTTTCTTTTCTTCTCTGTCTTCTGTTTCCTCATATGAAAAATAAAAAAGAATATGATCTACCTTTGGGGACTGTTTTAAGGATTAGTAAGATAATTATATAAAATATTTAACAAAATCCCTCACATTTAGCAAGTGCTCAATAAATGGATATTACTGATACCCCCTTCCCCCCCACAGGCTTCCATGGATGATCAGTTTCTCTTTTAATTACTATATATCTTTAAACATGTCAAATTAGTCTACATTGGTGGTGTAGTGGTGAGCATAGCTTGCCTTCCAGGCAGTTGACCCGGGTTTGATTCCCGGCCAACGCACTTTTCACTTTCACTTTTCCCCCGAAACTTTTTAAATGTGTCAAGTTAAACCTCAGTCCTATTGGACATGGAATTGTTTATATTTCTAATCTGATACATCATATGTAGATTCACTAGTTTAAATCTCAGAGGCTCTTGTTATTTATAACCCAGATTTCCCAAGGCTCATCTACTAACTGTCAGAAAAAAAAAGTTACATTAATAATAATAATTTACATTTTCTAGTTTCTGTCCCCACCCACTAATGAAAGATCTCCAGCTTCCAAGCGAGCTCCTTCTACCCACCCTTACTCCTGAGAGTCTCCAGGGTCACACATGGGCTGAGTCAGTATTTCAGATGTAATGAAGGTTTTTCTTCTTTCTCTGTGTCCTCTTTTTGTGTCTCTTTATTTATCGGCTTGGATTGCCCTTTCTCTGTCAGTAATAAATTCAGTCCCAGCAGCAAGACTGAAGAGGAGACTCCACCATGTCCTCCATTTCTCTCCTTCAAAAGCCCATATGCTTATTGACCCATGCTTATAGACCTCAGGGAGGCAGAGAGTAGGGTCCCTGGCCTCACAACCCCTGCTTAGATTCAGCCTGAATATCCTGCTGACTTATTTATATTAAGTTGTTGGGTACCACAGCAATGTAGTTCCCACCTACCTATAAATTCTTCTCAAAACTTTCCTCATTCTATGGTCCATATGTCTGATAATGGCCCCAGGATCAAAAATTTCAGAGTAGTCTCATGTTCTCTATTTTGTTTCTCACAAATTATTCTAATTACTGCAGATTTTACCTCCATAATCTCTCATTTCTATCTTCTTCTTTCTCAAATTTCACAGCTGACAACCAAGGTGAGTCACTAATGCTCTTGACTGGATTGCTGAAAAGTATTCTGAATTTATCTCTTTGCCTCTCCCTTTATCTTCCATCTGCACAACAGTTTTCTGATCTACAAAGTTTGAACACTGGACTAAATCTTGCAGATCTAAAAGCCATTGAATCCATGAAAATCAAGTTGAACTGGCTAGACATTTGCCTACCAATTTACATCACTGTTCCCTTCCATTTTAGGTAAATCTCATGAACTAGGTCATTTTTTTTCCAGTTCAGGTTGAAAACAAGTTGTTAGAAGCCAAGCTATATACTCCTTTTTGAAAACCAGAAGTAAATGTCCTAGATTTTAGATGTGGAAGTTGCAGAGCTGTATACCAAAGAGGCTGCTGTAAGACAGCTTTTATCTTAAATAGAAAAAAAGTTAAGTCTGAGAAATAGTTGGAATTATTGATAGGCAGTTATGGGTAGCTGCCCTAGTATAGGAGCAAAAGTGATATTCATGTCATACTTCCCTAAACTATAAACCCCATGAGAGCAGGGTGGTGTCTGCCTTGTATCCTTGTGCCTGGACATACTACTTGATACGTAATTGACACCAGATAAATATTTATTGAATAGATAAATGATGGGTGTCTTTCTAATCACAGTTTCTTTTATTTTAGTTCAATTAGCCAACATATAGTACATCGTTAGTTTTTGATGTAGTGTTCAATGATTCATTGGTTGCATATAACAGGATGCTCATCACATCCTGTGCCCTCCTTAATGCCCATCACCCAGTTACCCCATTCCAGTCACAATTTCAGTACTCTCTATTATTTATAAATGGAAAGCTTCTTGAAAGCAGGTGCCCCTGCTTATTTTCCTGTGTCCTATAGGATTCTGTATAGTACTTTGTACAGATGGGACATTCAAAAGGATTGAAGTCTTCCTTTTTTTTTTAATTTACAGGTGTATTCATGGATATCACCAAAGGAAGTAATATTCTCAGCATGGCAATGCACAACAGAATCCGGAAATGGATTAAGAAGCCACTGAAGTAGTTGGAAAGCCTTTAAGGTAAGGACTTCTCAATAAATTCCTTCACAACCTGCCTAGAAAATTGCAAAATATATGAGGTCACTCAGGGAAAAGAAAACAATCCTTTTACATAGGAATTCCCATTAAAAGGGTAGGTAGTGACAGTTCCTTCCAAGTTTTGTCCACACCATCTTCAAACTCTTTACTGTTCCATTATTAGACTTTGGAACAACAACAACAAAAAGGTAGCTCTTTCTTCTCTCAAAGAAAATAGGAAGATTAGTGATGAAAAGATACTTGTTGCAAGAGTTAGAGTCAGTTGACAAGGCACTCACTAACGAGTACTTTGGGAAAATTCATATATATTTCAGAGCTCAAAGTTCACATCTCTCTGGGCTGATGGGCTGATGATACCACCCTATCTTTCAAACACCATTGTTCAGGGAATAAAGTAAGATAATGTATGTTAGAGTGTTTTTTAAAACATGAAATGAGATACATGTTAGGTATTATTATTGTTGCTATTGCTTTTGTTATTGTTTTATCCCGGGTTGAATTATGAGCTTATCTGAATATCAGTAATCACCTAAATACACTTCCTTAAGGTGTGGCTTCTCGATATGGTTATAATCGATGCTAAAAAAATAAAATTCCCTACATAAATGTTCAGTGTGGGACACCCTACATCCACATAATTCCAGATGCAAGTTTAAAATCATCTCAAGGGAGTAAAGGCAGTTAAAACTATTTCAATGAAGCAAGGAAAAAATATCAAAGAAGACCATTGGATTTCACAGAAGGAAAAAAATAGAAAGAAATGAGTTGCACATCAAGGATACTGGGTAGCCCCAACTGTATTTAATAGAAAAAAATGACAACCTTATACTCCCTTGATTATCCTAAAAAAAAAAATAATGTGATACTCTGATATATTATTTAAAAAAAAAAAAAATCCTCAAACCTTCTACCCCAAGACTAATCTCTTAGTCCATCCACTTTATTTCATCTGCCATTCTTGCTTCATCTCTTTTAGTCTTTTTCCTCTGTCCTTTTATGTTTGGTGATTTCACAATTTCACCAATAGTTCAAAGTTTTATTGTCTTCTATTCCTTGCTTTTAAAAAATTTCTTTTTTCATGCTGCTTATCTTTGTATCAATTTTTCCCATTTTCTCTTACTACCAGTCATTTTTTAATTACCACCGCTTTTGATCTTGCCTTTACTTTTCTCCATCTCATTTGTGTGAGTGTTCTGGTGTATCTGCCTTGTATTGAAGTTTCCCCTGTTGTTTTCCCCTCCTCTCTGTCCCAATCCTACATAGCCGTTTTCCTTTTTATTATGATTATTTCTTAATCATGGGTGGGTGGCCTTAAAACGTTGCAGGGACAATTTGTCACTAGGATATTTGGGGGTGGGGGGGAAAGTCAGAGCAAACATTTATTCTGATGAGTATGTTTTGGGGAGTATGTGGGGGCAGATGGTTGTCTCAGATCACTAGGTGGCAGTAATCCAGATCTGATTCTAATCAGATGGCTCTGCCCCTCCCCCTCTCCCTTAATGTTTATGTCCTATAAATGGTTTTTTATTCAAAGGTTCATTCAGTCTTTCGCAGCATCTACTTCTGAAATCTAGGACATGTCACGTCAGTCTCAAAAATAATATAACTTAACACTTAAGGGTTTATGCCTGCTGATTTTGAGCTTGAATTAGGGAGGAAATGGTTTGGTCTATCTGCTTTTCTTGCATGAAAAACAATAAATTTGAAGGACTTTTTATATACATATGATAATGCATAAAATTCTAAATACCGGTCCAAACATCCAGTTTGTGAAATACAATATATTAATGAGCTTTTCATACAAACATGCCTTTCAAGATCTCCAAATATTAGTAGATAATTTGAATAATCCATACTGCGTTCCATTGAATATGTAGTGACACCTGCCTGCTACTTTTTGCCTACCCTCTACCCGCTCCTTTTGGGACCTGACCCTGTTCTGCCATTTACTAGCTAGGAGACTTTGGATACATTATGAAACCTCACTGTACCTAAGTTTTTCCCATTAGTAAAATGGGAATATTAATGGTACATAACTCATGGAGTTATTGTAACACTTAAATGAGCTAATATGTATAAAACATTTAGAGCAACATCTGGCAATACTGATTTCTCAATGATATTTATTTGTTCATGATTTCCTTAGACCACCTATTATTTTTAAGCATTAGATTGGGGGATGAAGATTAAATGGGAACTGTTCCCTCGTTATTTATAATTATAGATGCAGATAAGTAATCAGATAATTACAGTGTAGTGTAGTAAGTGTGATGGGGGAGGAAGGGCACAGAATTTTATAGGATGAAATAGGATCAGTTGATTCAGTATTAGGGTATGGGAAGGAGAGGAGGAAATCTTTCCAGAGAAAGGTATATCTCAGTTGAAACCCAAGGATGAAAATGTTGGACTGAATGAATGCGGAGGAGAGAAGGTTAAGAAGTGTTTCTGGGAAAGGAATAAGCATTTGCTCTTCCTGCAGGTATGACTAAATAGGGAACACTGGCTTTATTCAAGAATTAGGCCATTATTTCTTAATGCACACGGGTATCTGTGAATAATTCATTCTGATTCTCTATAATGCAGAAACAAAGGAGTCATTTTAAGGGCCAAGAAGAAGCTATTATAGACTGACCTACTGAAGTGTGGCTGTGAAATAATGAAACAGATTTTTAAACAAAATGTGGCATGAATCTTTCTCAGATAATATGCTGATCTCCTGCCTATAAAATGCTACTAAATTTGAATAAAGAATGCATTTATGAATTGTATTTTCCAAGAGTGGTGATGGGTTTATACTGAGTCATCAGTTATTCTCTCTTTCGGGCCAGTTGTGTAAATTTGCAAATCAGCTTGATGTGGGATGGGAGAAGGAAGGGCACAATCTGGAGCAGTCCCAGAATGAAGCCACTGAACACCAGAGCAATAGAAGCCTGGATTAAGCATTTTGTTTGTTTGTTTGTTTTTAATAATCAACTAACCTTGGGTTTTATTCACTGGACTGAGATGACCAATGGTGGGAGTTGGAGGGAATGATTTCCCTTTAACTTCTAGCCCCATAAAGATGCAGTCCTGATTTTCCGAATGGGTAAAACAAACTTCCTACAGAGTGCAAAATGTGAGCTAGCTTTGCCCTTTCTTTTAAAGCAAATAGCAGAAATGTGAAACAGTGAGTTTAACCGATGAGAAAATAAGTCAGAAAATCATCTACAGATCCTTGAAGGAAACATCTATTTCAGCAAGGCAGAGAATTGTGGACACTTTATGTGATGAAATATGTAAGTGAAGCCCTTTGGGTCTGTGTATGGATGCAAAGTGATTAAATTGAGTACTTACTGTAATTGCTTTCTACCATTTAGTCAAGTAGTGATTAAAATGGCAGCCGTATGGTATGGGCAACACAAGGGTCAAGTGTATTCCTAGCTCTGGGTACGTCCTTCCAATCTTCAACTCCTCTTGTCATGCTCCTCTTTATATACATTGCCCTTTGTTTAAGCTCTCAGACTTAAAAGATGCCAGAATTCCTGCGTCTCTCTCTCTCTCTCTCTCCAACCCAGTTTTAGGGATTAAGTAGAGTCAGGAACCCTAAATAACTCTTCCCTGACCTAGAGCAATACAGGACTTCAGGTAAGTGGGGATGGGTTGAGATGAATCTGAAAGCAATATTCCCCCAAATCCTGCCTGCCAGCCAGAATATATTTCCCACAAAGCACTTCACATCGTGGAGGTTAGCTGTTGGCAACCACTTAAGAATTTTCCTATAAAAAATTTACCAACCAACTGCCTCCCCCGCCCTTAAGGACAGCCTCCTTTTTCAGTGATCTTTATTCAGTAATTACTCACACATCTCCCCTTCCTCCTCCTGTTTGGATTATGAAAAACCCTTTCACCTCTTCTGAGTAATTTGTGCCACCTGATTTTTCAGGAATTTCCTAGAAGAGAGCAAGTAGCTAGTGATGCTATTTTTTTTTTAAGATTTCCCATCATACATTATGAAATCACAAGTGTCTGGATAGTTAGCGCAGATGCCTTCTTTCATTTCATAAACCTGATCATAGTATCTCTACTTCAAAAAGAAACTTGTCAACAGCAATCATTATTCCCTTATGATTGTTTTTCTTTTTAACTTACAATTGGTTACAATACCACAGGCTTCTAGTATAACATCCTGTAAAGCTCACATAGTATTAAATATTTAAAAATGTCCCCCTGCAGCATACTGATACATATAACATATGATCCTATTCGTTTTTCCACCCTTATCCATTCTACCATTACTATTTAATTATATCTTACTATTTAAAATAGATCCATTCACCTATTTCTGGTCTTCCCACTTGGGTTACTGACTTTGAGGTACATGAGTGTGACTCCTTTTCCTATAAGGTTCCACTCAGATTTTGTCCTTCCTTTTCCTCCACATCAGTTCTTGATCCCCTGTCCCCTATTCTCCTACCTTCCTTGGCTAACTAGGTAGCTCCATCTATGATCTCCCTTCCTCTTTTGCATCCCCTCAGTCCAGTCCCTTACTTAGTAGCTAACAATACTTAAGTATTTTCCCATCCACTGCAGCTCCACACAAAAGCCTTTGAAAAGTTTGTCCACTTTGGAAAGGAATCAAAGGAAGCTCCAAACCAGTAGAGGATATTAAAGGAAAACTTCAAATACGTATCAAGTAAGGACATCATCTTATGACGTAATTGAAACATTTCTAAAACATCAGATACTGGAGTTGAGACATGCTAAATCAAAGATAAATGGCTAAGGATAATGTGCATTTGCTGTGTGTGTGTGTGTGTGTGTACTTGCTAAGTATTAGGAACTAAAGGCTACACCTAATATGTTGGGGGAATGTTTCAATAGTAGACAATCCACTGTCTGCAAGTTACTCCTCTCCCTGGGAAAATCAATATCCATCCTCAAGCAATCTGCTGCCCTACAGAAGTTCCACTCCAAAGGAACCTTGAACTTAGATACTCGATCTTTTTGTCTCCCTCTAGGTTTTCAGAAACAGCACATTTTGTGATCATGATTTTTACCTTCATGCCATTTAAGAACATGGGGCTTTTAGTATGACTCATTGAATAGCAAATATAGCATTGTAGTGAACTGCAGTTTGTACTAATTAGAACATAAACCTGCTCCATAATATCAATCTGAGATAGGACAAAGGCAATGAGAGTGGCCACCAAGTCACCCTGGGCTCTGAAGGAAAGGTGGCATTGTACCTACTGAGAATTATACTACACTTCCTTAATATTTTCAGTATTATCAGGTAAATTATAACACTTCAGTTTCTCTCCCAGACCCTAAATGAACTAAGATAAAAATTATTTTTAGTCCCAAACCACCGGAGTCCATCTCAAGTAGAAACTTTAGGACAGATCTAATTCTCTTCAAGTGGTCTCCGTATTTCCTGGTAGAAAAAGGGTACACAAGAAGAGTACCCAAACATCAAATGCAGAGAGGGCTTCCAGGAAGTCAACAGTGTTTGAGAGAGACATAAACTGGGCAGCTATTCTGGGATTGAATTCTAAGAGCCATTCCGGTCATCTTCCTTTTTGCCTGGCCTCCTCCTCCTTGTCCTCTCAATCAGTCCCAAGGATTCTAAACCTGACCAAGCAGTTCCTGTCAGAGCTAGCTCACCCTTTGGCTATGGGAGGAGAAATAAGCTTCTCTGAGCCCTCACCCTATGGCATTTGCCTGGCAACAGGGTTTCCAAGAATAGCTATTTTCTATGGTTTTCTCAATCCCCACTCCCTAGGGAAACCAGGGAGTGTAAACTTTTTTGGTCCTAAGGTTCAAGCATCAGCAAAATGTTTGCCTTGAGTTTTAGCCAGCATCTTATTTCATGCAAATGAATTCCCAAATCTCAACTTACATAAACTAAAATGCCCACCAGACAGATCAGTAAATTTCTATTCTGTAACACTAATGGAAACAGAAATAATTAAAGAAGGCTAAGTGACCTTCAGAAAGAGTATTCAATTGAGTGGCAGGTAGGGCAAGTTAAAACTTAATCCCAATGCCTCAGTCTCGGATTAAAGTACTATTCCGAGTCAAAATTGATGTTAATTGCTAGCGAAGGGAGCTTTTTCAATACACTTCTTTGACTGACCTACAGAGAAATTGAAGAAGGAAAGCAGAGTATCTCTGGAAATTCATTTGTAATGGAAAATGAAAAGCAGGGCAGAGAACCAAGCAAAAAATTCATAGTGTCATTCAACCCCCAACACATAAATAATCTTTTTGAGGGAATTGTTTTTGCCACGTAAGTCAAAATTAGAATTACAAATGGGACACTTATGGATGTCTCCATAAACCTAGAGTGCAAATAAGCCATGTATCTTTAGTTCCTAATTAACAGACCTAAGCTTTCACCTGTCATATTGGCAAGAAGCTCACTAGAGAGCCAGCATAGTATAACAGGAAAGAGCACAGACTCTGAAGCCAAACTGGTCTGGGGAAGCAATGAAAGATTAGGTAATTTTCCCAAGATCATACAATGACAGTTGAGATGGGATGGTCTGGTTTCCATATTTAAGTAGTCAGAGCAAGGGGTCTGATTGATTTACTTCTGTTTGCCTTTTTTTGCCATACAGTTCAGTTAGAACAAGAAGCTCTATCTACTGGACGGACAAGGCTCCTGGCAAGTAGTCCTGTCAGCCTGACAGATACGACAAACCCCTACAGATCCAGGTCCCTAAAGAGACCGCCAGAGATGCCCTGGGAAAATGACTCCTCTCTCTTCAAGGCTAAACCTTTGATAGAAATGGTATATTTTATTTCCTGTGGCTGCTGTAACAAATTACTACAAACTTGGTGGCCTAAAACAACTGAACCTTATTCTCTCAGTTCTGGAGGCCAGAACCTAACACGATGCTCCCTCCGTAGTTCTAAGGGAGAATCCATCCCTTGCTTTTTCCAGCTGGTGGCTGCCAACACTTTCGCTTATGGCACTTCACTCCAGTATCTGCTTCTGGGGCCACATCACCTGTCCCCCTTCAGTGTGTGTGTGTGTGTGTGTGTGTGTGTGTGTGTGTGTGTAAAATCTCTGTCTGCCTCCCTCTTAGAAGAATACATGTGACAGTATTTATGGCCAGCATAGATAATGCAAGATAATCTCTTTATCTTGAGATTCCCTCAAAATGTAGAAGTCAAAATATCATTATTTACTTTCCTAACAATAGACCTACCTGCCTATCTTTCTAATTGTAGGCACAATATTTACATCCCAGGGAAAATCTATATCCTCCTATACTTCTGTCTTAGGAAAATGGGAAGATCTTCTAGTGCCTCAAAAACTGTTAACCCATCTGAGGCCATCCAAGGTGTCTCTCCAGCTTTTTTCTCACTAAACCAAGGTCAGCTAAAACCAAACCAAACCAAACAAACAAACAAAAAACACAAAAACAGTTTTGTCTTTGCAATGCCAAAACAGATAAATCCAATCTGCCGTGCAGTATTGTGAAACCCAGAGAATGAACTAAGGAGATTGTTCCTCCTTTTACTCTAAGATATTTTAAGGTAATTTTTCTTTTGCTTCCCATTGCAACCTACAGAAGTTTATTGCCCTACATGGCCAGTATTCTTTCTTCAAGGCTTGTGCATTCAGTTTATGGTATGGTTGGTATGCACAGTTGTTAAAGATGCAGACTCAGGCCCCAGAAAACTGGGGTTCAAAGGCTTGCTCAGCCTTTTCCTAGCTGTGTAGTCATGGACAAATTAGTTACTAAGTCTCCTCCCTATACTTGTTTCTGGTCTGAGAAATAGAAGTATCTGCTCATTGTCTCTTACAAAGACTAAATAAATTAAGTGCTTAGAATAGTGTCTGTCACATATTGAGCACACAATAGACATTCCCTCTTACTGTCCTCTTGCTCTTCCATGATCTTTCTATGTAGAGAACTCTCATTCATTCATCCCCCTGAGTCACTGAAAGCTTTGACACATGGTTCCCAGGCTGCCTTTCTACTTCAAGGATGGGATCATGACAGAAACTTTGGCATCCTCAGTGTTGACTCATTTCCAAGCTCTTAATCTCCAGGATTGAATTTACCTTGAAACTAATAAGGTTGAAGCTTCAGGGTCCCCTTTTATTTGCATATGCCCTGTCCAAGGCTCTGTGAGCTACTTTGTCATTTGTATTTGTTACTTGTATTCTTTTTTAAAGAGGGTCTTCGCCTAGTGGTGTAAGCTCCAGGCCCAACAAGACCATCTCTCCTCTTTTCCAGTAATTTCTGCACCTCAACCATATTCTCCGGTGGCCACTCTGGAAATTGGAAGCAGCCTAGCCTACCCCTGCATTGACATCACCTTATCCTGACCACAGCACCCCAGTTCTTCTAGATTTTTCTCCAGGGTTCAAAAAAAAAAAATCCATTTTTGATCCCATAATCATTTTGATCTCCATAAATTAACTTTTCTTAGAAATTATAGAAATTATGTGATTCTGTATTTTTTAATCCATAGATAATTTAAAACTCAGTTATTATCATATGTGTCCTAAAATATTTTGATCATGAAAAAAAAAAGTCCTATGCTCAAAAAATTGGGAAACCTTGTACTGGAGTTACTAGTTAAGTCAACATACAAACCAAGTGGTTGTTTTGAACTGTGGATTATCAATTTCCAACATTCCTATTTATACATCAGGACTTTTCCTTGCCGCATTGATGTATTCACGGTGAAATGATGCTCAAGGGCCTCTCTATCCACAAAAACATACCCAATGCCACCCATCACAAAGAGCTTTGCTTCAGAAATTTGAAAAGGTAACATGTGTTTTTATCTATGTTCTTGTCTTAGGCCCGAACCTAATATTTCAGTGTCCTAACCCTCAAAAATCGGAATTCAAATGCTAATAAAGGAAATCAAAGTTGACCAATATTTAATAAACATCAAAGATTTCCCTGGGTTTCTTTGATTGTTCTAGTATAACATAATAATGAGGAGGCAGTTACACTGTTAATATATCAGTATTCACACTGTGAGATTTTAATTTCTGACCTTCCAGTTACCAGCTGTGGAACCACAGTTAAATTAACCAACCATTTCTTACTTCAGCTTCCTCATTAGTAAAGTAAGGCTTTTACAATATCTACATAATGGAAATGTTTTGAAGATTAGGTAAGTTAAATGTGGAATAGAGCCTGACTAATAGGAAACAGTCCATACATGTTAGCTATCATCGTGTGTCACCCTCATTTCAAATAAGCAGGCCATTTGTTGGAGTATAGAAATATTTTTAATCATACTAAAAATTTTGTGTAGGCTTGTATTATGACCATATTTTTTATCTCAGATTTTACCTTTAATGTAGACTAAGATTTTATCCTGAAATAAATACATAGATATATATATATGGAGAAACTTATATATATATATATATATGAGGGGAAACTTATGATCTTGATGTGTAAACTTTGGTAATCTAACTGAAGGAAGAGAATTCCTGATGAATTGTCAGGGATATAAACCAGAAATTCCAAAGACCAAGCGTACATCCAACACTGTATCTTGCCCCAGAAGAGTATTTTTTTAGGAGGAGTATTCCCTCATCAAATGTTTATTAAGGTAACAGTGATAATAATTAGGATAAAAATATAAATAAAATTTATACCCTCCTGAGCTTATAATCTAATAAGAGATAGAGATAACTGAACATCTTTATAACCCTGTGAAAAGTGAGATAATTGAATACATAGGGTTTTAGAGCACTTAAGCTTAAAACTTCTTTTAATTACAGATAAGCCAAGCTACCCACATTGAACAGTCTGGCCACTTGTTTTCATGATTATCTCCATTTTAGACTCTCTGTTTACTAATGAATTTATCTTTCTGCCATCACTACCTGAGGCCATGCAAATGCATTCTGTTCTATTCCCCTGATGAAGTTTTAGTGTCAAAAAAGGTTAATATACTGGTTAATTTGCTCCTTTAAAGAAATTAAATACAGAGATTCAGGGGTGCCTGGGTGGCTCAGTTGGTTAAGCGACTGCCTTCGGCTCAGGTCATGATCCTGGAGTCCCTGGATCGAGTCCCGCATCAGGCTCCCTGCTTGGCAGGGAGCCTGCTTCTCCCTCTGACCCTCCCCCCTCTCATGTGCTCTCTCTCTCTCTCATTCTCTCTGTCTCAAATAAATAAATAAAATCTTTTAAAAAATAAATAAATAAATAAATAAATAAATACAGAGATTCAATAGTACTCAAAATAGGTACAAAACTCAGAGTTCCCATAGACAGGACATAATTAAGCCCACTTGTCCTCTTTAACCAAATCAGTGCCCAGGAAGAGAAGAAATCCCAGCAGAAGGTTGGTATAAATTTAGGTCAGATATACAGCAAATTCTGCACCCAAGATAGGGCTTGCCTTTCAATCAAAGCACAGTGCCTTACATTTTGACACCAAAAGGAGAAGGCCAGAGAACTACAGTTAGGTGTTTGAAAGCTGCCGAGAAGGTGGAAGTGTCTCATCTGAGTCATTCCGCTGTGGTGTGCTAAGCAATTGAAGACATTTCCCAAGGTGCTAAAGGATATGGAAGTCATTCTCCCACCCACTGGGTGTGGATGCAGCACCTGTATGGCTGATGCATCACTGGGTGTGGCTGGGTTATAGTACAACATAAGTGACGTCCCAGCAATGCAATTGCTTGGGGTGGACCAAATTCAACCTCACTTAGGATCACAGTATGCAGTAGTAGCTTTCTCTACTTCCCAGGGGCAGAAATCAAAGGGACTGGTAGGATGCAGGGTGGTGGGTGGGGATGTGGAGGAGGGAACTTCCTCCCCTTTATATCAAGGGGGGTCTAGAGAAAAAAAAGTATGTGAAATGAATTATACATCTCAACCTCCTTCACTCTTATCTGGAGTGAATAGACTGCTTTGTCATACAGCTGCCTAAGGCTAATCCTCCACACTCCCACAGGCTTCTCAGTCTACTGCCTGAGTACCTTTGAAGCCAGGATTTAAAACCCTAAAAATAGAGGCAGGATTACTGGTTGCAGACTGCTGAAGAAGAAGCAGGAACAATGTACAGGGGCATGAGGAGGGATGAGTGAGGAGGGGAAATGCCTACTTTTAAGAGAAATAGTAAACTCCAGTCTAGGACATATTTCCATAAATCTGACTTTTCCTGACTGTCAGAGTTTTTGTGGCTTTTCACAATTAGAAATTACATCCAATTTGAGTCTTTATAAAATGTCCTATTCTCTTCTACCAGTTGAAATTCATCTTTTCTATCATCTCTGCATCACTGCTAAGGCTGGTTTAAGATACCATCCACCAATTCTGCTGGCTCATCTTGCCTGAGTCTTCTGGGTGATAGCCCTACTCTGTTCACACTTCTGTGATTGCCCCATAGATAGGGGTGATAACTGCCCTGGAGACAACATCTGGCAAGGTGCCACCTGCTGGTTGAATAGGCAAGCGTCATATACACTTTTATAAATCCAAGCCTTCTTGTTAGCACAGAGTAAAGGCTAATAAATATATTTTAATAATTATTTATGATACTAGATTTGCAGCCAATAGTGTATGAGACTCTTGCGGGTAACTGAGGTCTCAGGGCTATTCACAAATGTTTATTTCCACACTTCTATCAGTTATTATCAGGAGAGCACTGCCTCATCCCGATGAACTCAGGTATGGCCATGTGACTTTCTTTGGCCAATGAATGGATGTGATGAATGTAATTTCCAAGCAGAAGCTTTAAGATACGTTGTGCACGTCAACACATGCTCTTTTACCGCTCCCACAGTAAATGGCAATGTTCCAGAGGAGAGGCTGAATCACTAAGAAAGGACAACAACAATGTGGGAACAGTGACCACAGTGAATTCTCAGTGGATAGCAATATACCTTTGTTTTAATTGAGTGATATCTGAGGGTCGTTTGTTACTGCAGTGTAACCTAGCCTGTCCCAACTAATACATACCGTAAAATGCTCCTGGGTTCACTAAGTTCAATACCATGGTCTTCCACTTTTAAATACATCATTTAAAAAGCCTTATTTTCATTGAATGTCTTCAAAGTAATTTTATACATCTTAAAAGCAGTCAAGGGAGATGAAAGTTAAGTCTAAACCTAATGAAATCCTGGCAGAGTAAGAAGAGAACTCAAATCCCCAGCTGTCCTCTACCTCCTGTTGTATGAATATTTTCATAGGAAAAAGGTTTTGCAGACCAGATTAAGTACATGCTTCCCTCCAGTTCTTCACCAGGGCAAAAGTAAATTCATTAGCCAGCAAGTGTTGGAAAATAGTTCATTTTTAGTTCACCAGTAGTAGCCTACGGAATATATTTGTTTTTGAAAACCAAAAAGGTAAATACATAGAGATTTCCAGCTCCACCTTAATGAGACCATGACACGAACAGCTCAGTGCTCCAAAACATTCTAATATAACAATATCTTATTAATATATAACAACTTTTCTTTTAATCCCAGTGGGACTATTATTCTAATCATTTCCCTTGTTATTAATTGAAATGTTTTTACCCTTTGCAGTTTTTCTCTTGGGCCTACTTTATTTTAATTCATCATATTGCAGTTTCCTTCTCAAAGTTTTAATAAAGTAAAACAAAATGTCATTTTGTTTTACTTTATGCATTAGAACTTGAGATTGGTAAGTGACAAATGTGTCTCTTTCTCCAGAAACAAAAGATTAATTTCGAAAGCCCTTTAAAAGTCATATAACTTAACTCCACAGCATTTGGACTTCATTACAATAAGAACTTCAACTAATCAAGGTCTCCCTAGTGATAGGGCCAAGAGTGATAGATATTATCTTCAGCATAGCATTACTTTCTACCTGTTGCTTAGGGTAGAGATTCTCTTAGAAATGCACAGAGAAAGTTAAAGACTGGAGACTCCTTAATGACATGGACTAGAGCCAACTGTTTTGTAATAGGAAAAACAAAATTGTAGTCTGTATTACTCCTGCACACAAGTTACCTAGGATCTGTGGAGCCTATTAATCAAACATTTTCACAATAATGGGGACTTCTGTATTTGTGGGCCCAAAGGCAACTAGCAAGGTCTTCCACTCATTTTTTTCCAGTTAAGATTGCTACAAAAAAAAAGAAAAGCAAGCACAATTCTTAGCATTTTACTTTGTTCCACATTTTTCAAATATTTAACATGTCTCCTGTGTGATAGGCACTGAACTAATCCTCAAGAATCTAGTGGTGAGGGGCACCTGGGTGACTCAGTTGGTTGAGCATCTGACTCTTGGTTTTGGCTCAGGTCATGATCATAGGATCAAGCCCTGCATCAGGCTCCACACTCAGCAGGGGGTCTGCTTGGGATTCTCTCTTACTCCCTCTCTCTCTCCCCCCCCCACCTTGCCCCCCAAATAAATAAATAAATCTTCAAAAAAAAAAAAAGAAGAATCATCTAATGGTGAGCAGAATCTACATTGGCCTTGTCCTGGAAGAATATACACTGTAGTGAAAAGGACAGATAATCAAATCAGCAACAATATAAAGGATGGTAATGGAGGGTATTCCAGAGTGACAAGAACATGCAGCAAAAGCACCTACTCTATGCCAAGCATGCAAGCAGAGGGATATGCAAGAGGACTTCTAACATATCACCACTAGAAAGGAAATTAGTCACGCATTCACATGCAAGCATATTTCAGGATGTTGGAAGCTAGAGAAGTTACCTCTGAGCACAAGATTCTGACCAGAATCTTAAGAAAACTAAATTGGACTTACACTATGCATAAATGGAAAATCCAGTCACATTTTTGGCTCCACAGCTCTAAAAGCATCAGAAATGAAGCCAAAGAATGGGGAGAAGGAAGCAGATGACCATCAGGTCAGAAAGGAAAGGATCAGAAAGAATTGTGGAAGTAACACAACAGTATACTAGGCTAGGAGTCAGGTGAGCTGGGCACTGTAAACTATAGTACTGCCAATGTGCCAGCCCCTATGATTAGCCCACTGGATGCATTATATCATTCAACTATTATTAGAAAGCTGTATGATAGATATCATATTATTCCATCTTAAAGATAAATAAAATGAGGCTTCCATACAATAAGTAAGTTAGCTCTTTCTGACTTCCAATCCTGAGCTCTGAATGACTAGGCTACTGCCCATTAGAATTAGATTATGTACAAAGATTTTTTTTTTTTTAATCTCAATGTCCAGGCCGATTAAATCAAATTCTCCAATTTGGGGCACATGGGTGGCTCAGTCGGTTAAGTGTCCATCTCTTGATATTGGCTCAGGTCATGATTTCAGGGTGGTGAGATTGAGCCTCTCTCTCTCTCTCTCTCCCTCTGCCTCTTCCCCCGCATTCATGTGCATGCTCTCTCTCTCACTAAAATAAATTAATTAATTAATTTAATTTACTTTAATTAATTCTCCAAGGTAGGGCTCAAACATGAGCTTTTTTTAAGCTTTCCAGATGACTCCAACGTGTAGCCAAAATTGAGACTCACTGTGGTTCTTCTACTAAGCCACTAGATGACTTTAAAATATATAATTCTTCCACTCAGGCTCTTATCAATAAAGCAAAGAACTAAGACTAGGTTATTTCTGAGGCCCCTTCCAAGTCAAACATTTTTCAGTTCTATGCAAAGAAATTTCTATTGAAATTAATGCTTCCAAAAGATTTGAAAATGGGTAAGAGAATTTATGGCCTAAGTAGGTCATTAACTACATAGATCCCATCTTGTCAATTGTTAAGATTCTTGATATGTATTTATGAACCATCGGAATCCAAAATCTTCCAATATCATAACAAGTCCGCTATTGGAATCCAGAAAGTGAATGAGTTAATCACTCCAGCACAAGCTCATGTGATGAATTAGAGAAGACAGGAAGAACTGAAAGTCAATTATGGTTAGTGATCTTAGATAATACAGAAGCCATTGCAGTAAAAATTATGTAAGATTAAAATGCTTATTTTTAGAATTAGTATGTAGCTTATATGCTTTTTCTTTCCAGAAGATCCTTCTAATATAGAGTGTCACAGAGCTGCTAAATTGATGCAGCTATGAAATGGCATTCGATATTTAAGGAGAAAGAAAAAGAAGCTGGGACCTAGTAATAAGAAAGGGTCTGCTAAGATGAACATTTTTCGTATTTGGTGGAGCAGTCCAAAGAAGAAGAGGATAGGAAAAGAGAGCAGATAAGCTGAAGATAAGTGAGACAAAACTCCACGTGGATTTGTAATTTGAAAACCAATAAATTAATGCCTTTAGGAGAACTGACTGAGGCCAGGGGAGAGAGAAATGAAAAATACCAATTCTGGTTTTAAGCACTGGAGAAGAAACCAGACAAGCCGAGAGAAGCATAGCCCTTACACAATTTTTGAGATTCACTGCAAGTTTGAGATCCATGCCATGGCACTATATTCAATTGCACAATGATGGGGCAGAACTGTTCATTAACAAATTCAGGCTCCTTTAGTCCCAATAAAACAATAATTGGACTTTTAGGCATAATCAAGTAAAATCCCACTAGGTAAAAAATAGCTACAACTGTCCATGGGGCCTATTCATACAAAATGGGTCTGAAGGCAACCTGGACTGTGAAATGCTTGTACCTTAGTCATGGGCATTAATGTCGAATCACTAACAAACAGCATCTGGTGTTTTGAATGTTTCCTGTGAATGTTGCCTTCTCAGCCAGGAATTAAATATTGAAGGTTTAAGGAGTCAACCATTATCTTCCGCACTTCAGTCCAAGTTTGTAAGCACAATGCCCCTTGCCTCCTAAACAACACTATACATACACAAAATGGGTGAGTCTGGCATAAAACTTGCCTTACCTCACTTCATAGCAACTTCATAACTTGCTACAGTGAGATTTGTCTATGGGCATTTTCACCAACCCCTCAAGATAACAAGCAAATAGAAGAGCTATGGGGGGAAGAAAAAAAATATATATATATACACACATACACACACACATATATATATATGTCATTAAAATGAGACGGTAGAAAAAAGCAAAGGAAGATAAAGAGAGGAAATGTGGAAGAAGAAGGGAGAAGTAGAAAGGACCTTGAAATAAAGGGAAGGTTGTAATAAGGGGCGATGAGATCCAAACAAGCTGGAACTCTTTTGCTAAGAATCTAGTTCAATGCAACAAATATTTGTTGAGTACCATCCAAGTAGCAGGCAGTTTGAATACCTAGAAATAACAACATGTAAGATCCAGTCCATTCTTTAAGGAGCTCACAGCCCCTTAGCGTAGGCAGACACATATATAGGCATTCAGATATTCAATTGACAAACTATTTTTTGAGCAAGTACCATGTACCAGTCATCCTCATGCAAAAATCAGTGTAATGTCATAAGTGCTGTGCTAGCAGTAAAAATTAAATACTTTGAGAACACAGAGAAGAGTGATGACTTCCATGATGAGGTCATAGAAGACTTCAGAAAGTGTCAACATCAGAGCTCTAAGGACCAGTGCTGGGTCTTACAGTTACCAGCTGTGTGACTTTGGACAAGTTTCAAAGTCATCATCATCCACTACAATATTGTTAGAAGACACATTAAAATAGTCTATGACAATTTTAATGATAACGTTTGTACATCCGAACTCACAGATGAAAACCATTGGAAGAACAATCCTTCTCACTCCACTGCCCACAGGGTGACTTAGATTCTCCAAATTTAAGACAGTCTGCAATTAAGACAGTCCATGCTGACCACATTTCTAGATAGCCAGGGTTGAAGACCAAAGGAATGTGTAAAAGAAATTGAGTATCTGCTCTTTACCCATCAGCTACAGTGATGACAGGCCAAGGGGCATATTATGTTGGACACAGTACATCAACGGGCACTCTCTTAGCTGCCCATTCCCACATTGTTTATGGCACATTAAAATAAGTTTAATGAATTTAAAATTCATCATTTTGCACAGGCAGAGAGTGTGGAACCTGCTTATAAGTTATCTAATCTTCTCCCGTCAACAAACAAGAAAACCAAGGGAAAAAGAAGTTGAATGATATTCCCAAGTTACAGAGCTAGGTAATAAAACATCTAACATAAATGGTTACTCAATTCAGGCTTGAGAATGATCAGGTTTTGAGAGGGGTGAAAAAATGGTGAGGGCTTATGGGTCTGTCTATGGTTCTATTTCAGAGAAAGTGGTGTGGAGATACTGGAGTAGGGGGAAGTGAGAGAGGGTTTCTGAGAAAGTAAGAAATGATGGGAAAAATAATTAGACACACATGCACACTGACACACACACACACATACAATTAGTTTTTAACATCGATAACCCACCTGTTCCTTGACTATTTCAAAGGAAATAGTCTAAGAGAAATAGCTCTCATACCTTTGAATTGAACAGAGAGTTTGCTTTTGTAAATAGGAAAGCACCTCCCTTTCTTCTATATGCCTGACATGTTACCAGTTCATGACTAAGTAACTAATGAATAGCTGCCGACAGGTAAACCTCAAGGGGCCTCCAAGGTACAGCTTGGATGTTTGTGTTAATAAGTCTAGGCTCAAAGTAGAACTGGCAATCTCAAAAGGAAATTGTTCTGAGCAATTCACATTTCCACTCATTGTGGCAGGTGTCTCTCCACAAGTGTTTTGCTAATCCTAACCACCAGCTTATAATGCAAAATGGGATTTGGATATGCGAATCTATATTTGTTGAATGTTTAAAAGAATGGATAAATATGGCTCGGAGGGCTGTATTTTATCTACAAGAGTTCAGTCTCATCATTACCACTAATCAACTCAGCTCTTTAATGAAACTAATATTAGAACATTCTTTATCAGGGTTCCTTCCCTCCTGTTTTGCTACATATTGTCAACTCCTCACCAGGAGATCTTAGCTTATCTATATGTGGTGGCAAAACAGAGAATCAAAGGGAAATTGAGGAATCTGTAATTCCCATTGGGATTCAACATAAAAGTTGTAGTAACTCATATATTGGTTCATAAGGTTGTTCATTTCTTTTTTTTTTTAAAGATTTTATTTATTTATTTGAGAGAGAGAGAATGAGAGACAGAGAGCATGAGAGGGAAGAGGGGGGAAGCAGACCCCCCGCTGAGCAGGGAGCCCGATGTGGGACTCGAGCCCGGGACTCCAGGATCATGACCTGAGCCGAAGGCAGTCGCTTAACCAACTGAGCCACCCAGGCGCCCCACATAAGGTTGTTCATTTCTGTCATCACATAATATTCGAATGCGGGGTGTGTGTGTGCATACATGTGTATGTGCCTGCCTCTCTGTTGGGAACTGAAGGTGGAGGAAAGAAAATAGACAGATGGTAATGGTAGAACTTCAAAGTAGTATCTTGAAAGGTATTTCTCAACCCATAAAAGTGATAACTTTTTAAGTGATAACTTAAAACCCATGTTTTATCAACATGGCCACCTCTCACCCATTTGTAAATGGGTCGATTGAAATCCAGAACTCACAGTGATTTTCCTAGCACAAAATGGACAATGGACAGATGGACTGGTCAGAGTTAATGCTTATTACCTCTCAGATTATCAACCTCCTTTATACCTAATGCTTTATCAATTTGTACTTAACCAGCTGCTTTGGAAATGTTCTCGATTTACTTTTGTAAATGTTTTATTATCCCAACTAGATAATAAACACCTCCAAGTCACAATCTGTATCTGCTCTGCTCTTGCTACTCCTTCTACACTTCTTATTACCACTGTGTCCCTTGCCCCTATCACCACCACCACCACTCATAGAACACCACTTACATGGGCAAATTTAATCAGTATTTATGACCTGAACACAAATTGTAGCATCTTTTCTGGACTACCATATATATAAGGTTTAATCTTCCTAAACTTTTGTGACTACAACCTGATTGCTATTTTTATATTCACATTTTTTTTTTTTACTTCATGTCTTATAGTCTCAGAGCTTTTTATGCAAATTAAGCTTTCTCAGCAAGTAGCTGTTCTGATTAGCTCCTTGCTTATCAGAATATGTTTTTCTAAAAGAAAATTCTTCACCTTTTATTCCTAATTAAATTCTTCTAAAAATTCTAAATTTCTTCTTCTTTTTTCCCCGCCTTTAGAAAATTTTTATTATTGAGAATGCAGTAAAAAAAATGCATTAGACTGGGAGTGAGAAGGTGTTGATTAAGTCTGGCTTCTATCTATCCTTGAAGCTATAGCAATCTCAGCAAGCATGTGCTATATTCATGGACTGATGGGTCAATCAGTAACTGAGTGAATGAATGTCACTTTATCAATATACCTTTGCCAGATCACATAGTCTTCTGAGAACTTGGTTCTCACAACTGTATAAGAGTGTTATAACCTATAATCTTAAAATTAAGATAAATAATCCAGAAGAAACAAAACCATTATCTCAAAGAGAAAAAAGGAAGGAAATCCTACCATTTGCAACAACATGGATGAATCTGGAGGGCATTATGCTAAGTGAAATAAGCCAGACAAGAAGACAAATACTACATGGTATCACTTATATGTAGAATCTTAAAAAAAAAAAAAAAAAAAAGAAATCAAACTCATAGAAACAGAGTAGAAAAATGATTGTCAGGGGCTGAAGGTGGGAGAAATAGGGAGAGGTTGTAAAAGGGTACAAATTTTCAGTTATAAGATGAGTAAGGCCTAAGGATCTAATGTATAACATGGTGGTGACTATACACTGTACTGTATAATTGATATTTGCTAAAACAGTGGAACATAAATGTTCTCACCCAAAAAAAAGTAAATATATGAAAGGATGGATATGTTAAGAAGCTTAGTGGGGGAAATCTTTCCACAATGCACATGTATATCAAATCGTCACATTGTAAACTTTAAATATCTTGCAATTTTATTTGTCAATTTTACCTCAATTGAGAAGAACACATATAAAAATAAATTAAGAGAAATTAAGGCACTTCTACTATACCAGTTATTTTAAAATATGTAGAGATGCAACTATACAGATAATGATATACACATAATTTAGTCATTACAACAATTTCCATTAACCCCATCTTATGTGGGAAGGAAACTGTAATTCACTAAAACTATGTAACTGGCCCAAGGTCATACAGTGAGAAAGTGGCAAACCTGATTTTTAATCTCAGGTCTGTCTGTTTCCAACATCAGTGTTCTGACCCCTCTGACACACTATTTCTCTTTATCCTTCGAGTTTTTTATCTCTGTATGAACTCCATATTGCCAATCTGCACTTGACTTAGGTAAAGAATGCCTTAAATCCTAGTAGCTTCAAATGCTTCTCAGTGTTCTTAAAGAAAGCATGCTGTTCAGAGGAGATAGGGCTGTTTCCTACAATTAGCAGACCAAAGGAATGGTTGTGTTACAGAGAACACAGATAGGTATTTCAATTTAAGGAAAAAATTACATTCCTTATCAGTGTTCATTCATGGTAGACACTTCTGGGCCCCTTGCTAAATGGCATTTCACACTGTGCATAGAGTTATATGCCATGCTTCAAGAAATACAGACAGAACCTTCCTTTTTTCTCTCCCTAATTCACTAAAAGTTTAATTATTCTAATAATCTGACATATATCTGGATTTACAAGTAATCTCTTAAGAGTGCCCTGCATCTATTTTGCTTTTCCCTCACACTACCCATTTCTATCTGCTAAGAGAGCACAGTTCAGCAGCTTTGTTTATTTTAATGCTTCTTTCAACCTACAAACCAAAGGTTAATGACAAGAGGGTAACTCAGACTTCAGATTCCTTCATCTTTTCTGCCTTCATCCAACAAAATGTGGCTTTAAAAAATGGTGGCATTTTCTACTTTTAGGAAATTGCCATGTATGCCCCAGATACCACACTAAGATGATTTCATAATCATTTTCTGGACTCTTTTCACCTAGTGTGCACATGTTTTCCTTTTATCAAAATGACTTTAGGAACAGAAAAGAATTTATTCTACTCTTTCTAAAGAGGCGATCTCATGCAAAACTAAGATAAATTCTTTAGGGTTTTCTATTAAAATCTAGCTTAAATGGTTACAGGGTACATTATTGAATGCTTTGTGACCAGTTATCAGAAAATTACCCTGAAATATAATCCCAGTTAACTAAACTGTTTCCTGCCCATGTCCTATCATCCAATTTGCTTCAATCCTACCCTTCAACAACTAGTTCTTTTCTCCTTCTGCATTCATGCTAGTATTTTTAGATTACTGAGGTTTGGGATGATGATCCAAGGACATTGTAAGATTAAAACCTTCAAGAAGGTTCAAGTGGCATTCGATAACCATACCTCCAATGACAAGAAAGCTGACTAATACATTTCAGAATGCCTATTCAGTAACAAAGATTAAAATAAAATATACTCATAGAATTCACTCTTAAATAACCAGAAATCCAACTAAATAGAACAACCCATTTACCAAGACGTCTGGTTCATCATATATTCTAGTGCATTTCATATTTGAATGCGCAAGGTCAGAAATATCCTGCTGTCCCCAAAGTTAATTTTGGGCTGATTCATGTTTAACAGGTATTACATGGAAACCAGGCCAAGTGTTTCTACAGAAAGCCAGTAGATTTTTATGGTTGTTCTTCCCACATGGTGGGAGGCAGGAGAGGATAGAGGATAAAAAGAGGCCTCTGGGGTCAAATGCCAAGTTCTGTCGAGGTTCAGTTCCCACTGTTCCACTTATTCAACCTGACTTCATCACAGCAGAGAGCACGATGCCATGAGCCAGATGTAAATATTCCCGTTTGGAGCTGTCAGACATTTTCGGTGGTTCACCAGCCTGACCTTCAAAATCATGTTCATGACATTTATCTCAAGTCTAAAAGTTCCATGCCAGAGAATTTAAACCGTGTAAGCATCAAAATAGCAGGCTCTTACATCAAAGTTCAAATCTCTATTTAAAAAAAAAAAGAAAAGAAAAAAACTTCGTCCCACCACTTAATTTTTAAATCCTGGGGGGGGGGGGGGGGGATCAAAAAACAGAAAATATAGCATTGTTTTGGTTTGTTATTTCATGACAACAAATTATAGCAATTGAAATTTTAAATTGAAGCTAGGGCATGAAGTACCTTTTTTATATATGAATGAATTTTCAAGAAAAATCATGTAAGATTTTGTTTTTCAACATTGACCATTCTCCACAAAGCAGGGTTTGTTGTTTTTTTTTTTTTTTCTTTTTCTGTATATGTTTCTATTTATTGTGTTCTTACAAGCATCTAAGAAACTCAGTCATAAAAGTAAACTGTATAGTGGATTTTTTTTTCTAAATACCTCAAGTATTTTTATAGCCAAAGCTGTCTGCTCCCTTTCCTTTGTAGAACCATGAACTCTGAGTTACCCTCTAAATAAGACCGACAGCTCTCTTTAGTGGTACCAGCCTGGGGTAAGAGGCTGCATTTTGTAAAAGTAAACAATATAATACATTTGCAAAAGAAAAAAAGAAAAAGACAAATCTAGCTATACCTCCAGGAATCAAAACTAAGCCCTCTGGAGGATTTCTCCAACCACTTTGTCCTTCTCCAACTCCAATTTGTCCTTTTCTAGTTCTGATTATACTTCCAACAGGTCAACAGTAGATGCCTAAGCACTTTCTAATGGTTCATATGGACCAGTCCCCCTAAGCAGCCACATCTTGAGGAATAAATCTTGTCTTTTTCTCCCTTTTTATCTTCAACAGTGCTGGGCCAGGAAATATTTAAGAAGTACTTGCTGATTTATTGCCTCTTCAAAACCACAGACACACACACACACACACACACACACACACGAAAAGTGTTCTACAAAGATAGAAGGGGGCTTTTTTGTCACATGACATCGATGAACCACCTAAAAGGAATTTCAGGGGCCGAAAGTGAATCTAAGATGGACTTCTCCAGGCACTAAAGAACTGCCACAGTGCTCTCTGTAGAGTTGAAAACAATGAGGTCCTCACTGACACCTGCACTTAACACCTCCTGGCCCATCCCGCTAAGTGGGCCAGCAGAGTAAAGCAATTATCCAGGTGACTCATGGAAATAAGCCATTTTTAGCTGAAATGGCTAAGCAGTTCAAGCTAAAGTAGGTTGTTACCTGGGTCATTCAGGCAAAAGCAGGTTGTTACGTTTAAATTTTCTGGTAGTAGGGGGAAGGGTAGAAGCCAACTAAACAAAAAGTTCAGCCAGAAGTTCTCTCCAAACCCTGGAATCACTGCTTATGTACTTCCTGAGCTATTGAGAAGAGAAAGGAACTGGTATTTTGGTTATCTCATATTCTACTGCATGCATTCACAGGTGTAGTCTTACTTTGGAATCAGGAGCTTTTGGTCTTAAGAAATTACCTTTTACCATCGTTGTTTGGTGGGATGGAGATCCTGACTTGTTCAAGCACTGAGAGGCACTTCACAGACATCAGTTTACTTAACAATAAATCCTGACACCAGAACTGTAGTAAAGTTCCTGTTCCTTATAGAAATAACACTTAGGATCTATGTTGTTCATGTTGAATACAATACCGGTTCCTGGCAGTGACCTCTGATGCATACAAATCCTTTCTTTATACGCTACCAAAGGGGTGACTGATGACTGCCATTGGGAGGGATGGGTGCTGGCACAGAGCTTCCCCATCTATGTCCGCCCAAGAGCTTTGTTGACAAGCTGCTTCCCTACATGTCCAGGCTATTTCTTGCCAGAGCCGGGATTTATTTCACTTTGTTGGATCTCTGCAGCAGCAGTGCTTGAACTTGTGTCTCAGTAGGAGGTTCCATGTTTTATTTGCATACTCTGTTCACTACAGCTCTAAAGCCACAGGCCCTGCCAAGGAAACTATTGTAAACCACTGTGTTTTTTCAAACCATAGAAAGAAAGCTCAGCTTCAGTAACAGAGGACAGAGAATGATGCAATAGGGTAGGGTAGAATGGGTAAGATGCCCCACAGAGTACAGACACTGATGGAACCTCCAAGGACATTTCTTGGCCATAGATCAGCTCACCTGTTAATCCTCTTGATAGGTAGCTGTTCACAGTATAGACTCTGGAGTCAGACTAGACAGGAATGGAATTCTGATTCTTCACTTACAATGGAATCACTTTAGAAAAGTTGTTTTAACCACTCTAAGCCTCAGTTTCTTCATCTCCAGCGTAAGAATAAATACTAACACAACCTTACACAGTTGTTGAGAAGATCAAATGAGATGTCTGTAAAGCACTGAGCATGGGGGTGGTACAAAATAAGTTTTCTAAAATGGTACCTATTTGATCACTATCATCATCATTTCCTTTTTAATGCTTTAGGAATTGTCCGGCCTATTGCTCCTCAGGAATGACATTTCTTCCCTGGACCATCACAAAATGAAACATAGATTAATAGCTTTTCCCCCTTCTTTTGCAATCCCAAATTAGGGTTCACGGCATAATTGACATTTAACCAGGAGTAATAAGAAAACCAGGAATGAAATGCTATCCACCAATGAGCTGGTCTTCATCTTTTTGATATTTTTGATCCCTTAAACCCATCTTAGCCATTCATGAATTTGTATAGCTAAGCTTAGAAGGACTAAGAGACTAAGGCAAGAGTCATTTTCAAACACAGAAAAAAAACAGACACAAATTGTATTAGACACTTAATTTGTGAATTGGGATTATAGGGACTTGAGTTCAGGGGTTCAGGATGAGGTGGAAAACGAAGAGAGAAAATTAAAACAAGAGTGAGTCGTGTGGTTGTCTAAAATGCATCAGTAAACCTAGCATGCAAAAGATCATTTATAACAAAACTGTCCTAGAAAATCTGGACTTGGGGTTACTACCAGCTGGGACAAAAAATCTCAGAGAGCCTTTTATATATATTAGAGTTGGGCTGCCAGTGTGTAATTAAATAGGAAGCCCCTTTCTTTAGGACCTCTCTATTCAATAGCATTGAGTCCTCACCTGTATCGAACTGAGTAAGGCATTCATGTAGCACCATCATCCTTTAGAAATTTTACTTTAAGGCGCCTGGGTGGCTCAGTTGGTTAAGCGACTGCCTTCGGCTCAGGTCATGATCCTGGAGTCCCTGGATCGAGTCCCGCATCGGGCTCCCTGCTCGGCAGGGAGCCTGCTTCTGCCTCTGACCCTCCCCCCTCTCATGTGCTCTCTCTCTCTCTCATTCTCTCTGTCTCAAATAAATAAATAAATAAATCTTTAAAAAAAGAAATTTTACTTTAGAACTGAAAAATTTGTGATACATATTTTTGGGGGAGGGGTTGTAGGCATTTGCAGGCATGCTTTAATAATTCACTTCAGTTTCATCACAGCTACATACCACTTTCTTAATTAAAAATTGCTCTGGCTCTATTTCTGATATTTGGTATTTGGTCACTGATAAGGGATCTGCCACTTCTAAATCCCAACATGACAGATAACCAAATCCAGCAGAAGATTTGCTATTTATAAATTCATAGCCATCACAGTGACTTCTAGCTAAGAAGAATGTGGTCTTTCTATTACATACAAATTATCTTTTTTACTATCTGCAAAACAAATTAGAATAAAAATTAAATTGAAAAAGTATGTTTTCAGTAGGAAAAAAAACTAAAAGAAAATTACTTCCATAATCAACAATAGTGTGCTTTATTAAAATTCCATTAAGCTGTATTGTTTATTGCATGGTTCCCCTACTTAAGGCCTCTCAAAGACTCCCCTTCTCTTTCTGTCAAGTCCATGATGCCCAGCACAATTTAGCCCCTCCCTCTGTCTCCAAACTTAACTTGTGCCACTCTCCTCCATGTTTTCTTTTCTCCAGCCAGACAAGCCTTCATTCAATCTTTTGAAGAGCTAAATACCTTCCTACCCCAGGCCCTTTACGTGTGCAAACATCTTTACTTGGGTGCTTTAACTTCACACCCTTCCCACTCCCCCTAATATTCCTTTATCCTATTGCACATTCCCCTACCGCTCAGTACTTTTCCTTTGTGGTACATATTCATAATCATAATTAATTCATTATTGGAGTGCTCTTTCTCTTTCTGCTGAACTCAGATTTCCATGAGAATAAATACTTTATCCTTCTTATTCATAGCTCTATCCTCTTAACAAGAAAGCACACAGTAGGTGCTCACTAAAAATTGATTGGCTGATGGAATAATTACTACAGATTTTAGTGAAACCTATAAGATATATTATAGCTTCTTTCTTGCTTAACAATATTATAGCTCTTCTAAGAAGCTGGCACTCTTTTGTAGCTACTCAAAGAGCGATTAATGTCAATAGTTATTTTTTTAAGTCCCAGAGGAAATGATTACTGCAACAGTTTCTAGTGGGCAAAACTGTCTTGACTCATATCTGCTTAAGATTAAAGTACATAGTCTTTTCATTAAAATTCCTTGCCTCTCTGCCTGTCAGTTTCAACTAGAATTCTCTCCTCTCCACCTAACCAAGCCTGTGGAAGATAAAATGCTTTCTTTCTAACGTTGAATGTTGTATCTTTACCTTTAAATAGGAAAATCCTAACAACTAAAAAACTATCTCCTTATCAAATTCTTACCCATTTTCCCTCTCCATTCTTTTTAGGTAGTTGTGATGTCACAAATGCAACTCTAGTGTCCCACCAAATGGTATAGACCAAGAACTGAAACTACTGTGCAATTGTCCAAATTATAGTGAACATCAGATAAAAGGTTTGCTATCTCCTGTTCTCTATTTTCAGGAGCCATAAATAACCTAACACAAGCACAGTGCCCACTGCAAGCAACACAATGCATTCTGGAAGTTTAAATAGGAGAACAGTCTTGCAGTTTCAGTAATACTTGTGGAAGTCATGTAAATTACCTTCTTAGCAATCCAGATTGACCAGAGCATCATAACCAGCCAAGCTTCCGCTGGTGCTCTGCATTTTGCCTCAAAATGGCTACTAAACAATGCCGCTATTATTTGCTGCCTATGTGTGCTTAGTACTAAAATAGAGAGGTGTTTCTGTGTTTGTGTTTGTCAGACTTTTTAATAATTCACACATTAATCAGGCAATTCTCAATCTGGCTGATCTTGAGATTTAAGACACAAGATTCTTTCAAATAAAGAAAATGAAAAAGCTATTTGTGCCTGCCCAAAGAGAGGTATGTTGATACTGGTTTCCTTCAAGCTGTGCTGTGATCAAATCAACTCCTTAGCACAAGTGTCCCGGCCTTGGAGAGGGTCGTCTCAGGGAGCGGTACAGTTTACACAGCATTAGGTGCCAAAATGTGAGCTTGGGCTTGGCTCCACCTCCCTTACGAAAGTCAAGAATGGAAAATCTTGTCACACCAAAGATTCAGTTAGACTTAATTCAAATATTTAGGCTATGACTACTCAGGATGAAGTAGAGTTGAAGTACAGTTAATTTGACTAATGTGTTCCCTCTTGTCCTTGACCTCCATCCTCCCCCTGCACACACACCCTTCAAACTTGAATGTCTCCTTCCTTTGCAGTCTTTTGCAGTCCTCTTTGACCCCATCTCATGCTCCCAACTCTGGTTAGACGACCCCCCTCTGTGTTCCCATAGTACCCTACGCTTACCTCTATCGTATGACTTACAACTTATTTTTAATTACCTGTTTGCCTTTTACCATAATGAGATCCACAAATTGCTTAATGGGAGGGATCCCATTTTATTCCTCCATATATACCCAGCATCCAGTTCTGTTCCTGGTCAATAATTCTTTAATAAAAGAATGAACTAAGGGATTACATACTGTAAGATTCCATGTGGAGTCACAAAATGCCTGACACGGTAACTTTCTTAGTAACTTTCTTTCATACTATATCCACTTACTGTTATCCCAAAATCTACAGACTAGAAGTACTGGCTCCAAGATTTCCCGGACTCTCCTCAGAAATAGCTGAGGAGTGCTGTAGTGGGCTATGAGCCATAGCAACTTAAAAATTAAGGGGAAAATCTTTTATCCAAAATATTGGCTCGCCTTCAACTTAACTTTTTTACATCTTCCATCACTTCCCTCTGATCCTTCCATGGGGGGCGCTTCTCCTGTGTATCCTCTTGGCATCTCATAGCAAGGAAGCTAAATGCACATTCTCCTTTCCCTTAGCTGTCACCATGCCTTGTTCCATCACCTTTGTTGCTTCCTTGAAACCCTTCATCTATTGAGATTGCTCTCTTACCCATGCCATCTGCCATCTACTAATATCCAGCGTACCTCACTGCATTCTTTGAGGATACTGGAACTTGGTTTATAGTTCTTCTCTTCCTATAGTCTCCAACCATCATCTTAGGCAACTCTGCTATCACACTGAGAAATCATTTAAGCTTCTAATTCCCTGACCGCCTCTGATTCAGTGTGTTGTATCCAAGCACCAGACTCTTGATTCGCCAGTTTACTTGTTTTCCCCCTCTATGGGGCTGCTGATTAGGAATTGGGGAGGATGGATGGAGGCAGGGGTTTGACTTAGGCTAGGAGCCCTGGGCAAAAGAGATACGGACTGTGAGCCACGTAACTAAAGGGAAATTGGTGACTCATCTTGAACAAGGAAGAGCAGGGAAGTAAGAATGGGTCCAAAATATCAAGTATAATGAAGCAAGGTAAAATTAGTCTGGCAGGTAAAAACCTAGAAAAAAAATAATATGGATGTTGTTACAGTTGTTAGCACTCTTAGCTGCCCGTGGTTATCTGCTCAAATTCCCCTCACATTCCTTCTTCTCACCTTCATCTCCACCTTTGGAAACAAGTCTGACTCTGTGAGGAGATCTGTTCCTGGACTTGTATGTGCAGAATGAAAGGGAAGGCCTAGTCGGCCAAGAGAAGGAAAGGAATTCATCGACTCCGTCAAGAGCTGGAGGAAAGTAATATGAGGATGAACAGGACAGCTCCCCCTCAGGGCTGGACTGACAGAGGGGTGGAAGTTGGAAATATGAGGCTCCAGAAGTATATGAGAATTGCCAAGGAAAGAAAAAAAGAATTAAAAAATTGGATCCCATTTAGACCTTCCAAGGAAATAAATGGAATTCTTCATTTTGGGTGTGTGTATATGTGTATCTGTGCTTTACTCTGGGTCTGAATCACATAAGTCACAGCTTCAATTGAATTACTTTGGAATCCATAGTGGAGGGTTGGCGTCAGATAATGGACCAACTAAGTAAGGACATTTAAGGTGCAAAGAATTCTATGGACTGCTAGTGACCAGTCCCTGAGTGAGCAGAGAGCTGTGGAGGCACAGAACCAAGTTGGGTAGCCTTGATCTCTCACTACTGCTAGTTTGCAGAGTGCCAGTCCCTAACCTGGATCAACCCAACCATCTGTTTCTGTGGGCTTGCTCCCAAGCTACCAAATGCAGTTGGAGAAAATTGGCTCTAAAACAAATTTATAATTTTCAAGCTCAGCTGGACTGTCAGTGCTGCTCAGCAATTCTTTTACTTACCCATGATTGGTTCCCTTCCCCACTCTCAATCACAGCTGTGCCAATATTTTATCCTTTTTTTTCAGAGCTCCATACAACTTTCTCTCCATTCATGTATGCATTCAACAACTATTTATTGAGCACTTACTATATTCCAGGCACTTTTTTAGGAGTTTGTAGGAGATTAAAAAATAATCACAGATTCTTTGAAGCTCCTCTCAGCAGAAAGGGGGTCTATTTCTTTTCCCCGAATCTGGTCTGACTTGCTATGTGATTTGCTTTGGCCAATAAAATGCAGGAGAAACAATGTAGCACTACTTTCAAACAAGGTGTCAAGAATCCCTGTCACTTCCTCTCCCCCTCTTGGAACCCTAAGACCACCATGCTCTGAAAAGCCCCAATCTAGTAGTCTTCTTGAGAATGAAAGGCAAAGATAGAGATATCTAGTCAACTCAGCCTTCACAGCTGAGGCAACCACCAGCCAACCCACCAACTGACTGCAGCTGCCTGAGGGAGTCCCTCTGGTTTTCTCTATTTCCTTCCATCTCTGCTTGAAAATCAGCCAGTTCTTGCCTTATCTAATCTCCTTTGTGTAATACTTAGGGGAGCTAATAGTAGCCATGCACACTCCTCTCTAACACTTTTCAACAACTTCCTCTAGCAATAAAGTCAAGATCCTTCAAAGTCTGGCTCCAACATGCTTTCCTGTCTCAATCTACTCCATTATTCATCACATTCATCAGTTCTGTCTATGGTCCAGGACTTTGCACTGCTCACCCTTACATGCCATGTATGTTTACACCATGCCTTTGCCTTTGCTCATCAATGACGATTAAAACTCCTGATACTACATCTTCATGTTCTTAAGTTTATTTTAAGTATATTTTTTGTGAAATTGTCCACAACTTTATCCCATCTAATAACTTCAGTCAAAATTAGTTTCTTCTTAAAAAAATAAAATAAAACTTAAAAAAAAAATTTTTTTTAATTAATTTCCTCTTCCTCTATTGCCCCAGAGCAATTTATTTTTAATCCTAGGAGAATATAACATTGTGTTATAGTTTATATATTTCTTTTGTGCCCCAACCTGCCTCTTGACCATTAGTCACTAAAGAATGAAGATTTAAGGTCACAGATCTTTGTGTCCTTGGTGTGTAATATGGAACATAATGGGAGCTCAGTTAATATTTATGAATTGTTGAACACTACATCAAAAACTATGATGTACTATATATTGGCTAACTGAACATAATTTAAAAAATGGGGAAAAAAAAAGTTAATACAAAAAAAAATTATTAAAATTAAATACATGCATACAAAGCTAACAGTATTATAGTCAAATAATTCTGTCCACTCACATCTCACCAATCATTATGGCCAAATCAAGTGTGCAACAAGCTACCCCGATATTTAACTCAGCCAGAATGACTGGGCCACCCATGGGACAATCAGATCATTTTACACTAGGAATACTATTCCACTTTTTCAGAGCATTAAAGGAGAGAAGTTGCTAACAATACACAGATGGCCTAAAAGAGTTAATGCACTCTATCTCCAAAGAGCAGGCACTTTATTTTCTTCTTGCTACCAAGACAAGACTCATTATCTAATTTTGTGCATCTGTCTTAAAGTTATTTATAAATACAGACCATTACTTTAAAAGGACAATTTTTGGTTGCTGTTTAGAACTACCTCATTTAAATGCATTAAATCCTGAAAATATAATGCATTTTCAATGCATGAAATCATTTAAAAATGCAGAGAAGCATGGGAAAACAGATATCTTCACAAGATTCTAGTTCATATTGCTTTGTATTCCTGCTCATAGGACAAAGTTCTGGAAGAACATATAATCTTATTTTGTAAGGGTTACAGATACGTATGTAAAATATTCCATTATGCATCTTTTATTTTCCACTCATATTTATTTTGATGGTATCTCGAAATTTCTGGTTGTGTTTTTCTATGTTTTTATTGGATCTATAGCTTCTTAGAACCAGAAGGAACCTAAAGATCATACAGCACAATCCTTTATTTTACTGAAATTCAGAAAGGTCAGGTGACTTGCCCAAAAAGAAAATAGTAAGATTAACAACAAAGTTTCCTGAGCCCATTAGAAATGGAAGTGGCATAGGAAAACTAACATTTATTAAAGAGGTTTTAGGATCTCTGAGTTCCAATCTCAGCTCAGATCAATTAAACATTTTTTGTTTGTTTGTAGAAATTGGGGAGATAATATAACCCTGCTTAAATAAGCTGATGGGAATACTACATAAAATTTATATCTGCCATAATTCTACCAAAGACTCTGTGATTTTAAAAATTCCTGCTCTTAGTCAAATTAGAGATTTATTCTATATTTCAATACAGTTTGCTTACACATACACACACACAGATAATCAATAGCAGCCTAGGTTAACTGGAAGATGCCTCCTTCAATAATGTGTATCCCTAACTTACAATAATGAAAATCTTACTATGCCTGAATTCCTCAGATGCATCAGTCACTTTTTTCTTGGTGATTTAATCACTTCCTTCCATTTAATTACTTTGAGGATTAACTGTGGGCAAATGTATTCCAATAATAGGCCAATCTACAAAGAACAGGAAGCTTTCCTCGCGGTCCCAGGGGAAATTTAGCACTTCCGACTATAACTCTGCATTACAGCTCTCATGTTTCTGTTAGCCCTTAAGCCATGTGTGTCACCTTACTTGTTTGACTGTAAAAAAAAGTCACAGGATGCACTGTTTACACGCTAGCATTTGTACACAATTTCTGGCAGGAGTAAAGATGGCTTTTCTTAATCCAGGCCATACAGGAAGCTATTTCTTTCCAAATCAAGTCATTAATGCTTAAACAAGCAAACAGCACCACCAGGACAAAAATCAATTTGCAAAAAGGGAAAGCTTTGTTCCAAACACTCCAGGAGTCACTGGGGAAAGATGCTTTTACAAATCTAATGCTTGAGAGTATTACGGTATTAGGTTAGGTTGATCCTATTTTTCTAGTTGGATTTATTTTATTTGAAAGTCAAAGTGACTAAGAGTATTGAGTACTATCAGCAATGTTTTCAATATCAGAAGAAGTAATCTTCCTTCTGAATAGCAAGCATAGACATCTTCCAACTGACCTTCATTTGACCTGTTCATTACATGTGTCTGGGTATTTTCCAAAGGCTAAATGCTCCATGGCAATGGCTCCTAAACTACTGCACATTAGAATCACCTGGAGAGCTTTTAAAAATCCCAATGCCCAGGGCTGCCTGGGTGATTCAGTCGGTTAAGCGTCCAACTCTTGATCTCAGCTCAGGTCTCAATCTCAGCGTCGTGAGTTCAAGCCCAGTGTTAAAAAATTAAAAAATAAAAAATCCCAATGCCCAGGTTGCACCCATCACAGTTAAACCAAAATATTTGGTGGGTGGAAGCCAAGTATCAGTGTTTTTAATGATTGCCCAACTGACTACAATGAAAAGTTTGGGAACCACCATTCTAGGACATTCCTAACTCCGGTTGCTTTCTGGTAGACAAACTCTCAGAATGGAGGATAAATAAGGAATTTCCTTCTCTGTTCTGACTTCTACACTTATAAGATCAAGAAATCTTAAAGACATACATATGCATTTGTGGGTGTCATTTATTATAATAGAGGGAAACTAATATTTATATCACGAGTCATGAAAGAGTTTATATCTTTAGATATATCTATTTTAATTTATTAATCTGTTTTAGAGAGATAATCAAATATGAAAAGACATGTGTACTAGATGTCCATGGCAATGTTAATTATAACTTTAAAACAATTAAATAAATTATGCTACCAAGATGTCATGACTTAATGAATTATGAAACAACTATATGAAGAACATTGTTTTTCATTATGTAGGAAAATCCTCTCAATATGTTAAGTATAAAAAATATAATGCAGACATATGTATCCATATATTAAAATATTGTATGTATTACATTTGAAAATGTATCCATGGACAAATATGCCTAAATGCAAAAGTACAGGTCTGGTTGGTTGCACTTGAAACTGGAAATGGTGTTTACTCTGGACAGCATAGGAGGGTTGGGTGAAGTAAAAAGAGACTTTCTCATTTTATTTCAAGTACTTTTTTATTATTTGTGTTTTTATACTGTGACTGTGTACATTATTATTAAAAGTTTAAAATAAACAGAATTAAAACAAAACAGAAAAGTCAACACAAATCTGGAGGAAAAGGTTCAACAAAATGTAAATATCTCTGATTTATTGGGCCATATATGTATTTCTTGTATTTCCTTTGTTATACTTTTTAGGCTTTTTTTCCCCCCACATTTTTACCTGAGCATCCATTATAATCAGAAAAATTTTATTAATAGTTTTTTAAAGATTTTATTTATTTATTTGAGAGAGAAAGAGCATGAGCTGAGGGAAGGGGCAGAGGGAGAGGGAGAAGCAAACTCCTCGCTGAGCAGGGAGCCAAACTCAGGGCTCAGTCCCAGGACTCTGAGATCATAACCGGAGCCGAAGGCAGATGCTTAATGGACTGAGCCACCCAGGCGCCCCGAAAAATTTTAAGATGTTAATCCTAAGAAAAGATTATTAGATAAACAGATCTTTAAATTTGAAAGGATTAATTCACATTGCAAAGAAGCTCCTGCTCAGCGAGAATGATATTTGTGTTTTATTCAGTTTTTCCCTCTAACGACTTTAAAAGCACTTTAGAGGGGCGCCTGGGGGGCTCAGTGGGTTAAGCGTCAGACTCTTGATTTCAGCTCAAGTCATGATCTCAGGGTCCTGATATCAAGCCCAGCAAGATCAAGCCCAGCATTGGGCTGTGTGTGTGGAGCCTGCTCAAGGTTCTCTCTCTCCCTCTGCCGCTCCAGCACCTGCACATGCGCACATATACGCACTCGCTCTAAAAAAAATAAAATAAATTAAAAAATAAATAAAAGCACTTTAGAAAACACTATTCAGATCTTGCTAAATCCATTATCATGTTGTCCTTAACCTATTCCACGGGTACCTTTTACCACGCAGTTAACCTGTATACTTTGCAATTTAAAAAAGAGAAGGGAAAGTTCAAGCTGAAGAGGCATAAAAACAGTTCAGACATCCTAAATATTCCCACAGTTGAGACTGAAGATTCTTCACATGTGGAAAATCATAACCAGATAACCACCCACGAAGAAAGTGAAATGTAAGTTGCATGGCAGTGGGTTAACAATGAAACTAAATGGGAAGCAATCCTTATGTGATGTAAGAGGGGAAAATGGATGAAAGCAGCATAAAAAGTAAAGAGAAGAAGAGGGGCAAATAAAGGTGTGGAAACTTTAAGACAAATAGAGGAGTTCAATAGGAGCTTATTGGCATAATATTTATCAAGGATACTCGATTTTGAAATTTTTCTATAAGGCTTGGTTTAAGGAGGCAAAGGTACTTTTGTTTGTGACTTTACTTAAAACTTGAAAATGAGGAACTGATCAAATTAGCCAAGAAGTCAGCCCCACCAGTCTGTAGCAGAGGCTTGGAAATCCATATAAGCTATTAAGGATAAAGATTAAGTTTGGTGAGAAAAATGTCAACTAACAAGGCTGTTAGAGAAAAGAATGTTGTGGAAATAGTCAGTGGACTTATCAGGTGAGCTGTTTTGCTCAACTAAAAAACCCCCAAGAAAGTTGATCACATAACCCAATGGTTTCTTCCTGATGATCTGATCTTATGTTGAAAAATAATTGAATATAGTAGGCACACTCTACCAATACGACAGCTGCTATAGCAGGCATCCTAGAAAATGTCTGTGGCTTAACCCCATAGAAATCATTTCTTCATTCATGAATAGTTAATGCTGGTATTACAGGGGTAGCCTCCTAAGCAGTGATTCAGGACCTGAGGCTCCTACCATCTCATGGCTACACCATCTTTGGAGGCCTGAAAATCTTTTACTTCCAGTCTATTGATGGTGAAAAAGGAAGTGAAGAGAAGAAAGACATCACTTCTGCTCATTTTCCAATAGCAAGAACTGGACACAAGGCTCCACCTAGATGTAATTCCCGGCTGGACAGGCATATCTTACCAACAATTCCATACTAAAGAAGGGAAGCACCAATCTTTGAAAACCAGCAAGCCATCTTGGCCACAAATGTCATTTCAAATATCAGTGGTGGTCTTATCAGAGGTTCACTTCTTAAGGGCCAAACCTAAGATAATACCAGTTGTACCTATTTGGCACTGGCTTGTAGTTGTTCTGTAGATAGAGCATGTATACATGCTTTTAGTTCCCAACTGGACTTTCAGAGCAAAAACAACCTTTTATCAAATTTGTATAAAATTCTTTTCCTACCCAGAGTTCTAATCGAGCAAAAATGATGCCCAACTAATGTTAACTGAATAAACTGTCCTGATTTCCCCTCTCACCCTAGTCTGAGAGACAAGGAACAGCTCTCTTTCATCTCTTCTTTACCCATTGACTCTGAATGAAAGACTGGGGTACTTTCACCTTGTATCTGGCTCCTGTAATGGCTCCTGCATAATAAATCAACCTAGTTTTAAGGTAGGCAAATACCAACTTTAATTTAGATTCTCTCCACTGTCATGTATGTCTTATCCCCTTCATTTCATCTTTTTTTTTTTTTTTTGACTCAACACTTGGTACTTTTAGAACTTTGCTCCCCCTTCTCACCAATGTTTGTGGAAGACTTATTCTTTGTTATCTCTTTCATGGCGGATTCATAGATCACCTGGGCTAGTTCTTACACTTAACTAATATTTTGCAACCAATAATATATGGTTATTGGACAAGCCATTTATTTATTTTCCAAAGTTCCACAATAACAACTATATATTGCTTTACACGCTTATAATATTGTTCACTCACAGTCTCTGTATTTTAATAAAGACAACATCTGCATTTAAGATTCTCCTCAGGGGCACCTGGGTGGCTCAGTCAGTTGAGTGTCTGACTGCGGCTCAGGTCTTGATCTTGGGGTCCTGGGATCGAGCCCCATGTTGTGCTCCCCACTCAGTGAGGAGTCTGCTACTCCCTCTCCCCCTGCCCCTCCCTCTGCTCGGGCTAGCTCTCGCTGTTTCTCTCTCTCTCTCTCTCTCAAATAAAGAAATAAAATCTTTAAAAAAAAAAAAAAGTGATTCTCCTCAGTTATAACAATCTCATCAGTCATTCCATACATGTAAAAATAGGCCTTGTAACTACTGCTTGCCTCCCCAAGTACTGTTCATAATGCTGCCTGTCATAAATTCCCAATGAACATGAACACACCACCAAGGACTGCTGCTAGGCAAGAGAGTAGAAATGGATCCAGGCAGATCTATTACTGCTATTTGTAAAAGCACCTGACCTCCTGAGGGTGAGTCACATATTAAGACCAATCTATTTTTATGTCTTTACTTTTATGGCCCAGATGAATTTGGTATAACCTTATTATAATAATTTGAACCCTGTTGTCTAAGTCCATTATCATACACTGTTGTTAAGACAGAAATCCTTTGATGATATGGAAAATATCTAAATATATTGTCTTTGAATGGTGACCAAAAATATATATAAAATATTTTTCTATTTCTGTAAGACAGCCAACTGCTCTTTTATGATACCCCATTTCATATCAGAGGCTAAGGAAATACAGTACCTAGATGTTTCTTTGATCTACGTTTGCCTTATGTCTTTTTGCCAGAGCTGCAAGCATTTTTCAATATTTAAGAGACAGAGAAAGAGAATCTGTGATCTGTTAACATATCTTAAGTGGCACAACGAAAACTGGTACTGCTTTATTTAAGTTCATCACAGAAGTCAGTAACAGGTCTGCTATAATTATTCCCCTATCTGAGGTCATGTTATGGTCATCATTTCATAAAATAATCTTAAAAATTTATCCTCATTAATGAACATGTAATAATCACCCATGATGTATAATACATTAGGTTAGGTAACAGGGTGGCAATGGGGTGTAGACAGGACTCCCACAAAAAAAAAGTAAAAGTTTTGCTATTTAGCCACTGAAATTTTAGGGTTAACCATGAATGTGTAATCTAAATGTTGTCCTACCTATTAATGTAACTGCAGCTGGAAGAAATTTTGATTCTCCAAATCCAATTCCATTTTACTACCTAATGCCTCCTTATCACAGGCCACCAACCTTGACCTCCTTGATTGATCACATAGTTGCAGTGTTTTGAGTAAAATTATCTCAATTTGAACCACCAGGAAAAAAAACCTTTCTGTCTTACCAAACTTTTCTTATTTTGGACTCAAATATTTTATAAGTTTATCTTTATAATCTTGTTTAAGCTGCTTTAGGTGTTCCCTCTTTTCTGTGATTTTCCTACTTCAGAATATACCATGGGGAGTTTTAGTCTGGTTAAACTGTTGTAGTGTAGAAATATCATCATTTCTGACGTATTTATATAGACTGTAATGAGACCTAACAGAAGTCTCTATTTTTATCAGCAATAGAGTACTACCTGCTCATGATAATACTAATAAATACTTCTTTAACTATCAAATTATTTCTATTCTCATACAGTTAGAGCCATCACTTTATAGATTAGTTTGCTGAGTAGAACATTTCCAGGGACTGCTGTTTATTGCTGATAAATATAGCTTGCTTATTTAAGCTCTTTACTTTTCTCTAACCCTGTGGAGAGATCTTCTGAAGCAAGAAGCTTTAGAATGACATAGGCAGGTAATGTGCTGAAAGCACTGGACACCCTCTTATTGGAGGCACCATGATCAGATAACAAAGCAACCACTGCAACTCAAGGTCAAATGATCCTTAATCTAAAAAACAATCTCTAAATGACATAAGAGGGGCTTTAACCTTAACATCCGCTGCATTTGAGGCCCTATTTCATCTCTCTGCAAAGTCAATAATATGAGAATCATAAACCAAGCAGGATTGCAAATCCTCTTATCCTACCTGCTGCAAGTTAGTGGAGGAAACCATAGTTTCAAAATCTCTCTAATGCAAAGAAATGAGAAGACAGTTCATAAGGAGATGGCTCAAAATAAGCAGTGGTCAAATAACATTATTTGATGGGAATTTTTTTTTCTCTGCTTGCTTCCTAAATTCTCCATTTAACATTCTAAAAAAAAACACTCTGATGGAGAAAGTGAAAGATACGCAAAAATTAGGTGAGGCTTACTAATCGTGTTTTTAAGTAGAAAACTTGAATATTTTTATTAAGAGAAAATTCCTAACTTTATGCCTTAATTACCAATTTCCAAACAGAAATTAAATTCAGCAACTCACATTTCTGTATTGAGTTTTATGCCTCATAATTCTTTATATGCATACTTATTCCTATAACTAAAGGGAGGAAGCAATCATTTGGATAATTTAAGAAAAAAACGGAATTTTAGTTTTAATTTGCTAGAAACAAAAGAATGGTAGAATAATGCTTCTCAAACTTTAATATGCACACAGATCACCTGGCGATCTTGTTAAAGTTCAGATTCTGCTTCAGCAGGTTTGGGGTGGGGCCTGAGATCCTGGATTCTAATAAGCAACTAGGGGATGCAACTCTGCTGGTCCCAGGCTCCCACTTTGAGTGGTAAGATTATACACTCTTGTGTTATTCCTGCACGGTTTTTAAAGAGAGGGTGAAGGTGGGGGAAGTGTGAAAATGGATTTTCTGGATTTTCTCATTCTTTGCTCTCATTTGCATGCACAGATACGTCTAACATTTTTCTTAAAGCAACCAGGGACTACATCGTTTATCCTTCTTAAAATGTAAAACACAATACAAATGCAAGATGAACGCTGTTATGAATTACGCTAAGCTTTGTATCAACATCTAATACACCTTTTATTAATTCATGGACTACTAATTTAATCTTCCCACTGTGATCAGTCAACAAGTAAAATGTTCTCAGATTGTTGAGGAAATACAAATTTAAATGTAACCAATCAAAATATTCACTTAGGTTCCATTGAATGGTTTATAAACAATAGAGTAAAAGATTGTTTTAAATTGGAAATGCACTGAAAGCAACATTTTTCTTTGTTGAGCTTAGAAATTAGTATATTTACTTAAAATGCTGACTAAGCCCTTGGATAGGCCTGTTGACTTCCCTAAGGAGTTCAAATTATGTTAAAGCCTTTAATAAACTCTGGGGGAAATTCCACTGCCATATAATGAAATTCCATTACGTATGACTTATTTTTGGCTCTCCAGTTGATAATAAAACATATCAAATGGCATTTTCCTTTATTTTTTTCCTGAACCTTGGTAATTGTACTACCATTTATATATTCTTCGGGGAGAGTGTTTTTACTTAAAAGTATTTTCAATTTTGTTCTTCAAGAAGTACTAAAATATGTAAATGTTGTTATAATGATGTCATAGTGTATTAAAAATTATGTATTAGCAATTATCCTGTGTAGTGATTTCCATAAATATTCTGCCATTTATAGTGTTAAAATACCAAGGAATAACTTTATGGCAGAAAAGATTCATTTTTCCAACGTCCTGCACATAGTTAGCATCTAATAAATATTTATGTGTGAACTGTAGCCTGATCCTTTGATGATTGATCAGGAAATGAGCCCTCACCAGACACTGAATCAGCTGGCACCTTGATCTTGGACTTCCTGGCCTCCAGAACTATGAGAAATAAATCTTTGTTTTTTAATCCAGCTGGTCTGTGGTATTTTTGTTATAGCAGCCCAAACTGACTAAGACACGTGTAAAGCTCCAGGCATTTCAGATCAATTCAGGACAACCCGAAGTTTGACTTTGGCCTCTGCCTAATTCTGATTTTAGCCCCCTTGTTTTAATAACTTATCCCAAAAGCCCACCCAACATGGCACAATAGGCATTGTCATCCTTGTCTTACAGAGAAGGAAAGAAGCAAAGGCTCAAAGATGGTGAGTGACTCACCCAAGGTATGGCAGTTTGGCCAAGTCATGGGCTGAGTCCTACTCATTACAAATCCCAGTTTTTCTGCCATGGGAGTTTTATCTCTGGCCTGTGAGATCCTTGAGATGAATTTTATCTGCACTTGAGGGGATACACTCAACTGAAGAAGCCTGAAGTCCCCTTAATTATTTTCTAAATGTTTGGTGCCTTTTCTCCATCTTTACCACAGGAAGTGCAAAGGAAACTGATACACCCTGAACACTGACATCCCCAGGCACACTCTCTGAAACTCACATCAAATTCAGAAGGCCGTTATCTCCAGGAAATTTGGCTGCAAAGAGAGGGCAGGTGTTGAGATAAGAGATGAGGCTGAGGCAAGGCTAAAGGCAGGCATAAACTAAGGTAGGGCCAAGATTCGTAAGAATGGGCAGAGATGGGGTAAGAAGAAGGGAAATGTCTGAGACTGGGATAAAGGTGGGGGCAGGGCAGAGGCAATAACAAACAATCGAGAAAGAGGCAGAAGAAGGCAGAGATAGAGGCTCTCCTTTCTGTGTTTCTGCACCTTTTCTATCCATGAGCCTTCAAATCTAGCAGATACTGGCCATGCTTCAAAAAAGATCTTCCCGTATTACTGATGAGCCAGTTTTCACTTTTCCATTTATCCTGCTTCGGCCCTTAGGGATAGAAGAGTCCTTAAAATCCCCACATGGAGCATGTTCTGTAGATGTGGATAGCCTTGAGTGTGTTGTGGTGCAGTGAATCAAACAAAACACTGGCCACAGCTCAAACATGCTATGGGTCTCCATTACAAGAATAGTTATAAAAGAGGGAATTCGGCAAGCCCAATCTAGGGGCCCACTTGTTTTAAGTATCATTTGATAGTTCACAATCCCAAAAGAACAAGAAAAAAATGAGAATCATTCCTCTGAATTTGTTATAATAAAATTTGATCAGTGTTTCTAAAGAAAAGAGTGTGTTCACTGGGGTCTTTGTCAGTCTGCTATAGAGGATTTTAAATTGAAAAAAAAAATGCAAGAAGAAAAACAAAGAGGCGAAACTCAGATAAAACTCTTAAGTATGAGATCAGTGATGAACATACCTAGTAATTCACAGGAGAAAATAATCCAGGAGACAGTTGAACATAGCACTTAGGTTCCTAGTTGCTTGAATAACAATATACAAAACATATAATTTGATGTTCATGCAAGAAAACCAACGCCCCTCATAGGCATTATTGCATCTTGGCAAAATAAGATTCCTGAGTGACAGCCCTTATGGAATGCACCACATGTTGCAAAGGGGGCAGCATTCTGTGTCAAGAATGCAAAAACCCCAAATCAAGGGTGGCAGAATGATAAAGAACATCTGGGTAGAGATAAAAGGAAAGAGCATCAAACCGATATTATTGCTGAAGTGGGGGAGGGTGGAGGCGAAGTCTGGTAAAACAGCCATTCCAGAGAGAAGAGAAGAATGGACAGTCACATCCTGACATTGATCACAAATCTGGCAAAGAAACAAAGGCAAGATGCAGAGGTGATGAAGGATGGTGCTTATCTAGACATCTCCAGGAAGTCAGTCAGCAAAAGTAAAGCACTGGATACATCTTACTGACAACCTCATCTTTTAGAAAGCAGAAAAAGCAATGAAGGGAATCACTCCTTAGGAACTAATTCTGACAAGCAAAGAAAGTACTGGTTGGCAAAGTGGAAATGATAGAATCCTTGAGGAGGGGAGAACCAGCATATTATCTTACAGTTTGTGATAACCAATGATAACCAATGCTCTGAATCCTGAGCAAATCTAGATATATGGCCTAAACTAAAAGAAGACAGATTTCAAGAGGTTCAGAGAGAAGACAGGCATGATCTTATAGTCAGAGACTGGGGAAGCAAAGAAGGACGTTAGGCTTTTAAACACACAGGTCTGAGAAACTAATCATGAAGGTGACAGAGAGGCAGCTAAGGAAACCATTCTGGCAGCTCAACCAGCTCTCAGAAAAAAGGAGATATTTTAAAGGCATCATTTATAAAGAATGGAAGGACCAACATGTAACCATAAACAAATGAAAGCTAATACCAAGGGAATAAAGTAAAGCTTGTGAAAACTGCCAACCAAAGTGAAAATAGGTTTTCTAAAGTTATGCAGGGAGCAACAGAAAGATTGGGGGACAATACTATGAAGCCTTTAGAAAAGAGGCAGAAAGCAAGGCTTCTCAGGTCTTTTCTCTGTTGTGGCAGGTCTGTTTCTCTGTCTGCCCTGCAATCCTCCCTCATTTCATGAGGTTGTAATGGGTCTGTCAGCCACAGTCCCCGCTCTTCCCTGACCGTCTATGAACATGGAACCAAACAGGACCAGTCAGGTGCTCCTCATGAGATTTGGTACATGAATACTGAGAAAGCCTTTCTCATCCTTTGGGATTTAATCCAAACCCAGTAGCTCTCTTCTCTACCATGTGGAAAGTTCATCCACAAAAGGAATCAGAACCTAGGTATTGCAAGATACCTCAGCTCCTGATGACATCCTCTGAATCCCTGAATCCAGCCAGGATTGAAACAAGCTTTACCCCTAAATCCCCCGGCTCTGGGAGCCAAGGAATTCCTTTTTATCCTAAGAGAGTTTAAATTGAATTTCTTGTATTTGTAATCAAAGGAGTCCTGAGTAATACACTAGTTGAGAAGTTTAATTGTCAGATTAGAAAAGAGAAAGCAAATGTTGGGAGGAGAAAATTAAAGTCCAAGCTAGATACGGAGGTTGAAAAAAATGCACCTTTCAAAGGATTTTGGTTCCATCCCATAAAACCAAAAGAAGGCTCAGATGACATCAGTGAACTGTAAATAGTCATCTTTGAAGAATTATGGAAACAGAAGTCTTGCTGGCAGGTGGGAAAAGGGCAAATAAATGTTTCCATTTTCAAAAAGGTGAAAGAAGTTAAATTCTTTAAACTATATGCCAAAGAGATTAGATGGATCCCTAACAAAATGTTAGAGTATAAAAGGTGAGTAAATACTTAGGAAGCAAAGAGGTAATCATTAAGGACTAGTATAGGTTCATGAAGTTCAGTTCAGGCCGGGATTATGTCATTTCCTTTTTGAACTACATTTACCAGAGAGATCCAGGGGAATATTCATTATGCCAAGCACTATGTGAGGCACTGTCCTGATAGAGTAGAGTATTACGTGTGATGGTTGCAGTCATAACTGGTTTGCTTTGTTAATTATAATAATACCCACAATTCATTGACAACCTATTGTGTCTCAGAATATACACGCATATATGTGTACATGTACTGCACACCACACATACATGTGATACACATAGGCACACATATGTGCAATATATATAAACATGTGAACATATACACGCAAATGTGTGCACACATATGCACACATACAAATGCTATAAACACTATAAACGTGTGTGTATGCACATATACATACTTCTACACATAATACGCACGGGCATATACACATGCACGTATGTACCCAAACATGTCACATGTATACGCACTATGTACACACATATACCCACCAAACACATTTATTCATATAATACATATACACATGCATATACACGTATATCCACATGTACACCAGAACAAAAATCTAATGTGGGCAATAAACATCCCCATGCTGCAGAGAAACCTAGAGTGAGGCAATTTGTCCAAGGTCACAAAACTAGTAACAGCAAATCATGAATCTGAAGCTAGAATTTTCTGACTCTATTCTCTGTCAATTACGGGTATTTCTGTGTGTTGTTACACAGTATATACTAACTAAAATAAAGGGATGACAAACTGAGGAGAGGCCTAAAGTAGCTGGGCCTCTTCACCTTTCAAAAATGTGAATGATAATAGAGGCAGCAGTACAATCAAATCTGAAAATAACTCCGAAACATATGTAATATGTTAGTGAAAGAATTGGAATCTGAGCAGGAAATGATAATAAGAAAATATCATGGAGAGTTCTCAGACATAGGCTACACAACAGCGCAAGTTAGGAATTTTACTTGACTCCGAGTTCAAGGAATTAACAGTGACAAGTTGCTGCTATCCACACTGTTTTGAGACTTGAGTGTGAAATTGGAGAATTTTAAGTGTTCCAGAAGTCCGGAGTCCCAAGCCGGCATTTCCTACTCATTGTGGCAGATGAACAAGAGAGGGTCTGCATCTATATTAGTGTTCCATTGCTGCTATAACAACTGAACACAAACTTGGTGCTCAAAAACCACGTACCTTTATTTTCTTATAATTCTGGAGGCCAAAAGTCTGAAATGGGTCTCCTTAAGCTAAAATCAAAGTGTCAGGAGGGCTGCATTCCTTCTGGAGGCTCTAGGGGAGAATCTATTTCCTTGCCTCTCCCAGCTTCTGGAGACACCCACATCCCTTGTCTTGTGGCCCCCTTTGGACAAACGAATCACTCTGACTTCCGTCTGCTTTCACTCTCACATCTTCGTTCACTCTCCTAGATTGCTTTTCCCTTATAGGGACCCTTCTGATTACACTGGGCCCACCAGAATAATCCAGGGTGATCTCTCCATTTCAAGTTCTTTAACTTCATTACATCTGCAAAATCATTTTGCTGTATAACGTAGTCACAGTTTCCAGGGATTAGGACATAGACACCCATGAGGCCATGATTCTGCGGGGGCCACAGCAGCCTATAGGAATTCTGAGCTACACTACAACAGTCAGAGGGAGTGTCCTGTTGCCTTCTTTTCTTTAGCCTCTATCAAAGCTAAGAGGACAGATGTTTTAGTTTATTGGTGAAATATCCACAAAGCTTAATCCATTAGACCTCGAAGAGGAGAAAGTTTCAGGAAAATCCTTTAACTCAGGATTATCAGGATTATCCTCAGACTAGATGAAATGGAGGGATACAGAGAACAAACAAGATTGTTTAAAAAAAAATTCTCCCCCTCAGTGTGGTTGTGCAAAAATCCTATAGAAAGATAACAAGATCTCTGGCTTACCTTGTTTTATTATTTTTTAAAGATTTTATTTATTTATTTGTCGGAGAAAGAGAGAGAGCACAAGCAGGGGGAGCGGGAGAGGGAGAAGCAGGCTCCCCACTGAGCAGGGAGACCGATGCGGGGCTCAATCCCAGAACCCTAGGGCCATGACCTGAGTCGAAGGCAGACACTTAACTGAGCCACCCAGGCATTCCTGGCTTACCTTGTTTTAGAAACAGTTTTAATTTTAATATTTTCTCTCCCCTAAGAAATTAAAATTATTATTTGATAAGGCATCTGCGAAGTTCAGGCCTTCGAGGGAAGATTTCCCCCAAATCTCCTATACCAATACTCAAAAAATAATAATCAGGGAAGTAAAGAGGATGTGACCTTATTTGAAACCTAACTTGGTGAAGTGAGTCACAAAAGCTACATCAAGAAAAATATTTTATTTAGTACAGTTTTACAAAAACATCTGCCTCTTTGACATGCTTCTCATTTGTTTCTGCCAACACCAGCAATAGCCAATCACAGATTTTTTTTTCACTTTATTATAATGCCAAAAGACTAGCCAACTGTGCCTATTCCCTTCCATGGCCCAACTTGCTTATTAGAAATTATAGTTACTATATTCCATATTCAGATGAACTCAAGTCTGAACATTGAAGGACATTTTGATTGGAAGCCATGGGAACTATAAAATAAGGCATGTAAGGTTTTTACATTGTGGTCACTAGTATATGAGGAAAAAACTGTATTTTCCCCAACCAGTGAAGGCCAGTTGTTAACCCCTTGTCTAGAGGCAACCCAGGTATTTCAGTATCATTAGCCACAGAGAATGAATGCCTACCAAATTCAAAATAGATACCTGGAAATACACTGTCTACAAATTAAAAAAAAAAAACAAAACAGTATTCTTCTTATTACTATATCTACAAATAAAATACAGTATTTTTATTATTACTATCTGATTCTGATGAAGCTAATATATTTCTTCTTGTTTTATCAGCAGAACGTTGAGATTGTTAACTTTTAATTTTAGCAATCATAAGATGAGGAAGTCATCCTATAGGTCTCAAAAGAAAGGAGTAAATCTATTAAGACATCAAATCACCACAGATGAAATTAATCATGAAACAATGACTCCTAGGACCTTTTATAATATGTTTATAATCTGTATGCATTACAAGTCTTTTTCATGGAAGGGTATATAAGATTGCATGATGTCAATGTAGTTTTTTTTTTTCTTCAGCAGATATAGAACTATTAACTTGAATATATTTTATTTAAGAATAATTTATGGAAGTACAAGAAAAGGAATGTGATGCCAAAGTTAAATTAAACCTGAGTGACCTCTATCTTCAATTTTGCTTCATTGATTCCCCCTATATAGCATTGCTGCTGCGACCAAACTTATCTGTACTCCCTCCTGTGTTATAGACCAATAATTAAGGCCTTGCTCATCAGCTCAGTGGAAGGAGGGCTAATCAAAATAGGCTCCTCAGCTGTACACTCTCCTCATCTTTGCTGAGTTCTGTAAGCGGCTACTGAGCTACAGGAAGGGTCTCATGTATCTATTATTTTAATTTAACCAACATGTAATAACTGATTACTCTGGTAAGGGTCTGAAAGACTCAGAAAACTAAGACCTTTTAGAAATTCTTTTTAAATTTATTTTTTATGTTAGATACAATAAATTCACTCTTTGTGGTATACAATTCTGAGTTTTAACAAATGCACAGTCATGTATCTACAACCAAAATCATGATAGGAAATAGTTTCATCAACTCAAAAAGTTTCTTCATGGGGAAAAGACATGTGCCCCCCCCCCAGACCCTGAGCTCCTAGCACCCACTGATCTATTCCTCCATTTTTGTAGCTTTGCCTTTTCCATAATGTCATATAAACGGAATCACTTAGTCTATAACCTTTTGATCTGGCTTCTTTCAGATAGCAGAATACATTTGTGATTTATCCATGTCGCTGCATGTATCAATAGGTTTTTTGGTTGTTTGTTTGTTTGTTTTTGGGGGTTTTGGGGGTTTTTTTAGTTTTATGTTATGGATGTATTACAGTGTTTTTTTTGTTTGGTTGTTTTTATGGTAAGAACATTTAATGTGAGATCTACCCTCTTAATAAAATTTAAGTGCACAATATAATATTGTTGTACAGCAGGTTTCCAGAAGTTATTCATCTTATTTAACTGAAACTTTATGCCAATTGATTGATAACTCCCCATATCTCCCTCCCTCCAGCACTGGCAACCATCATTCTTCTCTTTGATTCTATGAATCTGACTCTTTTAGAGACCACATGTAAGTGGATTCATGAGGTATTTGTTTTTCTGTGACTGGATTATTTCACTTAGCATAATGTCCTCAATTATCAAATCATAATCATTTTTTTAAAGATTTTATTTATTTGAGAGAGAAAAAGAGAGACACAGCACAAGCAGGGTGGAGGGGCAGAGAGAGAGGGAGAAGCAGACTCCCTGCAGAGCAGGGAGCCCAAACAGGCTAGATCCCTGAGATCACAACCTGAGCCAAAGGCAGACGCTTAATCGACTGAGCCACCCAGGAGCCCCCAAATCATAATCATATTTAGCATAAAATAACATCATAAAAATCACAATGATTTTTAGCACTTTGAGGATAAAAGTTTACTTTCCAATTATAGCACATTCTCTTTATTCCTATTTTCCCGCTTTATTTAAAATTTTATTTTAAAAAATGTTCCACTGCACTTCCACTGTAGGAAGTACATGTATACACAACCATATACATACTACACTATCTGGTATGTCTGTTACGACTATGTAATCTTAGGCAAATTACTTAGCTTCATTAAGTCTCAGTTTTCCTAATCTATAAAATAGGGAAATAATACTTTTTAGGGTATGTTTAGGTATCTCCAGACACTGTCAAATGTTTTCTGAAAAGCAAAATCGCCCCAGGATGAGAACCACTGATTTAGGCAAATTGTTGGTTGTGACTACAAAAATAAGCAAAAAACAAACAAACAAAAAATCATGTTTCCCAAAAGAATTTTTAGTATTCTTTTTTTTTTTTCCCCTATGCCACTTGCTAAGTTATAAGACCTTCTGCCATCTTGCTTGAATAAACTATAGAAGTTTTATTAAGGGCTTTTTTGGATGAAGCCTCAGGAAAGAAAGTCTATACTAACTGTTTCCTTAGCTTTTTCTTTTCAATTTATAAAAACAATTGTAAATTATTACAGTGATTTTTGTCTTTTCCCAAAAAATTCACAAATCACACACACATACAAATACACACACACGATCAATGCTAAAAAAATTTGAGTTTAGAGTTCTTTAAAAACTATAATGAATTTAATTTTACTCTTTGCCTTATTCCAAAAAGGATATAATATAATTTTTATTAATATGCTTTCTAAAAATTAACTTATAGAGAAAATAATTTATAAAAGTACTTCTCACTTTTAATTCTTTGGTATTTGACTTTGAAGTAGATAGTAACATTGGTGTATAAGGTGATGTTGTGCAGCTTGCCTTTGAATAATTGTCAGCCACAGTGAGTTATTTTGCAGTGTCTCAATCTGCAAGTAAAATTGTTATTTCTAAGAGACTACTTACCATAAGCAATCAAAGAATCTATTTGGCCATCTGGTATACTAACTTAGTAAAATATTAAGTTCTTCATTATTTGTAAAGATAAAATCAAAAGCTTATAATCCACTATTCAAAAGATTAGCTAGGTCTACCTTTGTTGATATGAAATAATGTCCAAGAGATATTGTTAAGTGAAAAATCCAAGTCACCAAGGTGTTACATGTGTGTGTATGTTTTTGTTTAGAAAAAAAAAATGTGTGTGCTTGTGTGCATAAGAATGAGCATAAGTGTAGAAGGATACAAACCAAACTGAACTTAGGAAAAGAGTTAGAAGCATGGGAAGAACACAATAATCTTGTGAAAATGAAAATTTGTTCAAAATCAGTATTCAAAGCTCTTCCGTATATATTTGCTATTTACATGTAACTCATTAACTATTCCTTCTCTTCCATATTTATGGTAAGAAAATATGTCACAATGCAAGTGGTCAAGAACTGTTGGATTGGTTTAATATAGTTGGTTATAATAGCATTTAAAATGTGGTTCCTATCTATAGATTAATAACATATGCATCTAAAAAGGATATTAGAAAAATACTCTGAAAAACATTCATAGTGGTTATCTCTGGCTGAATCACAAGTGTACTTTATGTGATTTTGCTTGTCTGTATTTTATTTTTTAATGAATGTGCATTACTTTTATAATGAGGGGCTAAAAATAAAGGACAAGGATTTGAGGAGTGGGGGATGGAATGAAGAAGCAGTTCCAGAACACTGAAAAGTGTGTCAGAAAATGCTGTGTGAATAAGCGTTCTTAAAATGTGTAAGATCAGTTTTGAAATTTGTCTCAGAGGTACTTGTCAAGAGCTGCTGAAGGAACTGAGTCATACTTTCACAGGAATCTCTTGGTAAAGGAGGAGAATAAATTCCAGGAGATAAAAACAGGTTGGTGGAAAATGGCTCCTGGGGATTTGTTCTCTTTTGGGTATGAGTTTTATTTCAGTTCAAGATTTTTATATTATATATGGACATGGAAGTATACCCTCATCTGATTAGAAAGATAATTTGCACCGGATTAAATCCAAGAATTTATTTGCCATTTGAATGAGTTTCCAGAGAACTCGTGCCACTCTTTTCTTTACCATGCATAGACCTTATTTGGAAAACAATCGGTGTCCCAGGGAAGTAAACACAGCCCTTGAAATTGTGTCTCAGGGTTGGAGTGGATGCTTTCCTGCCTTGTTTATTCTCTTGGTGCACTGGCTACAGTTCCTTCCCTTGCCTTCAGCTCCCTCTCCTCCTTTTCTTTCTACCTTCTCCAGCTGGCAAGCTGTACAAAAAGCCATGATTTTTAAGATTGTGTATGATATGTGAGCCCTCAAACTCCTCAAAAGAGGTTTCTAAATGTAGTTAATAAATATATAACAGATGCTTAAGCTATATTATTATTTCTAATACCTTATCATTTCTTCCGAACACCGTAATTACAAGACTAAGAAGTAGAGCAATTTGGTCAAGGAAGGATAGAGAGTCATAAAAATACTACAGAATTTAATTTGATCTTAGGCTGCATTTAAAAGAAGCACAGATAGGAAGTTTTGGCTGAGGTAACCCCATATGTACGATGTTGGGTTCCAAAGTGAGCTGTTAGACCAGTGAGCAGAAGTTTCTAATGTAATGACCTAGGACAGATTCAGAGGCTCTAAAGTCCATAAGAAAGATATAAAAAGGTATAGGAGTAGTAAGTAAGAGTAGATTTGTGAAGAGATCTTTTGGGGAGAGCAGCTTCGGCACTTTGAATCTCTGCTCCCAGCCTCACAGCAGCAGGTGGGACACTTCTCCCTTAGCCTAAAGCACAGAGACCAGGGCTTCAGTAGGACCTGCGGAGAGCTTCACGTGCATTTGCTGGGTGTCAGGAAGCATGCCGTGCTGGTGCCAGAGTTGCCTCGGGATCTACAGAGGAGAGGCCTGAGGGCAGAGTCAGGAGAGAGACACCACTGCACTGGAATTTGTCTGAACTTCTTGAGTTTCACCAAGGTAAAGAATAAATATGTGTTTTCCGGAGAGCCGATGTGGCCATTTTAGATGGGAATTTGCCCAAGAGATCTTCATTCAGAGAATAAGAGACCTCAAACAAGGGTCTGTGTGGAATGAGCCATGGAAAAACCAGAGTCTGAGGTTGAGATCTAAAGCAGCAGCTGAAAAGCCATGAAAAACCAGAGTCTGAGGTTGAGATCTGAAGCAGCGGCTGGATTATTCTCTGGGGTGGGACCATCCTATGCATTGTAGGGTGTTGAGCAACATCCCTGGTCTCTCCCCACTCCGTGCCAGGAGCCCCTCTTAGTTGTGACAACCACAAATGTCCCCAGACATTGCCCAATTTGGGTATTGGATTCAATACCTAAATCACTTGAATTATGAGTATTCTGGTGGACCAGCAGGGAAACCTCTCAAGAATCCACAGAAGTGCCCAGGAGAGAAAAATAAAGCTTTTCCATCTTCCAGACCTAGAGAACATCCAGCTAGGAGTATTTTTTATAGGAGTAAACATCAAGTGAGTAATAGGAGTAAACATCAAGTGAGAAATACCCTATCCTCTTACTTCTTTATCTATCCCCATCCTACCTCCCACCATCAGTAGACCCTGAAGAAACCAGAAAGAGCAGCTAGTAGGTTGATAGAGAAGGAGGTAAGCTGAGACAAATAGTCAACAACACCACTTTCTAGAAGGCAGGCCACTTGCCTACAGTCAAGCCCTAGCTCAGAGAAGGAAGTCTTAACTTGGAATGAAGACCTAAAGGTTGCTATTTTAATTGCCAATTTAAGATGGTATTTGTTGAATTACATTGGCCAGATACCTCGATATTACCTTAGAATGGATAGAAAACTCAGGAACCTGATAGATTTGTTTTATTCGAAGGGAAGAAAAGAACTTCCACTATTGAAATATTTTAAAGGGACATTAGAAGATAGAAAAAAACAAAAAACTTACATTTTGATTATCTCACAAAGTTTGCTTGTTCAAAATAACAGGGACAATAAGTTTCAGAATAAAGGACATGATCGTGTTCTTAGCAGTGCTCAGACCAGGATTATGTTCTATTCTGTATGATGTTCCTAAAGGAGGATGTTGGCAGAGCTACCAAGATGGAGAAAGGATGCAAAAATCAAATTACAAAAGAGACAACCCAAGGAACTCAACTATTCAGGCTGGATAAAATGTAGGTAAGACACAATAGCTTATTTAATCTCTACTAGTAGCCTTGCATATGGAAAACAGACCAGAAAAAAATTCTATGTTGGTCCTGAGGGTCAGATAATGACCTGTGGACAAATTTTAGTACAAAATGAAGAGACATATATAATGCAAGTATTTAAAAACAAATGTTTTTAATTGTTTTGGATTGTTTTGTACTGCAGTGTATTTCTCATTATTGGTTGTTTAAGCTGAGGCTGGATGACATTTGTCATGGTTCTTACACAGAGGATCCATTAATCATTTTGTTCTGGGTCAAATTGCTAAAGACAAATTTGTTTTAAGACAGTTTGCCAATTGACCAATCCACCAAATGGCCATTTCACTGAAAACCAATTCACCCAACACCAATTTGCCGCATCTACTTGTTTCCTTTAACAATTTCATTTTAGTTGATGAGTTTTCATTTTATCATCATAACAGAGCACCTTAAGTAATATTTAATTGATCGCTGCCCTAGTTCTTTAGGTCTGAGAGAGGAGAAACTGAGGAGCAGAGAGAGGATGCATTCTCAAATATATTCTTAAATATAATTCTAAATATAATGAATTATTACAATTATAATCTTTTTAAAAAATACTATTATTCCTCTTGCAGACCCTCATTCTCTTCTGCTTCTTTCCCTGTCTCTTTCTCTTAGCCTTCAGCTGCAGCACCTAGGCACTAGGTGGAAACAAATGGAGCATGTTTTAGGCATTGATTTTAACACCCCTCTTTTCCTTCCATTTTAGAACTAATTGAGAGATAGATAAAAGTGGAGTATCTCAAGTGGAGATCAAAATATTATCTTTATTCTTAGTAAGCTATGTTTGAGGATATGGCTCAAATCTGGCCAAATGGGGCCAAACTGCAGGCCACAGGTCTTCCCACCGGAAACAAGATTTCACAGCACTATTCCCACATCCACAAAATTAGAGCATGCCAATCCCCAGCCTCTAGAGCACTATCACAGGCAAAAGCATAATCCTAGAACCCAGAGCCCAGGAAATTCAGTGGTACCTGAGAGAAAGGGCATAAACAGAAAAAGATGTTTTGGTTTATTCTCATAGAATACCATCAGTTTTAGGCCAGTGATTTGGAGCTCAAGACTCGACATTTTTTTTTTTTTAACTCTGTTGGAGAAATCTCCCGTTAAGTGGTTAATTCTGACTTTACATATAATCTTACAATGGCTGCCTATTTCACTCAAGGTAAAAGCCAAAGTCCTCACAAAGGCCTACTGAGCTTTCTTATGCTAACACTTCTCTGACCTTATCTCCTCCATTTCTCCCCCTTCCTGGGAAACTGCTCCAGCCACACCAACTTCCTCACTGTCCTCAAATATACCCACCCTTGCCTATCTGAAGGTCTTTACCCCCGGGACAATTAGAGTAGCTTAAGTTAGTCTGTATATCCATGACCCTTTGTGTATATGTATATATAATATATACATACAATTCATATGCATATACACATTATACAATATTACATGTATCATGTTACTACATTAAATGTATTATATGTTAATACATATGATATTGTTAATTTTTAAACTCTTAAAGGGTAGGAACCACATTTTCAGACCATTAAGTGCCTTGTATCATGTCTGATGCAAAGTTAGATAAATGGGTTAATGAATAAGTAAATGAATGAAAGAGAATGAATGAATGAATGAATGAATGAATGAATGGAATGTTTCTATGTCACCCATTGCAAATACTATCAGCAAAGTCCCCAGTGGAAGTTGTAACTCTCATCTGGACAGTATAAACTACTGCTGTCCAGAAACCCCGGGTCCTTACCTAAAATCAAGTTGCTCAAAATCATTCATGGATTTGAGTCCATTTTAACCTGGATGCCCGTCAACGACATCACCCTTGGCCCACCATTTTACCATGTGGAATCACCATTATTCCAGAATCACTAATCCATCTCAAGTTCTTTTAGTCCTGCTATTGTGAAGCTTAAATACAGCCATATTGTATAGTTTATAGGATGTATTCTACATGTTGAAGGCATTCATCACATTGCTGCTGCTGTAACTAGCAGTCACCAGATCCAGTGATCACCTAGCCTGATAGCTCTCCTCTTGCTCCAGAACAAATAGTAATACATCTTAAGCTCTTCTTAACACTAACCTAAGGATCTCCAATTCACGGTTCTCTGGATAGGCCATACTCACCTGAGTCACTGAGATCCCACCCCCATCCAGTAAGACTTGGTCCTTGTCATGAAGATGGCACACCTTCTCAGTAAGTCTATGACAGTAGAAAGCAAATGAGCATAATTAGCATGACCATTTCTTAGCACCCAACCCCATGCTCTATCTCTGATGACATCTGTAGATTAGATAGAAGAAGCCACTTATCTTCTACCATGGGTAATTCAACTTTAGGTGAGAGCATACAAAGGAGTCTTTGAATCCCTCTCATTTTCCATGGTGTACACATTAAAGAGATTAATTTATAGGGGCACCTGGGTGGCTCAGTTGGTTAAGTGACTGCCTTCAGCTCAGTTCATGATCTCAGGGTCCTGGGATCAAGTCCCACATCAGGCTCCCTGCTCAGGGGGGAAGACTGCATCTCCCTCTCCCACTCCCCCGCTTGTGTTCCCTCTTTCGCTGTCTCTCTCTCTCTCTGTCAAATAAATAAATAAAATCTTTAAAAAAAGAGAGATTAATTTATATATTTATGTATATGCACATGTATTATGTATGTTTGTATATTTATGTATGCATATATACACACATAAATATATATTCATGCATATATATATATATCCCAAAGTAAAAAATAACTTCCTGGATAATATTTTCAATTTTCTTACTTCTTTCACCAAATTTGTAAGCCCTATATCTTTTCTTCTTTTATAATTCTTTTGTAATATTTCACAGATTATCTAAATTACACAAGTGCTTTTCTCTAAGTCTGAATTTTGTCTTTAATGACTCATTCCTCCATTCATCCATTTGAAATTAGTTTATTTTCTCTTTATTTGCTCTCTCTACCCTTCCCTGAAATGAGTCACCCCAAACTGTGTCAGAGATACTTTTTAAAAACAATAAATCAAATCAAAAGCAGAAGCCAGTACTTCTGACTTCTACAACTTCTCATAGATCTGTTTAACAGAAAATTACAGTATATGCTGATAGATATCATCCACATTTGTGAGTTGCCTATGTGTTCATGGAATCATGAAAATTAGCATTGGCATCTTGGAGGGTCTAAGTCCATCCTTCATTTGACATAGAAGCCAATAAAGCCCAGAGAAGTTTTATGAGTTCTCCAAGGTCGTACAGCAGATAGACAAAGCCAAAACTGGAAGCCAGATATCCTAAAGACTAAATGTTCTTTCTACTCTAAAAGGTTGCCTTCCCCGGTAAAGACAAAATATATAACTTCTAAGGTTGAAATTTTACCAAGACAGCCCCTTCTCAGAGTTACATTATAGGAAAAGCATATAATTGGGGTTCTCTTGTGGTACAGGTGGGGCTTTAGGACATATGTGACAAAACAATAATATTTGGGGCAAAATTCAAAGGTCTCAAGCTATTGTTGCTACATTATACTTAAAATGAAAAATGATTTGGTTGAGCTAAATACTATAAAATATAATTATAGTCCTTGGGAACAACTCAGCAGAACTGGAGCTATATTTTTCTGTCTTAGCTCACCAAAGTCCTGGAATACATTCAACAGAGATTGTATAACAAGTGGTACACATTATTTCCTTTAGATTCTAGCTCTCAGTGATCAGAAAATGTGACTGTTTTGGAATCATTAATAATCAGTGTTGTTTGCCAAAATTTAATTGTTCATGCGTTAATGAGTATTGAATAAGGCTGGGCACTAGTTATTTCTCTCCGTGTATGTCAGTAAATACTTACGGTTCTCTTACTGTAGCCTATGTATTTCTGTCTTGGGGAGATAAAACTACTGTTCCAAACCACCAGCTTTTCCAATTTAATCTCAATCTGACTTTTTGTCATCTTTATTTTTAGTTTATAAACTGCTTGAGAAGGGACTTTTTTTTTTTTTTCCTCTTGATTCCTGGCTAGAGTTGAAACTGAGTTTACGGAAATACCTCGAGTGGTTATTTCTATCCACACTGAAATGAGAAATTTAGAGATGTTTAGCCGAATATTCAAATGTTTCAGCTTTTACCCTTCACTATTAATAATGCCATCATCTGTCTTTCACACAAAAATCTTTCTCTAACTTCACACTTGAAAATTTTGTTTCTTTTCCATTTTATTTCCTTATAGAGTCTTCCTGGAGTGAGTCATAACATATTGAGGTCATGTCAGTTGCATCCTGTTACACAGAAGGATGTTTCATCCCAAAATGTCCTAAAATGTACCACCAGATCCACTGACATGTGTATCAGTCTTAAAATGGGGCCATTTGTGCTAAAGATCCCAAGTGAGGGGTGACTGGGTTCAGAGTCTTCAAACTGTTATTCCCATTCAGGACAAAACCATACAAAAGGAGATAAGGAAATTCCTTATCACCTTAGACTTTAGTCTACTCTGTAAGAATTCACTTAATTTTATAATGGTAAGTGGCAGTCACAGAAAAGCAGTCTAAGTCTCCAAAATTAGCTTTTAAAAGCTTCAGCTTTAATCCCAAATGACTTTTCACTCATTTTAACCAGTTTAAATTAAGATATGCACAGCTGAAAAAAATGAGTTATAAATTACATAGCCAACATGAGATTACTAGTGTTCTACCAAATTATTCACTATCTACTCATAAAGTAAGGTTGTGTCATTTCTCATGTGGGTGTAGCTGAGTTAGGAAGGGGTTCCACAGTTTCGACTTCATCCTCTAGTTGATGTGCCTCCTCCATCATGGACATACCGTATCCCAGTCCTCATAAATCTCACTGTGGATTCCTGAACATACCAATTATCTTACTACAGGGAATAATCAGACTTGTCAAGGTTTCTTTATGTTCAAGTAGAATTCTGATTAAAATAGAGTTTTTGCTGAAACTTAGCAATGTATTTTGTTTTATATAGACATTTCAGTTGGAATAAATGCATTCGAGAGTCTCAAATCTTTGGGAGTTTTTACAGCTTACATTGACCCTTCAACTCCCTTCTATCCTGCCTTCACTGCTTCCTGTAGTAGTCATAGACTCACACAATTTTCAGGCTGGAATAACCTTAGAGATTGGTCATGTAGTTCAGTTCTTCACTTTATAGAAAAGGAAAGCTAAAGCCCACAGGGTTTAAGAGATATCACCAACATGATCCAACTAGCTAAGGGTAGATCCAAAATAGAACCCAAGATTCTGAACTTTTTTTCCCCTCACTTACCTCTCCATTTACCCATCACTGGCTTTTACTGTGCTCACTCTCTTGCCAACATTCTCAATTCTCTTGACCGTTGACTTTTCCCTTCATGGCACCCACCTAGCAAAGCACCAGTTATAGTTAGTCCAGTGCTCAATCTGCTGAGTGTTGTTGGGGAAAATCACCCAACTGGAAAAACTGCTGCCACTTTAATTTCAGTGCATCTAGGATATTGATAATGCCCAGACACTGTTCCATAGTTCCACAGTTCCATGAGTGCTAACCTTCCATAGTCAGGACTCATGTTTGGCACAACAGTGTTTCCATACTTTCTCCACTCTTCTCAAACCTCTGATCAGTTGAGCAACCTGGCCTCTTACCTTCCTTAGAAAATACAATGAATCCAATTTACTGCAGTCAAACCTCCAAACTGACTCATTTGCCATCTATTCCTTCTTTGCACTTCTTATTAAAATGAATGTTTTCTGGGGTGCCTGGGTGTCTCAGTCAGTTAAGCATCTGCCTTTGGCTCAGGCCATGATTTCAGGGTCCTGGGATTGAGCCCTGCATGAGGCTCTCTACTTAGCAGGAAGTCTGCTTCTCCCTCTGTTCTGTCTCCCGCTGTGCTCTCTCTCTCTCTCTCTCTCAAATAAAAAAATAAAATGTTTTTTTAAAAAATGAAAAATAAATAAAATGAATGTTTTCTATTTAAACCTAATCTCTGTGTTCATACTTCGGATAACATCCTCTCCAGGACTCCCAAAGCATTTGTTCTACTGTATTTCTTCTTTCACAAATTTTCACCACTCCCACTGTCTTCTTCCCATATATATTTAAATGTATTCAACCATCTTCATTTGTCTAACACTCCTCATTATCCTCATTCTTGGATCCTCTCCCTTTGTCAAGCCCTTAAATCTTGACATTCCTGGGCATCTATCATGAATAATTTATTTGACCCATATTCCTGAACAATCCCAACAAATCCCATGGTTTTTACTTCATATTTTCATGCTGATGACTCCCAAGTCTACATTGCTATCTCTGCTTATTCTCTTTCATATTCTCCTCTCTCTGTCTGTCCCTCTCTCTCTCCCCTCTACTTCCCCCCAAGTGATTTGTATATATGGGCCCCAGAGATACCTCCAAATCAGCATGTCTAAAACTAAATGCATGATGTGACCTTCCCTCACGAATCTGCTCCTTCTTCTTTTTTCCTTGTAACCATCAAAAGACACCATGATCCAGTGCATATTATCTTTAACTCCCAGTTACCAAGTGTATATTATAAAATATTTAGTTCAAAAGTTTAGAGAACGGTGTTGGTCCTTGCTCTGTAAATTAGTCCCTGCATGATCTTGAGCAAATTGCTTAAGATTTCTAAGCTTCAGTGTCACCTTTCAAAAAATAGAAATATAAATAGTGACTATTGAGAAGTAAATAAAATAATGCAAATATGACATCCAACACATAGTAAGCATTCAATAATTTTTGCCTATGGCTATAAATACCATAATTATTAGTAGTATTATTATAATCAGTACATATCTCAAATCAAAGTCCACTCCTCTATGTGCCTTGTGTCACAAGCCTAGACAGGTCTTTCTCATCTCTCCTCTGCATCACTCAGAAATTTCCCAACCAATCTCCCGGGCCCCAGTCTTGCCCCCTTCCCCTCCAATCCATTCTCTACATGGTATCCATAAGTGATATGCCAAAAGTTTCAGGTTCTTTCTTTTTCTAAGTACATTCAATGGCTTCCCATTGCTACTCAAGTCCAAATTTCTTAGAATGGCTCAAGAGTTCCTTTATCATCTGGCTCCCATTTACTTCTCTAGCCTCATCTCTTGGTTTTCCTGATATTCACTGTTCATAACTAAGCCAAAATGATCTTGTTAAAAATTACCTAAACTCTTCAGGCCTCTCTCATACCACAAAAGCAATTTCTACCTGGAATACTCTGTGTACTCATATGACCTTGCTAACTCCTACCTCCTACCCATATTTCAGACCTCAGTTTATGTGTCTTTTTTCAAGAAAGCGTTAGCTAATCTTTACCTCACCTACTCTAGGTTAGCAACTTTCCTATCTACTCATATAGAGCTACTTAATCTTCTACTATAGAACTTACCATACAGCATTCTACCTATTTATTTACTTCATGGTATTAGTTTCCTAGGGCTATTGTAAAAAAAAAAAAAAAAAAAAAAAAAAGTACCATAAACTCGGTAACTTAAAAAAAACAGAAATTTATTTACAGTTCTAGAGGCCAGGAAACCAAAATCAAGGTTTTAGCAAGGTCACACCATCTCTGAAATGTATGAGGGAGAACCCCTCTTTACCTCTTCCAGCTTATGGTGGTTCCTGGGTTTCCTTGGCTTCCAATCTCTGGGTTGGTCGTCACATGGACTTCTTTTCTGTGTCTGTCTTTTCCTCTTCTTATAAAGACACCCTAAATCCAGAATGATTTCATCTCAAGATCCTTAACTAATTATATATGCAAAGTCACTATTTCCAAATAAGGTTGCATTCTTACATTCCTGAGGACATGAATTTTGGGTTCTATTCAACCCGTTACACTTGTCAGTTTTATCCATGGGACTATGGACTTGGGAAGGGTTATATCCACATTGACCATCACTGCAGGGTCAGCTTGGCACATGATATATACTAAGAAGTCATTGCAGAATTAATACTTCCTTCGTCTCCATTTTTACCCAGCTTCTCTACCACATTATCATCCCATCAAACAACCACAGTGCTCATTTCCACTTAGTCCTTTAAAATTGACTCATGCTTCAGCCTGAAAACTAAATAGAGAATATTGAGTTACTCACCTGGAAGCGTTATGTTCTCACATTAGTATTCACAGAGTTCTTTACCTGTTTTTTTTGTAAGAAATTTATAACTTTCTAGCTTGAATTATACTTGAGTATTTCTTTTATGGTATTTTTAAGGGCAAGAATTATATCTTTTTATCTTTATATTCCCCTAGACCACTACCACAAAACTCAACACAGAAGATTTTCACTAAATATTCTCTTAATATGTTAATTTGGTTGCTGACATATAGGTTGAGCCCTATTAGAAAGAGCTCGGTTTATTCAAAGACAACAGTCTGTTGACTCTCTGACTGCACAAAAGCAAAAAGAAAGTTCCCTCACTCAAAGTGCTAAGCGGTGTTTCTGTTCTTTTGATTTTAAATTTTCTAAAACCTGTAAGTACCAAAGTCTTCAAGTCTTTCATTGAGCTTATCTTCACATTCAGGTAAATTCAGTGATGGCACCCTCAGAGATATACTCAATGTTTGTTATTACTGATTTTTCCAAACCTTTATTAATTTTTTCAAGTTGACATGAGTTTTGCCAAGATAATCATACTCATTCACATATTTAGGTCATAATGTATTATCAAAGTTTCATCAGGAAAATATAAAGTATTCTAGGTATTTTAGGCAAGAAGTAATTTAACAAAGAGAATGTGGTGCTTACAAAACTATTGGAAAGGCAAAGGCCTAAGGAGGCTAACCCAGCACAGGTTTACCCCTGGATTCAGACAATCAGAAAATTACAACTATAACCCTAGTCAGGAATTCAATTTAATTGCCCCCAATGCTCACAGATGTCTGCAGCACTGACACAGGGGATGATAAGCAAAGGAACACCCAGAGATTACCGCAAAACCTCACTTCTACTAATGCCTGGTTATCTGCCTGCCAATACTAGTAAATTAATAATATACTTTCTACTCAGTGGTGTGTAGAAGTAAAGTGCTGATTTGTAGTATTTGCCAGTTTTGTGGAGTAAATACTCCCACTTCCACTGATTTAAAGCCACTGAATGCAGAGCTGGAAAGAGATGCTCACAATTGCTTTCTTTGAGCTTGTATGAGCAAGGTCAGTACGCCACTATTTCTGCCTTTCTTCTACCTTCCCAATATTATACATATGTATTTCATTGATGGAACTTAATACAAATTCAGAACCCTGCTAGCAAAGGAGACAGAGAAATGTAGGGCGCTCAGACTTCCAGTCCCTATAATACAGGATACAGCCAAGGAGGTATCAAGTGTACCAAGGGCCAATACAGAAATAATCTAGTTCACATGATGGACAAAATGATGTTACCTGTGGGAATGCCTGGGTGGCTCAGTCAGTTGAGCGTCTGCCTTTGGCTCAGGTCATGATCCCGGGGTCCTGGGATTGAGTCTGCATCGGGCTCCTTGCCCAGCGAGAAGCCTGCTTCTCCCTCTGCCTGCCGCTCCCCCTGCTTTGTGCTCTCTCTTGCTCTCACTCTATCTATGGCAAATAAATAAATAAAATGTTTTTAAAAAATAATGTTAGCTGTCATTTTTCCCTTTTCATGCAAATAACAAAAACAAATCCTTGGTGATTTCATCTGCATCATGGCTCAGTTCCTAAATGATGCTCAAGCGCTGTATGGCTCATTTGAAAATTAGTGTTTCAGCGGGCACAACAACACTAATTCTAGCTAACATTTATCAAGCCATTATAATGTGCTTGGTATTGTTTGAGGATTTACACGCATTACTCCATTTAGTCTTCACAACAATTTCATGTGTTAGGTTTACTATTATCCTAATTTTACAGATGAGGAAACTGAAAATTTGTGTGGTTGAGTAAATGCCCCAGATCATAGCTGTTGAATAGCAGCATGTTTCAAACTCAAGTTGTCTGACTTTACTTGTCTAAAATGTTTTATCTTAACAGTTTGCAATGTTTTATGAGTTGTTTCTGCTTCTGGGTACCATGCTTGGTATCCAATACCTGATGGCATCAAACATGTCATAGAATCAATATACTGAATTACTTTTAGGACTACATTGTAATAATCATACTGACATTCTGTTGCTATCTGGAAATAAAATAACAAACATCTGTGTAAAAGGGAAAAAATATAATTTACAGTTCATAATAATTTGACCATCAAGTTTCTCCTTTACCTCTGTTCCCATCATTACTGCCCCAGGTTTAATCCCTTTTATTCTTCTAGTTTAGATGAAACTCTTCTTGTTAATGATGTCACTGAGCTTAAAGTACATGAAGAAACAAATAAACAATCTATAATTTTCAAAAGGGAAAAAATATGGTGGAGAAACAAGATCAAATCTTTTTAGTAAACATAAATTTGCTAGATTAAAGACGTTGATGTTTCCAGGTACAGAGGCTGGCTTTAATGTATAAATTGTATATTTATACATTGCTTGGAATCATCTCTCTAATTTTTCAAGTGCTTTGTCTTACTTAATCCAGCAAAATATCACTTTGTGCTTTCATGTCATGCTCACATACCTTGCATTCCCTTTTCTGGGTTCTGTTTTGAAAGCAAGCAAACATCTCTCTTTATTACAAACCATTAAATGATAATTTAGTCAGTGTGCTTTTTACCTTTGTAATTTCAAGTTAATTGCATAGCTGTATGTGTGTCAAAACCAAAGTAATTATGCTTTCTTTTTTCTTTAGTCAATCTTTAATTTAAAAATTAACAAATAAAAGGACATATTTGTGGGGGAGAGGCTGTCTTTTGAAGAGTGTTGGGCCTGATTTCAGGGGCAGGTACTGTCTGTGTGGGACACCATATCAAGCCCGGCCATGCCTTTGCCAAGGCTTGATGTATTTGTGCCAACTCATTGCTTCAGATGCTTGTAATGCTTGTCAAATACAAGAATGTAAGGTGTTTCTCAGTTATGTGATATCTGGTTGAGGCCAATTCAGAGTATCAAATGCATGAAAACATAGCAAGAAATTGAGAACCGTGATTTGTATTTCTTCCACTAACTTCAGCTTGACAATCAACCCAATTGTCTAGTGAGAAAAAAACAACATTGTGTTACCTAACTGACCTATTTGCCAAGAGACACTTAGGATTTTTTTTAAGTGGGGAGCGTGGTGCAGAAGAAGAGGGAGAGAGAGAATCTTAAGTGAGCTCCATGACCAGTACAGAGCCCGGAAGCCGGGCTTGATCTCACAACTCTGAGATCATGACCTAAGCCAAAACCAAGAGTAGGATGTTTAACCACAACTGAGCCACCCATGCATCCCGATACACTCAGAACTTTAAAAATCGAAGATGCTTTTCTCCTTAAGCACTAGAACAAACAAGCTGTTCTCCTCTTCTAAAGATATTTTCTTTAAGATGGGCTGGATTTCTCTGATATTTGCCATAGCAAGCTATAAGAAGTTTCTCAGCTATGCGATAGCTGGTCATGGCCAGTTGATGTTAAACCAGATTGGTTCAACCTAATTTGGCATTCATATTATAATTCATTGCTGAAGGTTGAAGGGGCACCTGGGTGGCTCAGTCAGTTAACAGTTTGACTTTTGATTTTGGCTCAGGTCATAATCTCAGGGTCGTGGAATCGAGCCCCGTGTCGGGCTCTGTGCTCAGCAGGAAATCTGCTTGTCCCTCTCCCTCTGCTACTCCCCCTCCTCTCTCTCTCTCTCAAATAAATACATAAAAATCTAAAAAATAATAATAATTCATTGCTGAAGTTTGAAGACAGTGAATGCGGACCATTGGGCAGGAAAGTCACTAAGAACAAACCTGTTCCCAAAGCGAACAAAAGTTGACCATCTCTATCTAGTGGAAATGACACCAACATTAACCCAGGCTGATATTAATAAACACAAAAAATGCAATAGGTTTAATGACTGTAAATGCTGACACCCATTTCAGCACTAACTGCTGTGTCTGGGAATAAATGAGTATTTATCATTTCCTGAATCCTGCTCTGGCCATTGGCCAACAGAGAATGTACATCAAAATTAGAAGAGATGGGAGGTGGTACTTGGTTCCAAATTGGTCTGAATAACGATAGCAAACTTAAAAGCTGCCTCCCTGCTTTTAAGATTCACTGTTGTCTGTTTTCAAGAATAAAAGAAAACATTAAAAAAAATAACAGGAAGCAGTCTGTAGCTCAGAGAGAATCTTACTTGATTTGATTCCTTTACAGCATTGCATTATCATCTACATGAAAGCAGAGCTCACCCCTGCCAAACCCTGAAATGCATAAAATGGAAATGAGGAAGGAAAATGCCTTTGTCACTCATCTGTTTCTGTCTTAGGAAATATCTCCAGTGCATCTGCTTGCTGTGACCACACGAAATAGGGCAGATGCCATAGAGGGACAAACCTGGATTGTGCTGGCCTGACCCATCTCTTAGCAAATCCCAGATGCACTTCATCTTAATGAAATGCCCACACAGAGGGAATCTCTGGTCTCTCAAGAAGTCACTTGCTCCCTAATCATGTTGAGCCTTGTTTGGAATTCTGAGGCAACTTCCTGAAAAATACCATCAAGGTTATTGTTGACAGAGTCAGGACAATACATAGGTTAAGAAAATCTCTCCTAGGTCATTGTCCTAGAAGCAATATAACTCATCACATTTTTATCCAAAGAGGATAACTACCTTGAAAAAAAAAAACAGATAAAATCTAAGTAATATAGGAGAAGAATATTTATTTATTTAATAATTTCAGTTAAAAAATTAAGTTAGATGGCAAAAATTTGAAGTGATAACATCTCTCAGATGTAAAACTGCACATACATGCACAAGTACACACATGCACACACTGAAATACATGGATGCTGTATGAATGTCCAAGGGCTGCAGTAACAACATACCACAAGCTAGGTAACTTGAAAGAAATTTATTCTCTCGTGGATATAGAAGCTAGAAGTTCAAAATAAAAGTATGTTAGAGTCATGATCCCTTTAAAGGCTCTGGAAATAATGCTTTCTTGACTCTCCCTACTTTCTGGTGGTTGACTGCAATCTTTGGCATTCCTTGGCTTGAAGACACAATGCCACAATCTCTGCCTCCATCTTCACGGGGTGATCTTGCCTCTCTGTGTCTCTGTGTCTATCTGTCCTTTCCTCTTCTTATAAGAATGATAGTCACATTGGATTTAGGTCCCACCTTTACCCAGTATGAATTTATCTTTAACTTGATTACATGTGCAAAGACCCTATTTTCAAATAAGATCATAGGTTGCAAGAAGGCGTGAATTTTTGAGGGACCCTATTCAACCCACTACAGTCTGCCTCTGCCCCCCAAAATTCATGTGCTTCCCATGTTCAAAATACATTCAGCTCATCTCAACATCCCAAACAGGCTTAGGCCATTCCCACATTAACTCTAAATCCAAAATTCTCATTGAAATGCCACCAATTCAAAAAAAGTTTCACATCTCTTCATCTAAATAATCATCTAAATGTCAATGAGACTCTAGGTATCTTCTATCCTCTGTCCACAGACCCATTAAACTAGAAAACAAGTTATCTCCTTCCAAAATACAACAGTGGGACAGAATGAGGCATTCTCATTCTGAAAGGGAAAGGATACAAGGAATAAAGGGATTTCTGGTCTACAACAGTTTGCAACACGGGAAGGCAAATCCTATTAGGTTTCGAAGGCCTGCAATGATGCTCTGTGGCTCAGTGTTCTGTCCTTTGGTTTCTCCAGGTTGGGCTGTCCTGCTCCCCATGGCCTCTGCATGCGTGGTTCTGCCTTCAGCCATTCTTCCTTCACTTTGTTTCGTCTTTGTTCCTGTCAGCCTAGGCTGGCAGTTTTTCAGCTGGTATAAAATTCTCAAAAATCTTGTCAGTCTTCATGGATATCATGGGGATCTTCAATATCAGACATGAGGGTTTCCCATAGATGTTTTCTGGACAGCTCCATCTCCATTTCTACCTTCTGCTGAAATGATTAATTAGATCCATGAGTTACACACCTGATCTCTTCAGGGAAAGTTTGTCCAGCAGTCCCCTTGGCTCTGCTTCCAGAACATGCAATCTGGCTGAGCTTCGAATATTTGCAATCATCAAAGTTCTGGTTTCTTTTTGTCTTAACAGCTTCTTCCTCTTACAGACAGGCAATAAATTTAATTATCAACATGAAAACAGAAATCTGGCCATTTACACAATCCAGTGTCACTGCGATTAAAACAAAACAAAACAAAGTGCTCTGGAATAGCACAACTATTGCTAATATCAGGACCAGAAAGAAATAAATCTCAAATTTAAGAATAAGATGATTTCTTTGCAGGCAAAAATCTGACTACACAAAAAATAAAGCATGATTTTGCTAATTGCATATAACTCCTTCCCTTTAAGTGAGCTTTAAATATAGAATTATTTTTATACTTCAATATAAATATATGTTTTATATGCATCTATACTCTTTAAAAACAGAATAATAAACAGTTGGAAGTATGTTATATATGTCACTTAAATCCAAAGGTCATATTTAAATGTTATTTGTAGAGGATCATTAAAGAACCTGCCAATATACAATTCAGTGATTCTCCAGGCAGTAAGGCACTCCCACAGTTCAGAACAATTTTAGAGAGGTAAAGTAAGCAACATTTATACTATCAGTATCTAAACAGATACAATGCTAGGGGAACGGGCATGGCTGTAAGTCTCTTGGAAAAAAGTTTCAGTTCAGATGACAGAGAAGATTTTTCTGCAGACGCATACTTTCAGTTATATAGTAGAAATCAGTAGCAAAATAGGATTTGATTTCTAGGGATTCACTTTAGAGCTAAATGTGTCAGAATATCTGGGAAAGTAAGTGATACTGCATTTTTTAAAGATATCTCTTTCTTCCAAGTCTCCTTTTCACTTTCCCACCTGTTTTATTTCAAGTGCTCATCTTTGGGGTTTTCTTCTCCTTAATTTTCACAACTAGGCCCCCTGTTCCCACACATATTCTCTCCTCAGCCCACTTTAAGGCAAAGTCTAATGTGTTTCTGAAATCTTGCTTTGTTCGGCTTTAGTTTTAATAAAACTTTCTTACAAGATGTCTTAGTCTGTTGAGGCTGCTGTAACAAAATACCACAGACCGCATGACTGAAACAAACAGAAATGTCTTTCTCACAGTTCTTGAGGCTGAAAGTCCGAGATCAGGGTGCAGCTGGGTCGAGTGGAGGGCCTGCTTCCAGCTTGCAGACTTATCATCATATCTGCACCTGGAGGAAGGGGTGAAGTGATCTCTGCAAGGGCCCTTTTATGAGAACACTAATCCCATTCATGAAGGCTCCACTCCCATAACCTAAGCACTTCCCAAAGGCCCCACCTCCTCATCCAATTACAGGAGGCATTAAGAGTTTCAGCATAGCACAAGATTTAGACGGGTGTGGCAGGCAGAAAAAATAGCCCCCCAATATATATTCACTCCCTAATCCTCAGAAACTGTGAATATTACCTGATGTGGTGATACATATGGTTTAGCTAAGGACCACAAGAGGAGGACTTCATCCTGGATTGTCTGGGTTAGCTCTAAATGCAATCACATGTACCCTTAGGAGAGAAGTAAAGGGAGATTAGGCTCACATACACAGGAGAAGGTGATGTGAAGACGGAGGAGAGATGTAACCACAAGCCAAGGAATGCCAACAGCAAGCAGAAACTAGAAGAGGTAAGGAGGAGATTCACCCACTAGACCTTCCAGAGGCAGCCACCACCGTGATTTCAGACTTCTGGCCCCAGAACCATGAGAGAACAAATTTGATCTTTTAAGCCACCACATTTGCAGTAATTTGTTATAGCAGCTACAGAAATCTATATAATTGGTGACGACACAGAAAACAAAAAGATAAGTGTTAGTAAAACGATCCCCCACAAAGAATATATCTCTTTCTGGTGGTCTGGGCTACTTACCGAGCACCTAGCAGAGAGGAGCTGGAGAAGGAGTCGCCTGCTTTCTGTCTGTGGCCCTGACACTTACGGAAACCTGGCAGCACAAGTGTGATTGCTCCCATGTTGCAGATGAAGAAATTGACTTGCCCAAGTCACACCAAGTAAGCAGAAGTCCCAGGATTTAAATCCAGATGCATTCAACTCTATTGTCCACTTTTCTGCAACACTCTGCGGCACCTCTTACTTCTCACCCAAGCCACTCCCAGAGCACACTTGTAACCAAGGTTTCTTTTACTCTTTTTTTTTTTTTTAAGATTTTATTTATTTATCTGAGAGAGAGCATGAGAGAGAGAGTAGAGAGCACAAGTGGGGGGAGGGTACAGAGGCAGAGGGAGAGGGAGAAGCAGGTTCTCTGCTGAGCAGGGAGACAGATGTGGGGCTCCATCCCAGGACCCTGGGATCATGGCCCAAGCCAGCAGAAGGCAGATGCTTAGCTAACTGAGCCAACCAGGTACCCCTAGGTTTCTTTTACGCTTAACCAGCTGCAATAGTCCCTTCCATATGCCCAGGGGCAACCAGTTGTGTCCCTGACTTTTATAGGTAACAAAGTAAAAATATCCCAGAGGCAATATGCCTCAAATACCATGGTTTGTAGTCTTTTTTTTTTTTTTTTTTTTTTGACTCTCCTGAATTCTTAGATCTTGGATCTAAAGATCTAAACAAATTGGTTTCTTCTCCCAACCACCAGACTAACCCTGATTTACCTCAGATTAGACAAATTGCTAGCCATTCTCCAGTTTCCAAAGTTACAACCTTGTCTGGGTAAAAAGTGAATCTGAGATTACTGACCATATCTTATCTATCCTGCCAAGGATAGATCTCTCTTTCTCATAGCCTCTGCACCTGCTGCCCCCGCATCTTTACCACTCATCTGTCCAGCTTTGATCCACTGTAATTTAGGCCTCAGTGTGTTTCTGAGGCCAGAGAATCACTAAAAAAAAATCTCATTCTCTTTGAGGTTTATATATGTTACACTCACATGCCCACACGCATGCATGCACACATGCACACAAAACTTTAGCAGGTATCTAATTCTTGAGGCACAAAAACACAGATGTGCAGAAATAGAAACTTCTTTATTTCTTACAGTTAAAAGTAACCTAGGCCTTAAGCCTCCATTTCTGCTAATGGTAGGATAAGAGATTCTTCTATTTTCAAACTCAGGCTCTTAGCAATTTGCTCCCTACCTCCCCACTCCCCACTGCATCTGCAGTTCTCCTTTCTCTTAGGAGAGATGTAAGTTTTCAGAACTTACATAGCATCCTGGTTTGAGGGCAGAGGCTTCTTGTCTGAGAGTCCTTCTCTATTCTAGGCCACATACCTCATCTTCCTGTCTTAGGTGCTACAGCCAGATTTGGTGTGTTCCCAGATGGTGATGCGACCCAGTCTCCAGAACAAACATTGTCAAACTCCACACAGGGAGCTTTGTTCTTATGTTGTGGGCTCAGCCCTTGCTCCAGTTGCTCATTCTCTAAGCCTTTCTCACCTGAGTCTCTACCATGGGGCGGCCCTCTCAGCACCCTGATGACTCCTGGCAGAAGGCTGGCAGTTTTCAACTACATGTCATATTCTCTCAGGCACAATGTTTCAGATCTCCTAGATGCATCGAAGGGGGTATCTGAGGTGAGGCAGTGAAGAGGGAATGCAGACCTTCCCTGTTCCAAGTATTGTACCACCATTTCCATCTACTCTGGCAGGCCCACCCAGATGTAGAGCCTGAGAGATATCTCCTCCCAGAAGCCCAGACAGGAAGCAGGACATCAGCCCTCCTCCTTTCAGAACTTCCTCCTTTCAGAGCCCATTAGAGTCCTAATCTTTGATTGAAGAGCTTTGATTGCAGAGACCAAGGAGCATGACCGTCTCCAACATCCACACTCATGCTCTCCCTTGAAAATTCTCCCTGATCTGCTCCCTTAATTAAGCCTCACAAGGCTCAAAGGTCTCCAGATGCCCTGTGGGAAGGAAAGCTGTCCCGAAGGTATCACAATCCCTCCACAGTGTGGTGCAGGGTCTAAGTTCAGCACCTCCGTTTGGTAGGCTTTGCTCTTGGTTTACCAAGTCAAATATTTTTTATTTCAGTGAAAATTTTTTTCTGCCAAGTGGCTTCTGACAGTAATGGGGCTTTTAGAGGATTTTGTCTGCTGTGGACTTTCAAAAAAAAGATGAAATTTGGAGCCAAGTGAGGACAACTTTGTCGTAGTAGTTGTGTCTGTCTTCCTTCTGAAGCAGCAAATGCCAGTTTCAATGGGTGGGAGGCCTTAGCATATAATTAGGAATTACTGGAGTTGAAAGATGCATCAGTGTTTTAAAGACACTAATTTTACAACATTATGTAAATGCTTTAATCTAGGCTTATCATACAGTTCACAACTTCATATAATACCATTATTTTACTGGTGCCATTTGGCCATTTCTTTGAAAAGACACTGCTTAAGTTTCTTTATTTTGTTTAGTTTTGGAATCAAAGCAGTACATTTATTTGTTCATTTTGATTTCAAAGTCAAAGTAGCTGAAGGATTTGGTCTGATGTCATGTGACATATCAAAACTAATCTATTCAAAAAGGGCATGTGTATTTTGAAGATTACCTTATTATTGTTACATTTTGTCACATTTCTTGCTGAGATGTTATAATAGCAATGTTTGAGAAAAATAATTTTAAAGGCACTCTTACTGCCCTTATCCTATGTGGCCCAGGGGATGCACAATAAGTTACTCAGCTAATGCCACATTACTAGACGTGAACTTTATTTTTTCTAATTATACATGGTTATGAAGGAGGACATGGCACATCCCTTTGCATCCACATATGTTTTCTCTATCAGAGGACTTCCCTGCGACAAATACCGAGATTTTGATTATTGAGTCCAAGGGTAGATTTATTTCCAATCAGTGTGTCTGTCTCCACAGGGCACGGAGGTTACCCCAGTGCCTCTCCTGGCTGAACCCAGTGCCCTGCAATACTACCTGTGGGGTTTTTAATGAAGTTACGACAACTTCAATAAAAAGTTTTAATAAAAGAAGACATTACTTTGTTGTTTTGTTTTGTTTTTACAAGAAAGAGACCTTCTCCTTTTTATTTTTTCTTTTTACACAGTATGTCATAAAACAGCCTCAGAAGTTGAATTGGTCTAAACTCATTAACCTAGAATGCTATCTACAATCATTTTTTTCCAACAGTCTCAGGGTTCAAGTAAACTTATTGACACATAGTATGAGTCAAAGTGCGATATGAGACAAGCTTTATTTACATGTGGCCTCACAAATAGGTAAAACACTAAATGAGAATTGCCTTAAAATTGGTAGTAAATTTATAAAATGAGATTACATCCATAATTTATTCTATTTAACTTGTATCATTGTTGTTAATATTACACCTGAATAACCAAAGAAAGTACTGGTAAGCTTGTGTGTGTCTCCAAATAGAAAGACTTCTTAGAAATTAAAGAATAACCTTTTACATCAACACTGGGATTTTCTAGAACTTTTCAGAATGTATTTAATCTTAACTGCATTATGCAAAACTATTTTCATGTATATTTAAACCCATTAACAGGAAGTAAAGACCAGTGCCACTGACACAGTTGTTTCAGAAATGTTCCTGGTGGTTTTATGAAGAACAAAATAAGTCAAAATAGAAAGTTACTAAATTACTGCAACTACTGCAGAAACTATACATTTGCAGAGCTGAGACACATCCAATTAAGCTAAACCATATAAAGGAGGGGTCTTATTTTATGCATGGTAGAATGAGTTCTAGGAAACTAAGCTCTACCAAACTGAGATAACGTCTGAATTCTGCTACCAAAGATGGAACTTTGCCTCTCTCTGGGCTTAGCTTTAGTTTGGACATCTACAATTTAAGGGAAAGGGGCATATAAGATGATTTCTAGGACCTGTTCAAGACTTGTAATGCTATCCTTCTAGGGGAAGGGCATCAACAGCAGCACAACTCCAGCATGAAAGGATTCATTGCAATAACCAATGTAGTAAGTTGTAATTACAGTAATAAGCCAAATAAATGATACACACAGACATCCCTTCGTCTCTCTCTTAAAGTGTAGTCAGTGTCAGCTGAATATTCAGTTCTGTATCACAGAGTTAAGTTCTGTATCACATTTTTATACTTTGTGATCTGTAGAATATTGGATGCTATTACTCCATAGCACAATCATTCATTTATGGGCCTCTAGGATTTTTTTTTTTTTTTAATGAAACCATTCTCAGGAATGAAGATTTACAAACAAAAAAATAAAAACAGAAAGAAAGAAAAGAAAAAATCAGTTGCAAAATCAGAAGATCACATTTGCTTTGTTCCCCCTTTCTGTTCCATTTCTGGTTCTGCCTCGTTTGTGAAGCCTTTTCTGATGCTTCTGACTCAGAAATCATCTCTCTCTCTCTCTCTCTCTCACACACACACACACACACACACACATTTTTTCTATATCTCTCTTCTATAATTCTGCCTTCTTTGTGGACCTTATCACAACTTCAAAGCACATAGCTCTCCTCTTTTGATTAGTGTTTAGTAAGTTCTTGTCCTAATGTCTCTTACTAGATTTTACATTCTTTTTGAGGTTAGGATTTTCTTCTATGACCTGCATATTGCTCATAATACTTAATATCCTAGCAGTAAGTATTATGTTATTTGTTGTCTTGAATCAATAACAATTTAATTAATTGGTTCAAGATTGTGTTATTTTCTGTAAGAGTATTTATGAGTGAGTAGTGATATCAGGCTACCCCAATAGGTCTAAGTGATGCGATTACACAGGAGCCTAAAATAAAAACTGTATTTGTGATTTGATTCTCATGGTGCATCTGGATGACATAAGCTGTGGTTATGAAATCAGGGAAAGCATGAAAACGCTTGTGCCAATGCACAGAGATGATCCTGTGATGGTGCTCTCCAAGAGTTAAAATTCTGAGTACTTCTCTCTGATTGCACCCTTGCAGAATCACAAGAAGGTCTTTATTATAGCTCCACCAGGTTAGAAAAGAGCATTGGTCTGCATCTGTTGCTTTCACACAAACAATTTGGTGCATCCGGAACCATGGGGTCTACTCTTCACAGGCCTCACTACTCTGTGATATCTGGGTGAGCAGGGATCTTGGAGGCAATTTTTCTCACAAAGAACAGCCCAAAAGGGCCTCAAAGACCACAAAGACCTCAAAGATAAAATCAAGGTTACTATTTCCTGATCTCAACACCTCTTCAGGGAATTTATTATCCTTATGCAAGTCAGCACAGATCAGTCATCAAGCATTTTAAGTCACTAAAATCAAACCTGGCCTTTAGCTATAATGTTAGGCAAGACTGGATTAAGATGTTTTGCCTAAATAACTTTGTAAAGTCATTGACTTAGGATGGTCAATTTGTGTTTTGCAGATAGAAATAGATAATCAGCCAACTTGAACAAAATAATGTTTAGTATCAAAAATAAAAGGATCATAGATCTTTACAAAAATCTCTCTCTTTACATGAATTAAAACATAATCTACAGAACATTGTGAGTCAATCTATGGCTTTATGAAGTTTCATTTTCAACAAGTCAAATGAAAGCAAAATTGACCAACTCACCTGCCAGACATTGCCCCAAACTGAACCCTGTAAAAGTCTTTGGATTGTCCAAAACCTATTTGGCCTACTGTGTAGAAAGTTTTAAATTATGAGTAGAGAAAAAGGTAGGAAGTTTAGAGCCATATGGTCCTCATACCCATGGAATTAAAATAGAGATAAAACCAAAGACCTTCTCTTTGTATTTGTTATCTAGTAGCTTGATGGATGTCTGTTCTGCTGCTCAGTCTGATCAGATAGGGAAGCATGCCTCTTGTTTTTTTGAATCTCTCTCTCCAGCTAAATGCAATTATCTGTATTTTAGATAATGCTGGTTAAATAAGAGAATAGAATATAGCTCAGATAATAGAGAATCTAATTAATTCTAAGTCACGAAACTTAGATCATGGGCACTATCTTTGACACCTGTCTACACCTATATAAATCTTCTTAGCCATCAAGATTCAGCTCAAACTATCCTATCCCTGTCCGTCCTGATCTCTCTCCAAACTCCTGCAACCCTGATGCTCTCCAGAGTATACAATTTAGGAAGCAGTAGATGGGTATGATATTATTTCTTCTCGCTTCACCTGTTCTGCCTTGTTTTCACCTCCTGGGGAAATTGTAAGTCTCTTGAGGGGAGGCGGTGCCTCACTCCTTTGTGTATCCTCCGAAGTGATGAGCATCATATTCAGCACAGAGCCGATATCCTGTTAAATGCATAAAAATATAAAGATGATGCATAACTCAAACTTCCCGAAAAGAAATTTTGTTTTGGTAAAACGCATTCTAAGCTATTAGTCTTTTTTTGATATTGACAATCCATGCACCCATGAGATACCTCTGCATTTGCATTAAATCCTAGTAGCATATTCATGTGATTTTAATGACTAAGGTCTGTGCTACCTAAGATGCATCATGACACAAATACAAGGGGTGGGAGGGGGATGGAATTACAGGCTTCAGGTATTTGTACGCCTTGTCTTACACGCAGCTGCTATTACCTCTATTTATCGTTGACGTGTCATTCTAGATTCTGGCAGCAATGATTATTCCTAATTATATACAGGAAAATAAATCGTAATATGTGTTTAATACAAACAGTCTATCATTTGGGTAGTCATGTCAAATGGTTAATCATGTTTAAAACTAACAGGAATAGGTTAGGGGACAGAATGTGTTGTAATAAGACAACTTCTTAATCTTGATTTAAAATTTAATCTGAAGGTCAGAAAAAATGGCCTCAAGAAATGTGTTAGCACTTTTACTAAAGAACAGTTTCTTCTTGGGGTGCCTGGGTGGCTCAGTCATTAAGTGTCTGCCTTCGGCTCAGGGCATGGTCCCAGGGTCCTGGGATCGAGCCCTGCATCGGGCTCCCTGCTCGGCAGGAAGCCTGCTTCTCCCTCTCCCACTCCCCCTGCTTGTGTTCCCTCTCTCGCTGTGTTTCTCTCTGTCAAATAAATAAATAAAATCTTAAAAAAATAAAAAATAGTTTCTTCTTATAAGTGAAGAATTATTTTGGATTAGATAACACATCCCTTTACACTTGCTGGGGTATACCTGCAGAGAACGGTATCTTCCCTATGATTCTCGCCTCCCATATTTGGCCATTTACCTCTGCTCCAAGGTGGGACGAGACCAAGGACAAGACAAGCTACAGCTCAACCAGTTTCTAACTGACCAGATATTAGGGAGATTCATTTCCAAAAGGAACTTCAGTTTAGTGTTTTGTTCCCAGTCTCTCCTGTAGGAGTTATGATTCTCATTTTTCTCAGGCTTAATTCTACCTTGTGATTAAGAGCTATGCCTTCAAAAAAGTCCGGTGCAAGTAAGTACATTAAAAAAAAAAAAGAAAAAACCTGTATTCTCTAATCAACGTATTAGAAAGAATTATTTACCCTGAGTGAGTGAGCATACAACTATGTATAAAACAGGTTTTGATAGTATTGCTTCTTAGCCAAATGCTGTCCCTATTAATAACTTTAGAAAAAAAAGAGAGCACAAAAGTAACAGTCACATGTATGGGCCCTCAAAATATTCCCAGATTTGTGCAAATCTACTCATGATCACATGGCAACTATTTATTTATAAAAGCTTATTTTTTGTGTGAAGAAATACTAAGTTTCCCATCAATGACTACAATATTTCTCTATAAAATAAGATTTTAAGCTGGGGAAATTCCAGAAAACACTGCTATTTTTCAGAATTTCTCAGTGACTCCGGTGTCCGTTGCAGAGGTCATTCACATCTCTCCAATACTTTGAACATCATGAAAGTCAAGTATTTAAAATTATAATATCCTGCAGTAAAAATATAATGGGGATCTCATCTTACTGGAAGCTCCCGTATGTAGTAACCTCTATGTGTGATGGATTGGTGCCTCTTCACACTAGATTTGGAGAATGCCAAAGAAATGCTGCACATGACTTAGTGGCATTTCTGCTATTTCAGGAGAATGGGTATGCAGATAGAAGCTGCTCATGGAAGAACAGATGAAGAAAAGCCTATGTTTTATGTTCGTGTATGTTAGGAGGAAGGAAGGATAAAAACTATTCACAAGTTAGGCTGAATAGAGGAAAATAAAAACTGTCATCTGTCTGATCATAAGGCAAGCTATTTCTAAAGGAATAGAAGACATTTTATATCCCAAGAACAACAGAGCGAAAAGCAGAAGATGATATTCTAGTGACATGAAGCCAAGATCTTGAGGCTTTAGGGTCCTGTTATTCCTCATGACCACTCACCTATTAATAATAAGCCAAGAATAGAGAAACAGAGACCACATTCTTCATCTCCTATAAGTTGACACAGCTATTCATCTTTTGTGAGATGGAGGTCATAGAAAAACCTGGTTTTATGAGCAAGAGGACTCTAGAAATAAACACTCCCAGTTTGCCATTAGCCATTATGAAGAAGACAGCAAAATTAATTTATTTTAATGTTATACCCAAGAGGCACATGTTTTCCTTTCTATGTGATTATGAAAATACTGAATGTCCCCTGAGGAAAGAAGTCCTTTTTTAGACTTCAAGAACAGACAACCCAATTTTCTCCGAGTTTGTTTTTTCTCCTTTGAGAGTGCACTTAATTTGTTAATGCAGGAGTGCATTTGTCACCAATAAAATTCATCTCCACTCGATAAACGGACTGCCTGAAATTAGTCCTGATAGAAGGAAAACTAGGGGGAGTGTACATGGTTGCATGTTATGAAAACATAATTCAGTGGTTTAATTTGTAATAATATTTTTTATATCCAAAAATTGCATGGGCCACCTGAAAAAGATACTGAAAGGCCATGCTTTTATTTACTTCTGCCAAGCATTGGCTTTTATGATTACTGATCAGAAAAAGCAAACTGTGCTTTAATAGGGGCTTCATTGCCACTAAATGGGGCTGAAGGCTATCAGGGTATATTGCTTTCAACATTGTTCTATATCAACAAGTAGTGAAATTGTGATTATTTGTAAGACACTATGTCAAATGTTTTGAAAGAAATAAAAAATGGATGGGACATGGCAGCCCTCAGGTTATGGGCAATCTAACAGGGACACCCACCCACATGGACATAAATAACTGCCTTACAAGGCAGAGTGGATGAAGTGTTTGGTTAGAATAATTTTTGGGCTGCACATAACAGATACCCAAATTAAACTAGCTTAACAGTAAGGAAGTTAAGTGTCATGCAAAAGAGGAATTACAGAGTTAGGGCAGACTCTAGTAGCTCGACCCTGTAGTCAGGGTGGCACTTCCTCCCACCTCTCCAAGCTGCCAGTCACAGCATTGGTTCACCCTAAGGCTGGGGTGGCCTTGCAGGGAAATGGCTGCCAACAGCAATCAGAGCAACATGCTTCTTTGTTAACATCCAGCAGGAGAGAAAGACTGAGTTCTTTCACCCAAATCCCTTTCCTTGTATTGCATTGGCCTGTGTCTGAGCTCATGGCTGATAGAGGGGATGGGGTTACCTTTGTTGACTTGGACCAGGGACAGAGTAGAAGAGAGGCTGGGGAGCCGAGCACAGCTTCCACCCAGGTGTGGTAAAGGAACTGGACCTGAAGCAGATCCCATCATTCACAAAACTGGGTAGCTTCCTCAGGGTTTGCTGGGTTATCCTGAAGTTCAGAATCGCCAGCAATGGAAAGCAATAGGCAACACTTAGTATGGGAAAAAATGTTTTTAAAGCCTCTAAGAGCTGATTCATTATGCCTCCATGACATTTCTAAATTTGGGTAAGAGGAATACCTCAGTATTCTCCCTTTCTCCCAAAGTCAGATAATCATTCTAAAGTGGTTGCCAAGCATTTCTTAAACTGATATTTCTAGCTCTTCCAAAACAGTCTGTCACTAAACTCACCCACTCTACATAGGAGGGGGAGAAGGAGCAGTTGCAGTGATATTACTTTTTATAGAGATGTTAATTCTTCAGTTTTGTCAGATTTTGAAGGGTAATAAGATGCTTTCAATCTTATAATGCCTCTTGTTTGTGGGCACCCTGCCCTATTCAGAGCTTACATCTGGTCCTTTTCACTTAATTGTAAGAATGCTTTTTTAATTTTTTTTTAATTTTTAGTATTTATAATATGCCATGTGCTTGTATAAGCTCTTACAGGTGTTTTAAGCTAATTAATTTAATTTTCATTATAATCCCTGAAATATGAATTATTATTATCCTTACTTTACAAGTGAGAAAACTGGGCCACAGAGAGATTGAGTAACTAATGTAAGATCACTCAGCAATCAGTGGCAGAGTTGGGATTTGAACCTAGGCAATCAAGGTCCAGAGTCTGTATTCGTGCCCACAATAACAGAATTACCCATTAGCTATCAAATTTCTGAACCAAAAAAAGAAGTAAAACTTTGATGTTTGGCCCAGGCATACCTTAGGTACTGACAAAAAGTCTTCATTTTTAAGTCCCTTCAAGATATTTAGTCTTTCATTTATCTGTTCACTCAACACATTTATTAATCACTCACCATTTGCTAGTCACTATGGTGGGTACCTGAAGCTTACAGTCTGGTGGAAGATACAGAAAAATCAAGTACAATATAGCACGAGCTATACAAGAGGCACTAACAGGTGCCCCACTGGAGCACAGAAGTCAAACTTAGGGCTTAGAAAAGGCATGTGGCTAGTTACAGCTAAGGTACATGTTGAAGAATGAGTTAGCTAGGTTCATGGAGAAGATAGAACCAAAAAAGGGTAACCAAGGCCAGTGAGCGAGGGGGGATAGCAGAGCACAAGAGACTAAAGAGTTTGAATTTATGCTAAGAGTAGTGAGATGTAAGTATAACCAGAAGGGTGACGAGAAAACAAAAACCAATATTCAAATAAGTCAATAATGAGAAGGAGAGTATTGTTTCTGAGAAATGTTGGAAGAAAAAAGGAATTAACATTAACATTTTTTGGACACCTAATATACAAAGGATGAATATTCAATGCTTTGGGCATCCTGTGTCGTTTAATAAGAACTTTCTAAGGCTTAATTTCCCCCATTATAGAGCTCAGAGAAGTTAGGTAACCTGCCTCTGGTCTCAGAGAAGACCTAGAGTTTGAACTTGTATCTGATTCCAAAACCAGTACTTTTTTCCACTGTCCACCATGAAGATTCCTGAGCTCCTCCAAGTCAAAGACCAAAAAAGAACTTCTTTCTACAAACTCTCATTCATTCTGTGAAATTATATCCTCTTTAAATAATAATAGTAGTTACACATAAAAGAATGAGATGTCACTCTGAGAAATTTCTCTTCCCTCTGGTCTTTTAGTTATAGGCAGCAGAGAATAAACACCTGAATATATGAGGAAACGATATTAAGAAAACACATGCCAAAAAAACAAAAACAAACAAACAAAAAACACCTGGTATTCAACCAGGATAGAAACATGATCACCACTGGAAGTATCTTTTCTGCTTCACATAGAAATGAGAAAGAGAACCACCACCCCCAACCCCACCACCACCACCCATCCACCGCCACATCCCCGGGGAGAGCATGAAGTTCCCAGAGCTTCCTTGAATTGCTCAGTGCATCATTTTTGTATTTGCAAAGTACACTAACCCTAAAGAATGTGAGATCCATTCCTACTTCTGACAGGGTGACCCCACGCGTCTCAGCTTCTAGCTGGAGAGCCAGCTTCGGGAGAAGAATGCTCATTATTTGCTAAGGCTAAGTCTTTGCTTGTTATGTTCCCATGAATAACTTATAGCTGTGTGTCCTCATAAACAACAGCCCTGACACAGCTGACATAACAGCATCATACACCGATTCCCGATCCACCCTCCCGGGAGAAAATGGAATATTTGCTCGTTTCACATTTCACCAAGACAGGCTCTTCAACTATTTATAAGTTGAATAGAAATTTCCATTTGTTCAGCTGGCATAACTGGCTGTACCTACCAACTGGTAAAGGATCCAACCGGAGCCTCTGGGGGCCAGCTTTGGCAAAAGCTGGTAGTGGCAGGGGAAGGGGACAAGGTCTGCACTGAGGTACTGGAGGACTTGCTCCTCCAGCAGACACTCCTTTCCTCATTTACTCTTCCGCACCACCACCACCACCACAATGACGCACCCCCCACCCCGTTTACAGCTTGTCTAGAATGGATTTTGCTAATAACTTTTCACAAACATGCCTGCAGGTAGGTGTCTGTGCCTTATCAATACTTATTAAGGACTCACTGAAATTGACACCAATCAATATCACGGTGCCCTTCTTCTTGCACAATAAGAGTTGTCACCTCTAATTCAGTCCTATCCAATTTAAAACAGATTCATTAAGGACCTTCAATGTATTGGTTATGGGAATTTAAAGGTTAATAAAATTGAGTCCTTACCTTTCAAAGGCTTAAAACCTAGTAGGGGAGCAGACAAACAGGAAACATTGACTGAGATAACTGCTCTGCCACAAGAAACCCCAGTGGACAGAAGAGGTTACTTAACAAAAGCTAGAGGATTATTTTATTGATAACACGTGCAGACTCAGTGCTGCATACATTCTTTATCTTATTTAACCCTCACAACAACCCTCCCTGAGGCTAGTCCTATAATGAACCTAATTTTTCAGGTCAGGAAACTCGGGCTCAGAGAAGTTAAGTGATTTGCTCAGTCTGACAAAGCAAGTGGCAGATACAAAATTCAAACAGCCCAGTCTAACCACAAAGACCACGCACTTACTTATAAAATTGTATTGCCTTTCCACAGCAATTTGCAGAGTTTAATGTTCAGGATCATATCCATTTGTTATTCAAGAAATATTTGCTAAATGTCTACTATGTTCAAGGCACTGAAAGGAATGCAAACATACTACTAGGAAGTGGTTCTGAACTTCTGGCACTTACTTTTGGCAATCATTATAGGCAAAGAGTTTTGGATGAGATCAGTCAGTCCGTGTTTCTGGAAACATCTGTAGAATATGCTTATATATCAGACACCATGCTTGGTTCTGAGAATACGGAGTGATCTTCGCAAAAAGGAAATGTCTCCGTCCTCCTGAAACTTATATCCTGGAAAATATGCAGATACACATTATATTGAAAGTGGTAAAGGCTATGAAGAAAAATGAAGTTGAGCAAGAGTGAGGAACTGAGGGGACACATCGGCATTTTGAATCAGCTGATCAGCAAAGTTTCTCTGAGAACTAGAGAAGAAACCTGAATAAGGAGAAGAAATGAGTTATGTGATCATCTGTGTGGAGGGTATGTATAGCTAAAGCAGAAGCAATGGCAAGTGCCAGGGCTGCAGGGTCATAACATACTTAGAGTGTACCAAGAATGTCATTAGGCCAGATCATGACAAAAGAGACTGAGAGTAATAGGAGATGGGTGGAAAGCCAAAGGATAGATCCTCCAGGACCTGCCATCAATGTACAGGGTTCCCATTTGCTTGGCAAGGCAAAGGGAAACCACTGGAGAACATTGAATGGGGGGGTGACATGCTCTGATTAACTGTTGAACCTCAGTCTGGCCACTGTGTGGAGAGCTGATTATGGGAACATATGAGTAGAAACAGCAAGACCAATTAGAAGACTATTACACAAGCCTAAATTTGAGATGGTGGTGGGTTAAACCAAAGCAGAACAAGCAGAGGTTGTCAGACTGGGGGTATATTTTTCATGGTAGTGCTGACAGACTAGATCAGATGTGGGCTCTGAGGAAAGAGAGAAGAGTGAATGCACTCAAATTCTTGGAATGGTGCCTGGCACAGAGTTTGTACTCAATATGTGGAAATCCGGTCCCCTTCTCTCAGAACAAAACACAATTTACTTGGGGGAAATAAGTCATGTATATAACTAATTACACAGAGAATCTGTAAGAGGGGCCCTAACATAAGTCTAACCTCATGGCCACAACCCAACCATGAGCAAGTAGATTATATCTTACCTCAGTTGCTTTGACCAAACTAGTAAGTAGCCTCATTTATGTTCAAATAAACCAAGTGGAAGATTTACTAAAAGAATTCTGGTTTTATCAAGTATGAGGGAACTCCTATTCTTGGTCAAAGTATGTATCACTACTATAGGTAGAACATAGTTCTATTTATTATAAAAATCAAATATTGCTTTGCAAGAGAAGTCTTCCATGGAAGTCCTCAAGCTAGGTCAGGTCTCCTTGCTACAGCCTCTCAGCACTCCTGTATCCTTCCATTACAGCTCTTATAATTTTGTATTCAACTAATATTTACCCAACCCCACTGCCATCCCATCCTCCTTAATTTTGAAACATTTGCCTAGAACAAAATATAGTAGGTGTTCAAAAATATTGTTGGAAAACTGAATCAACATTTCTATGTTCATTGCAACAGTATTCACAATAGCCAAGATGTGGAAACAACAAACTAAATATCCATTGACAGATGAAAGGATAAAAAAAAATGTGGTATATACATGCAATGGAATAATATTCAGCCTTTTAAAAAAAAGAAGGAAATTCTGTAATATGCAGCAACATGGATAAAACTTGAGAACATTATGCTAAGTGAAGTAAGCCAGTCCCAGGAAGACAAATACTATATGATTCTACTTAGATGAATTATCTAAAATAGTCAGATTTACAAAATCAAAGAGTTGAATGATGGTTAGCAGGGGCTGGGAGAAGGAGAAAGGGGAGTTACTAATCAATGGGCATAAAGTTTCTGTTGAGCAAGATGAATAAACTCTATAGAGATCTTCTGTGCAACATTGCAACAATATTCAATAATAATGTATTTGTTAAAAGCATAGATCTCATATGAAGTGCTCTTATGACAAAATAATTTTTTAAAAGAACAATAAAAATGTATTTAAAAATACATTTTATTTGGGCGCCTGGGTGGCTCAGTTGGTTAAGCGACTGCCTTTGGCTCAGGTCATGATCCCGGAGTCACAGGATTGAGTCCCGCATTGGGCTCCCTGCTCGGCAGGGAGTCTGCTTCTCCCTCTGACCCTCCTCCCTCTCATGCTGTCTGTCTCTCATTCTCTCTCTCTCAAATAAATAAATAAAATCTTTAAAAAAAAATACATTTTGTTCTTAAAGCAGAGAGCAGATGACCTATGAAGAAAAATGGAATGACATTTAATAAGTTATGGGTACTTAATTCAATTTTAAAAATTCTATTTATAATCACTAATTATTCTATTAGTAATACACAGGATTTTGCTTCAACAGAACCAGAACTGCTGTGGAGAAATTGCTTTTTACAAGCCATCTAGGATGTTAGGCCATAGTAAAAGTTTATGGTTTTGTGGCAGGGTTTGTAAGATGCATTTGAGGGGTGCCTGGGTGTCTCAGTCAGTTAAGCATCTGCCTTTGGCTCAGGTCATGATCTCCAGGTCCTAGGATCGAGCCCCGTGTTGGGCTCCCTGATTAGCAGGGAGCCTTCTTCTCCCTCTCCCTCTGCTCCTCCCTGCTCCACTCGTACTCTTTCTCTCAAATAAATAAATAAAATATTTTTTTTAAAGATGCATGGGACACCAGGGTGGCTCAGTCATTAAGCATCTGCCTCGACTCAGGTCATGATCCCAGGGTCCTGGGATCAAGCCCTGCATTGGGCTTCCTGCTCAGCGGGAAGCCTGCTTCTCCCTCTCCTACTCCCCCTGCTTGTGTTCCCTCTCTCACTGTGTCTCTCTCTGTCAAATAAATAAATAAAATCTTTTAAAAAAGTAAAAATAAAAAGATGCATTTGAGATTGACTGGGTATTGATTGAGAATAATTGGCCTATATAGCTGGATACAAATGAGAAATGTGTCTCACCTGGTTTATAGCAGTAACCTCGTAACTGACTTGCTTCAAATTTGCCTTCTTACAGACAACTTTCAACAAGACAGACTGATTCTTTTAAAAATAAAAGTCACTCTTCTGTATCTCTCCACATCTCTCAGAATAAATACCAATATCTTTATAATGATCTACAACATTTTTATTAATCAAGGGCCTGGAAAGAAGATAGGTAGTAAAATTAAACTGGTAATTGAGAGGAGTTCAATAAAGGGACAATTTACAAAGGTGAGGGTGAGGGTTAAAAAAATAATTTATAGATGATGCACTACCTGCTAGTAGTGGGGCTAGCAATAGTGGGGAGCTATTACCATTCTTACTCCTAGAGCAAGAGGAGAAAACAGTTACATGAGCCCATGGGAGTAGCTTCATGGAAAGGGCTGCCTGACAGGAGCTTTGGCCTTTGGTAAAAAGGTAAAGTCAACAAACAGCAACCAAGCAGGGAGAAAGCCAGAGAACAAATTTCCTGAACTTACTATTCTCCAGCCCTCAGATTCCCTGTCTGTAACTCACATTGGCTAAACCCTACTGGTAGCTGGTGGGCAGAACTTGTTGATAGAGTCCATGTTGGCCCTCTAAAGCACTGAACAGGGTGGAAAGAGAACAAAATGGGTTCAGAGAAGCAAATGGAAAATGCTCAGCTAATGCCCTATGTGACCTGCCCCTTGCTTCTTCTTTGTTCCTTCTGCTCCAATCACCCTAGCCCCTTTGATATATCTTAGGGACATTGTACAACTTTTGTGTTATTGTGTTTTCTGTTTCCTCTGCTTGGAACACTTTTTCTCTAAATATTGTTACAGCTCACTCCCTCATTTACTTCAAGCTCAAATGTCACCTTCTCTCTGCAACCCACTTGCAAAGCCTATTTAAAATTACAAACCACCTCCCCCAACATCCTAATCCCCTAACCCCCTTCAACTTTTTTTTTCCACATTGTATTTATTACATACTGTAGTACATAGGATATAGGTTAGCATACTGCATTATTTAATTTTTTATTATGTCTATTAATTGTCAAGCTCTCCTACTTCTTCACTAGAACATAAGCTCCAAGGAAATGATCTTTGCTGTGTTTTTTTTAATTGATATATTCTAGTACCTAGAAATAGTGCAAAATTCATAAACAGAGAGAAATAATCATCTTAAGTACAGTATTCAAATGTTCTTATAAATAGCATGTTGAATTTTGCTTAGAAAGTTAGGCAGAACAGGTACATTAATACCAAACAGTCCTGCTCCCTTCCCCACTCTCAAGAGAGAGATTAAGGTTGAGATTAAGTGTGACCAAATGTTGAATGGATTTCCGTCCCTCAGTAAGTCCCTGCACATAAAACTACACCTGAGTGGGAGCTCATTCTTCTACATCTCATTAAATTAATTCAGTAAATGACAGTGAGCCAAAGACTATGTTTTCTTGAGTCTGATCTCTTTCAGCAAAGGTGTATGGAACCATATGAAACTCTGATGATACCCTTTAAAACCACTAAGAATCCTTAAAGAAGAATACAGTGAAATCACTGTCAAGGAGGTACTCAGTTGTGCTGGAGGAGAAATAAAATCACATATAATTTTACAAAATTTTAAAAATCGAAAGACCAAAGGCCCTTGACATGATTCTCTTTGTGTATATCATCAGCCTACACTTAACCAGCATGAAAAGATCCAGGACCAAAATAAAATGCTTATCCCCATAAATGAATAAAAAAAATACAATGCACTAAATATATAAGATTAAACAATGATTATTTTTAAAAATATGTTTATAAGGATAATTATGTATCTAATAAACTTATGAAGGTAATAAAACTCAGTATATCAGAACTACAGTAAGGAAAAGTACTTTCTAATCAGGCTTCTCACAAATTCAAACCAGGTTAGAAGGTAGGTAATGATCTCATCTTCCCCATCAGTTCTTCCCCCACAAAGCAGAGAACTCAAGAGCTATGCAGATGTACAAAGCCTCTAGAGTTCTTAAAATGAAGGCAGGGGCACCTGGGTGGCTCAGTTGGTTAAGCGACTGCCTTCGGCTCAGGTCATGATCCTGGAGTCCCGGGATCGAGTCCCGCATCAGGCTCCCTGCTCGGCAGGGAGTCTGCTTCTCCCTCTGACCCTCCCCCGTTTCATGTGCTCTCTCTCATTCTCTCTCTCTCAAATAAATAAATAAAATCTTTAAAAAAAAAAAATGAAGGCATATTTTTACAATGGCATTAATAGCCATAAAAGCTTTGCCAGTAGTATTTACATGCATTGTAGTAGCATTTTTAAATGTCGGTTCAGCCTCTAATAAGAAATTATAAGTACACAGTGTCTACAAGCAGAGAATTGCTCTTCTTGACATATCTAATTTATCTGCAAGCCAAAAGCAAAGGCTTCTCTTCAGAGATAATATTGCAGTATCCCATTTAAAGTCACCCAAAATGACAAAGGGAAGATCTAACTAGGGAGTTGTTGACCTCATAATAGGAAGGAACTTCCTTTAAACTCCCCATCAAAGGAATATTTTTAAAGTAGGTTAGGTATATCCTTGAAACAAGAAAGTCTCCTCAGATGTCTAGTTTTTGTACCCTTCAGGCTGTTGTACGCCTCAGCCACTTTATCCAATTCACCGGGGTCATGGCTTCTAAGAGGTGATATGGTTAGATAAAGGGCCGCTTCTGTAGATCTTTGCCTTCATACATTTCCACCTCAGGCAATTCTTTTACAAACTCACTCCTTGAATAAAAATCTAGGGAATCAACCCAGAAAATAGAAGGTGCCTTGAAATTAGATGTTTTCTTTTCTTTTTTTCTAACATCCTAAACCAGAAAGTTATTTCATCCATGTGTGGGCATCAAGAACAATGACTGTGGTTCATCAAGGTCAGACAGTTTTATCTTAGTAAGTTGGTAGGTAGGCAAGGAAGTCATGAGAAGAGGAATAGGTGTCTTTGACATATATGCATAGAATCAGGCAAGTCAAAATTTCATTTGATTTTGTGTCAATAGAAAGAGAAAACCTAAAATCAAATATTGATCCATAGAAACCCCCAGAAATTAGATTTTTTTTTTTCCTCTGTTTTTAGAGAATTAGCCCAGGAGACTCCTTCCAGCACAGGGGGAAAATGCATAGATCTCAATATTTAATTGCATTTTGACCAATTATGAAATAAATGTGTTTACCTGGAGATATTTTTCAGATTCGTTTTTCTGTCACTTTGATTTGTGTTATGATGCTTAGGGCTTTAAAGTGTGAGCCATAGGAACCTTGAATTTGGAATGCCTTAATCTTTTATAGAAAACTTGAATCACTCTTCCAAAAAGGGTTTTATTAGATGTATGCAATATTTTGATAGACATTTATGGAAATAAGCACTGCTGATGGTAAAAATTAGCACTTCTGAGCCAAAGAGAAATCTTACTCAATGGGAAATGGTTACTTTTACTAGCTAAGCTATGACAATTAAAATATAAGTTCCACTCAGACAGAGTTAAGGTTGGCCTTGTTCATCATTGTATTCCTAATGCCTAGCACAATTTTTGGCCCTTTGTAGAGGCTCAATAAATAGTGTTTATCAAACAAGCGAATAGTACAGATGAATGAATAAGTAGTCTTCTAAATCCAAATGAAATTATCTACAGAAAATAGAAAAACAACTCATTAGAAGGCACTTAAAGCTAGACGAAACTCTCCTTTACCAGGGGCACCTGGGTGGCTCAGTCGGTTGAGCATTGGCTCTTGGTTTCGGCTCAGGTCATGATCTTAGGATCTCAGGATCCTGGGATCAAGCCCTATGTTGGGCTCTACACTCAGCACAGAGTCTTCTTGGGATTATCTCCCTCACCCTCCACCTCTCCCCCTGCTCACGGGCATGTGTGCTCTCTCTCTCTCAAAAATAATAAAATCTTAAAAAAAAAAAGAACAACTATTTCTCTTTGCTCTTCATATGCTTTCATCAAGGATCCACATAGACCATAATTAGTTCTCCTGAATTGTCACAGTCACAAGGATAGTAATTTATAACTGATTACAAAGTTATAAAATTGGCTTTCAGACACAGATAGCCCCTTGTTCCATGAGATGTGGGTTGTATGAACCAGTTTTCCTAGAGTTTTTTCCAAGATCTGACTATGTAGGTTCTTAAACCCAAGGAAATTTTATAATTTCAGAGAGCAACTTATGAGGCTTGTGGTAGATAGCCATCCCAATGTACAGTGCACATATGCCATGTAAAGAAGTGTACTTTGTACCTTGTGGACCCCCTTCTATCAAGAAAGGAATGTCCGGCATGATTTTAGTGCTCTGATTCATTTAGGGAACTTTGGTCATCTTTTGTTTCTCTAAATGCCACTGCATCCAGACATAATGAATATATATATTTGATCATCAGTAAACCTGGGTTTTATGTCATCACTACGGTCTTCTCTTTAGTTTCACATTGTCCTAGGGAAGAAAGTAAGGATGGAAGTTTTTCTCATCATGAATCCCTGTTGAAATCTACCCTAATTACATGCATGCATGCATGCAAGCACTTGTTATTTCACTCAATCAGTATATTTGATGTGCCTATAGACAATTAGCTTCTCCTATGTTATTGAGCACACTGAGGTGAGGAGCGTATTGCTTAGTGACAGTTTATTTGATACATTTCTGCTAACTATATTAGTCTGTTAGGGCTGCCATAACAAAATACTGCAGATGTGGTGGCTTAGACAACAGAAATTTATTTTACCACAGCTCTGGAGGCTGGAAGTCCAAGATCAAGGAGCCAGCAGGGCTGGTCTCCTCCGAGGCTTCTCTGTTTTGCTTGCAGATGGACACCGTCTTGCTGCTGGCTCTTCACATGGTCTGTATATGTGCATCCCTGGTGTTTCTTTTATGTGTTCAAACTTCCTCTTCTTATAAGTTCACCAGTCAAAATGGATTAGGACCCACCCAAATAGCTTCATTTCAACTTGATCACCCCCTTTAAAGGCCCTATCTCCAAATATAGTCAAGTACTGGGGGTTAGGGCTTCAACATTTGAATTATGGGGAGGCACAATTCAGCTCATAACACTCACTGTATATATAGTATTTACTGGAGATGTAGGCTTGGAGAAGTAGTGATAGAGATACAAAGCAGGGTCATATCATATGAGTTAGGTAGGTGAGAGGGTAGAAATTAATGAAGGCACACATAGTGGGATAAAAGATTGGAATTGGAAGAAAGTAACCAATAAAGACAAAGGTAGCTCTGCTTTAACTACCATAGTGATCTCTGGAAGAACAATAGATCATCAAATGTGGATGTTTCTACCTCAGTCTTATATAAACTAGACCCTTTCCTGAGTAGAAATGGATTTTCCACAAAACTAATGAAATACAAGTTTAGCACCCCTCAAAGCTCTTTCTAGAACCATTGCTCTAATTTTATAATTTCGTAGTCTCTTTCCTTAAGAGGGCTTTGGACTCCAAATAACCTCCATCTGTCCCTGATTGCAAGTATTTTCAGCCATCTTCATAAACATTTGGGGCATTTCTTAGGCTAAACTCTTAGAAATGGGTATCTACTTGGGACAAATTATAACTGTAATGTATTATAAAAATGTGGCCTTTGAATAATAATGTTTCATTGCAATAGCAGTTACTATAACCTTTGTTTTTGTGGATTTGGATCTTCGACTGACTTTCAAACCACAGGTGCTCAGAAACATCCTGGTCATGTCATGTACTAGTCCCTTTGTGTCACTTTCTCTATCTCTCTTTTATACACACACATTCCATAGACACATTTATTTTTATGCCAACAATCAGAACTGGGCAACTAAACTGTACAATTAATTTAAAAAGTAAATTGTATATGTTGTCGAAAATACATGTTTGAAGGCTTCCCATTTTTCTTTTATGGGGAACTGTCTTTCTCTCATTTCTTCTCATAGTTCCCTGGGTGTGCACATATCCAAGCCTGGCCAGTGTGACATTTTCTAATTTTGACATTAGCTACAAAACGATTTCTTACTTTCTCTGCAAAAAAAAAGAGTATAAACATTTTAAGTGATGCAAAATGTTATTGCAGAGTAGACCTTTCCAGAGGCATTACGCATGGTGAGAGAGTTTCATACTGTTCCCTTCAGAAGATTTCTACATTTCATTTTTTAGTTTTGTACATAGCTCTTCCTAGGGACAACCCTGCAATTTAAGACAGAAAGGTGGCTCTTAGTTGAAAAGCAAAAATAGGAAGTGAGATGAGTTCGGTAAAGCAAGACAGTTCAATTTGCCTAACAAAGCAAAATTCCCGAATTGAGTTACTCTTAAAGCACTGTAATCAGCCATGTTTCTTAAAATGCCTGGGTTATATCTAGCCCCACTCACACTATGGTAATTATCAGCTGCCACCACGCAGAAGTACTGCATTCCCTGCTACTTTTTTTTTTTTTCAAAATGTCAGCTTGTAATCTGAAGGAAAATTACAAACCCGACTTTTTTTAGGAATGTTTAAAATAAACCCACAAAAGCACCAAGCCTGTTACAATTACTGTCCTGCTTTGAGAGAGAAATACCCCAGGTGGTGTTTTATCTCTGCAGCATCTATTTCTAAAGTTTAGCCACAATAAAAGGAGCAATAGTGCCTTATATAAGTGCAGACCCATGCCAGTTTTTGGAAGAAGCCAAAACTTCTTTAAGAAGCTTTCGGACTTTATTCTAGATAAATATGCACTACCCTAAGGATCATCATGCTCGTGCTGCTTTAATAAAATATCACTGCAAAAAAACTGCAGTATCGATTTGTATATGCCTCTGCTGTGCAGAGGTTAACTCCCTCTTATTTAATGGGAACATAAAACCCATATCAAGTGGAATGTTTTATGCTAATGGCAGTATTTCCAATTAAATTGCTGATATAAATCGCTTTGACATGCCATCATTCTTTATTTTAGCAATTACTTTTACACCATACACCTTAGAGCCTTATATCGTTCAGTTTGTAAAAGAAAAATGAAGTATTAGTCAAAACATAATAGTCAGAACCCTACTGAGAAAACTTTTTAGCATAACAAAATCCACATGAGTTCAAGGCACCAGAGGTTTACAAGGAGATTCTGCCCAGAATGCTAAGAAGCCTTTAAATGATGTAAGCAAATCACTGAGAAATCCATAAATTCACCTTTTCTCATACATGTTAAGCTAGACCTGGGACAGTAGACTGAAGACTTAGAGACAGGAGATCTCGTTGTGGTCCCAGCTCAGCGATGGCTCAGCTCCTCATGTCTGAGTAGCCTGGATGATGCTGAGAAAATCTCTAGCCTTGGCTTCCAAAAATGAGGTTCCAACTCCTACTTTCTGCAACAACAAGTTCCATAAAAGATGAAGAAAAATAGGTCGCTCCATGAATTCAATGCAATTCAGGACACACTTTCCAATAATAGCTTCCTCCTATCCCTTACAAAATATACCTCATCCCTGTGTGTGTCCCCTGTTTATACATCCAAAAGGGAGAAAGAGTATGAAAGGCAGTGCTAGGTTTGTATCCCAATTACAATTTCCTGCTAACTGTATGACCTTGGACAATGAGCTTCACTTCTGAAGTTCCAGTTTCTTCATTTATAAAAATGGGATAATACTCTTTACCTTGTAAAGTATGCATGATGATTATAGATGGTATTTCTAATTCATCTTTTATCATACCTTCAATCTAGTAGCATTCAATAACTAGTAGTTATTATATATGTGTGTGTAGATAGATAAATACAAGATACATAGATAGATACATAGACAGACATTCACTCATATGTAATATACATTCTACCAGCCTTGGGGAATATTGCTTCCAGCTCCAACCAGAAATGGTAGTCAATAATTCTCATATCATTAAATCAAAATTTCAAATACACATAGCTGTAGGTCCATTCATAATGGTATGATCAGACTGGCACTCTAGCATGTCATTGTAACATTACAATTCTTTATCATCCAGTTCACTACCACTACCAGGAGACCAGCATGAGTGTTATTTGTCTGGTCAGGGTGTACCATCTCCAGCAGGTAGAATAGACCACCTCCAGAGGTCTAGTCTGCCATTCCACAGCCAGTTTTAGTAATTTAGAAATGGAATTTTTTCTACAACAAATCAGAAAAGTACCAGGTTTAGTGCAGATTGGAATGCATCTGCTCCAATTTTCTTATCAACTCACCATTTCAGATTATTTAATGTAGCCAAACAATAGACCAAAGCATGCAAAACACCTCCATGCCCCAAATGTAGATCTTAGCTCAGGTCTCCTACATTCCAAGAAAATTTTCTTCACCTGTGCTCCTCCCTCAGCCTAAATAATTTAATTATCATACTCTTAAACTTTGCCAACCAACTTCTCATCAGAGTAGTCCATGTTTGCTGCCTTTAGTTCCTCAGTGTTATAATCTAGCCACCCACCAGGACGCCTGGGTGGCTCAGTTAAGCATCTGCCTTGGGCTCAGGTCACGATCCCAGGGTTCTGGAATTGAGTCCCCACATCAGGCTCCTTGCTCAGTGGGGAGCCTGCTTCTCCCTCTGCCTACCACTCCCCTTCCCTCCTCAGCTTATGCTCTTGCGCTCTCTCTCTCTCTCTCTGACAAATAAATAAAATCTTAAAAAAAAAAAATCTGGCTACCCACATGCAACTTTTCTAAATTGTCCTTGCTGTAATGGTCTTCAGTGATCCCCTGTAGCCAATTTAAACAGCCTTCCTCAAATGCCATTCACTTCATGCTTCCCCAGGAATTTGAACCCGCTGTGATCTAGAATCTCTGTCCTCCATGGTTGCATTAGCCCTGAACATTCATGTTTCTTCTGCCTTTCTGGCCTCCCTTCTCTTTCTCAGATCATTTTTCTTCCCAACCCCGAATTAGGGGATTCTTAAATTTTCTTTGTGCCTTCCTCTATGGTCCTTCAAAGTAATTTCATATATCCCAGCAGCTTTAGCTATTACTCTAGTGACTGCCAAATATAAATCTCCAGTCCTACCCACTCTCTGAAAGCTTCCACCTAGGAATCTCAACATCTCAACCTCATTAGTTCAAATGTAATTCATTATGTCCGTCATGAACCTGCTTCTAATGCTGTGTTCCCCCAAGTGCTTTCAGTATCTCCCCCCCACCCCCACTGTCATGGTCACCCATGCTCCAAATCTCTGCATCTATTTGCTCTCTTTCAAGTTAGTAATTCAATGTGAATTCTATCTCCATACATTTCTGACATATGTCTCTACCTCTCTCTTCCCACTAAAGATGCCCTAATTGATGGCATATGTAATATAGATTTGAGAGGGGACAGATTCCCCAGTTCTAGTCACTTCCTGCTCCAAGTTCTCTGACAAACTAATCCTAGATTAAACATCAGAAAACATTCTCTGATCATTTTCCTTTCCTTGCTTAAACACCTTTTATAACAACATCTGTTTCATATTAAAAACCAATCATTAGGGGTGCCTAGGTAGCTCAGTTGGTTAAGCAATTGCCTTCGGCTCAGGTCATAATCCTGGAGTCCTGGGATCGAGGCCTATGTCGGGCTCCCTGCTCAGCCCAAAGTCTGCTTCTCCCTCTTCCTCTATCCCTCCCCCTCCCCCTGCTCCTACTCTCTCTCCCTCTCATCACTCTCTCTCTCAAATAAAATGTTTAAAAAGAACAATCATTAGAATAGCTGATATTTATTAGTCATGTTCTAGATCATCTGTCAAACACTATGCAATGATTATCTCAGTAACTATTATTATAGATGTGATTTTACACTTATTTGTGTGATTATTTTGATTAATATATAGGACTTGAAATTTAGGCACTGCACTCAAATATTATCTGCTGATTAATTGGTTAATGAAGCCCTCTTTGATCATCACAGCCAAAAGTACTCTTTTTTCTCTTCGAAATCACATACTAATTCTTTATGCCTCTTAGCATATTGTATATTGTATTATATAATTACTATGCCTTTGTTGAATTTGTTGAATGTCAACAAATAGTTCTAGCTAGATGACTTCCATATCTACTAAGGGGCTTTACTATGTTTCAGGTTCAGCCAAATCACAAACAAACCTGGCAAAATTAAACACTGGGAATATGGGTACTATGCACTGGTACAGAGAGTGACAATATAAATACTGTGCCCCCATATATAAAACCAATATTTTGTGGAAATCTTTCTCCCTCAAGAAATTTAAGCAACTCTGAAGTGATAAGCTTAGCATTCAGCCCAAGCATATGATCAGGTTATAACAATGGCCGTTCATTGTCTGCAATAATTTACCTGATCTTCCTGAGTGGGCAAGATTTCCCATCCTCTGCCCCCTCTCTTGTGCATCTCTCTTAAAATGGAGTCCCTTTTCTTTGATCAAAATGAAATTAATAAGTATGCTCCTCTCCCAGAATTTTAAAGGGAGCTTGTTGAACCAAAATTTATTTTTTTCTTACTCAATACTTATTCAGTAGAACAAAATAGGTCCCAATATGAGTCAAACATGGATCTTGGCTTCAAAGGCCTTATGGATTAAAGAAGATAAGGCACGTGCTTAAGTAACTGTAAATACAAGGAGAAAGACACAGGTGGCATATGACATGAACAGCTAAACTGTGATGGGAATTCAAGATAGGAATATGTTAATTTTCAGTTGAGAGGATCCTAAAAGACTTCATGGAGAATTTGTATATAATATGGTTTATGCAAGATGAGTAGGATTCAGATGTTGAGTGATGAAAAAAAGGCTGTATTCCAAGAGGAAGAACATTAAAAAAGACGTGAAAGTCTGAAAAATCTCGGATGTATATCAGGAACATTAGATAGCAGAATTTAATTGTAATGATTAATTGTATTATAACTGTTACATTCCTTTTGAAATATGCTAGTATAATGGTGGTCCTATTCTCACATTAAAGAAGAAAATAGGGGCGCCTGGGTGGCTCAGTTGGTTAAGCAACTGCCTTCGGCTCAGGTCATGATTCTGGAGTCCCGGGATCGAGTCCCACATCGGGCTCCCTGCTCAGCGGGGAGTCTGCTTCTCCCTCTGACCCTTCCCCTCTCATGTTCTCTGTCTCCCATTCTCTCTCTCAGATAAATAAAATAAAATCTTTAAGAAAAAAAAGAAGAAGAGAATAGTTATTTATATAGAGTCCATTGGGTTACTGAGTTATTGCATTGGTTAAGTAATATTTTTACTATAATAATACCACTTTCCAAATATTAGTCAGTGATTATTGTTTCTGTGTTCAGCAAGTTCACCCTCTTTGTCACACAATAAGGCCTAGGGATTTGGAAATGTCAAATTGTATTGCACAACAAGAGGACAGATTTTGCATAAATATTTAAATCTTAGACACAAATTCATAACTCTGGGCACTGTAGACAACTGAGGTAATTGGAATCACTCTAGGTCAATGTTTAGTCCAAATTTTGTTTTTAAAATAGTCTGAGAAAACTTAACTTTGAGGCTAAACATCTCTGGGTTGATATTTTGTTTTGTTTTCCCCATTGGGTGAGCTGTTATTTTAGTTGATTTTGGTTTAAGTTTTCCCCCCTTGGATATGTGCTATAAATCAGGCTGTGGCATTTTGCATTCCAATGATGCCTTATCTTGGCTGTACAACTGTTATCTCATCTAAATCCCACAGCTGTGTCACTTCCTAACGACCACCATCCCTGCAAGACAGCTGTTGTTCTTAATTGGCAGGAATAAAACAGATGAGCATTAAGAAACTAGCCTGGATGATGTGCTACACAAAGAATCCACTTAACATTTTTTTTTTCCAAACTATTTGAAACTAAAAAAGGCAGGGTAGGAAGCCTCCATCAGAAATACATGGAGTCCCTTGGTCTCCCACTCAGAATTTTATAACTGAAATTGCAGAGTCAAGCTGCCTCTTGGCCAGTCCAAATGAGAGCCCCACCCACAAAAACACTGAAAAGTAATTTGAAATCTCTAGCAAATTTTCCTGATGAGCTGCCAAAGGAGAATTCTGTTATCAACCAGTGAAACTTCTCAAAATCCACTTTCTCCATTTTACCTCCCATGGCACAAACATACAGCAGTTACCCCAATGTCTAGAGACTTGCTACTCAAAGTGTGGTGCATGAAGCAGTAGCATTATCATTAACTGGGAGGTTGTTAAATACATCCTCAGGTCTCACTGCAGATCTAAGAATCAGAATCTGTGTATTAACAAGATCCCCATGTGGTTATATGCACATCACATTTTGGAAAAACACTGCTTTTGTCTATGAGTTCTCACACTCTAGTGTGTATAAGAATCACCTGAAGACACTAAAGTGATGCAGATGCTCGAGCCCCACTCCATGAGTTTCTGAATCAGTAAGTCAGATATTTGGATACCACCGTGATTCAATAACCAGAACCTCCAGTGGTCTGCAGATTGCACTTCAGTCTTAGTCCATGAAAACTAAGATCTCTTTATCTCACCCTGCACTGTTTCTCAATCTCTTTCCTTCCCTATTACCTTTTCCTCTGCACTTTTTAATTAAGTCAGTGTAGCCTGTCACTGTGTGTGTTACTGTCTTATAAGTGTCCCTTAATTAATCTCCCTATAATTATACTTCTCTTCCTCCATGTTGTCAGTCTTGTGATCTTCTAAATGTGTTATCCCCTCACTCAAAACTTTCAGTCTTTACATAATGAAAAATACCATCAAGCTCAAGCTAGAATAGACACTCTTAGTTCTGGAACTCTTTTAGGTTATTCTACTGCTTAAGCCTTATCAAAGTGTGCAAGCCATAGGAAAACTAAACTCTTCTTTTAGAGGAGAACAGAACAACTTATTTCTCCTGGCCTCCCTTCCCCTATGACTACTGAATCAGGGTAAATGCTGAGGGGTCGATTCAAGGCTAAGCAAGTAAAAGAGATGTAAGCAAAGAAAAATAGGAATATGGGGAGTGGTAATGAAGACACCCCTCATAATGAAATATATAGATATATTAGTGAGATAATGTAGTTTCAGAGAAAGAGCATTGAACTTGGTATCATAGGATGTAAATTCTTTGTCCAATCCTCACAGGCACTGTGGCTTTGAGCATATAATAAATAACCTCCAGTGACTTCAGGTTCTTGTCTATAAAATGCAAGTAACACACTACCTGCTTCAAAAGGCTTTTGCAAGGTCCAATGATTCTTGATAGAATTAAATCTTAAATAAGGTATTAATTGCATAAACATCTGCTGAGTGCATTAGGTTGATGCTATAGATACAAAGGAATGAACAGGGCATAATTCTACTTTCAAGGAGACCACTGTTTAATTCAGGTATATAGACAATAATGGATGTAATGAACATTGTGCTAAAAGTATAAGTAAACAACTAAGGAGAACCTAAAGAATGAACACATTTTTTAAAAAGGGATGGGGGGCGCCTGGGTTCCTCAGTTGGTTAAGTGTCTGCCTTCGGCTCAGGTCATGATCTCAGGGTCCTGGGATCGAGTCCCATGTCTGGCTCCCTGCTCAGTGGGGGGGCCTGCATCTCCCTCTTCCTCTGCCGCTCCCCCTCCTTGTGTGCTCACTCTTTCTCACTCTCTCTCTCTCTCTCAAATAAATAAATAAATAAATAAATCTTTAAAAAAATAAAATAAAATAAATAAAAAGGGATGGGGATGCCCACCATGGATTTGCAAGTTCTGTCCAGTATTACACTACAATTCTTTATATCATTCTAATATTAGGATTAATATTGCTGGAATAATGATAAATATCAATGATAATAAGAATATTTATAAGTAGTCCAAAAAAATGTTTGTATTTTGGTATGTTGAAAAAAAAAGTGCTGGCAAATGCAGAGTGGCTCTGCATTTTCCCATTTTCCCATTCAATAGAACCTACAATCAGAGATTTTAGAGTTATTGACTATTTAGCATTCATTCTTCTTTTCAATATAAGAAAATACTAAGCCTCCCATTAGAATATAATCTCATTATAAGCAAAGGGATTATCTGTTTTGTTCACTGCTGTATCCCCAGTGACTAGAATGTTACCTGGCAGTCAGTGAAGCTCAATAAGCATTTATTGAGGGAATGAATGATAAAACAAGTAAGTTCCATATGAAGCTAATGACTGGCCAGTTACACATGCATACTTGTTCTGTTCTATATGGGAACAGTGTTTGACGTCAATAAATGGCATTCTCAGTTTCAAACATGGAGTAGCTTTTACAAATTGTAAACATTTTCAAATTACAATTTGTACTTAAATCAGTACAACTGTACTGAGATGAATCCTCATCTAACTATTATTCAAGGGTAAAGGGAACCAGAATCTTAAGGCTCCCTTGCTGAAGGTATTTAATTATGAGTTTTTAATTGCCTTCATATGTGTCTCTTCCCACTTTTCTCCAGAGTACTGATAATATATGAAGTTAAATAACATTTCAAAGATGAATTTCTGTGACTTTTCATCTTAACACATTTCTCTAAGTAATAGTTTTTCTTGACTTTTCATGTATGGCAATATGTAACTTCCACAGACAAATCTCATCTACAGAATGAAGGTGTTGGGCAAGATGATGATAGGGGCCTTTTCTCTCTCAGCTCTAATACTCTATGTATCCTGCAGCTTCCTCTACTTTTAAAGAAATCACTTTTTAAAAGGCTTTGGAGAACAAATAGCCTAAGTAAGCACTTGAGTAATTGTTCAATTGTTTTCTTTTATCTTTCATTTTAATTTTAGGTAGCTTTTATTTTGTTTAAAAAGAAGAAGTCACAAAACAGCTTTTCTTTAAAAGAAAGGGGTATCATAACTACTCCAAGGAGAAAAAAAGATAGTTGTATATAAGGCAAACGTGAAATATAAGTGAATATAATACCATACCCACATTTAGTATTATAGATGCTCCTCTTTATCTACTCTTAAGGAAAACCTTCTTTTTGGAGCCCAAAAAAGGATGCTTTATTTCATATGACTTCTTACAATTTGACTACTCTTCAAAAGCCCAAGGATACACATGTATGGGAACAGTCATTAAATCAAGGCAGTTCTTATTTCCTCTTTCAGAAACGAGCTTAACCTGGAAATTTATCATACATTTTCAGAGAAAAGTCAAATAACCACAATCTCTCTCTGTCTCTCTGTCTGTGTGTCTTTCTCTTTCTCTCTCTGCCACACACACACACACACACACACACACACACACACACAGAGCTAATGAAAAATAGTATTTCTAAAACCTTCCACAAGAACTCAGTATGTAACAAGGAAATCATTTAGGGAAAAGGGAATAGGTTCTAGTCCTCAGCAGAGCTCTGAGATCTGAGGTGGCAAATATAGAATGTGGTGAATTATCTGCAAAGAGGGCCACCAACAATTCCTTCCATTCCTTTTCAAATGATTTCCCCCTCCCCTTGAATCTGGGCTGGACTTGTGATTTGTCTGAACAATAGAATGGGAACAAAGTGAGAGTTCTGGCCTTAAGAAGACTAGCAACTTCCATTTTCACCTTCTTGAATCCTGAGCCGCCAAGTAAGAAGTCAGTTAGCCCACTAGAGAGAATGGCCGTAAGGAAAGAGGTTTCAGAGAATGCAAGAGAAAGAGGACCTCCCCCCCACCAGACCTCACCCTTGTCTTCTATTCCAGTTGAGGCCACCTGGGATCTTCCAGGCCCAGCAGAGTCATCTTCGCCAAATCACCTGAAGCAGACAGAGCTGCCCCACCAAGCCCTGCCAAAATAGCAGTGTCTTGAGCAAATAACAGAAATAACCAATAACTAAAACAAAGAATAAAAAGCTAAAACAGTAGGTAACCAAATCAGTGAATATTCCAATTGTCTATTTAGTGGAGTGTATTAAACAATTATCCTTGGGCTGTTACTGGCTGGGAACAGAGGACTTTGAAGAGTTCGCCACCCAATGGGAGGAGCATTCCAGTTAAGAAGCCATGGGCAAGGGGTGTGACAGGCACTGCGTTAGAAGCACACTCAAGGTGCTGTGGAGGGTGAGAACCCACCAAGCAACTTCCCTCCTGGAAGTTGATCTGTGGCCTGGTCCAGGGAGGAACCAAAAAGGAGGTGACATTTGAGCTGTGTTTTGAAAGCTGAGTAGGAGTTTCCCAAGCCAGGATTTATGGCTGAGAGGGTGGTACATTCCAGGGAATCTGGTTCATTTGTTGGGAAATCCATGCTCCTTAAAGCCCGGACAACATGTACTGGGTATATGAGTATCACCTGCTAAGAGATCTATCTTTTTCCAGAGTTAGACAAATAGGAGAAAGTATATTCATCTTTGTGGTAAAAACTTGTTTTTCGTTTGCCTCAACTCTCACTCTGCCTCCAACTTTGTGGCTGAGAAAAAGAAATTCATATGACAAATGGACAGACTGTTAAAAAACAAAAAATGTGCATGTTCTCTCTTTCTCTCTTATCTTGCTATAGACAAATGCTAAATAAAGAAGGTTGTTTTATTTATCTTTGTTCAAAAACAGTTCTGAGTGTTCTTAATTGGAGATATAGAAGCATTTTGCTGTTTATTATGGAAGAAAAAAGAAATGTCTTTACTGACATTAGTGATTTTAAAGGCCAAACACACAAAAAAACATCTTTTATTAAAGTAGATAAGCTAGTTTGTAGCTCATATTCAGAAAGCTGGCAGATGAAGAAAACTTACAACTGGGTAAAACTAGTTGGCCTCATAGTTTGCTAGAATGTTATGCACATTTGTTTCCACTTCTTATTAATTCTTCGTGCCTTTGCAACCACAAAGTGCAAGTTTTTTAAGGCATCTACAATTCAGAAGCTACTGAAAATGGAGGCACCAAACCCTGCTCTTCAGGAATTCTCCTCTCTTCACCCTGTACCACACCTATTTCCTTATTTCTTAGAGTTGACATATGAGGTTCATGGACATTTGGAGAATTCCTCAACCTAGCTATGTGGCACTCAGACTAGAAGCATGGGTCTTGAAGGGAGCGTGCTGTTTGAAGTCTGCTGCTGAGTGCTCTGTGGGCATTACCTCACTTCATCTCAAAACTGTTCTGGGTCAGGTATTAAAATTACCATCTTACAGATGAAGAAACTTAGACTCTGAAGGATGATTAAGTGTGTTTCCCAGGAAGGCACAGCTGATAATCATGTCTGTCTGATTCCAAATTCTATGCTCTTCCACCCAGCTGCGGTTTTTCCCAGGGATTGTTAAGATTCATTTTACTTCTAGAATACTGGTTGAACCTCTGCTCTCAAAAAAGAGAAACATTTTTAACAAAGTCAGAAACATTGGCATAAAAGAATGTGCAGCATTTGACCTGTGCTGTAAGATGACTAGAGTATGAGACGAAAATAATCAAAAGCGTAGAATATAGAGGAGGCAGGGAATCAGGTTCGAAATAGCACAACTTTAAGACCTTGTAGAACTCTGTTGGAATCCCAGTTTGGGCCCTTGCTAGCTTGTGACCTTGCACAATTTATTTAGGTTCTCTGAGCTACATTTTCCTGGATTATAAAATGAAAATATTAATACTTGCTACATCCCTCAGGTTATTAGTAGTACTAAATTGTGTAATTTATATAAAAGCACCTAACACAATGATGCCTCATTTTTGGTACTCAGAAATGTCAGCTTTTTTCCTTCGCTGCAGAAACTGGAAAAAAGAATACAATTATAAAATTTCATCACCTACAAGTAAAGATCTCTGGTTTAAAAGGTGAGAAAGAAAAGAAAGATCAGGAACTCTTTTCTGTAATCATAAAAATATTTTCCAGCAATGGTCGAAGGAGTCTTGCTCCCAGTTATGCCAAGATCATGTTTGGAACAATATGTTGAAGAAAAGAAGAGAATTTGTTAATGAATAGGGAGGTAAATGGGTGGGGTGGGTTCACCGGGGAAGACTGAGGAGAACATGCAGGCCAGGTCAAAGCTCTGGGTAGTGAAAAAGAAAATGTACAAATGAAAGCAACACATTCTTACCCTCAGCCAGAGTAGGACCAGGGACATCATCATCACCACTATCCATCAGGCCAGAGCAGCTGACCGGTTACCCAGACTATAGCACTAATGAATATTCATTACACGCCTACTATGGGTCAAGTTCTGTGCTGGACAATGAGGAATCATAGGAACAAAACCAGGTCAAATTGTCCTGTGATGGTATGTATTTCTGTTCACTGAGTAGGTGAAGGTGAGTCATGAGAACCTGGTTAACCTATAACATTGATCCTTGAGGTATGACATTTTGCGCAATTTCTTAGAAACTAGAAAGGAGAAAAATACTCCCTTTTAGAGATAATATGTTGTGAGCATTTATGATGTGCCAGGTATCATACTTAGGATTCACAAACATTTCCTCATTTAGTTCCCACAGCAAGTCTATTAGGTAGATGCTATTATTCTCATTTTATAGAATCTGTGAACCAAGGCTTAGAGACATTCAGTGACTTGCCAAAGTCACAAGATCTTAAGTCTCAAAACTAGGATCTGATCTCAGAGTATATAACTCCAAAGTCTGAACTCATGATGAAGGACCGAAGAGTGGTTAGAACACTGTTGAGCTGTTTCTGTTTTAATTTTGTTTCCAATGAACGGATTCTTTGCATTTTTATTCAGAAATCAAGAATTAACTAACAACTGTTGCTTAAAGTGTTGGTGAATGACAGGATGGTATAACAGAATCTGTGCTCTTTCTCATAAGTTAACTTATAAATGTCTTTTGGCAAGGTCAGTATGCTGCTCTTTAACGCATACACTGCTCCTTTGCCACTCTGCATAAAGGCATTTGTAAATTATTCTAGTTCTCTTTAGAATACTTAAAATTGTTCTCTGGCATTTATAGAATCAGCAAGAGATAATCACATGATCTTTTTTTTTTTTTTAACAATGAGCCACTTCCTGTTCATTATACTTACTATGTTTATCTATGACATAAAACCCATTTTCTCTGTGGAAGGTCACCTGTGGGTTGGTGTGGAAGATTTCTTCCCTTTTATTTAAACCACTTTACCAGTTTCCGGCATTTATTTGACTGTTGATTAATTATGGTCCTGTCTCAATCATTCAGGGAAGAAATAATAGCCTTTTACCAGCCATGGGTTATTCATAGCTCAAAAAATGGCATCAAGTTTTAAGTTCTTATATATTCAGAGAAACCATACCTATGCTGTATACTCCCACCCATCTCAGAGGAAGGGAAGATGTTTAAGGTCAGAAGCTACCTGACATCAGTAGCCCAGAAGAGTTTAAAGTCTCAGCCGTAGGTCAGATTTGTGGTTGCACTTGTTTAGGAACTGGAGCCTTCCTAAATAAGTACCCGTCCTGGGGCACTTGGGTGGCTCAGTCGTTAGTGTCTGCCTTCGGCTCAGGTCATGATCCCAGGGTCCTGGGACCGAGCCCCGCATCGGGCTCCCTGCTCGGTGGGAAGCCTGCTTCTCCCTCTCCCACTCCCCCTGCTTGTGTTCCCTCTCTCGCTGTGTCTCTGTCAAATAAATAACTAAAATCTTAAAAAAAAAAAAAAATAGGTACCAGTCCAATGGCCCCACACTGCCTCCCCACCTTTATACACTAGACATGTTGGCTTTTCAATAGGAGAAAAAGCCATTTTCTTTATGAGCCTATAGTAAAAGGTCATACCTTTCATTCTACTTGCATCTAATAAAAGAAGCTGAGGGGACTGCAGACACCTTCCCATCCCAATGTGAAAGAACTCATTGCCTATTACAGAAGATTTTGCTGGGCTTTGATGGCCTGCATCCATTTCCTTTCTGTTTGACAACAGTATCCTGAGTTTGGTCAAGTATAAGATCCCTCCTTTGCTTCAGAGATAGGCTTTGGATGGCTTCAGCCAATTAAGAGACCCTATTCCCAGGTCCATACTGATTGAGATAGACATGGGCCTCTGACCTAATGCAGACCAATAACATGTAAGGAGATATTTGATGGAGGCCTCTAAAAAAGAAGATCCCTTATTCTTCTGTTGACATACCCTTCTTGAAAAATGTGAACAAAGACACATATGACCTCCAAAAGAGAAGCCAGCTAGAGTTAAGAAAAGCCAGCTAGAGTTGAGCTGCCATGTCTAGCCTTACCTATTCAGTACTTTTGCCTTTACAGTCCCATGAGCCAATAAATATTTGTTACCTTAGCCATTGAGTCATATCCTCTGTTATTTGCAACCAAAGATTCCCAACAAATCCATGTATCACCTTGACCACAACTAAACAGTAACCATGTCACCATAATGCATTATGGGGTCTCACTATGCATGTTCCTCATCTACTAAATTCTCCTATAATCAAAAACTTTTGCTTGTTCTTCTCTGGGTTCCAAAAACAAATAAAATGAACTATACCAAGAAGATTATTAAGGAACTTTAGAACTTTCTATATTCTAAAAACACTATTTTGCTTTTATCTTCCTCATGTGGCTATAGGCTAATTATATTCATATTTCAGTCCCCTCCATGAACAATAGCCTGCCAGCATTCAGTGGAGATCTCATCAGCTCCTAAGCAGAAGTGAGGAGAGAAGCTGCCTGTGTTAACTTCTATAGCTTTCCTGATTTTTGTTTTCTCTCCCCTTTTCTCCATCCTTCTTCCCCTAGTCTAAGAAACATTAGCTTTGCATACAGTTCTGCCAAGGAGACCATCCTAATCTGGAATTATAGGTCCTATCTTGTTCGTTTGTTTTTTTTTTTTCTTTTTATTCTTATTTTCTAGGCCAGGACCCAGAGATGACTTAAAAAACCAGCCATAGTGTCTACTCCACACTCACCTCCCAAATCACTTTGAGGCAGCACTGTAACTTTTTTTATTGTATACAACTCTAAAATTTCACAGCTTTGGTCCTAAGCAATAATTTCTACATTACCAACTACGTTCTGTCTTTTTCCTTATTGAAAAAAATCCTTTGTTCCCCAGTTAAATAAACTCTCATCTTTTTCATTTTTATCAGTGTCTTTATCAGTGTCATGTATCACTTCTCACTGTTTAGCATTGGACACATCCATCCATTACTACAGCTCTAAGCCCCCTTATCATAACTATTCTCAGGAATTTCAAGCTTAAGTTATATCTTGGTATCTTTTCACACTGACTTTTTTGTGAAACTCCCAGGCCTGGAACTCTAGGATGGTTAGGAAAGCCAATAAGGATATTGCATATTAAGTTTGGTGCTATGAAAATAAATACACACAAGCTACCATCCTCATATAACTCAACTGTGTGTTTTGATAGAAGTGGATTTTACAAGCACTATTAGTTAAACTTTGATAGTTTCTACCCCCACTATGACAGAAATAATCAACAATTATGTTTCCTTTTGCAATACTCTCAAGTTCCTAGTCATTTGTAATTTAACAAATAATTATAGAAATTTCCTGCTGAAATGCAGAGACGGAGCCTCTGGAGGTGGTGAGGGCAGTGCAGGGGGACCAGCATACAAGCAATAAATTCAGTAATAGGTCGAACAGCATGCAAACAAGAATTACTTATTTAAGAAAGAAAAGCTCTTGAGCATCAGCAAACAGCCCATGTATTTGGCGTATATATATTTTTATTCTCAAATGCCATATTACCACATTATAGAAATATAGGTGTGTCTGGATAGCTGGATGCCTTCTAGGAAGAGAATTCTCTCCCAGTTGGCATACTCCATGGGAAATCAAATTAAAATCATCTCATTCATACTTTATGGCTTGAGAAGGCTTCCCCTGATGGCCAACATCTCCCAGAATAATTCAAGACCCACTGTCATGTTTCCATAATGCTCTACTTTTATTGTCAGGTCACTCTTAAGATCATGTGTTCAGTGTCTGTCTTTCTAACAAGTGTGTGAGCCCCTGCATTCACAATAGTGTCTGGCATATAGAAGATATTAACCAACATTTGAAAGAAGGAGAGGTGGCAGAGAGAGAAGAAAGGAGGAGAGAGGGGAATAATTAGTTCTTTGCTTGATGGATTAGTTATTGGTTGCTATATACCAAATTACTCCCAAAACTTAGCAGCTTAAAGCAACACACACTTAGGATCACTCAGTTTCTGTGAGTTTCAGATCTGGACTTGGCTTAACTAAATCTTCCAGCTCAAGGTCTTTCACGAGATAGCAGTCAAAGTATCAGTCAGACCTGCAGTCATCTCAAGGTTTAAATGGGCAGGATCCATTTCTAAGTTCACTCGGTGGTTATTGGCAGGATTCAGTCCCTTGCAGGTTGTTTGACAAAGGGTCTCAACAATTCGTTGGCTATTGGCCAGAGGCTGCCCATCCTCACCTCCTTGCCACATGGACCTCCCATGGGGCAGCTCACAACATGGCAGCTGGCTTCCTCAGAATGAGTGAGATAGCCAGAGTGCCAGCTTTTTTTAACCTAATCACAGAGGTGATATCCCATCACTTTTGTCGTGTTCTGTTTGTTAGAAGCCAGTGATTAAGCCCAACCCATACTCAAGAGGAGGGGATTACACAAAGGCATGAATGCCAGCACTTGGGAATAATTAGGGGTGATTTTAGAAGGCTACTTAGCACACTTGGGCATGGAATCCAAATAAGAAGAGTTGGTTAAAAGGGTCTCCTGTTGAATAGAACTGGGCTAAGTTAGACTATTATATCCCTCTCCACCATAGGGAGGATTACTCTCAATATGACAATAATAATAAATCCACTTGGCAAATGTATTTTAAAGCAATTATTGTATGTTCAAATGCCACCTGATTTATAGGTATCTTTGGAAGTGGTTTTTAACAAACCTGGCTTGTATTCTCAGGCAAGCCTTTTCTACTACATCTGAGAAATTGAAATTGCCAGGCTTTGGTAACTGAGGGAAAACTGGACAGAAGACACACATTCCAATAGGAAACAAGTGTGCTACATTCTCCATATTTCTCCTGACCCACAGGACATGCTGTGTGGTCTGTAAGAGAAAAGCATGTAAATGTAGGCAAAAGTCCTGTATAAACCCAGAAAAGTATTTGTGGGTGGCTTTAAATGGGTGAGTCTTTCCCTGAAGGGATGGGTATGCCACAGTCTTGACCAGTAAGTACAAGCTAATGGATCCCCCTATAGATCTGTAGTCTTATTTCTGCTTTCCAAATAAGCAACCTAGGATATTATTATATACACTCTAGTCTTAAAATCATTTTAGGTCATTGCCCATTTTCTCTCTGGAATTGGTTAGGTATTTAGATGGGGTAATAAGAAAAAAAATCAGTTATATGGAAGTCCTTAAAAACTCTCTGATGGTATATCACTTTAATTATTAAGCTTCTTCAGAGGCTATAAGCCAGAGAGAAAAGAATTAGAGCTGGTTACTTTGTGTCCCTATGGCCCTGAAAATCCTTTGGCTGCTGTGGAGGTGCTTGGAGTTATCCTGAAAGCTTTATCATAATCCAACCATCCTCCCAAATTCTGAGTTGCTTTTATTCAGGCACATTCAGAGGTCAGTCTATAATCCAATGTCACTGCAAAGAGAAAGTGCATGATCTGCTTTTTAAGCCCCAAACTAAAGCCCCAAGCTGGTAATTCATGCGAAGCATAAGGACCATGAGATACCATAAAGCAAAATCCAACATCCCAAATAATCTCTCAGGATTTTCACTAACACATTTTCTGTTTACAAAGGCTAAATTGTATTTGAATAGTTTATGCCACACTATCTATGAGACTCCATCATGGCATGTACTATGGTGGAATAAGCATTATTATTTTACCAACAACCTTGTTTTCTAAAAGATCTGTCTTATCCATGATTATTGTCACCATACAACAGCTTATGAGCTGACCACCCTTTTATATACTTTGCACTCAGAGGAGCAATTTCACTGATAATCACAGGGTAACAACCAAGCCATTAACTTAATGACTCAGGGTGAAGCTCCTACTGGGTGGAAGCATCTGTAAATAGCTGGACAACAACAGCACAACCAACCTCTTAGATGAAAACGTCCCATTTTTCAGGTACTGATCCAAGCGGGGTAGAGTCCTTTCTATGGAAAACTATCTTTCAGGCACCAGCTCTGTTCTGTACTCAAACCTAGATAATGGAAATCTATTTCCAGTGAAGCATGCATTTTTGTCTCATTCTATTTCTTTCTAATACAGAAGACCCAAGACGTTTTAAAAATAAATAAGCAAAAAACAAAGGACTACTTGATTGACATTCAATAACGTACCCTCAAATTTTGAGCCCCAAGTAATACTGTAGAAGAGGTCCTGTCAACTTCCAGCTGCCTATTTCCTCCTATTTCATAAACTCTCTTATCCACCCTGGGCTCAAAGAACTGAAGATATCCATGTGTAGGCACACAAACCAAGTCAGAAAAACAGCAGTACATCATGGCTGAAATAAGCTATGCTATAGCCGTCACCAAGTAACACATCAGTAGAAAGTTAGGATTTACTCACGATTTCCCAGCCTTGGTTCATTTATCCATTAATGGGAAGAGTAACGCTAACCTTTAAAAGCTACTGAGAGACTTAAAGACATCTAGTGTGTTTGGCACATGACACTCAACACATCTCCACGTCTCTGTACCCATACCACAAACCTGAGGGACGCGTTAGGGAACTCCCAGGCACTTCTGTCAGCCAGAGCTGATGAGGATCCTAGTTCTGCCACTTACTAGTTCTAGAAACTTGAACAATTTACTCAACCTCTCTAGGCTTCAGTATTATTGTCGGGGATAATCTTTCCTAGCCAGCTGGATTTCAGGGAGAATCGGAGCTAAAGCAAGGAAGGAGCTTACCTTCTGCCTGCCATGTAGAGGATGTTACATGGAAGTAGTCCCTCTCTATTGCTAGTAAAATGCTTCCATTTGCCACACGATTGGGTTAGAAATTCTGAAGGCATAGAGGCAGCACTTCAGCTGTCCTCAGGTGATTTCATTCTGTTTTGTCCATGTGGCACGGAGCAGGTCAGGGAACCTGACAAGGTGAGAGTGCTCAAATGTATACCTTGGTCTGGGTCCAGGAAGTTTGAAACTTCTGAATCTGAGAGCACTGTTGCTCGGGTGATTAATCAAAGATGATAAAGGTTTTCCAGAGAGCGGTGATAACTGCTTATCACTATTAAATACACAGAGAAAATGTATCAGTGCTTCTATCTGTTTCAGCATTCCACAGATAATTACTGAGTGCTCACGATGTGCTACGCATTATGCTAGGGCTTCAAGAATAGCATCACTGCTTGCTTTCTTCCCCAGAAAAGGTGACAACAGCATCTGCGTCCATGTCCAAAGCGCCTCCCTTCCCACTTACGGCTCTAGCAAGATAATGATAAAATAATAATAGTACCTCCTGGTTGGCATTATTTTGAAACAATTACTTTTGGCTCCAAATGCCAAATCATAAGAGCCATGCCACAGCCCCCTCCAGGGACCTCAACATGCAACAGATAGGATCTTCTGAAGATGTTTAAATGAAGAAAAGCTTAGGGATCCATCTGGAGTCTGGCTGCATTGCCAAGGCAGTGAGGCAAGCCCAAGTCATCAGTTTAGAGTATTCAATCTACTAGCAAGAGTGGGGGAAAAAATAGAGAAACTTGGTCTGCTATAATAAAATGCAGGTCTCTAGGTTATTATTCAACATCCTTAAATGTTACAAACGAATGTCAAAATGGTGCTCTCCAGAATTCCCGAATGTTCACGAAAAGTGCTCTGAGGCCTGCTCAAGGCTCGCAAATGTGTGTGAGCATACCTGAAAGCTCATTTTCCTCATGTGAGGGATGGGAATCATGAGCTTGTTAGGACTGTCAAAGTGAATGCTCTTTATAATTAATAAGGCCTAATAAAACCACACAATAGTACTATTGTTATTGTCATCATTTTTTGACGCAGAGATTAAAAAGTGACTGGAGCTACTCACATAAGTCAAATTAGTACAGAGCATTGAATGCCAGACTCAGAGTGTTCGATTGTGCCCAATAAACAATGGCTAGTTTTTGTCTTGTTTTGCTTGCTTTTCGCAGCAGATTGTGTTCTCTTGACTGAGTTTTTAGCAAGATTAGCAATAGTAAGCAGGAAGATAAAAATGGTGGGAAGAAAAAAAGGGTAGGAAGGCTGAGAGCTCAAAGCCTTAAATGGATCTCTCTCTCTCTTTTTAATGTCTCCAGAGAAGCCAACTCCTACTGCAGCTTGCAACTGTGGTGCCAGAATACCATGCAAAATTCACATGCAACTTGCTGAGCCATTTCATTAGCATCCCTCCATGCCATACTTCTCATTAATCAGGGAACTAATTTGAGTCAAAGGGTGGCCAAATGGCCAACAGAAGGGGCAGAGTAACAAAGGTGACAGGGTAGGTGGCTCCGCAGAGGTACAGCAGGGTAGCTGCTGAGAAGCAACAGCCCGGCCGTCCAACCTGGTTTGCAGCGAGCAGGAAAGGCACAGCGTCTTTGGAGCAAATGAAGCCTGCAGACTGCAAGGTGAACAGGCCACATCACACGCAGGAGGTACGACCAGAGACAGCAGAGGGTCACTGGAGGGCTGGGCACCCAGCGGGGAGGACACAGGGCTCAGGGCAAGCTTCAATCTTCTCAGCAACACTTATCCACATGGATGGACACACCATCTGGGGCAGCATTTTTATTGTTGCTCTATTGCTTCAGCTCTTTTGCCTTTTTTAATATAGGAAGCAAAGATCTCTATACGGTCTAGATGTAGATATATAAGCACACATAAATCACAAATTGTGCTATTGCAAAACACAGATGCAGTGCCTCCACTGAACTCTGCAAAGAGTTTTCTTAAATTTATAGCTGATCCCCTTGGCAAAGTATCCTTTGCTTTCACAACTTGGTGGAATATTTTCAGATCACAAAGTATCCTTTTGTTTTCGGGACCACTTCATTACATACATTGGTGAGGTGGCGTATTTTCACGTTCTAGGTTCAACAGAAGCTGAGTTTTTAATAAAGAGAAAATGATAAAGTAGGGCACCATTAAAATACAGAATTCCTCTCCTGATTGGTTTGTGGTGTTTCTTCACCTCACCTTGGGAATTGTCTTTTGTAAAGGAAAGATTTTGGTTTCTCTGGGGGGAAACTTAGCAACTACTAGGGTTGCAAAAACCAAATAAATATGTGCTTTCACTGAAATGCAAACGTCAAAATGGCACTTCTTACCCTCTCAGAAAAAAACCCATTTATGCCGGAATACTATACCAGCCTTCTGCCAACCTTTGACAGATAGACATGTGACATTTCCTTTGCCACATAGACAGTAACAACTCTGCCACATCTTCTGAGGTTCTCAGTAGTACCCTAACACTCAATGCTGCATTTCCCTGGCCTTTATTATGCAGTAGCAACTTTTAACACCCATTTAATATATATGTCACTGCATATGTTTTCTAGGCCTATGGATTTGTTTTATAAATAGAAAAATACCAGAAATAGTTTTCCAAAGCTTTGTGTCTTTAGAGAAATGTCTCTCTGTAGAGATAAGACTTTTTTTTTTAAAGGAAAAATCTTGCTAGAATAATCGAATCATACTACGCCGATTGTCTTCTTTGTCAGACCTAGATAATCTTAGGAATATGGTTAATGCCTTTAAGAATGACTGATTTATCTTAACAATTTTATCAAGGTTGCCAGTTTTGCCTCACAGGACATGCTCACCAAGTTACTGAGAAACTGCCTTAGCCAGAGTACCAAAGTCCGATTTTCAGCTAATCTTTTGCCCGAATGAGATGGAGGCCAAGACTCTAAAATGTAATCACGCTTACTTTCAAAGATATTTTACAGATGTCCCATTCCAGTTTCAGGAGTGACTCTGGTATCACCATTGATATTATCACTAACATTGGTGATGATTGTGTACTAGTTACCACTCTGAAGTAGGAAACATGTTTGATGATAGTGTTTCTCTTGGGCCACTCATATACTAATTTTTTTAACCAACAAGTATTTATTCAATGACTGTTATGTACCAGGTGTTGTCCTAAATGCTAGGGGCACAGATGCTGGTAAATTACAATCCCTTCCCTCATAGTCTGCTCACAGTTTAGGAAGAAAAAATGCCATGGAAATTTATAGGATGAATCAATGCTATAAAACATGTGTATCCAAGGTGCTCCATTTAAAAGGAAGGGACAAGTGGTTAGTTATGCTTGCTTGGAAGCAAGACAGGTGACAGTTTCATATGCAAGGTAAAACTGGAAGGATAAGTGAGGAGGCAGAATATTCATTCTTTCATTCAACAAATATTTATTGAGTGCTTACTGCAAGGCAGAGGTGTTCTAGTCACTGGGGATACATCAGTGATCAAACAAAAAATTCCTGCTCTCATGAGGTTTTTATTATAGTGAGAGGAGAGTAATTAAAAAAAAAAAAAAAAAAACTAGGGGCACCTGCATGGCTCAGTCCATTAAGCATCTGACTCTTGGTTTTGGCTCAGGTCATGATCTCAGGGTGGTGAGATCGAGTCCCGCCTCCCCCTTCATCTCCCCCCGGCTTCCAGCTCCATGCTCAGTGGGGAGTCTGCTTGAGAGTCTCTCTCCCTCTCCCTCTGCCCCTCCCTGCTGCACGTTTGCACTCTCTCTCTCTCTCTCTCTCTCATAAATAAATAAATAAATAAAAATTTTTAAAAATCTAAATTGTTAAAACAGGGTTTTTCGGGTAATCATAGGATTTATGCTTATTAATTTAAAAAAAAAAGGAGAGGATCAAGAGTGGGAGAGGTTGCAATTTTAAATAGGTGGTCAAAGGAGCCTTCTCTGAGATAATGACATCTGAGCAGAACCCTGAAGGAAGTAAGGGAACAAGCCATTCAGATATCTAGGGAAAGAGCGTTTCAAGCAAAGAGAACAGAATGTGCAAAATCCCAGAGGCTGGACATGCCTCCCATTTTTGAGAAACAGCAATGAAGCAAGTATGGCTGGAACACAGTGAAGTGAGATCTGAGAACTGAGCAGCCCCTTAGAAGTTACGCTAAGGATGCAGGCTTTTATTCTGAATTCTTTAGGAAGCCAGTGGAGGATTGGAGCGGAGTGATACTATCTGCCTTGCATTCCAATAGTATTGAGAACAGTCTGTAAAGGGGCAGGAGTGAAGTAGGGAAAACCCGTCAGGAAGCTACTGCTGTAATGCAGGCTGGGAATGGGTCAGGGAAATGGGTTCCAGGAAGGCAGCAGGGAAGGTACTGAGAATTGATCCATTTCAGGATTACATTTTGAAGGTAGAACCAACAGGAGTTATTGATAGATTTGACGAGGGTTGTGAGAGCAAGGGAGTCAAGTATGTCTTGGAGGATTTTAGCCAAAACTATAAACATGGAGTTGTCACCACAGAGCTCACCTCAGTTAAGTGGAGGAGAATTTTTGAGCATCTCTATGTGTTAGCGTCTGCGTGGGGGAAGGAGGGTAATTAAACACCGCTGTTCAACGTGACCCGTTTGTATCACAGGCATTTCTTCACAGCTTAATAAGAATAAAACTCCATCTTCAGAAGAGAAAAGACAGACTGAAAGCTCTATGCTCAGTGATTCAGAGACAAGCAGGAGAAAATCCCCAATGATGTCAAAGATTGGACACAGTCCTCCCTCTCCAAATTTCCAGATGATTCCAAAATAAAAAGTAAGGATTAGAGTAGTCATCGATTATATTAAATCGGCAGGGAACAGAATTACTATATACAAAAAATAATAATAATAATAATAACAAATTGAGTAAAGTTAACCACCATTGGAATGCATACAATGACAAAGTGGGAGAAAAAGTTCTCAAATTGGAATATAATAAGAGTATGTAAATACAAAAGATCATTGTGCATAGCAAGGAAGACACCTTGAACTAAGAGTTGAAAGGTCTGGGTTTTCTTCCTAGCATTGACCTTCAGGCAAATTAACTCATAGCTTTAAACAAGAATGTCTTTACCCTGAGGGTTTGTATGTGCTGGTGTGCTAAAGAGCAAAGTTAAATATTACATTTAAAATGGCATTTAAATCTCAATTTTGCTGAGGACAAGAGGTTTCTTCTTTTTTAAAAAAATTAAACAAATATGACTACATAACTGAGTAAAAAAATAATTGTTAGGATTTTTTTCCATTAATCTGGCCTTCATTTATTGAGCAGCTACTATGTGCCAACCACTGTTCTAGGCAATGGACATATACCAATGAAAAAATAGCCACAGATCCTTACTTCACAGGGTTTGTGATCTTACAGTGAAGACAGACATTGGATAAGTAATTTGGGAATGAGGCATGAGTTTCCAATAAATCCCATCCTTGTGGCAGGCCCCAGACCACCAGGGATGGGCGGCATGTGTGTATTCTCTCCTAATATTAGGAGTGTTTGGGGAAAATGTTTCATGAAAACTAACTTAAGTTAGGAATCCTAATAGTTTGAAATAGAAAAAACATTAGAATTGTGTTACTCGGGTCCTCTAATCACCAAGAATGGATTAAATAAGCCAGCATTTTATTTATTTATTTATTTTTTAAGATTTTATTTATTTATTTGACAGAGAGAGACACAGCGAGAGAGGGAACACAAGCAGGGGGAGTGGGAGAGGGAGAAGTAGGCTTCCCGTGGAGCAGGGAGCCCGATGTGGGGCTCAATCCCAGGACCCTGGGATCATGACCTGAGCCGAAGGCAGACGCTTAACGACTGAGCCACCCAGGCGCCCAAGCCAGCATTTTATTAGGGGAAATTCCTATGAGGAAAAAACTGGGACAGAGTGGGAGGAAGTTGGAAGAGCCATCTGATCATGATGCACAGGTGACCTTAGTGAATGAGAGATGGACCTGACGGTAACACTCTAGTTTACCATGCAGTCTGAGGCATTTTTGTACTGAAACTCAATGTTATCATCCCTGCCGCCCTCAGTTCCTGGCTGGGAGCAGCCAGTGGGGGGCATGGCCTGTGTGTGAAAGTTGGGGCAGTTGTCAGAGCACAACAGACAAGAGCTGAGTCTTCAGCCAGTGCTGCTGAGCTTTTTGGTCAATGACAGTCCCTACAATGGAAGCTCTTTGAGATGCATTCTCATGGCTGCTGAAAGATGTGTTTTTGTTTTTGTTTTTTTTCTTAATAAGTATAGTCTTTGGAGTCAGAAATAACCTTGGTTGACTCCAGTCTCAGCCACTTAATAATTTTCTGATACTGGGCAAATTACTTGAATCAACTGTAAAGGTTAAACGAAATAATACCTGTAAGGTGCACCATACAGTGCCTAGAACGTAAAAGGTGATCAGGAAAAGTTAGACCTGCCTTTTTTCCATTTAGCTCTAAATTACATTCATTTGTTCAACATGCATTTCTGAAGATCTACTATATGCAAGGTATAAGAGGAAGGTTATGCAAAGGGCCTAAGACATAGTCTCTGCTCTCAAAATTGATTTATTAAAAAATGTAAAAGCATAAAGCACTACTAAGTAGTATAAGATAATGAGAAGGAAGCAGGGTTTCAGCAGGGGAAAGGAGCATTTATATCTTACTATGTGTATTGTTGCTGAAGTTGATGGCCTGAAAATCCTGAAAGTCAGTTCCACCTTCCCAAGTGTTGTGAGTTTATGGTATTTGGATGACTTATGTGTGTGTACAATGCAGGGTTTACGGACTCCCTTGAAGAAGGGTCTGGGAAAACCCTCGGTGGAGTGTTGATGGTGCCATCCTCATTACCCAGCTTCTTGCCATATGAGTGTCTGGCTTTTCCAAACCGTTATGTTGTGCCTACCAGCCCTCCCACCTGAATTGTCTGCATGTTAAACTGGAGAGAGTGCCATGTGTTAGTTCGCCCCTCAGCATGCTTCCCAAAAGCCCTTTCAAGGCCCTTTTACTGGCAGGGCAGAACACGTGTATTATTGCTCCAGGCATGTGAACTTGTACTAAGTGCATCCAGATGGTACCCAATTGAAATCAATTTAGATATGGCTTGATTATATTTCGGTGATGCAAGAACTTTCTTTCCAAGAATATAGAGAACTCGGTAGGTGTTCTAGGGGAATAATTATAATAGTAATTAAGTGAGGCTCATTTGGAGCTGAGAGAACCAGCTTCAGTTCTCAGCATGATTCACAGACTTGCTCTATGACATTAGGAAAGTTATTTGCCCCTATCTGGGTCTCATGTCCTCATTTGTGAAATCTGTGTGTGCAGGGCAGTGTGGGAAGAGGGAGCAAAGAAAGACGAGTGTCAGTTGCTAGGCACCTAAAATGTGTCAAGTACTAAGTTGGGAGCTTTGCGGTCCTCACTGCAATTAATCATCAAACAAGCTTTTGAGGGAGAATCACTTATTCCTGTATACATTCCTTCAACAAATTTTTATTATGAACCTCCTTTGTACTAGCCACTATATTAGGTGGAGGGTATAAGATAGTAAATGCACAAAGCTGTTCCCCTTACCATACATGATCACCATTTCAGAGATGAAGACATCTGAAGCTTAGGGAGATGAGCTACAGTGGTATTTAGTGGGTAGAGACTCCAAAAATGTCCTTCTGGCTTCAGAACACAGGGCCCTTTCCTCTACAGCAACCTATGTTTCTCAACCTTTTTTTTTTTAATAATAATGAAAACCTCCTTTCCCCCACAGAGGCTTTCTAGACCTTTTTTCCTAATTGTTTCCCCCACCCCCACGAAATTTTATACTAGATTTGTCCAATTGGTTTGAGCCTTGGAAAACTTAGACTGTAATGTCTAAGAATTGTTTGCCCCATTGAGCATGATATTCCCCCTGTTGAGAATAAATGTGGTGTAGAGCATTCACCACATTCTTTGTATCTTTATAGGCACCAACTCTTCTCCAGGCCCTATGACTGTTGGAGTTTAAAAAAAAAGTATGAGATAAAACGTGGTCCCTACTCTAAAAGAAAGGATAATTATAATCTAGCTCACATCATCAGATTTACAAGGCTCCTAGCCACAAGATCCCATGATTCCAATTCTTGACATGATTCTAGGATCACTAGACAGAAATCACAAAGAGAAAATGAACTACCCCAATCTAGCAAATAAGAAAAGCTTCCCTTGTTATAAGTTACTGAATAACTGCGTGGTGACCACTGCATGCCACATCTCACAAAGCAGGGTAGATTCTTTCTTATCTTGGAAATCTAAGGGAATGGATCTGTTAGCAACCACTTCAAATGGGTTTCCATTGCCTCCTCTCTGTATCTTTTATATCCTGACTACCAGCTAGAAGGCCTTGTTGAAATTCATTTGGCTCACAAATGGGCTCATCATAAATAATATAAACCCCTCTCGTATCACTCACCTACTCCACATTAATGACACTGAATGGGCACCATTAGGGGCTCTTCTTTTATTCAGAAGAAAGGATTTTGATGAATCCATTGCTTACAGACAGAAGGAAAAAAAAGCAATTCAAAACCACAATTTGAAATTAAACCTTCTGTGGTCTGAACAAGCATGATTGTCAGTTCTTTTATGCATTTCCAACGTTGCCACAATTAATATTTTAAAAGGAGCTTCACCAGTGAAATATTTAACAACAGAAATCTTAATATTCGTTTCCCGGTAGCCACATTCCATTGCTCAGCAAAGCGAAGGGAGCCCCTTCAGAGTGGCAATGGCCCTGCCAGAGGAAAATGGGTATATGACTGCAGGGGCTTATACTTGAGCCTCTGCAAAGCCCTTCTGCCTTCACCTCTCAGGGTGATGCCCAGGATGCTGAGGAAACAGCTCTCCTCTCTGCCCCTCTACCCGGCTTATGCCTAGCACCCTAGGGGATAACCACAGTTATTTATAGATAATCCCCTCTTGGAAAGGTCAGATTTTATGATGTGTTTATGACCCCCTCTGACCAAATAAGTTCACTTGGATCAAATTCTCTGGGGGGTAGTTTTAAACAGATTCGATTCGTTTCTGAAGCTCTGTGCCTCGTGAAGGCAGGAAAGGCTGGGCTATGTGGCCAGAACCAGAAGCTGAAGAGAAGTTGACATTTTAAGGTCCATGTTTGCTCCTCCTGGCTCCTCTTTCCCTGGTTAAAGAGCTTTACCTATCTCCAGCTACAGCTTTTCATTCATGCAGAAAGATCGTGAGACAGGATTTCTTAGACACTGGTCACTTACCACATCTTTACTGGCCAGCGAGAAAGTTCAGTGTCACAAATCAGCTTATGAACATGTATTGGGGATGGGTGTGGGGTCCTGGCTGGCCATCCCAGGCTGAGTCAAAAAGCAGCCTTTGGCACTGACTGCCCCATGCTTTGTTCAGAAATGTCACGCCCATGACTTCACCCCTCACTTCCGAGTTTCTCTCCTGTCCTACCTTTCACGCAAGCTCCAGGGCCACATTTTCAACTCATGGCTCAATATTTTGGAAGCAACAGACTCTTTATATCTAACACTAAACCCTCAAATTCATACCCCACAAAACAAATCTGCCCATTTCTATTTCTACAAATGGCAACATCATCTCTCCAGTCACCTCAGCTCAAGAACTTGGAGTGCTCTTTGATTCCCTTTTCCGGCCTTCCTACCTCCTGCTCAGCTAACAGTTTTGCTTCTCTCTCTTTCCCTTTACACTCACTGGCCATAGTGTCTCCTCTGCATTGTATCAGGAAAGCAGTCGAAGACCTTCACCTGTGCTTTTGATGCAGTCCCTGTTGCATCTCCTCCAGGGCTGAGGCCATGCACTACTCTCATCTCTTTAGATTAATAGGGCTTGGTAGGTCTCTACTGCACCCTGACCTTGTCATTTACTGTCAGAGCTCTTTCGTCTTCCTGAAAATTAGAAATAATATCTTCTGGGCGCCTGGGTGGCTCAGTTGGTTAAGCGACTTCCTTCGGCTCAGGTCATGATCCCAGGGTCCTGGGATCGAGCCCCACATCGGGCTTCCTGCTCAGCGGGAAGCCTGCTTCTCCCTCTCCCACTCCCTCCCCCTGCCTGTGTCCCCTCTCTCGCTGTGTCTCTCTCTGTCAAATAAATAAATAAAATCTTAAAAAAAAAAAAAAAGAAAAGAAAAGAAATAATATCTTCCTCACTAGTGTGTGGTGAGAAGAGTTCAAAATAACCAATCCAAAGTGTCTGATTCATTGAAAGCACTTAAATTCATGCATTCAACAAAATCCTTAGGAGTTTCCAAACACTCAGCTAGGCACTAGGAATAATATCAGTAACATGTATCCATCCTTACTACAAGCCAGCCACTGTTCTAAGTGCTTTTTACACATTAACTCATTTAATAATTACAACAAATAGTTACAATCATTACTGATTATACAAGCAGTGACAATTATTATTTCCAGATGAGGATACCAAGGTATGGAGAGAGTAAGGTCAAATAAAAGTCAAACCCAGACAGGTCTTAACCACTGCACATACTTTCTCTAAGAATGCCTCAATATCTAGCGTCTCATGCTCTATAGACAAGAAAATAACTACAGCACAGTATAATAAGTGCTTAGGGACATCTGGATGGCTCAGTTGGTTGAGCTTCTGACTCTTGATGTTGGCTCAGGTCATGATCTCAGGGTCGTGGGATCAAGCCCCACATTGGGCTCCAGGCTCCACACTCAGCAGGGAGTCTGCTTCCCTCCTTCTCTCTCTCTCCCTTCCCCCCCCACACCCTGCTCATGCTCTGTCTCTAAAATAAATAAATAAATCTTCTAAAAAAAAAAAATGCTTAGACTCAAGGAGTCCTCCAGGCTCCACACTCAGCAGGGAGTCTGCTTCTCTCCTCTCTCTCTCCCCCCCCCCCCCCCCACCCTGCTCATGCTCTCTCTGTCTCTAAAATAAATAAATACATCTTTAAAAAAAAAAGTGCTTAGACTCAGGGAGTCCTGGGGTATGATAGGAACATAAAGGAAGGACAAATATTTATGGAGAGGGTCAGCAAAGCTAAACTTTGAAAGACAAATGTTCGTTTCCTTTCCTTTCTTGGTTTCTTCCCTCTTCAATGATTCTAATCTCATTGCCAGAGTAATCAAAGTACAGCTCTGGTATTATCATTCTCCTGCTTAAAATGCTCAGGTTTTCATTGCCTATCCAATAAAGTCGAAGCCCCTGAACTTGGCATTCCTATCTTTTCCTCGCCTGGTGTCCAGATCCCTATCTGTACTCCTGCATCTTCTTTCTCCAGAAGGCCCTTCATCCTATCCATCCCTGTGTCTAACACCTCTCTGTTCTTCAAAACTATTACTGTTAATCTAAACTTCCACTAAATTTTCCTCTAAACAGCATCCCTCTCTCCCTTGAAATTCCAAGACTTATTACATTCAACCTTGTATTAAAGATTTTAATATATAAATACACATTAATATAAAATATGCATATACATTTATATACATATACATGTCTCTTCTACTGGATATGAAGTTCCTTGGGGACAATGCTTCTTTTGTATCTTTACGCCAGACACGATGCTAAAACTGTGCTAAATGGAGATCCAGAAAGTAGGAATCTTCACAGAGTCCTCTATCACTGACATCTCTACCCTTCCCTCCATCCTAGTCATCCCAAATCCTATCCTTACTTCCTGCTAAACATCTCTTGCTTCACCCACTCCTCTTCATTCCCACCACCCCAGCTTTAAATCAAGCCATCATCTTCTATTACCTGAACTCTTGCACTACTTAAATTGACAACTTTAACAAATCAAAATCACAGTGAGATACCACCTGACACCAATTAGAATGGCAAAAATTGACAAGGCAAGAAACAACAAATGTTGGAGAGGTTGTGGAGAAAGGGAAACCCTCTTACACTGTTGGTGGGAATGCAAGTTGGTACAGCCACTTTGGAAAACAGTGTGGAGGTTCCTCAAAAAATTAAAAATAGAGCTACCCTTTGACCCAGCAATTGCACTACTGGGTATTTACCCCAAAGACACAGATGTAGTGAAAAGAAGGGCCATATGCACCCGAATGTTCATAGCAACAATGTCTGCAATAGACAAACTGTAGAAAGAGCCGAGATGCCCTTCAACAGACAAATAGATAAAGAAGATGTGGTCCATATATACAATGGAATATTACTCAGCCATCAGAAAGGATGAATACCCAACTTTTACATCAACATGGATGGGACTGGAGGAGATTAGGCTAAGTGAAATAAGTCAAGCAGAGAAAGTCAATTATCATATGGTTTCACTATTTGTGGAACATAAGGAATAGCATGGAGGACATTAGGAGAAGGAAGGGAAAAATGAAGGAGGGGAATCAGAGTGGGAGATGAACCATGAGAGACTATGGACTCTGAGAAACAAACTGAGGGTTTTAGAGGGGAGGAGAGTGGGGGGATGGGTTAGCCAGGTGATGGGTATTAAGGAGGGCACATATTGCATGGAGCACTGGGTATTATTCGAAAACAATGAATCATGGAACGCTACATCAAAAACTAATGATGTACTGTATGGGGACTAACATAACATAATAAAATAAAATAAAATTTTTTTAAAAAGGGCCAGATAGTAGATTTTTCTGGCTTTGTGGGCCATACAGTCTGTATTGCTACTACTCACCTCTGCCCAGGTAGCATGAAAACCATAGATAACACACAACCAAATAGATGTGGCTGTGTTCCAATAAAACTTTATAAAAACAGATAGCTGCTAGGCCAAATTTAACTCCTGGTTGAAATAGATACCTAATTTTTCCCAGCACTTACATTCAAATCCATCATCTAGGTAGAGTTAAAATGATGTTTCTAACTATAAATCTGTCATGTTCCCCAAAGACCCACAATGAACTGACCTTTGCCTTTATTACAAATCTCATTTCCTTCTGTGTCCTTCCCTATTATTTATCTGGCAATCCCTACTCATCTTCCAAAACCTAACTCAGCTCAATTCTTCTAGAACGTCTTCCCTATCCACCACCACCAAAGCTAGGTATAGACTCTATCTCTATACTTAGCATGAGCTTCTTCAGATTTGAAAGTATCACAAACTGAAATTACCAAATTTGTTTGGTAACATGGTAGTCTCACCTACTCGACAGGGAGTTCAAAGAGCAGGATTGTCTCATCTATCTCTATATCCTCCCTTTTCTGGTACATATGAACACCCAACAAACATTCTCTGCTTGTACAATGTATTTTCAACTGAGAAATATAGCCACTTCCCAAGACCCAAAGATATGTTTGTCTCAGTGTTCGATAACATCAGGCCAAGAAGTCAGGGAGTGGCAGAGTATAAAAGGCAGACTCCGATGATTCTGTTCAGGAAGTAGAGAGCAGTTCTTTGTGGAATACTCAGAACAGTGTGAGGCAATAATTGCTTTTTCATTAATTTTCAAAAAGATCAGAAAATCTCATGTCTTGCCAAGTGGCCTTGTAGATATTTCCTCATCCAGATTAACTACCCAGCAAAACCAAGTTGTGAATAGGCACGAAAAAAGATTAACTCGAATGGGGTGGCATGTCAGTCACATTTGTTGGTGCTGAGTTTATAAGAAAAGAGAAGAGGGAAGTCAAGGAAAGGACAAAAGTTAATCTGAGATAAAATAGAATGGAGGAAAGTATTTTGTTCCAATCTAAAAGCTGTGACTTTCGTGTGGCACACATCCATAAAAGGGCAAGATAAAGGCAATGAGAATTAGAAGAGGCCCTAGCAGTTCTTCTCTTTTATGCATGGTATACACAGTAATTGCATTCAATCTCTCTCTATCTCTATCTCTCTCTCTTTGTCTGTCTGTCTCTCTCTTTCTCATGTGTATGTGTGTGTGTATGATGGACCAGGTGCATAGGTGAATAAGAGCACGATAGCATGACCTTGGGAGAGAGAGCAAATCTCTTTCTGTATAAGATGGATCCATCACAAACTGGTCATAGATATATTCATTCCTATTTCCTTTGAGCAGTGCCTCTAAAGAGAAAAAATTATATACATGGCAGGGGAAGAACACCCACAGTGAAGACCATCAGAAACAACTTGCAAACCACAAGTATATCCACAGAGATAGGTTCATTAGAAGGCTCCTATTCATAGAAGTTATATCCTTGAACTCTTTTCTAAGTTATGAATTCTATGTTATCTCCGGGCATCTAAATGTCAAGACTTAAAATCTAACTCCAACACTGCTCTTAAATTTTAGAAGAAAAAAAAGTCAGAGAAATAAAAAGTCATGTCTATCTTTGGGTATGGATTTTTTTCTCTACAAGTTGTTTGCTTTGTAGAGTATGAGATGTCCATGTTTTGCAGCACCTTCTCTCCACACAGTGAAGGGAAGCTCAGCAGCTTTCTCATCAATAGACTAGAACAGGGAACTATATGGAGAATTCAAGCACAAAAACAAAAACAAAAAACTTAACTCAACAGGCCTGAAATGTCCAGACTAACTTTCTATAGTGGTGAAATTACTTCGATGACTCTTTAATCTCTCATCTAAATGCTATGAAAATAGAACCATGTCACCATTTTATCCAGCTATAAAAGGGAGCTCACTCAATTTAAATAAGCAACACATGTTTCTTAATCTTCACTGCATGTCTGGGAATATGGTCCAAACACCAGGTAACTGACATGATTGCTCATGTGCCATCTTTACTGTAAGATTCAGCCAGAAGAAATGTAAATCTAGAATGCACTCTGTGAGGATTATTGCAGAGTTGAAGAAACAAGCTTTATATGAAAAAAGTGAAGAGAAGATACCAGTACACAGATCATATAATCATCCACTAATGGTACTGTGACTAGGAGAAGATCAGGAATTAGAGCTGATTGTTTTCTTCTGGCCTCATTAATCTATTTTTAAGAAACCTCAGGTTAATTTACATTAGCTTCACTATACCTCTGTTTGCTCATCTATAAAGTGAAACACTTAATTTCTCTACCTAATTCATGGGTTTGAGGAGATAATCAAATCATAAATATGTGTGAAAGTGCTTTGAAACCTGTGAGATATCATACAGGTGATACAAATATATGAATCACTGTTGTTTTCACTGATACATTATGGAGAAGAAATGAACATAAATGAGAAAATTCAGGTGTCACACAGGCCTTTAACTAAACTCAGTGATCTCAGGAATAAGCCTCCTGTATATTTAGATGGGCAAGTGTCAGTATAAGGATGAAACTCACTTATCCATTACATAAGCTAGAGAATAGGTGACTTTTTTTTTTAGATTTTATTTATTTATTTGAGATAGAGGGAGAGTGCAGGAGCAGGGGAGCATAGGGAGAGGAAGAAGCAGGCTCCCCACCTGAGCACAGAGTCCAACATGGGACTCTATCCCAGGACCCTAGAATCATGACCTGAGCCGAAGGCATACCCTTAATCAACTGAGCCACCCAGGTGCCCCGAGAATAGGTAACTTCTGGGTTCTTTTTCCAACTTTGAGATTGTGGTAGGATTCCAAATATCAAATATCAATCTTATTCCCATGGGGTGGCTGCTCTTGTAAGAGTGATTTTATGAATGTGAGAAGTTACCTTATAATTATACCTACCGTTCACTTCCTAGAGTAGTAGGAATAGGGATGGGGGAACCAACATTATTGAAGCTTAATTGACCATTACCTTCTCTGAAATATTCTATACTCTTAACTACCACCTCTAGGTTGAAATTCTGAGCTCTGTTGGCTTCCATCTCACCACCTTTTCCTGGTTTTCTTCCTAATTTGGAGGCACTCCTTTTCAGTCTCCTTTTCTGGCTCTTTTTCCATAAATCCTCCTTAGATATTGGCATTCCCCAAAACTCTGTTTGGCCTTCTTCCTTCACACCCTAAAGTCGTCACTGAGTGATTTTGACTATGCATATGTGATGAATATAACCAATAGGGTGATAACTGACGAATTTTTAACCACCAGGTAAATCATCTCAGCCTTGTTCTTCCACCTGCCTATAAAACACTTCTATACTATATAAGTCTCCTCATATCTGTCATTCCCTAAATTTGTACTTTTTTAAGATTCTTGTTTTTAAGCAATCTCTACACCCAACATCAGGCTCAAACCTACAACCCTGAGATCAAGAATCTCATGCTCTACCCACTGAGCCAGCCAGGCACCCCTGGCATTCCCTAAATTTGAAAGCTTTATCTCCCACTGTGGCCTCCATGTACCCTAAGATTCAGATAGACATCACATGTTAGTGAGAAAGGCCTGAATATTAGCTCCAGACTAACTGAGATTTAAATCCTAGCTCCACTGTTTCCTGGCTCTGTAAAAACAGCCAACTCACCCAGCCTATATGAGCCTCCTGTTCCTAACCTATGAAATATTTGTTGTGAGAATCAAGTTAGGCCATATATATTAACCTTGCTCAGCTCCTAACACGACTTAGTTGCTTAACAAATACCAGTTCCTTTCTTTTTCTCTTCAGAAATGTTCCATTACTTAAATTTTCTTAAAGATGCAAGGATTTTTTTCCACATAGCTGTGTTGTTGTACATACTTGTTCCTTTTGCCTAGAATGCCCTCTCTTTACCATCCAGTCTTCATGCCTGCCAGGCAAACTATTACACAATTCTTAAGAATGTAGTTTTCTGGACATATTTCCTTGATAAGACCACATTATAGTCAGAGCCAGGTACTTCTACTTCCAGGCCCTGGAAGCATTTTATTTCTATGTCTATTACTTTATATCATAAGTGGTTATTTATATCTGTCTCCCCCACTAAGATGTGAGCTCATTGAGAGTGCCATGTACTCAAAATAAAGCAATTGGATATCATAATTCCAAAGAGTGGTTTGTATAACTGTAAACCGCTGAGATAATACAGGCTATATAAATAAATATTGTATTAGTCAAGCCACATTTGGTAGACATACCATTTAGATGGTACCATACATTTATTCCGTTTTCATATTGGGTACTGGGAACACAAAGATAGCCTAGGTCTTCTGCCCACCCTCTGGTGTGTCGAGAGTAAAATCTTATATGTGCAAAGCTTTACATTTTAAATTAAAATAGACATTTTCTTTTTTATTTGTTTTTTGCACAATGTTGTATAAATGTTGCACAAAATTTTAACCAACTTTAGACCAACTATGTTCATCACCAGGAAGAAAGACTTGTACTATCCATACATGTCAGAACATTTTTAGAAACAAGTGCCTGAAAGTCAGTAAGAAAACTTACTGGCTTCAGTAAATGGATGTCCAGCAAAGAGCAGACTTAACAGTAGGTTAATCAAACAAGCCATCATGTCATCAAGGACCTAGATTCTTTTCTTCTCCCCAGGCTCCTGATTGCAAGATAATTGCTAATGATAAACAAGGCTACATGCTCTCTTTTTTCACATGAAGAGGAAAATAAAGAGTCAGTCATGGAACAAAAGTCCTTCCTCAATCTGATTGTTCAAAGGAGCTCACAAGTTCAACACTGAACCAATAACTGGCTCCAGAGGAAAGTCACAAAATGATTGGCTTAGCTCTGGGTTCTTAAAGCAGTCATTAGCAGAGGGAGTGGGATTCCATGCTTGCATGGAGAGAGAAAATCAGAGTCCACCTTGGAGCTGAATTTTAATGGCACTAATGCTACATAATGGGAGAGGGTGGAAATTTGGAAAATCAAAGGCAATATCCATGTACTGCACTATATAATTAAGTCAGGAGAGAAGGGAAAAGAAAGTGATGGTGAATCTTTAGCATACACAGAGGCCCAGGAAAGACTAATCTGTTTAATAGCTTATTGCTAGTTATTTATTACAGAGGAAATGGAAATATATTTATAAGTTCACTTGATTAATTTTTTTTAAGATTTTATTTATTTATTTGACAGAGAGAAAGAGACAGAGGCCAGCAGAGGGAGAGGGAGAAGCAGGCTCCCGACTGAGCAGAGAGCCCAATGCAAGGCTTGATCCCAGAACCCTAGGATCATTACCCGAGCAGAAGGCAGACACTTAACCATCTGAGCCACCCAGTCACCCCTCACTTGATTAATTTGCTCAGTGTTTCTTCCTTCCAATAAAATACATTTTCAGAGTATGTGGAGTTTTTTCTTTTTCTTTTTTTAACTAAAATCTACTTTGAAGATTAAGTCGGTTAAGCATCTGCCTTCAGCTCACGTCATGATCCCAGTGGGATTGAGTCCCTCATTGGGCTCCCTGCTCTGCAGGGAGCCTGCTTCTCCCTCTGTCTCTCTCTCTCTCTCTCATGAATAAATAAATAAACTCTTTAAAAAATAAAAGATAAAAATAAATAAAATCTACTTTGAGTGCCCAACATCATTTTGGCTCCAGAGTTATCTCTTTATTAGTTATGTCAAGTGTCTGGATTAGTAATCTTAAATTTAAAAGTAAATATCACAATGTCCCACCCAGCTGTGATAGTTTATTCACTGGCAGTGCTTTTTCAAAAACTTTTAAAATAGTTTGTCTATTTAGTGAGGGAAGTGTTCTCTTTCTTTCTCATCCTGCTCCAATATCAATAAATTTGAAAATTTTTAAAATGTGATTAATTGATTGCCTTATTTTTCAGGAACATGGCTGAGAAGGAAAACTGTACCCTTGGAGAAATTAAATTAAATTACTTAAATTAAAGAATCAAGAAAATGAAAATGTACCCCTGATGTGGATAGCCTTTCCCCTACCCAAACCCAAACCCAACTACCACCAATAAAGCACACATGTGTGCCTACACACACACACACACACACACACACATTCACACCCATGAAGCCTCTAGGAATGAGGATAGAACAAGGTATTGATTCTCCAGTGTCAAAGTATGGCATTTTGCTAGGTGTATGGGTATGCAATTGTTCATTGGCAGAAGAAGAGGTGAGAATCATCAAGGTCAGTTTGAACCACCCAGTTGGAGGTGTGCGTTCCATGGCTAAGGTTCTAAGTTACAGGGTTGGGGAGTTAGAATAAGAAAGAGATCAAATATCTCCATAGTTCCTCATTTCTATTAAGTGCCTTTGGAAAATCATTACCATGAAATACAGGCTGTGACCCCCATGAAGCCCTCATATAAATGACCTAGAGTTTATTTTTTAACTTTCATTCTCCCTATGACTGCTTAATTGTTATCAATAATCAGTTCTCACTGTTCCTCTGGAACAATCCTTCTGTTTCTAAAAAAGCACATTTACCAATAACAAAGGGTGCCAGGTTTCAGGTTTCAGCTGGGTGTTAGCACTCACTCACTCCATTTTCTGCTATTTATGTTCTATCCGTGACCCAGGTTGTAGAGCAGGGCAAGGAGTCATCTCAGCTTTCTCACATCGCGATTGTGTAAGAGGCAGCCTAGACTTAGCCATGAGATTCATTCTGTAGGAATCCAGACAGGCTGCTACTGCTATAGAAGGAGCACAGAGCTATGGGTTTCAGAAGAGGACTCCAGCCCAGAGACGGTGAGAAGCTTTCTTCTCCCTTAGAGGGAAGGAATATTTTCTCCCACTGTAACTATCAGACCAGCTCAGAGAGACTTTGCTGCTCATCTCCAGCGTGCAGACTCATTAATCATAGAATTGAATGTCCCCACAGAGGCCATATCAGGCTAAGGAAGTCTACCAATGTGTGTCAGAAGACATTACCTTACCTTAGTGCACAGCCTGCTATCTCACAGAAGCAATATAGGATATATCCTGCAGGGGTCTTTTGTGATGTGTTGAGTGGGCTAATCTAGGTGAAGCCCTAGAACAAAGTGCACCATACAGTGATTATTATTATTATATATAATTATAATTATTATGACATGAGGCAGCCTGGTGTTGCAGTAGTGTTCTGGACAGCAAGAGCTCTAGGTTTGTGTCCTGACCCAGACACATTCTACTCATGTAATATTGGAGAATTAACTCAAGCTCTCTGTACCTCAAACTCCTGACCTAGAAAACGGGAATAATTTAACCTCTCCTGCAGGTTTTTCAAGGGATGACAGGATCAAAGAAATAGAGGTTTTAGGAGCCTTTAATGAGCCATGAAGTGTGGTATAAATCTTAATGATTGTAGACTGCAAGTACATGAGGGCAGTGACCTTGTTTAGAATCCACTTAAGTGCCCTTTGTCAGAATAGGCAACTTCACAGCATCTGCTCTGCGGGTCGTGGTTTCTTCAGCGGCATCACCATCATGGCTACCATTATCCCCTCTCCCTGGAATTCGCTCTTCCTTTTCTAATTTTGTTTTCATTCATTTAATCAAGGCTGATACTTGGCTGATAATGTCAGTAAGGGTTATGCTCATTGGTATATAATAACTACTCATGCTTTTATTTACTTGAATACTTGTTTTATATTTACTACTAGAATATAATATCAGTAATGCCACGTGACACAGTATAACTTTTCAAAACAACATCCCGTACATTATCTTACTTAATCCTCACTACAACTCTGTGAAGTAGGTATTTTTATTATTACCCTTACTTTAGAGGTGAGGAACTGATGTAATAAAACTAAGAGCAAAATGGGTCCTGTTTGCCTGAAAAAAAAAAAAAAGCGGAAATCAATTCACAGGGTAGCATCATGCTTAAAAGCACACACTGTGGGATGCCTGGGTGGCTCAGTCGGTTAAGCGTCTGCCTTCGGCTCAGCTCATGATCCCAGAGTCCTGGGATCGAACCCCGCATCGGGCTCCCTGCTCAGCAGGAGCCCTGCTTCTCGCTCTGCCTGCCGCTCCCCCTGCTTGTGCTCTCACACTCTCTCTCTCTGGCAAATAAATAAATAAAATCTTTAAAAAACAAACAAAAAAAAGCATACACTGTAAAACCAGACTGCCTAAAATTCAAATTCTAGCTCTGCCACACACCTCTGTGTGACATAGCCAACTTATTTCAACTCTCTGGCGGCTCAGTTTCCTAACCTATAAAATGGATGGAATAAAAGTTGGTTAATAGGATTAATTAAGTGAAAATATGCAAAATATTTAGAAGAGCTATGATTTTCTAAATGAATATTAGCTATTATCATAATTTAATTTGACAGTGTCCTGGGCAGCATAAACCCGGTCTACTTTTCCAGAACGCTGTCCTCTTTGCCTTTGCACACATCCTACCCAGCAGCCATCGTCATCCACAGCCGACCTAACATGATGTATAACGTGTTATAGATGCTTGATAAATACCTGTTGAAAAATAAATAAAGGAAAGAAGGGAGGCTGGCAGGAAAGGAGAAAGGAAAGAAAAGAGGAAGGGTGGGAAGTAGGAAAGGGTGGGGAGGGAGGGAGAAAGAAGACTTAAGCCATTCCATCTTTCTCCATTTAAATGTCTCATCCCCTTCATCAAAGCCATTACAGAATTTTCATTTTCCTCAAGGAGTATAAAGTATAATGAACTTTTGTAGAGTCACAAAACCACAGCCTTTTTTTTTTTTTTTTGTACCTGGTTTGGTGTGCCTTTTCCAAATTACTTCTGTTTATCTCTATATTGCCACTATAAAGACTTTTTACCCCCATCATAAATTCCCTTTGAGTATTTTACAAGATATTTTGATACATATTGCAACATGGTTGAGATGCCACTGAATTAGCTTAATTTCCATTTTTGGTATATATGCATAAACAGAATTGGTATCACTCAAAGCATTTTCAAAAGTCTCCAAGCCTTGAATAGAATGGTATTCTGTTTCCCTGCATGAGGTTAGTGTCCTTATCCTGTCCAGTGCTGAAAAACAAGGAAGAAAGGATAAAAATCTCAAACCCTGTAATTTACCTACTCTTTCCTATGTTTTTAGAATTTGTATCTCTTGAAAAACTAATTTTAATTAGATCCTTTAAGAAAACATTTCTAAATTTTTAATCATTATTTAGCCTTCCTTAGTATAACCTTTGCTCTTTATATAACATTTAATACATGGAATGTCAATAAGTTATAAGCAAAAAATTCTATTAGATCTTTTAAAATGAGTGAATATTCAATATTTTTGAAGTTCTTTTAACAGCATGTTTATATTTTTAATTTGTGTTGTTTCTGAATAAACTACCTAAAAGAAAAATTTTAATAACTATTTGAATTTTTAAATATTTGGATTAGGAATTGCAATGAAAACTTATGTTACCATACTATTTCCATAGGATCTCAGACCCACGCCCTGATTTGGTGTGTGTCTCTTTTTAAATTGGATATTACATGTTCTCGGGAAGAAACATGTCTCAATGGGTGAAATAAAGGGAGGCATTCCAGTGTTTTATTCATTTCTTCTCCTGTGAGATGACATTTGTTTCTAGTTTCGTTCCTGAAACAGATACAAATTAAAGAAATTTGTACACAATACTCAAAAGGACATCACAGAAATTAGTTGAAAGAAATCAGTATCGTGTTTTTTTTTAAATATCTTCTTTGCCCAGTATGCCTTTTACTGTCACTCAGAAAAGTAAGCATTCTTTGCTGATTTATATTTAAGGCTTACATTATAGTCAATATGCTTCCATTATTCCTAATTCTAATATATTTTATTTTATCATCACTACTTTTCATATCTCTAATAAACCAAAACACAGAACTGAGGTCTAACTACCACATCACAAACATGAGATTTTTGTCTCTAGTAGAATTTATTAGAGGGAAAAAAAAGCTTTTCTTTTTCTCTATCATCTATGATTTTCTTCATTCCTAAACAAACATTTCAATATTAGAGCCTCCCAACATTTTGTGCCTAGCTATTTTCTAAAAGGTGAGCTATATAATCTTATAAAGAAATGTTCTACTTATTCAAAGTGCTTATTTTAAATGTCCTCTAGGTTGAGGTGGCCTTTTTCTCAGGTATCCTACAGAGAAATAAAATAAAATGTAACAATGTTCCTATGGCAGAAGAGAAAACTCTTCATTGTTGCTAGAGTTAAAACTCTGAGTATAAAATAATGATGTATGCTGACTGGACATTCCATTGCTCTCTCAGTAAGGGTGTGGAGTTAACTCTTTTTCATAGTTACTTGGTTTGTTGGCTAGTAACACAGTCATAAAATCCCTTGGCAAGGAACTGATTTTCTTTTAAAATTTAGTCAAGAATCTATGGTTTAAAGGGGAAGAAGGAGAAGGAGAAGAAGGGGAGGAGGAGGAGGAAGAAGAAGAGGAAGGAGAAGAAGAAGACGGAGAAGAAAAAGAAGAAAGTCACTTCCTGGAGGCCTGCCTGGTTAAACAGGTTAAACAGTATATTTTTTGCAAGGTTAACCAGAGTGTGAAGGTAACGAAGTATCATGGCTCACATGACAGTGGTGAGTAGAGGAAAGCTTTTCTTGCTCAGACTTCCTCCCCCAAGCTTTAGGCATTATCTGCAGGACAAATCATCTCAGCTCAACCAGTTCAGATCCCAAGGGTTGGTCAGAGCCATATATGAGGTGAGAGGTTTAAGTGAGATTTGTCTAAAAAGTCAAATAGATTAAAATTCAACATAGGTTTTGTTTTAAAGACTCTTTCTCCTTCCTAGAAATATATCAACCTCCTAAATAATATAGTGAAAAGATTACTGTAGGAGACTCAAAAAGATCATGCCACACATGAAAAACAACTGAAGACTGGAGAGTTTCAGTTAATTACCAACTTTACAGACCAAGTGGCTTCTGAAAGACAAGAGAGCTGAAATTTCAGCTCTTCATGACTAGGTTCCAGTCTCCCATGTACTACTAACATAGACAATCTGTGTAAAGGCTCATTTGTCTCATTCTTGTGAGTTTTACATCTATAACAGAGGTAGCCATGCTCCCTTTTCCGTGACTCTCTCAAGATACATGATAGTGCTCCTTTTGTGTTCCCAGTTTACAGGTAAACACGCACCTTCTATAGCCCTTTGGGTGTCTAATTGTCATGAAGTGCTCTCTCTGGGGTGTTGCTAGAGTTTGTCTTCATGAAGTAGCAAAATGATTCATAGGAAGCTTCTAGAAACAGGTCAGCCAAGGTGTCTGCTGTTATGTTGAGGCAGCGGACCCTCTAGTAGGTCTCCAAGATAGGGTACTGGGGTGGTTTTTTAAATTTGATTGCTCTAGGGCATTCATGAGAGGATCCTCAATGCAGCCCTATTCCTGGGTCAGTGGCCCTAACACTTCTGGAACAACTGCCAATTTCAGAATTAACTTAGGGATGGGTCTCAAGTATAAGAATTGTCCCAGTTCCTGAGCTTTGCTCATTTGTATTCCTTTCTCTCCCCAACTCTCCCACCCTCAAAACAAACAAACAAAAGCCCACTTTCATTTCCCCTCAGCATCTGGCTTTTTCTTTTTCTTTTTTTTTTACTCTAATACAAAAGAGCTCATGTTATTTATTTTCCCCAATATTAGAACTTAAAGGTCCTCCAGGATGCACCCAGGGACTAGAAAATCAGAACCATACATTCCTTAGAAGAGCAAGGAGGCATATCTGCCATTCCTCCCTGGCCAATAACTCCCTTTTCATCTACCTCCTATGCTGCCAGATATTCAGGAAGACTTCTTGCTACATCAGTAAAAACAAAACTCTAGTTATGTTCTTAGCAGTTCATTCTTCAGGTTAAGTCTTTGATAAGAAGCACATGAGAGTGAATGAGTCCTGCATCTGAAGAGAATCAAAATCCCCTGTTCTGTCAAAGAGGATGGGCAGGAAAAAATTAAAAAAGAAAGAGAAAGAATGGAGTAAGGAGGAAAAGGGAAGCAAAAGAGAGAAGAAGAGAGGGGTAGAAAATAAGATGCGAGGAAAAGAAAAGAGAAGGGAAGGGGAAATTTGGAATGAGAAGGAGTCTCAAGGGAGAGAAGAAAGAGAAAGGGAGTAAGAAAAATAAAATTTTAATCACATGGGATAGAATACCTTAAAAGGCAATGCTTCAAGTTTCTAGACAGCTTTACAGTGGTGATATGATAGACGAGCCTTGTCATAAAACAGTAAAATAACACCGTAAGGTCAAAATAATAAAAGAGTGCCCTTGGTGAAGCACATGACAAGCCCCAAGCACTATGAGTTGTAAATGGGTACATTAAACTTGGCGACCCTGCTGATGTAGTATGTTATTGCACACCCAAGACTGTTATAGCAGTGACGTTTTGTTGAAACCCTGCCAGGTGACTTTTGAACTCAGAGCCTCTCTATCCCAGTTCCTTACTCATTAAATAATCTGCCCTCTTGCAAGTAGTCTGTGTGTACCTGGTACCTTGATTGGGCCCACATGACATTGCGTCTGCCTCTTGGGCTTTGTAAAAGTCTTGGGTGCCTGCATAGGTTCCTACCAGATAAGAAAGAAAAATGGACTCGCTGAACTTATAGTTTGAATAAGGCAGCAAATCAAGCTCACTTAAGTAAAATCTTGCCCACAGGAAATTAAACCATCATTTTTAGAGTGATGATCATAAATGTTGATTTTCCTGGTAGGATTAACTAGGGACTCACTAGTTCCCTAATGGGAAATCATGAATGCTCCAAACCAGCAGAAACCTATGTGACCAGCCACTTCAGTTTGCCCAGGACTGAGACATTTCCTGAAATATGGGACCTTCAGGACTAAAAGAGGGAAAGTCTTAGACAAACCAAGAAGAGTGGGTTACTCTTAAAGACCTCCCACCACTCATCATCCCCCTACTCGCCTTCCTCAGACTCAGCTTGAAGATTTCCTTGGCAGTTCTCCAGAATTGAGCTTCTACTTTGTTTTATATACATCTGTTTATGTAACCTGCCCCTCCACTGAGCCCACGAGCTGAAACTGTGTCTCATTAATTTTTTTAAGTCCCTGAAGGCTGCTACATTGTATGGCACTTAGAAGAGCTTGCTGAACTGAGCCATCTGAGCAATAGTTGATTCTCTGCTGAATATCAACCCCATAGGGACTGTTCTATCTTCAGGGAAGAACTGTATTTTCTACATTGTGTATGCACCACCCGGCTACCTAAGTGGAACTTACCTTGAACAGGAATAGAAGCCCTTTAAAAGCTTTACCTCCCACTGTAAACTGTGTGGTTTTCTGAACGTATTCACAGTGGCTAAGGGCACAGGTCAAGATTCAGACTGCTCTGATTCAAGCCCAGACTCCACAATTTACTCGCTCTGGAGCCATAAACAAGTTACCTAACTTCTTTATGCATCACTTTCCTCACCTGTATCTCTCATAAGTGGGAAGACTAAATAAGACACATGTATGTGGCAGGCCTAGCTCTTAGCTTCCTGGTAAGAACCTAACACATGGTAGTTCACACTACTCTGCTTGGGATTTTCTTCCTAAGCACCAAGAGAGCAAAGATGAGAATAATTAGAAAACCGTATGTATCATAATTAACTCCTAAGCTCTTTTTAAACCCCAAAGCCCTCCCATCATGGATTTTTTTAATTTTTTTATACCAAAAGTACATCCTTATAATTATGATATTCTGCTGGTGCCTATAATGAGCATAATACTATGATCTAAGGCAACAATCACCAAAAACTGTACTATGTCCATGGTGGGAGAATATCTTCATCTCTCCATCTCTCCCTTTTTATTACTTAAACTTCCCATTACGTGCGCCATTTACTCAATTTTTGCTGAACTTTTCACAAACCAGAAAGTCACTGGACTTGGACCAACTCCTGTAAAATTTTACTGCTCTCTGAGTTATTGCATAATGATTCCTAAGAGTTAACGTTTTACTTTTCTTCTGAAATAAGGGATTTGCTTAAAGGAAGAAATCTCATTATAAGTACTAATGATCCTAAATCCACTGCTTTATTACTCTTCTAAGAACTGATAAATTTATCTGAACAAAGTTTAAAGTCATCAGTAAAGCACAGGTTATTGGTATAATATCACCTTTTCTCCTCCTCTTCTTCCTCTTTCTTCTTTTATCTAATTGCATATTTAATGTTTACATACCCGAAGAATGTATCCTCTTTGGGAGGGCAAATTGGAAACAACACAGAAATAATACTTTATTTAGGAATAAATGCTTAAGGTACATCGTAACATTGTTATGTCTTCCAAAATGCTCTGTTCGAATGTGAGTATAAAATACTGCCAGGACAGGCATTTCTAATGTAATGTCATGTATGCATTCCTACAAAACAATGCATCCTGCAGAAGCCTGCACTGAAAATAACAGAGCACATATAAAACATCTAGGGAAAAACTACTAAATACTCAAGTGACATTGAGAATTCTGAGAGGATGGTGGTGGCGGCATAGTCTTTTAATCCTCCAAAATCTCCCTTAAAAATAAGTATAGCAACAAAGATACCATAGCACCTACTAGAAAACTAAGTGACAAGCTATCCCCTGAAAACTAAAATCCAAGTAGAAGAGGACAAACCGCCCTATATATTTGTAGTGATATGTTAAAATGAAGGCTGTAAGAGAGAAAAACACAGTATGTAATTGATACATGCTCTGACAATATAGGTAAGTACAACTATCAAAAGTGGGAGGAGAATGGGGAGACCATATGAAAAGTAGAATTAGCTTGCTGATTATCTTATTAATAATTGGGAGCAAAAGATATTGAATCAAATCAAATGCTATTGAAAGATGCAGAACACTAGCTGATATGAATGTATCTTATAGTAGGGACCAGTAGACAATGGAGGGGAGGAAATGAATGTTTGGTTTTTTTTTCAGCTTTATTGAGGTATAAATTGATACATATAACTGTAAGATTTTTAAAATGATTTGATATATATACATTGTGAAAGGATTCCCCCCATTGAGTTGATTAACACATCGATCACCTCACATATTTTCCTTTCTTAGGAGAGGGGTAGAAAATTGAATTTCTATTCTCTTAGTAACTTTCAATTATACAATATAGTGTTAGCAGCTATAGTTACCATGTTATACATTGTACAGTAGATCCTCAGACCTTATTCAACTTAAAACTGAAAGTTTATACACTTTTACCAATCTGTTTCCACTACTGCCTAGCCCTTGGCAGCCATTTTTCTACTCCGTTTCTATAAATTCAACTTTTTTATTTTTAGGTTTTTAGATTATACATGTAAATGATATCATGCAGCATCTGTATTTTGCTGTATGGTTATTTCACTTAGCATAATGTCCTCCAGGTTTATCCCCAAATGGTAGGATTTCCTTCTTTTTCAAGGCTGAATAATATTCAATTGTATACACACACACACACACAATGAAGGCATTTTCTCTATCTCTTCATCGGTCAACAAACATCTGGGTTATTTCCATAATTTGGCTATTGTAAACAATGCTCCAATGAACACGGGAGTACAGATATCTCTTTGAGATAATAGTTTCATTTCCTTTGGATATATACCCAAAAGTCAGATTGCTAGATCCTACAGTAGTTATATTTCGAATTTCTTGAGGAACCTGCATACTACTTTCATAGTGGCTGTACCAGATTACATTCCCACTAAAAGTGTGTAAGCATTCCTTATTCTCCACATCCTTACCAGCATTTATTATCTCTATCATGGGGTTTTTGTGTTTCTTGGATTTTGAAAAATGTATATTCAGGTCTTTTGCCCATTTTTAATTCTTTTCTATTGTGTTATATTTCTTGTATATGTTGGATAGTAGTCCCTTACTGGAAATGAGGTTTGCGAATAATTTCTCTCATTCCATAGGTTGCCTTTTCATTTGTTGGTTTTCTTTGCTGTACAGATTTTTTTAGTTTGATGTAGTCTCATTTGTTTGTGTTTGCTTTTGTTGCCTTTTGTTTTGGTGTCAAATCCAGAACAATCATTTCCAAGACCAACGTCAAGGAGCTTATTTCCTATATTTTCATGCAGAAGTCTTATGGTTTCAGGTCTTACATTTAAGCCTTTAATTCATTTTGAGTTGATTGTTGTGTATGTTGTAAGATAGGGGTCCAGTGTTATTCTTTTGAATATGGTTGCTCAATTTTCCCAACACCATTTACTGAAGAAACTAGCCTTTCCCCATTGTGTATTCTTGACTGCTTTGTTGAAAATTAGTTGATCATATATTATGTGTTTATTTCTGTGTTCTCTATTCTATCCCACTGATTTATAGGACTGTTTTTATGCCAGACCATACTGTTTTGATTACTACAGCTTTATAATATAGTAAAAGAGTTTTATAATATAGTTTAAAATCAGGAAATGTGATGCCTCTAGCTTCCTTCTTTTTCAAGATTGTTTTGGCTCTTTGGGGTCTTTTGTAGTTCCATACAAATTTTAGGATTGTTTTTTCTATTTCTGTGGAAAATGTCATTGGAATTTTTATTGGGATTACATTGAATCTGTAGATTGTTTTGGGTAGTATGCACATTTTAACAACATTAATTCTTTTAATCCATGAACACAGTATCTTTCCATTTATTTGTCTCTCAATTTCTTTCATCAATGTCTTATAGTTTTCAGTGTACAGATCTATCATCTCCTTGGATAAATTTGTTTATAAATATTTTATTCTTTTTGATGCTATTGTAAATAGGATTTTTTCCTTAATTTCTCTTTCTGATATTCACTGTTAGTATATAGAAAGGCAACTAATTTTTGTATATTGGTTTTGGATTCTGCAAATTTACTGAATTGGTTTAGTTCTAATAGTTTTTTATGGGGTCTTTGAGGCTTTCTATATATAATATCACATCATCTGCAAATAGAGACAACTTTATTTCTTCTTTTCTGATTTACATACTTTTATTGCTTTTTCTTGCCAAATTGCTCTGACTAGGACTTCCAGTATTATGTTAAATAAAAGTGATGAGTGACCATTTTTGTCTTATTACTGATCTTAGAGGGTGATGTTAGCTGTGGGTTTGTCATGTATGATCTTTATTATGTTGAAGTGCATTCCTCCTATACACAGTTTGACGAGTGATTCTGTCATAAAAGGTACTGAATTTTGTCAAAAATTTGCATTTACTGAGATTGTAAGATTTTTATCCTTTATTTTGTTAATACGATGTATTATATTTATTGATTTGCAGATGGTTGAATCATTCTTGCATTCCTGGAATAAATCCCACTTGATTGCGGTGGTGGATGATCCTTTTCATAAACTGTTGAATTTGCTTTGCTAATGTTTTCTTGTGGATCTTTGCATCTATGTTCATCAGGGATGTTGACCTATCATTTTCTTTTTCATAGTGTCCTTTTTCTGGCTTTGATATCAGAGTAATGCTAGCCTTGTAAAATGAGTTCAAAAGAGAAGTGTTCCCTTCTCTTCTTTTTTTTTGGAAAAATTTGAAAAGGATCAGAATTAATTCTTTAAATGTTTGGTAGAATTCATTAGTAAAGCCATCTGGCCCTGGACTTTTTTTGTTGTGAGGTTTTTGCTTACTGATTTGATCCCCTTACTAGTGATTGCTCTGTTCAGATATTTCTATTTATTCAAGATTCAGTCTTGGTAGATTGTATGTTTCCAGAAATTTGCCCATTTCTTCTAGGTTGTCCAATTTATTGGCATATAATTACTCATAGTAGTATCATATGATCCTTTATGTCCGTGTGCTATCAGTCTCCTCTTGGTGTCTCCTCTTTCATTTATAATTTCATTTATTTGAGTATTCTCTTTTTTTTTTTCCCTTGGTAAATCTAGCTAAAGGTTTGTTGATTTTGTTTATCTTTAAAAAAACACAGCTCTTAGATTCATTGGTTCTTCCATTATCTTTTGAGTTTCTATTTCATTTCTTTCCACTCTGATCTTTGTTATTTCTTTTCTTCTATTAACTTTGGACTTAGTTTCTCCTTCTTAGATTCTTCTTAGATTCTCAGAATTCTTCTTAGATTCTCAGAAGAATCTGAGAGTTCCGTGAGGTATAAAACTGAATAATTTATTTGTGATCTTTTTCCTTTCTTTAATGTAGGAGGTTAATGCTACAAACTTCCCTCTAAGAACTGCTTTTGCTGTAGCCCATAAATTTTGTATGTTATGCTTTCATTTTTGTTCATGTCAAGATTTTGTATTTCTCTTTTGGTTTCTTCTTTGGCCCATTGGTTGTTCAGGAGCATGTTGTTTAATTTCCACATATTTGTGAATTTCCCAGTTTTGTTTTTGTAATTGATTTCTAGTTTCATGCCACTGTCGTCAGAAAAGATGCTTGATATGATTTCAGTTTTCTTAAATTTATGAAGACTTGTTTTGTAGTCTGACATATGATTTACATTGGAAAATGTTTCATGAGCACTTGAGAAGAATGTTTATTCAAATGCTATTGGGTAGAACGTTCTGTATGTGTCTGTTAGTTAGGTTCATTTGGTCTAACATATAGTTTAAGCTCAGTGTTTTTTTATTGTGGTGAGAGTGTTCTCTCAGCCTTTCCTACCCATTTCAATGTGGGTGTATTCTCATTTGCCTAATGTGTAGTAGACATTCATCTAGTTTTTGGATTTCTTTTAGAGGTAATTATTTCATCTATAGCTGTACATTCAGTGTGTTGATGGAAGAGGGAGATTCAAGAGCTTCATATATTGCCATCTTGGTTGACTATTGGCATTTTTCTAACTGTTCATATAAAGGCAAATATTAGAATAAAAAGATAAATCTTCCTAAATGCCAAAAAATACACTTTAAAATAGAAGAAGCAAATAAAGTAGCTCACATAGGAAAGACATATTCTTATATGAAAAAGGTAAGGTGGGAAAAATTGTATAGTGCATACAACTATTTGTTTTAAAAGAAGGAAAATACAAAAGGGAGGAATGTGAATATATATATATATATATATATATATATATATATATATATATATATAATCTTATATCAAAAAAGAAACAGAAGAATGGGGAAGGTTCAGGAACAGAAAGTAAACTTTTTAAATCCCTCTTGTTTAGGATATTTGACTTGGAACCATGTGAATAGTTTTTATCAATTACAAAACAATTTTCTAAGCCATTTCAAAAATGAAACATAAAATAAATGTAATTCTTTACCCAGTTATTGGCAAAACCACACAGAGAATACTATTTTAAGTGACTTTAAAATGCAATCATTTGGCTGGTATCCCTAGTAAGATGTACCTTAGGATAAAAAAAATTTGCAAAACAAAATGTTTAATAGTTTCAGGTGATCATATTAGGGTGGTAGTATTGGTATCACTAATCTAAGACTGTTATATCAATATTGTGGAATTAAAAAAATGAAAAAATATGTAGTATTTCTAATTCAATCATTCCTGATGACCTTGAGCACCAGGATTCTCAGCATAAAAGAAAGAAATCATAGATATAAGAGAATGAATTCAATTTAAAAAAAAAAAAAAACAGTGTTCCTAAATTTGAACTGGGAGAATCAGTGGAACTCACAATGTATTTTTCCTTTTCAAAAACATATTTCTTAGAATATATATAATGTGTGTATACACATGTACACACACACACACACACACATTAGTATTCCTAGATCCAGATTATGGTCTCTAAATACCATTCTCAAAGGACTCAAAGGACTGGAGCAGGAAACAAGTTTCCTTGCTATATACTAAATAACAAGGAAACTGGGCGCGTGGGTGGCTCAGTTGGTTAAGCGACTGCCTTCGGCTCAGGTCATGATCCTGGAGTCCCTGGATCGAGTCCCGCATCGGGCTCCCTGCTCGGCAGGGAGCCTGCTTCTCCCTCTGACCCTCCCCACTCTCATGTGCTCTCTCTCTCTCATTCTCTCTGTCTCAAATAAATAAATAAAATCTTTAAAAAAATAAAAAAATAAATAACAAGGAAACTATCACAGACTACAAGGGTCATATCAGCAGGCCTCAAGAGCCAACATGAAGAGGCTTCTGCTTCTCTTCACAAAAAGGGGGGGATAATTTGAGCATTAATAATTATACAAATTGCAAGAACTTTAATAACAAATATTTTAAATCCATGAAGATTTAATAATTCTAATAAAAATTTTAACTCGGTCACCATTGGTAAATTAAGGCAAAAATTCAAGCTTTTCCTATGTGAATTGAACTAGCAGTATAGTAAATAAAAAGAAGTTTTGCTTTATGAAACTACTTCAGCAAATATGTAAAGAAGAAATCATAAAATTAGAATACCACAATTTCGCAAGTTGTAATGAATTAACGGTTCATTAATTGAGCATCAATGGCTCCTGATATCACAAAAAGAGAGTCAACTCAATATTTTGTGCCTCCTGATGAAAAAGCACAACATTGCTTATGAAGCAGTCATGTCAAAAAAGTAAGATCTAACCTGAATTGGATCAAGCCTGTGTGTGCAACTATCAACTTGCAAAACTATAAAAGATGGAGAAATCCATTAGTTGACACTGTCAGGATGCAATCAGCACAACCCAGAGTGTGAGAAACCTTACAGGACAAAAAGCCCAGTTTCTTCTACAAACTAACCAGAAGGGGAAAAGAAATGGAAAGACATGTCAACCAATTACATTGTGAAGACCTGACTTGGATCCTGATTTAAAAAAAAATAATAATGAACAGTCAAAAAATTATGACAGATAAGACAATGGAAATTTAAATTCTTTTTGGATATGGATATTTTATGATATTAAAGAATTACTGCTAACTCTTTAACAATGGTATTGTAGTTATAATAAAAACAAAAAGATTCTTTATCTTTTAGAAATACATACTTAATATTTATTAATGAAATCACATGATCTTCAGGACTTGCTTCAAAATAAATGGAATGGGGAAATAGGAGTATAGAAAAAAATTTACTGTTCATGAATAGTTAATTATTGACTCTAGATGATTGGTACCTGGGAGTTTATTATACAATTCTCCCAACTTTTATAGAAGTTTGAAATTTTCCACAATAAAAAGTTCTTTTAAATGGTAGTACACATGCGTGCGCGCGCACACACACACACACACACGTATATAACCTAGGTACATATCTCAACTTCTCATGTCTAAATGGTAGAAAAAGCCTGAAAATATGACCTAGCATAAAATTACACCTAGAACATTATCCACTCTTCCTAAAAACACAGATATTTGCAGTGATCTCTGCCAAATGGTGAGATATTATCAGTCCACAAAAGAAAGGGCAATAGAAAAGAATGCTTTTATAGTTAGTCTCTGTGAATTCCAGAAAAATTACTGTGTACACTATTCTCTGTGCCAAAGGAGCCCATCTCATCTTTTTGGGAACAATATGATAGTGGAAAGACAATTTAGCAAAGAACTCAAGAATTTACATGGTGGGTCCTTCCTACTTGTATCTTCTCAGAGGATGTGGATTATGCTCCTGCCTCCTTTAGCCTGGAGCTCCCATGACCTTAAATTTTCTTGAGAAAACTCTAGCAGTTTATTCTTTCACGGCCGTGGAGGGCTCCTTCAATAATGGAGCTGGTATCAGCATGTTTTCCATGCCATATGAATAAAGGGAACTTAAGGGCAGTGGGTGGTGTTCAAGCCAGGCCAGATGGGTACTGTCAGTAAGCCTCCGTGTGTCCGCTGCCAGTTTGCCACAAACCGGAGGACGGTGATGCACAAAATGCCCCAAGATAGAGCCGCAAGCAGGAAGTCCAGCAGTGTCACCCAGCCTGCCCCTATCAGACAAGTATGCTAAGAGCCCAGAAGTCCTTTTCTAAGGTCCCAAAACACATGTGTTCATCCTTATAAAGTATTTGTATGAGAACAATACATTTTCTTAATATTGGTTCTATTTCCAAAGTTTCATTTAAATGCAAACAATAATACTTTTGAGGAAGCATAAAACCCTGTTTTATGTAATTAGAGTTTACAGACCAGAAGAACACAGAACATTTGGAATGTCCTGTAATTGACTTTTATAACATGCAGTCTCAATAAAACACTGCCAGGATTCCGTTGTTAGTAGTATTATTTCAAGGCTTTCTTTCTTTTTCTCTTTCTTTCTTTCTTTTCTTTCTTTCTTTCTTTCTTTCTTCTTTCTTTCTTTCTTTCTTTCTTTCTTTCTTTCTTTCTTTTTCTTCCTTCCCTCCTTCCTTCCTTTCCTCTTTCTTTCTTTCTTTCTTTCTTTCTTTCTTTCTTTCTTTCTTTCT